>NC_090292.1:24998579-25667746 GCF_037392515.1 Haliotis asinina
AATCATAGTTCTAAATGCCTTCACATTAGCAGCACAACACTGATGTTAAATATGCCGAAGGTACTGCTATTACTTCTGACCTCTTGCCAGATTATATGTGGTAAAGACAAATAAAAGCACACTTTCTTTGCAGCAATGATGGTCTTGTGCGGAGATATGAGCAAAGGAAATTCGGCCTCCATCCATATCGTCAGCCTCGCTATCTATATTGGAGAATTCGCCGGACCATTGATCATTTCTTTTTTTCTAAGTGACAATGACTATCATCTTGACCAGACCACCATCGGACCTCCTATGTCTCGCAATCATAATGATACATTTGTGTCACAGATCAGCGAAAACGACGTGTGCAACAATTTCAGATCGAATGTAATGTATGGATTTTTTCTAATTGCAAGTCTAGGAATACTCGTTTTTGCTTGTTATCTATTCTCAGAACAGTTGCTTCATGAAGGAATTAGCCTTAATGACAATCACTTAAGGCATAAAACAAAAAAAGCTCAACCCTTCAACAAGTTTGATGTCATAGTGATCATTACTATGACGATATATTCGACTGTCTGTGCACCGATGATATTTGTATATGGTCAGTTTTTGCCAACGTTTGGAATTTATTGTACTTTACATAGCAACACCAGACAAGTGACAAATATATCATTATCGTTCTACGCATGCACTATCGTCGGTCAGTTGCTTGGTGTGTTCAGTAGCCAAGTTGTTACACAAACTGTTCTTATTAATGTCTGCACAGCTGGAGGCTTGCTCTTATCTAGCATGCTCATTTTGGTATCAGAAATAAATACAACGTGTTTATGGATGGGAACAAGTGTTCTAGCGGTAGTATGTGCTCCTGTGTTCTCGGCTGTTGAGACATGGGCTCTGGGTGAAAATGAGCACAGGCACATCTTATATGGGATATCATCGACAGCCGATATGGTTGGATACTCTGCCATGTCTCTTCTGACTGGACAACTGATGGCATGTGCATTTGTCCAAATGTTAAACTATATTATGACTGCTGTATCACTGTTACAGCTTGTATTGATCGTTGTATTGTATCTAACGGTGAGACGAGGTAAACAGGCAGCCTCGGGGAGTGGAAGCTCTTCTTACTTTCAAGAGGATATGTAATGACTGTGCTCCAAAATGGCCATATTCAGTTACTGGGTGGGACAGTGGAAAAGGCCATATACAATGACTCGTAGACAATGGGAAAACGTCATATACTATGTCTGTCCAAGAAAATGGACAATGGCCAAATACAATGACTCAGAGAAACAATGGACACAATGGATGCATAAGAACTGGTCTAACATCTAAGAAAGAACATTTACAATAGATGATCTTTACCCTCAGATAAACCTGGTGATCAGTATGTGTAAGTTGTGTTTTCTTCAGCAGCATATACAATGACTGTGCTTGATAATGGATCTAAGTATATGTTGTCACATTATTTGACACAGAAATGAAGCATTTCCAGCATTCGATGACTGTCATGTCAAAATGTTTGAGGTACAAAGGAGGAGGGTTTGAGTGGTCAGCCTCACTGACTTGCTGACTTATGTTTTTGTACCCCGTTTGAGTAGATCCATGCCAGTTGGGAATGTTATGGCGTGCGGCGTTAAACAACAAAATGGTTCAGTTTTTAGACCTTGGTGGCTATGATCTAACTGGACAAGCTCACATTTCGTTTGTTTTTTGTTTCATGAACACACGCATTTGACATAGTTGTAGTATTACGTATATCACTTAACACATTTCTTATTACCTGAAATGTTCTCGTCACGATATTGCTGCAATATTGTCGATGTGACGGTAAATGTTAACTCACTCACTCACGTATCACATTTGGTTATTGACATATTCTGTAGCTACTGGTATTCACGTCACTGAATGGAACATATAAGCATGTTAATGATTAGACGTGAAATTTAATCACCAGATGCTAATAGAATGAGCAGTGTTCCATGTGCATTAGCACCACATTCAAAGCTGACTTATATTATAATTTGCATAGATATGGATATATGACGTGCAGCCAGTTAGAGATGTTGAAATCCAAAGAACGTTCAAAGTTGAAAAAAACTATCTAAGCGATCGATCCTCGACTGAGAGCGGCTGCTGGTAGATTAGCAACTGTGTCCATCATAAATTGGTTTGTCCTTCACATGGAATGAAATGTTTCAAAACATCAAAGCAAACCTATGAATTGCAATCTGACTTGAACACAAATGCACATATAAAACCTCACGACAGCTCCGTGATATTTTTTAAGAAATTATGTTCTGAAATGCAAAATGATTGTTCATGAAATTACCATTAAACGTTTGACAGAGATCATTCTTTTTGGATTTTGAGTACAGCCCCCTGAAATGTGTCACTATTTTCCTTGTTTCGTTTTGATTTTGACATTTGTGACACTTTACTAAAACTTCACATCAAGCTGATGTATAATATCGTGGGAACAGTTTCAGAAACAGCAAACTGAAACGACTTCAAATATAGTCTTCCTCAAAATTTCGAAGTCGAAAAGGCGCCCATGAACGGCCACCTCCTCGAGGTGGGTGCTGGGTAACGCTGAGAGCAGTTCACCCCTGTCGTGGACCCGGGGGGATATTTGGTCCACCAACCCGTTTGCCGTGGGTTGCGGCCCTGTGTCGGCGGAGAAAGGGATCCTGGTGGTGGAGGGCAATAGGGGCCTGTAACCGTGTTCCTGTTGCTCAAAACACCACTTCAACCAATCGGCTGGTCATGCCAAGCCGTGTGCATGGTGATTATATTTGCACAGTCAGTAATCATTTTGACGATCTTGACGAAATAGATCTCCCCACAGAGCAAATTCAGAAAAATAGTGATTCATGGGCTCTGTTTCCTCTGATAGAAACCGCGGATTTTCTTCCTCTCAAATTCTATCGTTTTGCCATTTCAAAGGCTATATCTGGTATTTGCGGAGAGGTGAAAAACGTTACTCGTCTCCCTAGTGGCTCACTTTTGGTGGAATGGTTACGGAAACAACAGTCTCTAAATTTGTTATCCATCTAAACATTTGCAAATATAGATGTTCGTGTTTCTATACATAAAACATTAAACTCTTGCCGTGGCATTGCCGTTGCCTTTCTGATATGTCTGAGGAGGACATTGCTTTCGAGTTACTGGATCAGGCACTTTCAGCAGTGAAACAGTTCACCTTTAAGAAAGACGGCATTGTTCACTCTTCACTTCCAACATCTATCAAAGCAGGGTATTTCAATATTGGGGTGGATGTGTACAGCCCAAATCCACTCCGATGTTACACATGTCAGCCTTTTGGACATGGCTCACAGTCGTGCCAGAACTCTGACGTATGTTATCCTTGATAATCATGACGGTTCTGACTGCAAGAAAGATTACAAGTGTGCAAACTGTAATGGTGTACATCCTGCTTCTTCAAAATCCTGCGATTATGAAACTTAAATGCGAGAAAAATGTCTCGTACATGGATGCCAAACAATGCTAAATCAAACCTCTACTCTTTCGAACGCTACTTCGGCAGTGAACTACTCTGTGGTAGTGACCTCTATCTTAGATCAAGTCAGCAACACCTATCTCTTCAATTTCAGCCACTATATACCTACTGCCACCATTATTCTGGTTCTCAGACTGATGAAACTGAATCCGAGCAATTGTAGTCCCTATTCCGAAGCCTGGTCGGGATCATACTGATCCGTCTAACTACAGACCAATCTCCTTAACAAGTTGTGTCAGTAAAACCACGGAGCGAATGGCAAACAATAGATTAACATGGTATCTTGAAACCAATAATCTTATTAGAAATATTCAATGTGGTTTCAGGAAAAATCGTAGTACCATTGATCATCTGGTACGATTAGAATCCTTTGTCAAAAATGCTCTGGTAAATAAACAACATGCAGTATCAATTTTCGTGGATCTCAAGAAAGCATAGGATACAACCTGGAAGCATGGCATTTTAAAGGATTCACATGACTTCGGTTTAAGGGGTCGTTTACGCCTTTCTATATCCCAGTTTTTACAAGACAGGCAGTTTCACGTCAGAGTGGGTTCTACCCTGTCTGACCATTATAATCAGGATCAGGGTTTTCCACAAGGTAGTATTTTGTCTGTAACGCTTTTTAGTATCAAGATAAACACTTTATCAAGGTTTTAAATGATTAAATTAATGGATCACTTTTTGTGGATGATTTTAATATGTCTTGTCGTGGGAAAAATATGCATACTTTTGAACGGCAGCTGCAGTTGTGCTTAAACAAAATAAATAAATGGTGTCTTGAAACATACTTTAAAGTTTCCGAGTCGAAAACCAATTGTACACATTTCTGTAGAAAATACAAACCGTATAAAGACTCAGAACTGTTTTTAAATTGCACTCCCATCAAAGTTAATAAAGAGGCCAAGTTCTTGGGTCTTATCTTCGACTCACATTTAACTTTTCGCCCCCATATCAAATCCCTAAAATCTAAATGCCTGAAGGCACTTGATTTATTGAAAGCCGTATCTAATTCAAAGTGGGGAGGAGATCAAGCTACTCTCCTACACCTATACAGATCACTTGATTATGGTTCCATCGTTTATGGTGGAGTTTGTAAAAGCAACTTAAAACTATTAGATTCAGTCCATCACCAAGGTCTAAGACTTTGTCTTCGGTCCTTTAGAACATTTCCTGCTGACAGTCTCTACGTTGAGGCTGATGAACCATCTCTTACACAACGCCGTTTCAAATTATCTTGAGAATATATCACAAAACTATTTTCTAACGATTCTAACCCTACATATAACTGTGTCTTCAATCCTCTGTATGAGGATTTGTATGACATAAAGTCTTCTCTTGTTCCACCTCTTGGGTTCAGAATACAGCCGTTGATTGCTGCAGCTGGTATTGAGCTGGAAAATATAGCTCCTTCCCCTCGTCTTTCTTCTCCTGCTTGGCAATTCGTTAGGCCACAAGTTGACCATTAGCATCATTTAAAAAATCAGAAACTAATGACTTGCAATATAAACAAAAATATAATCAGTTAAAACATAAACATAGCAATTATAAATCCTTATTTACAGATGGGTCCAAAGACGATGGCGCAGTGGCTTGTGTCACTGTCAAGATATTCTAGATTACCGGATAATAGCTCTATTTTCACTGCTGAAGCTAACGCCATGTTAACTCTTAAATATATTCAGAAGCATCCTAAACATAAACAGTATATAATCTGTTCAGACTCTCTTTCTTGTCTTCAGGCTATTAAAGACCTGTTTTGTAAATATCCACGTTTAATCGAAATTATTGAATTGTATAATAATCTTGCTACTGACCAAGACGACATCGTCTTTTGTTGGTTACCCAGCCACGTGGGCATTTCTGTGAACACACTGGCTGACCTTACTGCTAAAGCAGCACTCAACAAATCTGTGACACCACTTCTTATTCAATACTCTGATTACAAAGCCACCATTAGAACTTACATCCGAGACCTGATGCAGAAGAAGTGGTGCCCCCAAGTAGGAAAAATAAATTACATGAAAAAAAACGTATATTGGTTAGTAAAGGTACTGTAAGTTAAAATTATTGTCCTCCTGAGAGGGTACGTAAGTCCCAAAACATTTGATGTACATTTAAGTCTATCAGGCTTTTAATCGTAGTATTCATGGAATTTTAATTTTGGCTAGCATTTCATACACTCTCCAGCAGCTGAAGGGACGGTGTAAATCCAACTAGGGTCCATGCAGGTAGCAAAGATACTGTAAGTCCCCATGGTCCCTAATATGGTGATCTACCTTCGTTCGTTGGAGATCTATAGCCTGTTTTTATATTGTTTTGTCCAGATAGTGATATAAGTTTTAACTTACCACACTAGTTTTTTTTTTCATTGTGATATTCTAGTTGTTTTACTGTCCTTCGTGGACAGGTTTTACAACATACATATAGTCAGTTTCATTGTTAAATGTTGCCGCCACGATGTATTGACGTTTAATGTTAACTCACTCACTCACTCACTCACTCACTCACGGCGTCAAAAAGGTATGCACTTCAACATAACTTGACTACGTTTTACATTTGCCAATCCTGTAATATTAACATAAAATGTAATGAAATGTGCTGCCTCTATGTGAATAATACCATGTAACCTGGAGGACAGTGCCCTTAAATGGCACTTGTTTTGTTGATGTTGTGGCTTATGATTATGTTCACTACACCTAGTGGAATATTCCGAATCGTTCATGCATTCAGCTTGAGTCTATGTTGCTTGTGTAACATTAGCGTTGGTATTGAGTATTCTGATAAGAAGTCATCCTATTATGTGTGTTCTTATGATGTCACTCTCAAAGCAGGTGTGTTGACCTTCGCATATGGGTCGAGTGGATGACTCATGTTGTATGTTTTCGCTCACAAGAGGAAAGAACTGGACTGAACAATGTATCGATGAACATGAGGTGTATTTTCGCCAGTTGATGTGTGGTGTTGTTGAGGTGATTCTCACAAACCGACCCGTTATCAAAAAAGGGCATGCCTTTGAATATATATGATGCGAGATGAGACACATAATAACTATCACCTAATCAATTATCATACAAATTAGAAAAAAACACACTCTCGGAGCAACAGGGAAATTATCAGCAGATTCAATAGCAAGCTGTTAATGCGCGGTGAAGTGGCCATAAAATCAGGTGAGAATAAATCCAGAATTTTGGTCTATATTTTCTTGTTTCATGATGGAATATCGAATATATTAACATTTTTATAGCAATACTTTTTTAATGGAAGTATGGTAATTCGGACATGCTTTTCGTGACTTTGTTATGATTAGTGAGTTAACAGTTCAGCCATATCGTGACGAGAAACATTAATATTATACATAATAGTGAATGTTAAATGGAAAAATCAGTCAAGGAAGGATAGTGAAACAACTTAATTATCACAGATTGATAGTTAAAACTATTACTTAAATGTAAAACAGTTTACCTATAGAGGCAAATACAATATAAAAACGGGCTATAGAGCGCCAACAACTGAAGGAAGATCACCATACCAGGGTCCATCGGGACGTACAGAACCTTTGCTACCTGCATGGACCCCAGTCGGATTTATACCACCCCCTCAGCCGCTGACCATTGCAGGTAAAAATAGAATTTTAACAGAACACTTATATACTAGGTGTAAACCCGGACGAGCCCCCAATTACAGCTACAACAATAATAATTAATAACAACTCAAATCACGGAAAATACACTCTCGTAACAGCATACAATCACAGTGTTCTGCATATGGTGTTTTGTATGTGCAAAGGCATAGTGGATATTCCTACCAATCTGCTAATATAAGTTGCATTGCTTGAGTTCATTTGCAAATTAAATTTCAATCTGGTATGATATAAATATTGGCGTAGACATTTTGTCATTAACTCAGTGCAGTAAGGACATGCAAGTATAAAATGGAACTCATCTTCAATTACATTTAATTTATTTAAAAAAATATCCAAAGTGTGGTTTGGAATATTATATCTAGCCTTCTCGATTATAAAGTCCTTATTTGAAATATTGTTAAAACCGGTTTTTCGACGGTAAAGCATTATGAAGTGACTTGGGGCAGGTAATCATTTCTGACAGATTTGCATCACTGAAACACAATGATTTTGTAAATTTCCAACCTTCATTAACACATTTGAATTACCGTTAGTGTGAAACAAACACGTCATGTTATAGCATCTCTTGGGAAATCTTGATACAAGCATATTTAAGTAATTTACCCTGCATTTCTCTGTGCTTCAAAATAAAGCAACCGCATTCTCCATAGATTATCACATTTGGGATATTTAATTTAACTCCAAAGACATTATCAAAAGCACAGAAGTGATCCTTTTCCAATGCTTCCAAACAAGAACATACACACCCCCACCCCCACTCCACCCCCACCCCCTCCAATCTCTGTCACATACAGCAAAAGTGGTTTCATTTTTGTATCAAACAATTAGTGTGATTTTAGCTCTTGTGTTATTTGAATTTACATTAAGCTTGTATTTCGAGATCCTTACCCGATATACCAAAAATACCTGAGAAAATATCTAGGTTCAACGGAACACCACCTACAAAATTATGATACACAACTGACGCTAATCCATTACTGCAGATAATCAAAAGAGAGGAGCTCAGTATACAGCCTCGGCTTACAAGAACATTGCAATCAAATTTGATGACCATAACACCATTATTACACACATATGCTTTCACAGTGTTATTTATATTCCATAATAGTTTTCCCTTTTTGCTACTGAAGCCGTATCTGTCGATTGAGCGAAATGCCATGGAAACATCTATGACTTTATAACACCAAGCCCATTTTTCAAACCCTTACTATACACATTTAATATCTGGCCGTAGGTATCTTTTACCAAATATAAAGCCAACGAGAACCAAACACTCTATTATAGCAGTTGACATATCCTTTCTAAACAAGTTAAACATTATTTAATCAGTATATTCATTGTTAGATTTTTAATACACATTATCTTATTTTATCCCTTAAACAATGGAATGATAATACCGGTATCCCATCATTCTGGGAAGGTTTAGTTTTCGAGCATAATGTTAACTTATTACTAGTAGTATCTTCCGCGTTCTTGAAAAACGCGTAGAATTTCCTGCAGACGTATTTTATTTTTTCTTATTTCAAACTCTGAAATCGGTTGTAGTTTGATCATCGACATCATTGTTCATTATAAAATGAAAGAAAGGCCTGAACGTGTTACCATTAACTTCTTTCTCACGGCTGAATCATCACATAAAGTGTTGACGTGATCGTACCACTCATGGCTTTTGGTAAACTTGGATTTTAAGCATCCCCAAAACGTATGGATTTTCAAGTGATTTTGCAATTAGAGATTTTTGTGTTTAAGATATTGTCCTTTTCAAACCTTACAAATCACATTATGCTTGTTTCTAGCATTCACGAACATATCTTTTCTACACCTTTCTTTTGCATTTTACACTGAGCATCAAACCAAGGTTTGCCAGTTCTAGGTTTACCGCCATTTCGACGTTCCTTTCCATCTGCTGTCACACATAATCCTTTGCACACTCAAAACTGTCATTATATTTTTGAAAATGCGTTTGTACCATGAAATAAATCAATGTTAGGATTTAATGACCAAGGTTTGATTACCCCAGCTGCAATGTTAATTAGATGTTACATTCAAAATGATATATGACATAGAACTATCACAGAAATATAATTATCCATGTATTCTAAGGATGTATCGTTGTTTATGCTTTGTAACCGGGACGAAGGGATCTTATGGTTTCAGCGTTCACTCACTGCTAACAGGGACGTAAACCCACTAACTGTTTTGCAAACACGCTCCATGACATATTTTAGACCCATGCTGGGCACCGTGTCTCCACTGATTGTTTTGATTGATGAAGTAAAAAATTACCAAAGTTCTAAAGGTCAGCGGATCAAAATCATTGTTCTTAGTTAGGGACATGTGTTTTTTCTGTATTTTTGCATTATTTATTGGTGTTTAAAGCCACACTCAGCAATCATCCAGCTATATGGCGGTGGTCTGTGTTCGATTCTGGACCGTACAGCCCACTGATCGATAGCATGGGCATTGACCTACACATCGGATACGATGATGACATGTGTCAGCCAAGTCATCGAGTCTGGCTACCCGATCCCATTTGTCGAATCTTAAGACAAGAAGAAGACAGATTCTGACCTGGATCTAAATGGGTTTTGTAAATCATCATGATAATAATTCCCAAAGATATATGCATCATGTAGTCGATATTTTAACCCCTGTAACAGGAGCTTCTCATAGACGATGAAGATTGTCGCCGTTACTTACGGTTATGATCCCCAGGGAGTTGAGATTGAAAAATATGATGTGCCGTTGTGATGGACATCCAATGATCCATTGAAAAACAAAGTCGGCATTTTTCATCCGTTCTCCTATGTTTGCCATTTGGTGACCTATATTTTCATCAATACTGCAGACAAAATGCATATTATCGGTAGAAGCCGATACACAACTGCACAACTGCAGCCCACCCTCACCCAAATCGCTAAACCTGAAATATGACTTGTGCCATTCTTTTTATGACTAAGTACTTAAGCCAATGGGTTTGTTTAGTGATATTTAGTTCTGAAAGTTATGCTACCTGTCAAAAACCGGGTTAGAATTGGCGTTCATCATTCCATGCTTGTCGTAAAAATCAAATACTAAAACACATAACATGGTCTTGTCCTAAAAGTCATATACTAAAAGAAATAGCATCATCTTGTCCTAAAAGTCAAATACTAAAACAAATAAAATGGTCTTGTCGTGAAAGTCAAATACTAAAACAAATAACATGGTCTTGTCCCAAAAGTCAAATACTAAAACAGATGACATGGTCTTGTCGTGAAAGTCAAATACTAATAATAATATATTTTTATGAT
This sequence comes from Haliotis asinina, assembly GCF_037392515.1. Lineage (NCBI taxonomy): Eukaryota > Metazoa > Mollusca > Gastropoda > Lepetellida > Haliotidae > Haliotis > Haliotis asinina. The sequence continues at coordinate 25,009,024 of NC_090292.1, forward strand.
AGCGTACTAGTTTTAGTGAGTGAATGAGTTAATATTTAACGTTATTTCAGCCATATCGTGACGAGAACATTTAACACTGACATGGAATATATTTGTATCATAAAAAACTGTCGACAAAGGAGAGTAAAACAAATAGAATATCACTAATGGAATTACATCTAGCGTGGAAAGTTAAAACTAATAGCACTATTCGGACAATACAATATAAAAACAGGTTATAGATTGCCAACAACTAGAGGTAGATCACCATCATAGATGATCATTATATTGTTTTGTCTCAATACTGACATTAGTTTTAACTTTCCACACTAGTTTTAATTCCATTTGTGATATTCTATTTGTTTTATTATTTTATTCTATTTTATTTTATTTCTTGTTCTATTAGTTTTAATTCAAATTCTGATATTCTAGCTGTTTTACTATCCTTTGTCGACAGTTATCTATAATATGCATATCGTCCTTTTCATTGTTAACTATTCTCGTCACGATATGGCTGCAATATTGCCAATGTGACGTTAAATATTACCTCACTCACTCACTGGGCTTCAGTGTGACAAACTGGGCTACCCCACCGTCCCTTGTATGAATATAGCTACCAGTAGAGGTGAGGAGATGTGGGGTATCTCGTGATCCACCCCTAAACCTTCCTCTTCTATGTAATGCATAGATTTCAAAATCCATCTCTTTTACATGGAAACAAAAATTGATTATATCTGTTTGCAGACCACAGAAGGGGTTCATTGAAATATTGCTTTGTATTGCCGACATCCTCGACACATAGACTTTAATGAGCAAATTCAATGCATTCAATGTATTCACAGTATGAAAGATTATCAGTGTGATAAATACATCTGATTGTACACACGTACACGAGGAATACTGCTAATGCGCCAGACGTATTACCTTCCGCCATGTTGGATGATGGTGACGCATCACTTAGTTACAATGATGGATGGTCGCTCTTCACTTAAATAAAACCAAACATGTGAATCGACTAAAGGACTGCTGTGAAACATACATACGCAATAAACAGTGATGACATCAGGCGTTGTTGGAAATCGGTTAAACACATTTCATATTAAAAAGATAAGTAAGCGGGTCAGTTAGTGAGTAAGTAAGTGAATGTGTGAGTTAAGTTTAACTCCTCCTTAATATTCCTTAAATATGGTCGCTATATATGGCGTCAGTCTGTAAATTAGATCTTCTCGGTACCCTAATGGGTAGAAATACTATTTTGAAATCGTTTCTGCTACCAAAACTGAATCATTATTTTCCTTCAATTCCTAGCCCATCCAATGCTGCAATACAAAACTTTCACAAATGATGTTTCAGCTTTGTGTGGCAAGGAAAAATGGATAAGGTACAGCGAGAATCATGAGTCCAAACCGAAGGCTGGAGGCATTAGTATACCTATTATAAAAATGCCATAAATGCACAAAACTAATGTGGATCAAAAAGCTTATCACAGAAAACTTAAAGATGTATTTCTATCGTCAATGTTTGTATATCCGATAATACTGAATTATGCTATGCTGATGCATATTTTGTATGTACCTGTATCATGTCAAACGTTACAAATCCCATTTGGAAAGATTTATTGGCATGCTGCCACTATGTTAAGAATCGAAACAATAGTACATTTACTATCTGAATGTCCATATACTGTGAACAATTGGAAGGAGGTTTCTAGATGGCTGCTGGTACGGTTAACAAGTTGCCGTGACAAACGATGTAAGAAACCCCCTGTGAACCAGCAAAACAGAACAAAGACAAGTCTAAACCATTCATATATTGTATTATTAGATCTAAGCAAGAGGGCAAGTTATACAAGGTCACCAGTCAATTTCACAATATTGATTTTAAATAAAATACAAGTGAGACAAAATCTAAGGCACTGGGTCAAATTTAGTATAGCAAACTCACCAAAGTCTTAGTGCGAAAGAGAAACAGTTATGCAGAATGTAACACAGCGAACGGTCTGACGGCTATGAAGATTCAGGCGTTGACAGGTGCAGAGGATATTACTGAAGTTAAACAAGTGTCCGTGTCCCCCGTCTCAACACGACAACTAGCCTTTATATATATATTCAGTAAATTCCCGAAAGTTCGGGCACATACGACATTCGCCAGCACTGTAGAAATCTCTAGCAGTATCCAGGGGGTAAGAAATAGAAAAAAACAAGGGCAGATAATTTACGGAAACCCTGCTGCCAAACTCCTAAAAATGCTTACCATCTATTATACGAAATGTGACCCATCATAATTATTATTCCAAACAGTAAACGTTGTGACCCAATAATAATTACATTTATTACAAAATTAATAACAAAATATACAGAAAATACACACTCGTAACACTGTTCATATTTCTTATTGTGAAGTGTACAATATATGAAATGAGTTTAAAAACCATGAAACCAAACTTTCAGTGTCTTCAACGGGAAGTACTTTTCATATGCGAGACCAACACACTTTCAGAGTGAGTGAGTGAGTGAGTGAGTGAGTGAGTTTAGTTTAGTTTTACGCCACACTCCGCAATATTCCAGCTATATGACAGTGGTCTGTATATAACTGGACTAGACAATCAAGTGAGCAACAGCATGAGCATCGATCAGAGAGCCTGGCCACCCGATACCGCACACACGTATACCTTTAAGCCTTCCTTCCTCACACTATTTTCGAATATTACTCCCCCAGGTGTATTTATATAAACAGTCACACGAGCGCGTGTGATGGGAGTGATATGTGTGTATGTGTTGTACATGGAAATGTAACAATTCGACTGTAGTAAACAATGTACAGTGTCCTCTACTATTTATCAGCTATGTAATGAAGATGAGTCATGACTACTGCACTCTTTAATCTATAATTTTAAACTAGAAAATGTACTTGTATAACTGCTGAAAGGGTGCTGCAAAATGTCTTTCTTTTACAGCTAAGTGACATGCACTTTCTCCTGTAATTGAAATTTGTATACTATACAACGTATCATGATTATGATGTACAAAATGGGAAATAAAAATAAACACGAAATTCAGTAAGACATGGAATAGCTAAAGCACAATTTACGGTCAAACAAAGGTGATATAAGAGTACGGAATAGACAAACAATCACTGTAATTGAAAAGAAAACACGAGTGAGAGTATATACACTGTGCTGTGTATGAATATGCCTCTGCTAATTCGGAATTATTGGAAGATGCATGGTGCAATTTCAGAGTGAGTGAGTTTAGTTTAACGCACTCAGCAATATCCCAGCAAAATGACGGCAGTCTGGAAATATTCGATTCGGGACCAGACAATCCAGTGAACATTGGGAAACGATGCCATTTGTCAACCAAGTCAGCGAGCCTGACCACCCGATCCCGTTACGTATGATTGGCTGGTATTTGAACCGGACTTTCGCTGGTCGGTGCAATTTCATGAGAAAATACTTTAAATGAATAGGGGTCTAGCGTGGTATATATAAGAGTACCTTCACGCTAGATAATACGGTTGTAGCAGTCGCATGGTCACTTTACCACAAGGAATAGCGAACATGAATTTTCTAGTGTATGATAAGGGTAAACAATGTTAGGCTCGTGCTCGATGACGAATATGGTGTCAGTGTGTCATCCGCTTTTACATAGTTTAAGGTCATATTAATCATTACTCACCCCTTGATTGTGTTTAGAAATGCCTCTCATTGCACTGAATCAATTTCAAGTTTAATTATGCAGTATATGCTTTTCAGCAGAACATCGCAATAAATCACATGGACGTAGGATTCATAATTATACTCGCCATACGTTGTACTATAATTACAACAACCGACGTTATTTCGTTTCATCTCACAGCTTGAGAATTTATGTGGGCTGCGAAAAACATATTTGAAAACAATATGAGCGCAAGAAGTATTCAACAGAATGTTAGTTACCAATGGAAATTTTTACACAGTTTCGAACACACAGTCCTTTTACTCTGAAATATAGAGTCAAACCTTATCAACAGCACCACTTCGTAACATCTGCATCAATTTATGAGAACAGTCTTTCTTTAAAGCCTTAAATCACATCACATATTTCGGAAATATTCGGTGTGGGTGCATTAAAAAAATAAGTGGTCAGTGATCAGCCTTGCACCCTTGACGAGTATGAGTGTAAGTGATGAGTCATACAACTCCTGCAAATGGCGCCAGCGTGGGTGAAGACACTTCTTAATCTCTGCTTTCATTGGTTGGCAATGAACAATCACGCCATCTGTCGAGCATTAAGGGGGAAATAACTCTTTGGCACTTTGGCCCAAATGTGGATTTAGCCTGGTCTTCCCTACACGTCACACATGTCTCAGGTATATATGCATTGTGAATCCGCGAGGTACATACTCGTTGAAGACATATGTAACACATTATATCTACAATGAGTCACGCCACATCTAGGAAGAACCGGGACTCGAAATGTGCATACATGGAACTTGCGTTGCTGCTCGCCTTGTCTGGTCTCGACGTAAGTAACAACTATAATTCTCTTTTCTAAACGTCTGTCTCAAGGAAAACAGACATTTCTCACTTGTGTAGGAGCGGCAGGGTAACATTGCGGTCACACCGAAAACCCGGGTTCGAGTCATGATCGGGTGCAATGTGTGAAACCAATTTCTGATTTCTGATGTTCCTCCCGTTATATTGCAGAAACGCGAGCTATTCACTCACTCTGGCTTTATAATGAACCAGATCAACAGCTGCAGAAAGTGATGAATTGCTGAAAACAGTGACGTGACCAAATCTGCGGCAAAATATGGACCCAACTTAGCATTGAAAGATGTTTTTAGATGTGTATGGGAAGTTGACATATTCGCTCAATACATTCTGTATTTTTTCCCCTTTCTTGAAATGTGTCTTTTTAAGGTACTGATTACATGTGACATTGAAACAAATCCGGGAAAATCTATGAAGTTTTTCGTAAAGAGACGGTAATAATTGTACACCATTTCCATTTGAAGGAATACCTGCTTTCATCACTGATACTCCCTATGCAGTTCATATAATTTTCAGCATTAACATGCCTTTGTCGCACACTGGAACCTGTGTTCTGTGTTGCATCTATATAGTACTCGCAGATATTATTGACAAAACTGTTTCGGAAAATATTTACTACGTTGAAGTGTTACATAAAGGTCGTGAGATATCATTTTCTTGGAGTCTATTCTTTCAGAACTTTGTCCGACCTGTGCCATGCAAAACATAACTGAATGCGCCTAGGTGACAGCGTGTCCCTGTATTCGACCACTTCTTTCTTCACATCGTCCATGTTTCTGTGTCGTTTGTGGTTTATTCTGTCCTTCATCAGTCACCACACATTCTCAGTAAGATTCTGGGCTGGGCTGCAGCTGGGCCGGTTTAAAACATTTCCGTCCGACAACCAGTGTTTTGTGTAGTCCACAGTGTGTTTTGGGTCGTTATCATGCTGGAAAATCGAGTTATGTTCATACAGTGTTCGAATCCGTGAAAGGAATTGGTCATTCATAACATGTCAACATATCGTTTCTTCGTGTGAAAACACACAACGGTATGACTCAACGTGGTGCTATCGCGTCCCACATGTGACTTTCCAAGTTATGTTTTGAGTATGAGAGAGTGAGTTCAGTTTGTAGCGTCACATCGACACATTGCATCCATAGAGTGACGAGAACACTTCATATCAATGTTTAATTTAAAAAAATCATATGTACAAACCTGCCACCGAAACAGAGTAAAAGTACTAGATTACCTCACCACTTAAATTAATACAAGTACGCTGTCTTAAACATATATCACCAAACATGTCCGTACAATATAAAAACAGGCTATAAATCACCAAAAACTGAAGGCTGTTCACAATACTTTGAACTAGGCTTTTTTGTGGGCGTTTCACGGTATCTTTTGTACAAATATTCGCACAGCTCCCAACAAAAGTCAAACAGACCTTTCATTAAATATTATCCCAATATTGATTTTCGTAAACCCTACTCCAGTTTAAATGTCTTTCTTTTCATGGAACTTTCACCAGTACTTTTCACCGCCTTTTCACCGAGTTAACTCTGCAAATCTTTCCATGGGTTTCATTACATACCTGAGCACTTCCTCTTTTAATCATCTCATTTCTGATATTCTCAACGCTATTTTATATTCATCTATTTACGATTCGACAATGTTGCCAGCAGACCGTAGAATTTCCGTGCCCCGCTCTTGTGTTTAATCCCAACTCCCGACTAATGTTCTTCAGGTTCTGTACAACAGACAGTGGAATGTCATGTCAATCAGCTAACTGGTATGCATTGCATCAACTAGAACCTTTTCTTTTCCGCTGTCAAACCTACCATGTCAACAATGGAGGCCGTCTGCTACATCAGGGGAGATAACTCTTAATGTAATGAGGTTTATTCAACTTTCTTTTTCAACTGTTTTACAAGAGAGATGTACTGTTGTTTCAACAAATCTCTGCTATATTATGAAGCCCATTACTGGAGTCGTCTGCCGTGATATTGCTGGAATATTGCTAAAAGCGGCGTTAAACCAAACTCACCCACCCACTCATCACTTATCCTATACGGTAGAGGCCCCTAGTATGGTGATCTACCTTCAGTTGTTGGTGATCTATATAGCCTGTTTTTATATTGTATTGTCTGAATAGGGATATTAGTTTTAACGCTAGTTTTATTTCTTATTGTGATATTCTAGTTGTTTTGCTGTCCTTCGTCGGCAGGTTTTTATCATATACATAGATTCCTTTTTAAGAATGCTCTCGTGACGATATGGCTGTAATACTGCCGATGTGACGTTAAATAATAACTCACGCTCTCACTCCTATACAGTGGAAGCTGTCTAAACAGGCACGCATTGGGACCGAAGAAATATGATTTGTGCAATGTGTCGGATTGTAGAGACGGTGATAAATGTACAAGTCATAGACGGGACTGAAATTTTGTTGTGCCAGTGTTGACAACATGCCAGACTGGACAGATGCCGGTTTTGACAGCTTCCATTGTATTTTTTAATGTACATTGTATTTTCATTATAGAAAGTACTCGTCGATGAGAGTTCCATCTGTTTTACAGGGACTCATTGACAGCTGCTTTGGGCCAAGTCTGCATGACCTTCAGTGCCTATATTGCGTCAGTGTTCAGACCATCAGCACCCTGTTTCCCTTGTACGCTGGATTCAAGACAGCAGGCAGTGTACTCTACATGCCTCTGCAAGCAGTGTTCGATGTCTATACACTGATTATGGTCTGTGTCTTTGTGAGCAGTTGCCTTGTCTTGGTGATACCTCTCTGTCCTTCCTTCTGGCTGGCTGCAGCAGCAAGCTCTGGGTTAGGACTAACTGGTGGAGTTGTTAACAGTGGTAAGTATGTTTCTGGTGGTCTTCCTGGTGCTAACGATCACGATGAAAGCTGCAACTGAGTATGTACACATATTTCTTTCTAATTCAAGGATTTTGTTAATTAATTCTTAATTCTTAATTCAAATCTTAATTCTCATTTGATTTTTGATAAACATATCTAACTGATAAATGATTTGTAAACAGACAACAGTTTTATGATTATTAATTTGAATTAATAATTGCGATTGTAAACCAAAAGTTACTGTATTCTGTAATCTGATTGGTTGAAAAACATGATTAAATGGCATTAGATTCCCGGAAACTGAAAGACTATTCACCGCGTATTGACACGTAAACAATTGTTTTGTTGTGTCATCATCAGTGGTGACGTCATTCAAATCATATTGTGACGTAAAGTTAGAATGACGTCACAAATGAGCAACTCCAGATGCTACCATGGGAACCAGCTGAAACGGCCAGCTGATGACACTTCACTGCTGTATCCGTATTCGATGTAAACGAGTGCAGACACTAAAATCCTTTGGTTTACTTTTGTATTTACAATGTCAATAACGCCGGCAATATGGCCCGTCGGTTCCAAATGCATTCCCGTGCTTCAAATACTCAATAACACCCGGAAATTGGCCAACACATGATGTTTATCTCCTAATTGTTAATGGCTGTATCCTTACAAGTTCTTGATGTACAGAGCAATTATACCATCTGGACGTAGAGTGGATATAGGGGTACTAGCAGTTCTAAGCTGGTTCCCGGCTGCCTTTGCTCTTTCAGTATTAGTGGCGGGGCCCAGCTTATTTCTGATACCAGATTTCCGGTGGCAAGCGTATATTGAAGAACCAGTTTGGGTTCCAAATTGCGCGATGGCTAATTATGACTCTTCCAGACCGGACCAAAGTGTACAACTATATCACAGTTGTCAACAGTCGCAATATCTGGGTAATTTGGGATTTATTTGTTACTTATGTAAAGTTAATATGTGAACTGACAATTAGGAGACCGTTTGAAAAATTAGTGTTGCCTGTCACCGCAAGCGTTCAGGTCTCGCTAGGTGTCGTGACCTACTAGCAGGCCATATTGCCGATGTGATGCTAAATAACAACTCCTTCATTCGACCTTGTCTTCACTTCAGTTGAAGACTCAGGTGTCGTTAGAGTTCTTTTCGGTTTCTAAAATGAGGGTTAATCCTCCTGGATCAGCTTCTCTCAAATTAAAGTTAATCAGAAGATCTTATTGCTCAAAACAGATTTGATTAGGTACTCAAGCTGAAAAATTGGTTGTAAGTCTTCGAATCTCTCCTGAGTTGAAAATTGACCTATTTATCTCTCTTTACTTCTCTACACAGAGGGTTGAAACTGAAATTCGTTCGTGTGGGGTGCCAAAAATGAATATATATACCATGGCATGATGACAAATTGTTTTATTGTCCCTTATGTATTTATTTCATTGCAGCAAGAGTTGCCAAAATTGGGGAAATTGGACAAGAGAAAGCCATACCATTCCACTTGATGGGGATAGCAATGTGCACTGGAAACATCTTAGGACCGTTGATTATCTCCCCTTTCCTCGGCAACACAACCTTCCAAAGCGAGGCTATCAACATCACGTATGACTATGTTGTGGCTTCAATCGAATGTGGAGCCTCAGACTCAAAAATAGTGTATGCATATGTGAGCTTTGCATCATTCGGAGCACTTCTGGTTGTCCTCTTGGCTATTTTACGTTATGATCTGAGAGAGTGTTCCAAGAAGGAGTCACACCAGAAGAATAGATATACCTTTGGAAAACTGAATTATATATTTGTGAGCTTGGAGATACTGATAATATTCATAGGAGGTGCAGCAAACTTCGTATACGGGACCCAGCTCTTGCTGTTTGGAACCAGAAGCAATCTCCAAATATCAAAGACCATAATGTCACTGATGACGTCATCGTTTTATGCTGTCACGTTGCTTGGGCGTTTTGTAGGCGTGCTTGTGAGCTTAGCAGTGTCGCAGCTATGTTTAGTCATATCGTGTTTGGTCGGAGCTTTAGCTGGATCTGGTTTTCTAGCATTTACTGCAGAAATCAGTGTAGAATTCCTATGGGTTGGGTCCCATTTTTTGGGACTGTTTTATGCTCCGTTGTTTGCTGCCCTACTGTCATGGTGCGGAGAAAATGTTACACTGAATGATAAGTTGTATGCCATCGTTATATTATTTGACTTGGCAGGAACTTCATTGATATCTCTTATTATTGGACAAATAATGTTTAATGTGGAACCGAGTATGCTGCATTATTCTATGGTGACTATAGTTGTTATACAGATAGTGGTATTCTTCTGTCTCTTAGTCATTGCAAAGGGGATACGAAGAAAGACAGAAGACGAATGTACAGTCCTTACTGGTAGAAGAGACCCGTGAAGGTCCCGGGGTAGAATAGGCCTTCAGCGACCCATGCTTGCCATAAAAGGCGACTATGCTTGTCGAACGAGGCGACTAAAGGGATCGAGTGGTCAGGCTCACTGACTTGGTTGACACATGTCATCGGTTCCCAATTGCGCAGATCGATGCTCATGTTGTTGATCACTGGATTTTCTGGTCCAGGCTCGATTATGTACAATATTGCTGAGTGCGGAGTAAAACTAAACTCATTCACTCACTGCTGATAGAAGAAGTAAATAGAGAACAGCACTGATTTTCTTCTGGTGATGGAACAACTAGCGATCAGGTTCGCCGGCTTGACTGGCACATCTCGTCGTATCCCAATTGTGTAAATTGACGCTCATGCTATTGGTCACTGTATTGTCTGTCCAGACTCGATCGTTAACCAACCATATAGCTGGAATATAGATGGGTGTGACATCAAACAAACACAAACACGAAAAACAACTAACCAATCCCCATCTGTTTCAACCAGGCATTCATGAGTTGACAGACTGTGGCCAACGTTATAAAATAAGTTTTACATCTTGTGCGGATACTTGAAAGAATACAGTCCATATCCATATATGACTAGGTAGTACAGCTGTTAAGGGGATACTGCTTCATTTAGCATGAATGGGTGATGTTTAACAATGTAAAGTTGAAAAACACAGCCTATTACAGTTACTTGGGTATTTTTCCAGCAGACTCTCTTGGTCAAATCCGTACAGACTCTCGCTCATAAAGCTCATAAAGCCCTCCTTCCTATCAAACAGCTTCATCATAAATTAGACAACCTTTCTCCCACTGTCCTATTTCAGATGTTTGATACACAAGTTAAGCCTATCCTATTGTATTGCTCAGAAATATGGGGTTTTCACGAGTGGTTAATTCTCGAAAGATTTCATGTGAAATACTGTAAATATATTCTTGGTGTTGGTAATAACACAATTAATGCAGCTGTTTTAGCTAAATGTAGCCGTCATTATAATATCCCAAGAGAATTAAAATTTTGTCCAGTTTGTACAAATATTTTAGAAGACGAGGTTGATTTCATGCTTATTAGCCCACAATACAATGATTTACGAACAAGATATATGTTAAATACTGTCTGTAAAGATTCCAACGCTCTAACCCGCCTTCTGAAATGTGAAAACAACAACTATTTATATAGGTATGCAAAATATATTTGGGAAGCTCTAATGCAACATACTATTATTGTAAATGTATACAAAAATTGTTTTTGTTACTAGTATTGTGCATATCAGTAGTCTTATATTGTATCGTACATTGTACATGGGCTTGTGGCCTTCCTACTGAATAAACTCATATATATAATGGGTGATAAAGGGCAACTGAACTGTAGATTCTATTGTTTATATGACAAAAACAGATGAAATATATCATTTAAACGATGGATAAGAATGAACATGTAATATCAAACTGAAAACTAATACGAAATCACTAAGACATTTAACAATTTCATTTATAATGTGATGTTATTAATTCAAAGGGTATTAAAATAGACCCCAACCGTCCTTGACGTGGTGGATAATGCTCGTACTACGGTTGATCTTGACATCAGCACAGCGTATCTTTGCATTGCTTTCCAGTTAGTTATATGACACTTCAAGTTTTTCATAACACTTCAGGCTACTCTGTAAACGTAGCTTAGGTGGTGGGATTAAGTGGGATAGCGGAGTGGTTAAAGCATACTCTTGTCACGCTGAAAAACCAGGTTCGATTCCCCACATTGCGACGTGATATTGCTGGAATACTGCTAGAAGTGGAACAACTTGGGGTTACAGGGAGTCACGCCAAATAACCGGTTTGGGGAGTCCCCGCGTGGACACAACTTGTGAAAAGCCATTTCAATCCTTTAACAAAATAAACCCTAAGACAGGGCGACAAACAAGTTGACTACTCACCGAGTAATTTACAACCGAGTGACCACAGAATGATCAAAGAATGACTCTTGAAAATCCGGGTTACAATTGGTCTTCAGCGACCAATGTTTGTTGTAATATGTTATAAAGATCAACTCGCTGACTTGGTTGACAATATAGGAACGGGCTATAGATCGCCAATAACTCAAGGTAGACCAACTTCCTAGGGAATCCAGACATCCCTGAAGAACTTGTGTGCTCATTTTGTCTGAGCTCTGACTATGTGTACGCCTTTTGTTTCTTGTGTCTTGCAGAATGCAATTCCTGGCCATCAACATAAACATTTCCTTTGCATTTATTGTTACGTTTGCGCTGGCACCAGTTCTTACTGCGATTGTGATTGGGGAAGGTCAACAGCCACAAATAAATCTACTTTGAAGATTTATTGGCGGGTTGAATTGTCAGACAGCCTCTCCTTGGACCGGAAAGCATTATCGCTGATGTGTTTCTGTGGGTGACTCACTGGTCAAAATGGCCATAGTGAGGACAAATACAATATGAGGAATAATTACACAGTCCTTCCCACCACAGGAATGTCTGCACACACTTACTTCACACAAACGGAACTACAAACGGAACTGATGGATCTTGTAGCAGGTTGTCCGCAAGAGATGTGGGAATCACTGAACACACAAGCTTGATATATGTCCTTCCTCTTCAACCCGCACTTTCAAGTCCAATGAAGGTCTATGTATATGACGCACACAAATACGCTTAATATTTTGACTTGTAAGGGAAATCGCCTGTCTCGAGATACCGTCCACTATTATCTTAGACCACGCTGAAGTGCTTAAAATTACATTTCAAAATAGGCACCAGCGTAAATGTCGCCTTTTTCACACTATACAAAATCGCGATTCACAGCGTTATTTGCTGTATGTTTTGAAATGTGAAAATCCGATAAATACTGGGAGTACTGAATTTTTAAAAAAATAGCATATTAGTGATCACTGATATCAAATTTTCATGTAACTAGTAATGATAATTCTGAAACGTCACCGATAACCCAGTATCGGTTGGGATGTTTTCGAAAATACACGGACAACGAACGCTGAAGTGCGCTCTCATCCATATTAGATAGTGTTTACAAAACCACGTTTCGAGAAGGCTGGTACTGAGACGCCTATTACATTACGTAACTATATTTCATAGTCTGCTGCAACAAATGGATCACTGAGTCCCCACACATCTGAAATTGAGTGAATGAGTGAAATTACCAGTGGTCTTTGCCACCAGTACCAGTACCCTTGTCAGCGAAGCCGCCATTTTGAAAGAAAGCAGTGATGTGACACTTCAACATTGTTGCACATATTAGGCGATTTCTTTGAAGTGAAGGTCGGTTGAACAAGAGTCAACACAATAACCCTATAGTTCAGATATTTTTCATGAAACTAATTTCAGAATCTACATACACCCTTGTTCAACATTGTATCATATATGGATATATGGTGTGCGTTTTTATTTTCTGAAATCTTTTGATTGTTTGAATAATATTTACATTTTCAGCCTGTACACCAGTGTTAGAAGATCCCACGTAGCCATTACTGCCATATGTGCTTTAATACATTGGGACTAATATTTCAGTTTCATATGAACAGGTTAATAAACAACGATTTAATTCAACCTTATAAGTAAAACTGATAAAATTTATGAAATTGATTTTATGAAATGTATAGGCACACATATTTAAAGAAATTGTCTTGTTCATTGAATATGTTTTTGTCGTTTTTATAGCCAAAACAATTATGAAAATTGACTTACTTGGTTTGTCAAACACGTTTCATGATTCATTATCATTGTTTTCAAGAATACAATCAATTCAAATTCGATTAAAACATATTTTGATGACAGGATATCTAACTCAAACAAAGTTTATACGAAAATTATTTAAAAAACCAGGTCATGTCTTAATTTGAACAAACCTTACGTCCATATTCTCATAGTTCCATATTAAAAAGTTGCAGAGGTCTTTGTACCTTGCATACTTATGAAGAGAAATAATTACATAGTCATAAGAGTAAAGGTTTATGACTTAAATCATTATTCAGTGAATAATCATGTGTTGTGAAATATTTCTATGTGCTAAATTGAAGCCAGAGAGGTGCTCACAATAAGAACGTTGTAAAACCGTCTAATTGTTGCTATATTCAGGACACTATTTCAGTGATAAACCATTGACTTCATGGTTTGTCTAACGAGTGTTGAATTCTGACATAGAAGCCGAGACTTTTTACACAGTCAATGGAAGGTAGGTGTGATATATATCAGCAAACCACTCTCAACTTTTTCAGACGTCACAAAATGCACAATACATGCCATGACGTCAGCTAAAATGTTGTATTATTTTCGGTAATTTCATTAGGTTTGAAGATGTGGCTATTTCTCCGTTACCCATTATGCAAAATTAGTCAAAATACACTTGCAAGAACAAGAGAACATGAGAATTGATGAACTCTCTATTACCTGCTTTCCTCTTTTCCTATAAGTTGTGAATTTTTCCGCTCACATTGGGAAACTTCATTGTGAACCAAACATAACGACAATATACTGTCCGCATATATAGCAAATTTTCTCCATGTGATTTGAGTTACGCGGGGTACTTTTAAACAGAATAAACGCCAATCTTGGTAAAATGAATCTAAAATAAATTCGCGGACGCCCATGTCCAAGGTATGGAACATGGTCCAGAAAATTAAAGGTAAAGGTACTAAATCTACTGTCCATCATCTTAAACATGGAGATCAATTACTAACAGATAAATCAGATATCGCAAATAAACTGGGCGAAACCCTCGCTAAACATTCTTCCTCTTCTAACTATTTACCTAAATTCCAGCAGTATCAAAAACAAGAAGAAAAGAAAACTATTAATTTCAACTCAGATAATGGGGAAGATTATAATGAAACTTTTTCTATTCATGAACTCCATACTGCTCTTGATCAAGCTCATGATACTGCTACAGGAGCTGATAACATACATTATCAACTCCTAAAGCATTTACCAGAATCCTGCCTAGAAACTCTTCTAAATATTTTTGATGATATTTGGACATCGGGTAACTTTCCTCCCTCATGGCATGACGCCATAGTAGTACCAATACCTAAACCTGGACGTTATCATACGGATCCGTCCAATTATCGACCTATTTCACTAACTAGCTGTGTTTGCAAGGCATCATCCCGCTAGTCCGCTCCCGCTAGACCGCGATTGATTATGTGTGCCGGTAGTCCGCGATGTGGCTGTTCCAGTCTCATTATTCCCTCCCTACTCTAATCTCATAAATTATTAGAACAGCACAGCAGCTTAGCGGGCTAGCGGTACTGAATTACGTCATTTACCCGTCGCGGACTAGCGGGTAGCGGCCTAGCGGGGTGGAGTCGTTTGCAAGACCATGGAACGCATGATAAATAATCGATTTGTTTGGTACTTGGAAACAAATAATCTCATAACAGATATACAATGTGGTTTCCGTAAGAACAGAAGTACTGTCGACCACTTAGTGCGTTTAGAATCATTTGTTAAAATTCTTGGGTCTAATCTTTGATTCACATTTAACGTTTTTACCACATATTAAATCACTTAAAATCAAAGGCCTGAAAGCACTTGACTTGTTGAAAGTGGTTTCAAATTCAAAATGGGGAGGGGATCAAGCTACCCTTCTCCATCTATATCGATCACTCGTTCGTTCTAAACTTGATTATGGCTCCATCGTCTATGGTGGAGCCTGCAAAAGCAATCTTAAACTTCTTGATCCTGTCCATCACTTTGTCTTGGGTCCTTCTCTTGTTCCACCGTTTATTGCTGCTGCTGGTATTGAGCTGGAACATATAGCCCCCTTCCGTCTTCTTTCCTCTCCCCCTTGGCAGTTGGTTAGAGCACAGGTTGACCTAACATTAACTACATTTAAAGAATCAGAAACGAATGAGGTACAGTATAAACAAAACTATAATCATTTGAAACATACATATAACAATTACCAATCCTTATTAACAGATGGTTCCAAGGACGGTGGCACAGTTGCTTGTGCTACTGTCATTGGATCCAGAACAATATCTTCTAGATTACCAGACAATAGTTTTATTTTTACAGCAGAAGGGAACGCCATATTAACAACTCTTAAATACATTCAAAGACACCCGAAACGTAAACAGTATATAATATATTCCGACTCTCTTTCTTGACTTCATGCTGTTAAAAATATTTCTTGTAAACATCCACTTTTAATAGAAATCATTGAACTGTATAATACTCTTGCTACTGGCCATTACGACATCGTCTTTTGTTGGTTACCCAGTCACGTAGGTATTTCTGGGAATGTGATGGCCGATCTTGCTGCAAAAACAACACTCAACAAATCTGTCACACCACTTCTTATTCCATACTCTGATTACACATCCATCATTAGATCCTATATCCATGATCTGATGCAGAAGAAGTGGGACACCCAAGTGGGAAGTAATAAATTACATGAGATAAAACCTTATGTTGGTTATACACACTTGGGTTGTCAATCCAGATTTGAAGAGGTCATACTGCGGCGATGTCGTATTGGCCATACAAGATTTACCCATAACTACCTGTTAAAAGGTGAGGATCCTCCATTTTGTATCCCTTGTGATGAGAGAGTCACGGTCAAGCATATTCTGCTTGACTGTGTTGAATTTTCCATCACAAGGGATAGATATTTCAATGTCAGAACCATCAACCATCAACCACTGTTGCTTCTCATTTAGTTATTGGGTTTTTAAAAGAAATTGATTTTTTGGTTGAATTTTGAGTAATATGTTCTGTAAATAGATGTATTTTAAATCATTGGTAGCTTAGATTAGTAATTTGTATTGTTAGTGGCTGTACCCTCAAAGGGGTTGAAGTATTAGAAAATTATTGTCCTCCTGAGAGGATACGTAAGTCCCAAAACATTCGATGTAAATTTAAGTTTACCAGGTTTTTAATCGTAGTATTGTTGTCATTTTAAATTTGGCTAGCTTTCGTACACTCGCCAGCAGCTGAAGGAATGGTGTAAATCCAGCTAGGGTCCATGCAGGTAGCAAAGGTACTGTAAGTCTCCATGGTCCCTAGTATGGTGATCTACCTTCTGTTGATGGCGATCTATAGCCCGTGTTTTATAATGTATTGTCTTCTTTAAGTACAATGTTTTAGTTTTTCATGCTGGTTTTATATTCATGTCTGTGATATTCTAGTGTTTTCACTGTCCTTTGTTGACAGGTTGTTATATTACAGATATATTCCATTTCAGTGTTAAGTTCCCGTCTCGATATGGCTGAAATATTGCCGATGTGACGTCAAATGTTAACTCACTCACTCACTGATATATGGCCCGTGTTTTATATTGTGTAGTCCAAATAGTGATATTTGTTTTAACTTTCCACACTAGTTTTAAATTATAACTGAGATATTCTAGTTGTTTTACTGTCCTTTGCTGACAGGTGTATTTATGAAATATATATCATCCAGTTCAGTGTTAAATGTTCTCGTCACGATATGGCTGAAATATTGCCGATGTGACGTTAAATATTAACTCACTGACTCACGCGTTGCTGGTGGAATGTGCCAGAAAACAACAGGCTGTTAATTTGCTTAAAGCTCGTCAGTTTGTAAATACAAGGATTGCTGTGGCACCACACAGAACGTTGAATTCGTGTAGAGGCATTGTTCGTAATCGGGCACAATGTCTTTCTGACATGTCAGAAGTTGATATCTCAGCAGGTCTTAGGTCTCAAGGTGTCACCTCTGTGAAAAGATTCACAAGAAAAGATGGCGATAACACTGTCAAAACAAAAACGTATCTGTTGACGTTTTATCTGGCTACGGTACCAAAATTAATTAAAGCTGGGTACTTTAATATTGAGATGGAAGTCTGCATCCCTAATCCACTTCGGTGCTTTAAATGTCAGCTGTTTGAACACGGTGCTAACACGTGCAAAAACTCCCCAAAATGTTCTCGTTGTGGTGAGAAACATGAGAATGCCGTCTGCACAAATATCATCAAATGTGCAAACTGTCGTGGAGATCACATATCCTCATCATGATCGTGTCCAGTCTTTGAACAACAAGCTCAAATTCTCAAATTTAAACACACCAGTAATATATCTTTTGCTGAAGCAAAGAAACTGTTACCAGTCACTGATAGAATCTCCACACAAAAAAAAAACTTACTCTGCTGTTGTATCTACCTCCCGTCCAACAGTTGATCACGAGTGGCAGACCTCCATTTCCTGGGTCTCAGAAAAACACAACATTCTGTGTACAATTTCTGATGAGGATACAGGAACATCCACCCAGACACACGTGATGCCTGAACCAAAACATCACCATGAACCTGAAAGGAAAACAGCAATGTCCAGAAAAGAACAGAAACAACAAAGACGAAAGGATGCCAGGACCCTTAAACATATTGAGGTGTCTTTACCATTACAGGTGCCTGTAGAGGTTCATAACACCTATGAACCACTAGATATGGAGACAAGCCCTTCACAGTCATCCCAGCATAAAGGGACTTCGTCTCGTTCACGCTCTCTTATTGAGCCCCCATGAGTTGCTCTCATAATGTTATCCAGTGGAATTGCAGAGGCCTTAGAAACAATTTTAATGATCTTCAACTGTTATCACAAGATTTTAAACCATCAGCTTTTAGTTTACAAGAGATATACCTGAAAAGTACAGAGCTACGTTTTCCAGGTGAATGCCAGCAGCAGAAAGAAGAAAGAAAGGGTTTAATTCTATGTCCTAGAGGCGGGACTACAGTACACTTTTTGTTGTGTAAATCCTCATAAAGGGGATTGAAAACACAGTTATATGCAGGGTTAGAATGATTAGAGTATAATTTAGTAATATACTGTAAAGCTAACTTTAAACGGCGCTGCTCAAGAGATGGTTCATCAGCCTCAACATAGAGACTGTCAATAGGTGAAGTTCTGAAGGACCCAAGACAAAGTCAAAGACCTTGGTGATGGACAGGAACAAGAAGTTTAAGATTGCTTTTGCAGGCTCCACCATATACAATGGAGCCATAATCAAATTTAGAACGAATGAGTGATCGATATAGATGGAGAAGGGTAGCTTGATCCCCTCCCCATTTTGAATTTGAAACCACTTTCAACAAGTCAAGTGCTTTCAGGCATTTAGTTTTAAGTGATTTATTATGTGGTAAAAACGTTAAATGTGAATCAAAGATTAGACCCAAGAACTTGGCTTCCTTCACAACTTTAATGGGCGTCCCATCTAGAGACAGTTCAGGGTCTTTATAGGGTTTGTATTTACGACAAAAATGTATGCAGTTAGTTTTCGTTTTAGAAAATTTAAAGCCGTTTTCAAGACACCATTTATCTATTTTGTTTAAACAGAGCTGCAGTTGCCGTTCAATAGTATGCATATTTTTACCACTTCAAGAAATATTAAAATCATCCACAAATAATGATCCATCTATTAAATCGATTAAATCTTTAGATAAACCGTTGATCTTGATGCTAAAAAGAATGACGGACAAAATACTTCCTTGTGGGACACCCTGATCCTGATTGTAATGATCAGACAGGGTAGAACCCACACGGGCCTTGAACTGTCTGTTATTTAAAAAACTTGGCTATAAATTCAGGCAAACGACCTCGCAACCCGAGTCATGTAAGTCTCTTAAAATGCCATATTTCCAAGTAGTGTCACATGCTTTTTCAAGATCTAAAAAGATAGGCACAGCTTGTTGTTTGTTAATGAGTGCGTTTTTAACAAATGATTCCAATCGCACTAAGTGATCGACAATACTTCTGTTTTTCCGGAAACCACATTGTATATCTGTTATAAGGTTATTTGTTTCCAAGTACCAAACAAGTCGATTATTTATCATGCGTTCCATGGTCTTGCAAACACAGCTAGTTAGTGAAATAGGTCGATAATTGGACGGATCCGTATGATAACGTCCAGGTTTAGGTATTGGTACTACTATGGCGTCATGCCATGAGGGAGGAAAGTTACCCGATGTCCAAATATCATCAAAAATATTTAGAAGAGTTTCTAGGCAGGATTCTGGTAAATGCTTTAGGAGTTGATAATGTATGTTATCAGCTCCTGTAGCAGTATCATGAGCTTGATCAAGAGCAGTATGGAGTTCATGAATAGAAAAAGTTTCATTATAATCTTCCCCATTATCTGAGTTGAAATTAATAGTTTCTTTTCTTCTTGTTTTTGATACTGCTGGAATTTAGGTAAATAATTAGAAGAGGAAGAATGTTTAGCGAGGGTTTCGCCCAGTTTATTTGCGATATCTGATTTATCCGTAAGTAACTGATCTCCATGTTTAAGATGATGGACAGTAGATTTCGTACCTTTACCTTTGATTTTCTGGACCATGTTCCATACCTTGGACATGGGTGTCCGAGAATTTATTTTGGAGACATAATTTTGCCAAGAGTGGCGTTTGTTCTGTTTAAAAGTACGTCGCGCATTAGCATTTAAAATTTTAAATTGATTTAAATTATGCACCATAGGATGGCGACGGAAATAATGTTCTGCCTTTTTTCTTGCCTTCCTAGCTTGTTTGCATTCATCGTTGAACCATGGTTTTCTTATATGTGGAGCTACAGAGGACTTTGGTATACACTCATCAGCTATGGAATTCAATTCATCAGAAAAGCATTTAATAGCATCAGGAACGTCAATAAAACGTTCAGGTTTAAGTTTGTCAGCACACAATGTTTCATACAAAGCCCAGTTAGCCTTTTTAAAATTTCGTCTTGATGATGGAGGAACATCAGATGGAGTTACAGCTTTTAATACAGTAGGGAAATGGTCACTTCCACAGAAGTCATCGTGGACTGACCATTCGAATTCATTTAGTAGATCTGAATTTGTCAATGACAAGTCAAGAGCAGAATAAGTCCCTGTACCATGATGTAAATATGTGCTTGAACCATCATTATAAATACATAAGTCATTGTCGGAACAAAAGTTTTGCAGCAATTTGCCTTTAGTGTTTGTAGTTACACTACCCCAGAGTGGGTTATGCCCATTTTATATCTCCCATTATAATACAGGGCTTCGGGAGTTGGTCATACAGGGCTTGAAGATCACTTTTGACAAATGTCGAAGAGGGCGAGATATAGAGTGAGCATTGCATAAACGCTACATGTAAAGTAATTCTCACAGCAACAGCCTGCATATTGTATTTAGTGAAACAGGGCTTTGAATACGTTTTGTCTGACTAGAACGGATGACCCGCCAGTGGCTCTATCACCCGGAGGTGAAAAAGAATGATATGCATTAAAATGACGAAGGTCAAATGTATCTGTTTGTTTTAAATATGTCTCTTGGATACATATCGCTGAAGGTGTAAAATCCTGGACTAATAGCGGTAATTTATGTAAATTAGTCCTCAATCCTCTACAGTTCCACTGTACAATATTACTGGAATAAACTATCTTTTGGGGGGATTTATTGGGGATCTACCCCGCACTCTTTTGGAGGGCGACAAGCTATGTGCCCTAGAATGGACGTTTTCAGAAACGTCCATGTCTTCAAGGGACCCATACTTATTGTACAATTGAATTTTATTTTGTGACCCTTTAGGAGCTCTGCCACTTTGTTGTTTTGAGGCATCAGGCTTTGGCTTCGGTTTACTTTTCACCGTTTGTTGACTATCAGCTGTCGATTGGGACTTTGGGTGTGACTGAGATGATGATGATTTGTCATCAGAAGAAGACTTTGATGTACCAGGAAGTAATTCCTCAGTCTGGGATGATATAGCAGGGTACAAAAGCTGTGGAGAGTCGCAATTTACCCAGGTCAAGGTAATTTGGCATCTTGTGGATGATTTTGTTATGTTAGAGATAGACTCCAATGATGTTTTGGCTACTGTACCATAAAGATCAGACATCTTTACCAGTTTTTTTGCCTCAGAAAAGGAGATATTCTGAGTAAACTTTAATCCTTTAATCGCCATTTACTCTTTCCAAATTGGACACTGTTTCGAAGAAGATGAGTGATCGCCTGGGCAATTGGTGCATGTTTTAAAATCACTGTCACAATCTTCTGTTGTGTGTGTCTTCTCACCACAGTGAGCACACACAACAGACAGTGTACAGGTAGATACACCGTGTCCGTATTTCTGGCATTTAAAACACCTGAACGGGTTGGGGATGTATGTTTCAACTTGGATGTTACAGTAGCCTGCCTTTACTGACTTAGGAGTGTTTGGAGACGAGAAGGAAAACAGATACGTGTTTGTTTGGATAGTTTCATTATTTTCCGGGTTGAAAAACGCTTGACATAAAGCACACCTTGATGTTTCATTTCGCAGGCTATGTCAAGTTCTGACATGTCAGCTAACAGTCGATCACGATCTCTGACAATACCTTTACTTGTGTTCAGGGTTTTGTGAGCAGAGAACGTGACCGGAATGCCCACGAAAGGTTTAATACTCATCAGATTGGTCGCTTGCTGTTTTTTCCCGCACTCAACTAGCAGTGCACCCGAACGTAAGCGTCTAATGTTTTTAACATCCCCAGCAATACCTTGAATACCCTTAGATACTGCAAAAGGGTTCAACTGTATTGGTTTCTCAGGAGTTTCAATTACAAGGAAACGTGGCCAATATTCAATCGATGCAGACGGTCTGTGCTCAGTATCAACAGGATCAATATCAAGTGGACGTTTTGGTTTTTTTGGGCGGGATTTCATAAGCCATGGTTAGTGTAATACGGTTCATCATCCGAGCTCCCCACCCACCACGGAGTATCACAAGGACAATGGTAAAAGCAAGTGGGTCTCCAACTTGCAGCACCAAGGATATCCGGATGATACGCTCCAGCAGAAGAATTATAAATAATTAATATACCAGATTGGCCCATGAGCCACCGCCTTCTGGACATAAGACTCTAGGCAAAGGTCAGAACGTCAAAAATGCATTTCAAAATTAGAAAATATCGATGAACAATAAAGCAAAGACCGAAATTATAATGTCCAAATAAAATTTGTGCAATGGCATATATGTATAGTCCATGCACAGGGCTTGGCATGACCAGCCGATTGGTTGAATTGGGCCAATTCAACACCCGTTTAGGTGAAGTAAGGGCCGAAGTGGTGTGTTAGGCAAACAGAACATGGTCAAAGGCCCAGTTGCCCTCAACCACCAGGATCCCGTCCTCCACCGACACGGGACGCAACCCATGGAAAACAGGTTGCCCATTTTAGTGGCCTATTACGACAAGCAATGAGGTACTGTGGACACATTCTGCCCCGGGTCCACACGGGAGAAGAGCACTTAGCGTTACCCAGCACCCACCACGAGGAGGTGGCTCTTCATGGATGCCTCCTAATGTCCAGACAATCGTCATAGGTGTTTGACTGAACTTGAATTATTGATATGTCAACAAAAACCATGAACCAATGTTTTCATTCGTGTATGAAGATAGGTGTTACTTTCATATACTCTTAAAAGTAGGGGATAATGAACTTCCAATTTGGACAGGAAATGTAAACGTTAACACACGTTTCAAGGGCAGATATCTTATGAACGCACTACCCCTAAACACAACTCATGATTTGCACGTGCACAACGCAGTAGCCCCATACACGTACATAGGGTCTCATTCTTGGTTTTGACGTTTTTTTCAAGAAGGTCGAGAAATCATCTCGCATTACACGTTTGTTAGTGTTTGTTTCTAGTCGTTTGTTTTAAAATGAAAATAGTGTACATGCCAATTACATGTGGTGCGAGAGTGTATTTCCGTGATTTGAGTTGTTATTAATTATTATTGCTGTAGTTGTAATTGGGTCACAATATTTAAGGTTTTAGTGGTAGTTATTATGGGTCACATTTCC
Organism: Haliotis asinina; assembly: GCF_037392515.1. Classification (NCBI taxonomy): domain Eukaryota; kingdom Metazoa; phylum Mollusca; class Gastropoda; order Lepetellida; family Haliotidae; genus Haliotis; species Haliotis asinina. The sequence goes on from NC_090292.1 coordinate 25,032,558, forward strand.
TACAGAGAATTATTTAAGCGGCACGCTTCTAAGGCAGTACTTTGGAGTTACCTCCCTTTGAAAAACATAAACACGAGACTACGATTGTGCTAGATCACTCCACGTGGCGATGGTCGTTAGCTCTTGAAAGTTCTTGAAACTATGACAGTATATATAAATGCTAGTTGCCGTGTTGGGACGGACACGGACACATAGTGTTTAACTGGAGTAATATCAAACTGCTTCGTCAACGCCTGATCTACATAACCGATGCCTGACTGCTGGCTGTGCTACATTTCTCACTCTGTGTAAATCAAGACTTTGGTGAGTTTGGTATGTATTTTGTGACCCATTGCCGTAGATTTTCTCTCATTTGTATTGTATTGTGAAAGTGACTTGTGACTTTGTATAAATTGCTCTCTTTGCTAAATAATACAATGTTTGAATGTTTTAGACTTGTCTTTGTTATGTTTTGCTGGTTCACAGGGGATTTCTTACACCGTAAGACATACTATACACCAATCAACTTTCAAGAGCGACTACATTCCAAATGACTATGGTTGTAAGGAAGTGCAAATGGTGATACATTCAATAATATCATATCAAAATTGATTGACCCCGATAAGTCTCCTAAATATTATTAATCGTAAATAAAACAATGAAGATCCCCTACCTTATCTTGAAGAGTATATATTGAATCGGTAATAGTTACTCAAAAGTTTTGTGCGTTTCTGTGTTACAAATTATATTTCATTGACAAAGAATTGCAAGTGTAACTCTACTTTCTTTAGCCTGTTTTTATATTGTACTCTGTATATAATGCTATCAGTTTTACCTTTCCAAGCTACTTTTAGTGCTAATTGTGATATTCTAGTTGCTTTACTGTCCTTCGTGGACAGGTTTTATAATATACACATAGTCCTTTTCAGTGTTAAGTGTTCTCGTCTCGATATGGCTGAAATATTGCCGATGTGACGTTCAATATTAACTCACTGAGAGTGTAACTCAAACTGTGGATGAATGCATGATGAATGCAATGGGCGCTTTATGGTGCAGCACTCCCCGAGATAAAGACTGTCCCTTTGGCAGTGAAGGTCTAGGGATAGAACAGGCCTTCAGCAAGCCATGCTTGCCATAAGAAGCGACTATGCTTGTCATAAGAGGCGACTAACAGGATCGGGTGGTCATACTCGCTGACTTGGTTGAAACGTGTCATCGGTTCCCAGTTGCACAGTTCGATGCTCATGTTCTTGATCACTGAATTGTCTGGTCCAGACTCGATTATTTACAGACAGAATAGGAACGCCACTGGTTCCATCCCCAGCTCTCCTACCAATTTACTTTGAAAAGTCATGCTTGTTGTTGGTGGATCAACCATTTTATTACTGTTTACATTATCTATACTGCGACATGTCAGAGACACCAGTTACATAAAGGGTCTTCCCTGTGACGGAATAGATGCAACATGGCATCCTGACCTTGACCGAGAGTAAAGTACCCGTCTCCCTTGGCGTTCCAAGCAACAACTTCTCCATGGTTGTCGGGGCGGTATGCAACCTCTTCACCGGGGCTTTGCAGAGCCTTCGAGACATCCCCATCGGGCATATGCCAATGGAAGATGTGATTCGTCGTCTTGATCAATATATCCTGACCATTGGGTGATATGTCTGCAGTAACAGGCCCAGGGTTGTTGGTATGTAGCGGCAAAGTAAACACAGATGATAGAGTCACAGTGTGGTTTCGATTCCATCCACTGCTATACAGCTTGGCTAGTTTGCTGCTTGAACCTACTGACTCGGATATAATATAGACATCGCCGTTCTTGTCCACTGTCAACGCCTTTGACGCAGTTTCGCTCCAGCTGAAAAGAATGAACATATCAAATGTCAAGTAAAAACACCCCCAAACTTGGGGTTTTACAGAACATATATCGTCAGTGCTAAAGAATACATAGTGTAGTCCTATCCTAAGAAACATCCTCCATATGGTGAAGGGGTCATGCACTAACAAGCCAACATACATTATTGTTTGAAACTCTCGATCTTGTATCAGAACCTCAGGTGATACGAATGTCAAAAATGGGAATATATATGGCCGTACTTTAACAAGGCTGTTTTTCATTTTAGTATTAAAATCGATTTGTTTTTAAATTTTAGTATTAAAATCGAATTTGGTCTTAAAGTTATGATTAAAGCGTGACTACGATAATATCAAATCAATAATATTCCAAACATGATTCCATCATGGCAATGTTGAGGTGTACAGAAGATTGTCCTCTTACATGAAATGCTGACTTGATTCAACGTTAACGTTGTACGTGGTTATGCTGATGGGTTCCTTGATCATATACACGGCATTCCTGCCAGTGTGGTCTGACTCACTGGTGTCTGCTATGTAAATACATGTCCCCAAACCAGGACAAGGTCCTACTGCAATGTCATCCCAGTCCCTTACAGACACGTTCTGGACGTGAAGAGTTGCAACCACTGACGCTGTCCATTCGTCCACAATGTATATACTGACGGAGTGGTTACTGATAGCGTACAGGTACCCGTGATGTTTCCGGCTGGCAGCCAGGCCTGACGCCATGAGCAGACCTTGTGAGGAATCGATGGGTCCGATTTCTAGAAATTCGTTGTAATAGTTAGAAACTGGAGCTTGGGTACTTGTATAGGAAGATGTCTGAGGAGTGGTCGTACTAGTTGGCAAAGTTGTTTTAGGTTTAGAAGTTGTGTAGCTTGAATGTTTTCGTTTATAGAAGTGAAGTGCCTGTTGGGAGTCTTGAGCAACTGTGTAATATCCAGAGCCATCCCATTTCCAGGCTACAGACTCCCCGTGGTATTCATACACAGAAGGCACACCAACGCCAGGGTGTTGAAGGGCATTAGTGACTGACTTATCAGGCAGGTCCCAGTAGTAGATATGGTGTAGCGTCTTTATCAGCATGTCTGTGCCACTGGGTGAAATATCTGCTGCAAGTGGGCCTGCATTTGGGGACGTGAAGGGCAGGGTCTGTGTTGAAAAGACATCCACGGTTTTTCCAGCATTCCAACCCTGTGCAGGTAGCTTTGCCACGGAAGCAGGGTGTCCTTCATTTTCTAAGAACACAAACACATCTCCTGAAGAGTCTACTATCAATGCCTCGGATTTTATCCCATTATTCCTGAAACATTACGAAATTTAGGAATAAAACAAAGTACTCTTCTTATGGGGTCAGTAAGAGTTGAAATACTAAATCTGTATGTATGAAGGGGTTGGTTCATTCGTTTTATATAACCCATACCTCACTACGCCGCTCTGCAACTATTGTGTTCATTCATAACAAATAACATTTACGAGATAAGTACGTTTTAAGCTTGAACAACCTCGTCACACACATGTTATTCATTGCGCTGCCTATATTAGTTTGGCATAGATCTCCTAATGCCGTAATTCATGTGTGTGCCATATGCAACGTATCCAAGCATCTGTTATTGATATAATGTAAATGCTGAGGGTGATTAAGTGAATTGTGTTGAGAATACCACGATTACTGGACTTGTATTTATGAGCACTGATTCTATTTTCATACACTGCTTTGGTTTCAGCTTCGACATATCTCAGCTAAAGGCCATCGCTAAATGATATTTGAGGTATAAAATATTAGAACAAGTGTTCACTACAAATGTTTCTGAAATTGATGCAACAAGACAATTAAGTCAAAATGTATGCAGGAGTTGGAAGATTGGACAGGTATACGTTTACCTATAGTTAAGTGTACCAGTCACTGACACATCTTGGGATTTCATGTCTGCAGGTTCCTGGACAGCGTACACTGTGCTCTCAGCATGCTGTCTTGCTCCTGTGTCCACCACGAAAATACACGTCCCAGAACCACGTGGACAGGCCCCGACAGCAATATCTTCCCAGTCAAACTCATGACTGTTCTGGACAGCCAACGCACCTGCACAACGAAAATTACACCTGCATTAAAAATCTTTATGTCTTATGCCTGAATCCGCTAATTCAATCCCCAGTCATTGGTTTCCATATTTTTGACGTAACAGGATTTGAAAAGCTATTTGGTAATAATTCTCAGAAAACTGATCGGTTATTATAGCTCATAGATAGGCAGAGAATAATAAAACAAGATGTATCTTCTCTTCTGTACTCCCACTTAAAAGACTCCTTGAAAGCCTTTGTCAGACAACCAAAGCGCTAGCTCAACTCACTGGACGAAATTTCTGCCGGTTGTTTATAGAATACCACTCAAAATTCGATTTGATTTAATTATTATTCAGTACATAATGTGAATATGTCATAAAATGTTGATTCATCAAATAGACAAATTGATTCTACTGTCGGAAGATATCGAAGAAGCAGTACCAACTGTTTGGGCTGTATCTTCATCGATTATGTAAATTTTGTTAGTCCCCAAATTGCCATTAATAGCGTAGAGGTAACCGGGATGAGTCCTGCTTGCAGTCAAACCGGAAATGACGTGCAGACCACTGGCGGGTGATATATGTCCAGCTGTCACTCCATTTGAAAAATCAGTTACTGTGAATGACAAATGCAATATAAATGGTAATCGTGGCAATGTAATGAAACTGATTAATTTCATTTTTGCCTGACAGAATATCTATGTTCAACTATTAAACAGAGGACTGTTGTTGATGTGACATGGTCAGTCTGTTTATAACATCGTATTTAATGACACCATAAAGATAGTACCTGTGGAATACACGGACAAGAGCCAATCACCACCACACATCTGGGCTTGGTCACCACCGCAGAGCTTGTCACATTCTTTCTCTGCTACCTTGGTGCCATGAATCAGCGCAGTTCCACACCAACACTGGGTGCTACCCTAGAAGAGGAGATGTTGATATTTATATATTTGCTACATTCTGTTGTGCACACACAGCTATAGATCAGTGCCAGCTGTATATGAACATGTTTAGGAGTTTTTCGACACACTCAATATTCCAGCTAAGTGGCAGTGGTCTGTAAATGATTGAATTGAGTCTGAACCATACAATCCAGGGATCAACAGCATGAGCATCGATATAACTGAACTGGGATACGATTACATGTGTCAACAAGTCAGTAACCCCTACATAGTGTGATTCAACTGTTCAACTTTAGCTGTGGATACAATGCCAATATGTAGCATCAGAAGTGGTGCACAAAAATGAAATTGGACACATTTCTATATTTTGAGGATCGCGCCGATTCTGAGAGAAATCTTACTCCTTCATCGGACGATTGCAAGTTCGGAAGTAGATAGTAATGTGGGGATTTATGAATGCGTTATACGTTAAATAGTGTTTGTACATGCACTGCCATCATTACTCGCCTCAATCCCAGCATATGCATAAGTATCACAGTGGTCCAGACACGCCTGTACAGTCATCCGGGTGGACGTCATAATGTTAACAAGAAGCACACGTGGTTGTTGCTGATCCTGATAGCATCCGACATAGCCTATAAAGGAGAGGTGTATATTACGGAAGAACACAGTGATGCACAGCTTGCGGACGTCATTATTGCTGTTTATGTTGTTATGGTTTATAATTTGCCGTGCCAAGCTGTATAAGAAATCCCCTATGAACCAGCAAAATAAAACACTGAGAAGTCTAAAAGGTTCAATAATATATTTTGACCAAAAAGCAAGATACAATGATTTCTAGTTTCTAGTACAATGTAACTGAGTCAAATCTAAAGTAAAGGTTTACAGATATGATATCAACTCACCTTGGTTTGAGAGTGTGAAACAGTTATACTAAAGGTTACATGGCGAGTGGTCAGTCTTGGATGTAGGTCGATGTTGACAATCAGACGTAGAGGCAGACGGATCTAGATAGTCCGAATGATGAACAGAAATCCAGTTTTTCCAAGAGTAAATCCGTGTGTGTCCCGTCATAAATGTTTATGACAAGGCACATGTCACTTCACCCAGGAACCCACTCACCGTCGGTCACACACGCAAGCACATACGCACACGCACACTTTGTTTGTTTAACCTAACCCAGGCAGTAACTGTTAAGTTATCTGTTGTGTCAGAGGTCAGTGTTAGGAAAATAGCTTTACCTTGCAAAGAATACCTCGAGGACAGCAAAACAGAAATGAAGGTAAAACTCCACATGTTGTCTCCTGTCAACCTCTTGCTAGGTTTATTTGAGTATTGTGCCGTGAAGTCTTGACTCCAAGGTTGTTATTGTAAACGGTTTAGAAAGGCTGACCTACATATATGTGTGTATCTTGCAGGTGTTAGTGCACTCCTTATCTTGACTCTCTGACGCAGATATGGTAAACGAACGAAATGGCGTGTCATTCGTCTGTGTTTAGTAGGTTTCTGTGCATCCATTTCAGTATGTGTATGGTAAGGTAGATATAATATAACTGTTTTGACCATACTGCTTCAAACACCAGTTCATATGATCGGATGATCGATGTTAATCTTATGATCAATTCCAAAACTACACGTCCAAGGTAATCTTTGTCTCAAAATGTAGTATATTGAAACCCACTTTTCATCAACGCTTAAAAGGTACTGTAAGTCCCCATGGTACCTAGTCTAGATCTAACTTCTGTTATTGGCGATCTGTAGTCTGTTTTTATCTTGCATTGTCCAAATAGTGATATTAGATTGAACATTCCACACTAGTTTTATTTCAAATTGTGATATTCTAGTTGTATTACTGTCCTTTGTCGACAGGTTTTTATACATGTCCTCTTCATTGTTAACTGATCTGGTCACGACATGGCTGCAACATTGCCGATATCGTTCAATATTAACTCACTCACTCATCAACGCTTACGGCGTGATGAACATGTTTCTTATGACAAGAAGTGTAAATATATGTTTTCCTTAAATCAGCTTGCTTAAGGTACCTATCAAATGCAACAGATAGGTTCAGTTAGGCTGACTAAAGAATTGCAATTCGTAAAGACAAGATGGCAGATGGAAGTTACTTATACTGTCAAAACAACGATCACCATTGGGAATATTTTGTCAGTATATATTTCGTGTTGAGGTGATTCTCAAGAACACACTGACAAGATGACTAGGCTGACTGGGTTCTTGGACGCGTTGACAGGAACGTGTTAAAAGCCATCAGCGTCAGTTAGGTCAATGTTGTCAATCCACCCATTCCCTTAAAGAGAACCGGTTAATCACATCTGTGATTTAATGAATATCAAACTAAAATAAACCGTCATACTAAACATGTGACAGTATGGAAATGTGACGTTTTATTGTCTGTTTTATTAACACGGCCAAGGTGTCTAGTTTTCCCCATAACAACGTCATAAAGACTTCATGCATGTTTATGACATTGGTCGGGAAAATGTAAGTCTAATATATTCCCGTATGTTATGTAGTATAGTGGCAACTATAAACCGAAAGACACACTTCCCAAATAGATGGTTTATACATGTATCTGTCTCCTGATGCTGTATGAAACAATCTCGGTCTTGTAATTTGTGTGGGACTAAACGTATAGCACCTTAAATACTCTGCAGGACTATGCTTTGCTCATTCATTATTTGAAAAAGATCTGAATAGGCCGTACCATGAACACAAGGAACTTCAAATGCCATGTTCCTTAACTATCAGCAGCCTATCAAAGACTGGTCTCAAATCCGTTCGCCTATTTCGGAAGCGTAATGTTAGACAGTCACTGTAAATTTCCGTTAATGACGCGTAGCATTTAAATCATGTTAATGCTCAATGTTCCATCATATAATTACTGTACATGGAGACATCTCATTTCCATGTACTTTGCATTTTTTTCATGAATATTTTGTAAGTGATAGATAGAACCGGTAGTTTTGAACCATAATGTTGTCATTCCAGTGAACGTTAAATGTTAAATTTCATTGGAAATCATTGATGACGCCAGAAACCGCTCGCTCACCAAAATACTTTTAAAGATTAATTTCTGGATATATCGAGATGTGTTAATTTCGTTTTGAACTTACCATGTATTGTAATCCATATTCCAGTCAAACACCACCTGACAAACCCATTGCTATCCACAATGAACGGATGACAAGCACACGAGTACGTGGAAACGTTGGAAACTTTGCAAGATTCAGTTATTGTTACAGTCTATAATTCGATTAGTTTTAGATTACTTCATTAATTCATGACGTTAATGAAATATCACTTCATAGGAGATGCTGCAAGACTAACAGACTGTGCTAATGACAGATGGTCGAGTGGATGTATACGCCAAAGTGGTGGTAAAGGCTCACCACTTTAAAACAGCCTTCATCACCGAGTGCAAGATGAAAACGTCGACACGACTTGTTCCTTTAGGGCTTGTGTGTTTCACTGCATTGTTGGATGTGAGTGCAATGAAACGTGTCATCCAGGAACGATGCGCCCTTAAAAGCTCTCATTTCATGTATACAGTGGTCGACCACTGTCCACAGATGTAACTAGTGTGACGATACGCCCATGCCATGGTGCTTTATCGCGATACTGGTAGATATGAAGAAAAAACTAATATATAAAACTGAAAACTTTGTAATTAAAGAAGACATTACCATATAAAACTAAGGCTATAAATCACCAACAACTGAAGGCAGATCACCATACTCGGGACGGTAATATGTAATGTGACCAACAGACGTTCTTCAGCTTCTTTACGTGTGCATTATACGCTTAGATGTGTATTTGAAATGGTCTAAGATGATGTCAAGCAATGTCTTCCTGGTTTGAGACTCGATAACATGCAGTCTGCCGTCAAACAGACGCCATAACATGCAGTCCGCCGTCAAAGAGACTTGATAACATACAGTCCGCCCTCAAACAGACTCGATAACATACAGTCTGCCATCAAACAGACTCGATAACATACAGTACGCCGTCAAACAGACTTGATAACATACAGTACGCCGTCAAACAGACTCGATAACATACAGTCCGCCATCAGACACGATAACATACAGTCCGCCGTCAAACAGCCGGACTATAGCTAAATGACCTTAAATTACAAAATGTTTCAGTTGCTTCTTTACCTGCTCCAAACTCGATTTGCAGTTGGAATATTGTTTAAAACAACCAGACAGGGAGTGGATTAAAATGTAACAATATTCAGGCATATAGTGACAAGATATCGCTGAAAACCAATTATGAAAACAAATATCTTTTTCAAGGAACGTCTTTATGTATTCTTTTCAAAAATACAGTATTGTGTATTATATAACACCATCACACAACGTTAAAAAGCAGCAATTAGACAGTCACGAAGGTACATATTTTCACTGTATGAGGAATGTCTTCATGTATTGACAAATCGATTTACACTATATATCAAAGCGCTTGCTACAGGTCTCAGTGGAAACATAGACACGAGGGAACACAAAACGTGAACAACAGTCAGGTTTCTTCTGGATGGTCGAGAAGCAGAGAAGGACCCAGTGGCCACGTGTGGCTCGGTGCACTTACATGTACTTAGGACGGCGATCTCAGTGGTCAGCGTTGTTCTCTGAGTAGCAATAAAATCACTGTACTTGCATCCATGATTTTTATCCCCCGCAACGCCTTTTGCGGGGGGTATTAAAATGCACCCCGTCTGTCAGTCCGTCCGTCCATGCTCATTTATCCTTCCCGGAGCAGAACTCTAAAACAGTTCAATATTTCTTCTCCAAACTTGACACATAGATTGGTCTATTGGTGTACTGGTGCCTTTTGATAAGTTTGGAATTCTGAATAAAATATTTTGGCGTGTCCATGGCAACAAGTGTGACTTTGGAGTAATGCGGGGGATTTTGATGACTTTGTGTTCTTGTTCAAGTTGATCTGAATGGCCACGTCGATCAGGTTTTGTACAAAATTACATGGTGGCACTTCTATAGTGGCGGTTGAAGATACATGTACATTAAGGATCACAACTGATACAGTGAAAGAGACAATACGGTGCAATGTTGAAAGCGACGGATACCGATAATATTAAGATAAATGCTCCCGAAACCAAAATAATGTTCGATACACAGTAGCAGTGTGAACATAGCTGCGTTCAGACAAGATAATCCAGCAACTGGTATCTCAATAATGTTTCAATAATGTTGTGATTTGATCATATATAATCAATAATAATATCATCGTAATAATATTCGGTCATATCAGTCATTTCCTAGGGCAAGTACAGAATGTGGGGTTGGTCCTATAACACAAAAAATCTCACTCAATGTTTGAATATCCTTGATTCTGTGATTTGACCTTTTTACATATTATCAGATATAGTGTCATAATTGATGAAAGTTGCACTAAAGATACCACCAACATCACATAGTTTAACATTTGTATAACGATGGTGGCCATCAGTTGCCCAGTCAGGAGAGACATGCCAGCATACCCTACCATGACCGCGATGGATGATATACTATACAATACGTTTCTGTGCGCATTATTATCAAGAGCCCACGTCTGAACGGCCGGGAAGACAGGGCCACAAACCACTGATAAAACACTACTCCCTATCCACAACCATGATATATCTATTTCGGATACATACAGGAGTGTGACGGACATCATTATGCCCCCAGCTGTACAGACATTTATCAGTACAGATTGTGATATTAGTAGACTACACAGTGTACCAAGCAAACGTCCAATCATCATGCAGGCATAAAATGAAATGGACATATTTGCCATTGTTTTTGTACTTGCATGTAATCTACTGTGAATGCCAAAAGTTGGTAAGAATTGACCATATACAAATATCATATTCCCACATACAGTAGTATAGATCATTATAATAACTAAATATATGCTGTCAGTGACGGTTATAGTGTTCACACTATTCTCACTGAGCTGGCTCTCGTTCGTGTTAATATCATTTTGAAACGACTTCTGTGCGAGTAGATATAGAGGTGCTAGAAGCAGCCCTAATCCACCTATAGCGAAAAATCCGTACATTACATCAGAATGGAAACTGTGACACAATTCCCTTTCTGGGTGTAGACTGTTGTTCTGTGAGAGAAATGTCGAATTTGAGTGATAATATATTGACCCGTTGTGAGTGGTACGGCGAAGATGGTAGACATTGTCAGACAGAAACTGGGAGATAACCAGTGGTCCAGCTAATTGTCCTGCAGTCATTGCTAGGTTGATGATATGAATCGATGCAGCGTGTTCTTTACTCAGCTCACCAGAGAGGAGAACCAAGGCTACAAAACAAAAGCATAGTATATATGATGTACATTAGCATATCTCAAGACAATTACGTTCTGACATCAGATCAGATCTGAATTGTCAAAAGGATCTAGAGTAAAAAGATCTTAGTAGCATGGGTTGGGACAAAGGATTTCATTGCAATTGCTTGGTTTTTACCTTCAATGAGAGGGTCCAGGACAAATACAGAGGGGCATGGAAAATTTCAGCGGGAAGTTAACATGTTTGTATTTGTACAGATGAGGAGTAGTTTTACTGTTGGTATATTATCCCGGGGACAATCGTTTCTTGGCTTTTTTCAGAGAAGTGAAGATATTACCAGCATTTTGAGGTTGCATGAAATAGGTAAACTGAGAGGAGTGAAGAAGATACGTTTCCATTAACTTCAGATGGCCTAGGTAGCATTCAAAAATACGATGGAAAGCAAAACTGTCATGATCCATGACATGAAACCTATTCTATTTACATAATATGCGCAAATCAGCGGGTTGCTATGCCAAACTAAAGGCCTTCAGCGCGTTTGAAAATAGGCCTCATTAAAAGTACCCAGTTACACTCGAACACACATTTGTAATAACAGTACATGTTCATCTGTGTGGAGACTGCGTCACTTGCTATCATTGCTAGGAAAAGGTTTTATGTTATACAACGTTTGTAAGCAACATATAAGACATTAAGCTGACTCATGCTGATTAAAGATTCTATTTTCTTGTCCTGACCATAATTACCAAGAGGGAGCTCTGGCGTCAACATTAGTTCTACCTCGGTCTACCTATACACAACTGTAAATAAACAATTCTTAAAACATTGCCACTGTTTGGGGGTTTGTTTGCGTTTAAAATATGTCTAACTCTAACACGTGAAAGTCGACTATAACTGATGGCTTATATACAAATGTTCATAGAACGATACTAAAAATAGTGAGTGAAAGAGTTTTACGCCGCACTCAGCAATATTGTAAATAAGCTAGTATGGACCAGACATTTCAGTGATCAACAGCATGGGCATCTATCTGCGCCATTCGGAAACGATGACATGCGGCAAGCAGGCATGGGTTGCTGAAGGCCTATTCTACCCCGGACCTTCACGGGTACTAAAAATAGTGGTATTGGTGGCATATATGAATATTTCACTGGAGTGATAGCGCGTGTTTTGGGAGTGGTATCTTGGCCTTTTGAACTTACCATATATTGTAATTCCATTGACCACTCCAGCTCCACCAGACGACACTAATGCAATCCAAAACATGGGGATGACAGGAAGAGCAGCAAAAATGCAACACGTTGTGGTCATAGTACTGGCTGCTACTCCGTATATGTTGAAACGACGTGGGATTTTCAAAAATAGTAGTGAACCTAACACCCTTCCTGTGGTAACGACAGGGTGGAACAGACTGACCTTCTGTTGTGTCACGTTGAAGATACATTGCAGATCTCGCAGTGCCGGTCCCAAGCAACTGTCAACCACGCCCTGTGGAGAAACAGTGAAGCTAGAAATACGATGGAATGGTTACATATTTGTACAGCATGGATATTTATCTGTAACTATATACAGATTTACAGTTGTAATATGAACGGATTTCTTTAGCATTGTTTGTGAGGACGTTCCCACATTCTGTATAAAGTAAATAGAGAACTTCATTACATACTTACATCCAACAAAGCAATCACAAACAGAAATCCAAGCCGAACACCAGTCTGTGTAGACATACTCATCTTGTGGATGATATGAGGCAATAAATGTCTTTTCAGAATGTGTTTGCTTTTGTAAACTGGTGAGTTTTTGCATGCACTCCAACGCCTGTTATTATCATAATCTGTTAGTTATACCGAATCTCTGATAAAATACATTTTTAAACCAATGTTAATAAGCAACCATGTGGACCCATGACAAATGTGATGTGTAAATAATAATCAGATCCATTCCAGCCGCAGGTTGTTATAAGCCCCGGAATATATGTACGTCTGCCATTCCATGTCATCTGACAAGATTTCTGGTTCATCGATCTCTTCTTTGTCTGGTTTCATTAAAAGCCATCATGGCGTGGTAGGAGTATTGTTGTGTAGCATCGGGACAAAATACATCCTTTTTAAAGCAAGTCTAGTGGATGATGTGTAATCAGGCAGGGCATGCCCACACTTGTCACCTGGTGTCTTCATTGATTTTCACATACCTTTTCACAGCTTTACACTGCAAGTTATTTCAAGAGGGTCAAGACTGTCTGTTGCACTGATGTTGGCTGGCATCATTTTTGACACTAGTTTATGTCGCTGTTACCAATATACCAGCAATACCAATAAGAAGACACTCTAAAAGAACTTTAGGTCCATGCAGGTAGCAAATGTGTTGTAAGTCCCCATTGTCCCTGGTAGGGTGATGTCATTTTGGCAGCTAATGTCATAATATACAGAATACAATCGCTAAAACCTGAACACACAAACTGAAACCTGAACACAAACGATGAAACCAGAATATAACGCTGGAGTCTGTCCGAAATCGCTAGAATCTGGACATAAATCTGTAACTTCACTATTGTGTTAAACATTGTGACAATATACATATCATATATCATCAGCACTGTTATTCTGTACAGTTAAGATATCCTATTAACTACATTAGAGCTGTTGATTAGATTATGCTCTAATAGGCCAACAAAACAAAATATGTTGACTGAATGTATGCATATGATGACAAAACAACCATTAACATAGGGGTAGTGTTTGTTTATGACTCACGATGTTTACACGATTTTCTTGAAACGACTGATAATGAAGTCAACTGTGGTGATTGACGCGTTGACATGAATGCGTCAGTGTCATTTACGTGCACATTGCCATTAAAGTCAGTCTCGTGAAGTGAAAGGGTGGATCACACTTCGGACATAATGAACGCCAAAGAACAGGGTATGCTAATCATCTAACCGTAGGTTCCTGTCTGTTGTCAAATAGATGTCTGACTGATATCTGGACAGATGAGGAATTGGTTTCTTAAGTTTACAAAATCATTTATTCAAAAAGTCAGTATTATATAACTTTCCCGTAACACCGTGGTTTTCATATTTCTGGAGTAACCGTAGAGCAAACGACCTATACATTAACGTATAATCAACTCTGATCGGTATTGGTGAATATTCGCACAAAGATACAGACCGTCTTGTCGACCGTTCACCAAGTTCACTCACTTAATAGTGGAATAGCCAATGTTTTCTGACCTGTCCTGTTTCCGAGCTGTTAAATATAACAATATTATTAACAATAACTGTAGTGAAGATACAAAAACCAGAACATAGTTTAACGCTTCCACAAAGAAGTATGCCATGAGTTGTCCAGTCACAAGACTCAACGCAGAATATCCTGCCATGTCCCCTATGGATGCAATCCCGTACAAAACGTTTTTATATCCATTAGCCTCAAGAGCCCATGTCTGGACTCCCGAAAACACAGGGGAACACACCACGGCTAAAACAATTGTTATTACCCACAGCCATGTTGTATCTAGTTCAGATACGCACACGAGTATGACAGACACTGCCATACCTCCAACTGTGCAGACATAAATGAGGACAGTTTGTGAGACAATTAGGCTGGTGAGCGTACCAAGCACACGACCTATCATGATGCCGGCATAGAATGATAAGAATACCCTTGTCACCTGCCAGGTACTTTGGTGTAATCTGCTATGAAAACCAAACGTTGGTAAGTATTGGCCATATACAAAGATCATGGGCCCACAGACTGCAGTGTACAACACGATAAGGGATAAAAACAGGGCATCTCGGGTGCTGAGTGAGGCCAGACTCTTCTCCTCTGGATGATTCTCGTTCGTTGCATTTTCTTCTTGAAATACCGGTAGTGCGAGAACGTAACTCGTGAACACCAGCACTCCCAGACTCCCAAAAACGAAAAACCCGTACATTACATCTGACCTAAAATTACATATATCGCCTTGGGACTGTTCACTGATGTTGTTTGAGGGCAATGTTGTATTGCCACTAGCACAGGTGATTGATTCCATATGGTTGGTTTCACGAAGAAAAGGGGAGATAACTAATGGTCCTGTAAAATCCCCCGCAGATATAGCAAGGTTGATGATGTGAATTGATGCAGCATGTTCTTTACTCAACTCGCCGGAGAGGAGAACCTTTGCTGTAAAAGAAGGGAAGCATCTTAAGTAAATCACAACATACGAGGGGCGTACAATAAGTAGTGCCCCTGACCCACTTCCGGTTGTCTGGTTTAGCTAAAAATGTGCATATGATTTGAATGATATCTCTATGGGTAATGTGGCAAATTTGAGCTCTGAACTACCTGTGGTTTCAGATTAACAAGTGTTTGAACTCAGTAAGGTGTGAAATGGTGCCTGTTGAGTGTCGCGCTGTGATACGGTTTTTATACTTGAAAGGACACACATCACGAGAAACTTTGGATGAAATGAAAGACACTTGTGGTGATGAAGCCCCATCATATGACCTTGTAAAACGCTGGCATCGTGAATTCAAACATGGCAGGAAGTCTGTGGAAACAGCTCCCAGACCTGGTCACTCCCACCCCACCCACCCCACCCCCACCCCCCCACCACCACCCCCCACACACACACACCCCGTGCATCTGCCATTGAGGCTGCCATTTTGGAAGGTCGACACATTACTATTTGCCAAGATGTCAAGGGGTCAAGAGGTCAAGATTACTGCAGGGTCTGTGGAAACTATAATCCACGACCATTTACATATGCATAAGGGGGGTTGTTGTCGTCACAATATGGCTGAGATATTGCCGATGTGACGTTAAATATTAACTTACTCACTCACGCATGGCACTAGCAAAGAAAAAGAAGCCAGTACTCAATGAAACAAAATGTGCTTGAAGGGCTTCATGGGAGAGAAATGAAGCGCAATTTCTCAAACCAGGAGCATCACCCCAGTTCCATGCATTTGACAAATATGTGAATGTCAATTATATACACGTTTCTCGGACTGTCGAATTGTCATGGACGTATTTCCGTCAGCTACAGATCATTCCAATTTATCAGGTAAATAATATGGTGTACAATGCAGCAGTCTTTTGAGGTGTGGCCAAAGCACCATGTCGTACCATGCACTGCTGTTCCATCAGCCAATCCAGCTGCCCCCAGTAAGCCAAGAGATATCCAAAATGAAGGTACTACGGGGACGATAGACAAAAGACAACTTGAAACTGTTATGGTACTGGCTGCTACTCCATAGGTGTTGAAACGGCCTCGTATTTTCAGGAACAGCAGAGCTCCTATCATCCTGCCTGTTGAAAATGTGGGTAGGAACAGACTGACCTTCCGTAGTGTCACATTAAGGATGCATTGTAGATCCCGCAGTGCAGGTCCAATACAGCTGTCAACCATGCCCTGTAGTGAATGCATTGCAGATAAATGATACCGTGAAGCTAGAAACACATAAAGGAGGGGTTATTTCAGTTTGCAATATCGACACATATTACACATATTTATTTACTTACCTTAATGATCACGCACAATCCCTTTTGTAATAAACTGAACCTGAAATCCCCTTTGTAATCATCTTAATGTAAAATTCCCCTGTTATCAACTAAACAAGAAATACTTTCGGAAACGTGAAATCCTATGGACTCAACTAATTGTGAGGTTAATATGGTACCAACAGAGCGTGAAATGAGTGAATGAGTTTAGTTTTACGCCGCAATATTCCAGCTATATGTTAATGACCCATCGTCAAGCACTTTGCGGGCATTATCAAGTTACAGTGACCAGCTCATTTCTGATAACAAACCCGCGTTTTACTAATAATTCTATCGGTTTTAGCTGATCATTGCTGACCATATAGGGTTAACATCCCAGGTTTTTACACCCCTTTCACTTGCTGCGCGATGTCACGGTTGTTCTTATTTCATCTCAAAACAAAACGACCCATCTGTTTCTTGCATAGTTTATGTACTAAAACGCTGAAGATAACAATCCGAGATAAAAATGAGAGGACACAATAAGTCAATACCATGGTACGAGGGTTGGCTGAAAAGTTCTCAGCCTGAGTGGTTTTTCCCCACCAGATAGAGACAGGTGTTTGCCACCAATGAGGACAATCATTTAGTGAATCATAGACACAAGAACTACAAACGTACTAATAGTTTTATCTCAACTACAGCTCTTTTGGTAAACCTACCCTCTGAAATCATCTGAAATGGACAAAACTGAATACAGGGCAGTCATCAAGTACTTGCAAAAGTAAAGGGATGTCCCCAACACAGATACATGCTGACATGGTCTCCACTCTAGGGGATGATGCTCCTTCATTTTCCACAGTAAAGAAGTGGGCTGCAGAATTTAAGCGTGGCAGACAAAGCCTTGATGATGACCCACGCTCAGGAAGGTCTTCAACAGCAACCACTCCAGAAAACATCACGCGAGTGCTCGATACGTTGATGGATGATCGACGATTGACTACTCGACATATTGCTAGTGTAGTGGGCATCTCTCATGAGAGGGTTGAGCATATTATCACCAACGAATTAGGAATGACTAAAGTTTCTGCAAGATGGGTGCCAAAGCTCTTGACAGCAGAACAGAAACGTGTCAGGTTCCAGACGTCCCTTGACAATTTGCGTCGTTTTGAAGCAGATCCCGATGATTTTGTGGCACGATTTGTAACCATGGATGAGACCTGGATACATCACTTTCAACCAGAAACAAAACTACAGTCAACAGTGGAAGCATCCTGATTCACCAGCTCCGAAGAATGCCAAGTCTGTTCCTTCAGCTGGAAAGGTGATGGCATCAGTCTTTTGGGATTCCAGGGGTATTCTGCTCATTGATTATCTTGAAAAAGGTCAAACTATCAACGGCAGATACTACGCTGATCTACTGAACCAGTTGCGAGAAGCAATCAAAGCCAAACGACGAGGGATGATCGCTAAAGGTGTCCTCTTCCACCAAATGCGCCTGTTCACAAATCGGTGGTGGCCATGTCAACAATCCGCGATTGTGGCTTTGAACTCACTGACCATCCTCCTTATTCACCTGATTTGGCTCCTTCTGACTTCCACCTGTTCCCCAAAATGAAAAAGGAACTCGCCCGTCGCCATTTTGCAAGTAATGATGACGTCATTTCCGCTGTGACTAATTTTTTTAGGGTAGCTGAAGAAGATTTCTTCCTGACCGGGATTCGGGCCTTGCAGCATCGCTGGCAAAAGTGTGTGAACTTGGAAGGGGACTATGTAGAAAATAAATTTACAAACGTGGACTTTTCACAGTGAGGCTTAGAGCTTTTCAGCCAACCCTCGTATAAACTGCAAAAGAGAGGATACTATCTATCCCCACAGTGGTGTATACTGTAGAGAAAAAAAGAGATCACACAATCAATCACCGCCATGGTATATACTTACATCCAACAATGACACCAAACACAGAAACCCGATCCGAACACATAACTGCCCAGAGGTGTTCATATTGTGAAGGTACGAGGCAGTGAAACCTAATATTTTGCGGGATTGCTTTTGTTATCAGAGGTTTAGCTCAAAATCCAGATGAATGCAAACACTCATCACACAACAGATGGCATCACGTTTAGTTAAAAATATGCATTTTGATTAATAAACATGCCATGGCGTGAAATATGTGCCAGTGCTGTTGATTTGGCACTATATGGCAGCAACCTGTTACCTGATGAGAAACCAATATGTGAATCTAACTCAAACAACCAAACAGGTCGCCCAGTCTGATCTCTCCCCCATAACAGACCATCAAAGGGTGGATGAGGCCTAGATTTGCTATGCTTGTCCGAAAATAGCTTGCTTGATGTGCCTTGTGCTCTGGTGCCAGCTATTAAGTTCGGGACTTCAGGAGAGGGAACAGTCCAAAGCTGGAACAATGTGACTACAATAATATCTACAATAACTAGATAGCTTCCTGATACTGATTTAAATATTCATAGGCTGATTATTGTTCTGTCATCGCCCAAGTGATCTTAATGAACTTATGTTCTATCAAGATCATATTGATGTATGTAAAGCGTCCATTTTGTAAGGTGTTAGATCAACACCGTTAGATTATGAACTGGTAATATATTGGATCAAAGACACAACAGGGATTAATTACACCAATGGTGTGAAGAACTGTCAACACATTGCAAATTAGAAATAGATTATAAGCGCCGATGTTACTATTCGTTATTTTCATGTTCGCTGACTTGGCTGACACATGTCATCGTTTCCCTACTACGCAGATCGTTGCTCATGCTGTTGACCACTGGATTGTCTGGTCCACACTCGATTATTTACAGACCTCCGCCAGATAGCTGAAACATTGCTGACCGCGGCCTAAAACTCACTCACTCGTGTCGGTTTATCCTAACTAGGTAACTAACGGGATCGTGTGGTCAGACTCGCAGACTTTGTTCCCATGTGTTATCGTATCCCAGTTATGCTCAGATCGATGCTCATGCTTTTGGTGGCTGGATTGCCTGGTCCAGACACGATTATTTACTGACCGACGCTGGAATATTGCTAAATGCCACGTTAAACAATAAACCAACCTACTGACTAAAATCCTGTTGATGTTTGTCCAGTAACCACGGTAACCACAGTAACCACGGTAACACGGTCCGCAACTTGAGGGCAACGGGTCATGAAACCATATCCATATCTGTGATCTGCCTTCAGTTGTTAGAGATCTATAGTCTATGTTTACATAATGTCTTGTTCAAGCTGTGCTGTTAGTTTTAATTTCATATGCTTCTTTTAAATTCGAACTGTGTTATTCTAGTTGGTTTACCATACTTTGACGACGAGTTTTATAAATAAACATGCTCTTCATAATCATATTTATTCTCGTCACAACATGGCTGAAATATTGCCAATGTGACGTTAAACTGTAACTCACCCACTCACTCACTCACCATATCCCGTCTGCCTGTCCCTAAGCAAAGTGACATCATCAAATCTTCGGCAGAAAGCATTGTCCTTATCTACTCTATGTGAACAGAGTGTGTGTCATTTAGGTGCGTTTCACGTCCATTTTTTAACAATTTTCCAGCACAGCGTTTGAAACCAGAAATGATCTTCACACATTGTGCCCATGTGGGAATCGAACCCGGTTCTTTAACGAGTGTGACGTTAAATATTAACCCACTCACTCACTTGTCAGTGAGACGAGCGGACGCTTTAACTACTAGCCTACCCCACCGCCCAATGGAAACAAATCACCTACTGCACTGCCGAATTGACGATATCTTTAGCGTGCATGATCTTCCTCGTACAACAATATTACCAATAAGTAAGTACAATACGGCACAGTTTTTTCGTAATCTCATGAACATATATATCCCCACACACATATACCTTTTGTAGAGGGTGGATTGGGAGGAGGGTGCATTTCCAAATATACTGAACATTTCAGAGTACAATGAAACTTCAACATCAAGCTAATAATAACAATTCTATCATTAACGTTGAAACGTTCTTGTCCTCTAGTTTGTATCGGCATATATAAACGTATATCACTTAAGGGTTGGTTCTAGCAATCTAGGTTGCAGTCATCGCTGTAACACCTGGGGTTGCTGCTAGCGATGTAGGTGACAGTCATTGCCGTATCACTTGAGAGTTGCTGCTAGCGATGTAGGTGACAGTCATTGCCGTATCACTTGAGAGTTGTTGCTAGCGATGTAGGTGACAGTCATTGCCGTATCACTTGAGAGTTGCTGCTAGCGATGTAGGTGACAGTCATTGCCGTATCACTTGAGAGTTGCTGCTAGCGATGTAGGTGACAGTCATCGCCGTATCACTTGAGAGTTGCTGCTAGCGATGTAGGTGGCAGTCATCGCTCTAACACTTGGGGTTGCTTCTAGCAATCTAGGTTACAGTCATTGCTGTAACACTTGGGGGTTGCTTCTAGCAATCTAGGTGGCACTCATTCGTGTAACACTTGGGGGTTGCTTCTAGCAATGTGGGTGGCGCTGATTGGTGTAACACTTAAGGGTTGCTTTTAGCAATCTAAGTGGCACTCATTGCTGTAACACTTCAGGGATGTTTCTAGCAATCTAGGCGGCATTCATTACTGTAACACTTCAGGGATGTTTCTAGCAATCTAGGCGGCATTCATTGCTGTAACACTTCAGGGATGTTTCTAGCAATCTAGGCGGCATTCATTGCTGTAACAGTTCAGGGATGTTTCTAGCAATCTAGGCGGCATTCATTACTGTAACACTTCAGGGATGTTTCTAGCAATCTAGGCGGCATTCATTGCTGTAACACTTCAGGGATGTTTCTAGCAATCTAGGCGGCATTCATTGCTGTAACACTTCAGGGATGTTTCTAGCAATCTAGGCGGCATTCATTGCTGTAACACTTCAGGGATGTTTCTAGCAATCTAGGCGGCATTCATTGCTGTAACACATGGGGGTTGCCTCTGGTAATACAGGTGACAGCCATTGCTGTAACACTTTAGGTTGCTTTTCGTGATGTTGTCAAAAGTACTATTAAAATAAGTAATTACTTTATATTGTCACATATTGACAGCTTTGAGAATGCTTATTGGCCACATAATTGCATTCGCACGGCATTGGAAACATATAAATAAATAAGACTGGCGCTGTTGTGTTGGTAAGAGGCCGCTGCAGACGTTTCATCTCGAGTTCCAAACTTAAGAGCGAAGGCTTCAGTTTGGAAACATCTTCAATCGGTCTCTTGTACAATTGGATCCTGTCCTGACAGTGGCCAGTAGCATTGTTTCAAAAGAAATTGAACAGTAATTTCATTACCTTAAACCATCTGTCACTGAATATCGCAATACGAACATGGTAGTCTTAATCATATGATTTACTTATGTAGCGCCGAGTTCCAGCTGTCTGCTTTCATCCGCTCGGTTTTCCCTGAATCATTGGACATCGTATTAGTTCCAGCTGGCTGCTTTCATGAGCTCGGTTTTCCTTGAATCATTGGACATCGTATTAGTTCCAGCTAGCTGCTTTCATGAGCTCGGTTTTCCCTGAATCATTGGACATCGTATTATCAATCTCAACTCCCTTGGAAATATACTGTTGCAGCCACTAGGCGCACCAAGTTAATGTGGTTTTCCCATCTTCACGAGGTACCTATTCACAGGCGCGTGAGTAGTCAGAGTACTTTGTCCAAGTTGCTCTACCCGCAAATGCGTGTTTGCACGTGTTTGTTTGGCCACCATCTGGTCATATGCTAACGGATTCATGGGTTGTACACGCTAATAACTACTGATAATCAATTTCTCAGACAACTGACAAGACCGATGCTCGTTATGCAGTGTTGTATGGCCTGCGGAAGCACACATGTGGTCTTGCCTTAATTAAGTGTGTTTGTTCAATATTGCTTCTGTTAACCCAGCACCATACTGTTGGACCATCTCGCAACATTGCAAGAGTCTCCCTCAAATAAGTGATACCTGCATGACCACGCTAGTCGGCCATAACGCTATATTATAACAAGTTCCTGCAAATCAGTGACATCTGGTGGATCATGCTATTGGACCACATCTCTACATTATAACAAGTTCCCTCGAATCAGTGACACCTGCTGGACCATGCTGTTGGACCATCTCGTTACACTACGACACCCTCCCTCAAATCGGTGATACATGCTGCACTTTGCTATTGGATCATCTCGCTATAATTAAAACAACCTTGATCAAATCAGTGACACCTGCTGGACAATGAATGCTGTTTGACCATCTTTCTACAATGGATCATGTTTTTGGACCATATCACTACATTACAACAACCTCAATCTAATCAGTGACACCTGCTGGATCATGCTATTGGACCACATCACTACATTATAACAACCTCGATCTAATCAGTGACACCTGCTGGATCATGCTATTGGACCATATCACTACATTACAACAACCTCCCTCAAATCAGTGACACCACATCACTTTTCTTATTTTGTGGTCCGTATACTGTTGAACAATCTCACTTCCTTACAACAATCTTCCTAAAATTAGTATCATCGCATTTTTCCTCATGTTTGACTATCTCTAGTGACTACAAACTGAGAGGCACAAACATGCTCATTAGTTATGGTGAATCTCCCATCTGAGAAGTCGGTTAACATTCAACATGTATCCCAGCTGTGGTGAGGAATATAATTGGCAAAATGTTCCCACTAGTAAATACAAACAACCAGCAACATCATTAGGGACACCTGTTTCTATGGAAACATTTATTAACATTACTATGATAAACTCTGCTTGTTTTTATGGAAAAGCAGGCTGTGGCTTCGGTCAATCTTTGTCACAGAGTCATATATAAGAGTACAGAGCATATTCCACCACTTCTACTGAATGGGATTTTGTCAGGATTTGTGAGTTCACCTTAAAGAACATTTTTATCTGGAGTACAGAAAATGAATCGGTATATGTGAGCTTCACTCAGGTAACAGTACATTCCTTTCTGGGAAGAGTGAATCTGTCCTTTACTTGTCTTGACTTGTCTTTATGTAATCAATGCCTCCAACGTAGATTCGACCATCACACTATCAGACCAATGGAGCAGTGTAACAGCACATTCACGGTGAATGTTCCAGCATGTGTAGTTGAATCTGTGTGTATAATCAACACAGTCTCTCTCATTTTTATCATCCGCCTGACGCCTTCCCTGAAGGGATTCTCGGGAGTTTTGTTACTGAACGAACAGGTTGCCTGTTTGATACAACGAGTGTCCAATATTGTATTTATCTGCACCAGGACGATAGAGCGAAGTAGCGCATTTGATGAAACAACACGGCTTTTGAGGAATTCAGCATATTCTGTGAGCATATGTCTCCTGTTTGTCATCAACGTCAATTTGTATTTGGCTTTCTGTAAAGGAACAGCCTACAAGAGATTGGTTTCATGGAAAAGGGTGGTTGTCGTGGTAGCAACAACTTGGACACTGTGCTTTGTTTGGGGATTTCTACCTTTGACCTATGACTTTCATGTGTTTGACTGTGAATCGGTACATTTATTACCCAATCGGAATGTCGTAACAGGATGGCACACTATTGGACACCTTTTTCAAGGTAGTTTTATAATAATAGGGAGTGTAGCAATATTGCTGAAGGTCCGCAGTCACAGAAAAAGAGTGCAACCAGATTACACTCTACGAGCCATCTCTCAGACGCAGAAAAAAGTGAAATTAATGAGACTGACATTTGTAGCAGTTTTGATTCAAGCTGTAGCATTTACTTTTTTACATCTGTTTGTATATTCTTCAAAGTCAGATGGAATGCACGGTGTTCTAAAACTAATTGTTCCCGTTCCATTTCTGCTGGACAAAATCTACAATTGCTTCCGACTGTGTTTCTATCTGTCTCTGTACAAACCAATGTGGGAGACCACCAAATCCTTCCTGCACTGCAGGAAAGTGAAGTTGAACCCGAGAATCACTAACGTCGCTCCTAGGCAGTCGCCAGAAAGTAGACAACCGGACAATGACCGTACGGTGAACAAGGACACCTCCTTCAAAGTGATAACGTCATTCCCATCCACAGGAAACACATCCAGGTAACAGAAGAGCTTTGACCAATCCTATGGAGAACACACTCAGCAATCTGATATCTTCAAGCCATCCATAGGGAACACACCCAGACAGCATCACATCATCAGCCGTTGCACAGAGGACACACTCAGCAATGTTATATCATCATGCCTTACACAGGGAACACACCAAGGTTATATCAAACATTCAACCAATCCCACAGAGGACACACTCAGCAATGTGATGTCATCATGCCTTACACAGGGAACACACCAAGGCTATATCAAACATTCAACCAATCCCACGGTGGACACACTCAGCAATGTGATGTCATCATGCCTTACACAGGGAACACACCAAGGCTATATCAAACATTCAACCAATCCCACGGTGGACACACTCAGCAATGTGATGTCATCATGCTTTACACAGGGAACACACCAAGGCTATATCAAACATTCAACCAATCCCACAGAGGACACACTCAGCAATGTGATGTCATCATGCCTTACACAGGGAACACACCAAGGTCATATCAAACATTCAACCAATCCCACGGTGGACACACTCAGCAATGTGATGTCATCATGCCTTACACAGGGAACACACCAAGGCTATATCAAACATTCAACCAATCCCACGGTGGACACACTCAGCAATGTGATGTCATCATGCCTTACACAGGGAACACACCAAGGCCATATCAAACATTCAACCAATCCCACGGTGGACACACTCAGCAATGTGATGTCATCATGCTTTACACAGGGAACACACCAAGGTTATATCAACCGATACACCCAACAATAGTATAACGTCACTCATTTCCACATATCAAACAACGACATGACGTTAGTCAAACCCACAGAAGACGTACATGGACCCTACAACATGGGGTCTGTGGGGTAGCCTAGTGGTTAAAGTGTTCGCTCGTCACGCCGAAGACCCGGTTAGATTCCTTCACAATGTGTGAAGCCCATTTTCTAGTGTCGACCGCCGTGATATTGCTGGAATATTCCTAAAAAGCGGCGTAAAACTAAACTCACTCACTCACTCACCTTACAACATGATACCCGCGGACGGCAAGCAAAGAGACCTTACAACTAGCCGCTGGCTTCACATCAGATTATTGAAGGTGAGATCAAAGTAAGGCCAGACAAACATGCCATTATGAAACCAGCTACACGAAAGACATCGGTAAAGATATTGGCTCACAGATATGTTGTGTGTCCCATGTACTTTAGCTAACAGCGTCAGTATATCAGTTTGGTTAAGTTCTTCAAATATTTTCACCACTTTCCTTTGCCAGGATCTCCCTCTAGTATTAGACCACTGGTGAATAGCCAAGTTGTTCCATCCGTTCATTACAAATGACTCTATATTCTCTGCATTCTTGATGGGCTCAGATATATAGATATGATATTCTTATGGAAACATTCAATTGATCACCAAACAGAAATCGTGAGTGGTATCAATGTTATATCATAACTATTATTGTGGGCAAGATATGGTTGTATTTATGTTACGAGAGTGTATATTCTGTAAATTGTAGTGTGAATTAAGTAATAGTTCTTATTTGATCACAACGTTTAGTGTTTTGAAATATAATTATTATGGGTCTCATGTGCATACATGGCGTTCTAAAGGGTTATAGCTCACATAAAATCACATAAACAACGGTCCAACGTCTGACTTGCAGTCTGGTTACCGATTCAAAGTGTGCAGCGATAACTTCATTTGTCATCAACGATATTAAATTATTTTAATATACTTTTGTGTCCGTTTTGAGTTTTCAGTATCTGCATGTAGGTTTTAATGTGGTTTAGTTTGTATTTGCATCTTTCATAAAACGGTCCATGCAGGTAGTAAAGGTACTGTGAGCCCCCATGGACCCTGGTATGGTGATCTACCTTCAGTTGTTGGCGGTCTATAGCCCGTTTTTATATTGTATCGTCCTCCGTAGTTAATCTGTTTTAGATTTAATTACTAGTTATAAATATCTACCTGTGATAATCTAGTTGTTTTACTGTCCTGACGGTTTTTTACCATTCACTTTTATGTATAATATTAATGGTTCTCGTCACAACATGGCTGAAATACTACCGATGTCACGTCAAATATTAACTCACTCACTCACACACGCGACATATCTTTATACATCAGGGGAATGACTGTAATCGTGTATTCAATGTTGCCGCATCGGGGTGCGTGGGTAGTTGATTTGAAGTGGGAAAATGTTTGGCTCCTGACATTCTATATAAAAAACCACGTAAATATGAACTGTTATGCATAAAACCTGAATATGAGTATATCTTGAATTGGCTGTGTGAATGAAGTTTGCAGTCAGTATTGCATTCTTGGACAAAATTATTTTGTTAGTCATTCATTACATTTGTTTGAAGATGTGAGTCGTCTACCAGTCGTCGAATCCTCCAAGATCCTTGTAGGCGGGTAATAGTAACTTAAATATTTATGGATTACATACATATTGAGATATATGTTTCGATTTTTAATATGTGTTAGTGTCTGTACTGAAATCTAGTTTATGTTTGAAAATGAAAGGAAATGTACAATTTATCTTATGGGAAAATACCTTCAATTTTTATCCCCGATGACAGTTGTAACATTACAATACACATTTATGTTACTCAGGGAGGTTTGTGTGTAATATCCGTACTTGTGTTTTCAGTACATTAACAAATGTTACGACTGAAAACGATTATTTTCAGAATTATGTTCGTAAACAGCGTTGTACGCAGGCGTTTACTGTCTTTTGTTCGTCAGTATATCTTACTGTGTTATTTAGCCTCCTTCACGTCTATCCAACTTCCCTATTGTGTATTTGGTGATTATTAATGCTATCTAAGTGTAAGACGTCAGAGGTGAAAATTACAGGAATGATGTTGAGTGTAGAACCCATAGTAGAAGTCGATGTGTGAGAACACTTGTTTTCAATTATCACTATTTTGTAACTACCCAGAATTTGATGCAGGGAAGATTGTTTGCTTTGACTGTTTGATGTGTAAATAACTTCGAATTAACAATTTGTGACAATAAATGCACGCCATTTCAGCACAAATCCTGGACTTTGTCTTCCATTGATGGAAATCCAATGACGTATTGGTGTTTAAAAATAATGGAGTTGGATGTAAATAAGGCTGTGATATCCTGTTTATAAAGGATGGCAGCTATTTGTCCAGGACAACAGGCCATGTTATCAACTTGTCAGCTACAGAATAGCATTAATCGAACAAAATGCAAATATTTCGGTGTTCGGGTGTGAATACTCCATGGGACGCAATCGCAAAGAGTTCTGGTTCTTTTTCTGAGAATAAAATGATTGGTTGTTGTTAAACGCCATGTTTAACGGCTGTATAGTGGCTGTCTCTAAAGAATCGAATCTGGACCAGGTAATCCAGTGACCAACATCATGAGCATTGATCTTCGTAATTACTAAGTTATACTTGTTTAGTTGTACGCCACTTTTAGCAACATTCCAGAACTATTGAACGCCGGTATTGGCTTTGTTATATAGCACTGATCCATAAATTGTCTGTTCAGGCTTGAGGTGCAACCAAATCAAAACTGTAAAGGTGAGTAGTCCTTTGCTAAGGGGTTAAGGTTACTGACTAGTAGGCTACATTGATCCTGCCTGCATGTCATGAATTTTGCCCTGTACACTTTCGATCGTCTAACTGACTGCCTTTCGTACTGAAAATAGCTCAAGCCTTGGGTACTGACAAATCACCTCTCGAAAGGCTGTCCAGTGATACAGGTAAGTGTTCAGTGATACAAGGGGTGTCCAATGATGCAAGTGGGTGTTTAGTAATACAAGTGGTGCCCGGTGATACAAGAATGTGTCTATTAATACAAACTGGTGTCCATAGACATAAGTTACTGTCCACTGATACGAGTGGGTGTCTGGTGATACAAGTGGGTATTCCGTAATACAAGTAGGCGTCCAGTAATACAATGGGTGTCCAGTAAGACAGGAGTGTGGCTATAAAATATAAGTTGGTGTTCACAAGCTAATCCAGTGATGCAAGTGGGTTTTCAGTGATACAAGTGGTGCCCGGTAATACAAGAATGTGTCTATTAATACAAGCTGGTGTCCATAGACATAAGTTACTGTCCACTGATACGAGTGGGTGTCTGGTGATACAAGTGGGTATTCCGTAATACAAGTAGGCGTCCAGTAATACAATCGGTGCCCAGTATTTTAAGTAGCTGTTCAGTGATACAAGTGGATGTCCATTAATAACAGTAGGTGTCCAGTAATATACGTCGATGTAATGTGATACATGTGGGTGTCCAGGAATAGAAGTAGGTGTCCATTGATACAAGTAGGTGTCCATTGATACAAGTAGGTGTCCAGTGATACAAGTGGGTGTGATGTGATTCAAGTGGATATCCACAGAACAGAACAGAAGTTCTGTGATACACGCGAGTGTCCAGTATTACAAGTGGGTGTCCTGTGACGCAAGTGGGTGTCCAGCAATACAAGTGGATGTCTAGTAATACAAATGGGTGTTTAGTGATTCAAGTGGGTGTCCAGGAATACGAGTGGATGTTCAGTATTAGAAGTGGGTGTCCTGTGACGCAAGTGGGTGTCCAGGAATACGAGTGGATGTTCAGTATTAGAAGTGGGTGTACTGTAATGCAAATGGGCGTGGTATGATGCAATTGGGTCTCCAGTAATACATGTGGACGTCTACTAATACAAGTGGGTATTCTGTTACAAGTGGGTGTCGAATGATGCAAGTGGCTGTCGAGTAATACATGTGGACGTCTACTAATACGAGTGGGTATTCTGTTACAAGTAGGTGTCCAATGATACAAGTGGCTGTCCAGTACTGCATGTGGACGTCTACTAATACAAGTGGGTATTCTGTTACAAGTGGGTGTCCAATGATACAAGTGGCTGTGCAGTACTGCATGTGGACGTCTACTAATACAAGTGGGTATTCTGTTACAAGTGGGTGTCCAATGATACAAGTGGCTGTGCAGTACTGCATGTGGACGTCTACTAATACAAGTGGGTATTCTGTTACAAGTGGGTGTCCAAAGATACAAGTGGCTGTGCAGTACTGCATGTGGACGTCTACTAATAGAAGTGGGTATTCTGTTACAAGTGGGTGTCCAATGATACAAGTGGCTGTCCAGTACTGCATGTGGACGTCTACTAATACAAGTGGGTATTCTGTTACAAGTGGGTGTCCAATGATACAAGTGGCTGTCCAGTACTGCATGTGGACGTCTACTAATACAAGTGGGTATTCTGTTACAAGTGGGTATTCAGTTACAAGTGGGTGTCCAATGATACAAGTGGCTGTGCAGTACTGCATGTGGACGTCTACTAATACAAGTGGGTATTCTGTTACAAGTAGGTATTCTGTTACAAGTAGGTGTCCAATGATACAAGTGGCTGTCCAGTACTGCATGTGGACGTCTACTAATACAAGTGGGTATTCTGTTACAAGTGGGTATTCAGTTACAAGTGGGTGTCCAATGATACAAGTGGCTGTCCAGTACTGCATGTGGACGTCTACTAATAGAAGTGGGTATTTTGTTACAAGTGGGTGTCCAATGATACAAGTGGATGTCCTGTAAT
This sequence comes from Haliotis asinina, assembly GCF_037392515.1. NCBI lineage: Eukaryota > Metazoa > Mollusca > Gastropoda > Lepetellida > Haliotidae > Haliotis > Haliotis asinina. The sequence continues at coordinate 25,062,801 of NC_090292.1, forward strand.
ACATGTGGACGTCTACTAATACAAGTGGGTATTCTGTTACAAGTGGGTATTCAGTTACAAGTGGGTGTCCAATGATACAAGTGGCTGTGCAGTACTGCATGTGGACGTCTACTAATACAAGTGGGTATTCTGCTACAAGTGGGTATTCTGTTACAAGTAGGTGTCCAATGATACAAGTGGCTGTCCAGTACTGCATGTGGACGTCTACTAATACAAGTGGGTATTCTGTTACAAGTGGGTATTCAGTTACAAGTGGGTGTCCAATGATACAAGTGGCTGTCCAGTACTGCATGTGGACGTCTACTAATAGAAGTGGGTATTCTGTTACAAGTGGGTGTCCAATGATACAAGTGGATGTCCTGTAATACATGTGGACGTCTACTAATACAAGTGGGTATTCTGTTACAAGTGGGTATTCTGTTACAAGTGGGTATTCTGTTACAAGTGGGTGTCCAATGATAGAAGTGGCTGTCCAGTACTGCATGTGGACGTCTACTAATACAAGTGGGTATTCTGTTACAAGTGGATATTCTGTTACAAGAGGGTATTCTGTTATAAGTGGGTGTCCAGTGATACAAGTGGCTGTCGAGTAATGCATATGGCTCCGCTATGATACAAGTTTGTGTCCAGTATTACACGTGTGTGTATATTGATACAAGTGGATGTTCTGGGATTCAGTGAAGAAAGTGGGTATCAGTGATACTATAGGTGTCCAGAGTGATGCAAGTGGGTATCAGTGATGCAAGGGGGTATCAGTGATGTAAGGAGGTGTCCAGTGATGCAAGTGGGTATCAGTGATACGAGGGGTGTCCAGTGATGTAAGTGGGTATCAGGAATACAAGGGGATGTCCAATGATGCAAGTGGGTATCAGTGATGTAAGTGGGTATCCAGTGATATAAGGAGGTGTCCAGTGTTAGAAGATGCTGTCCTGTGACACAAGAGTGTGCGTAGTAAAACAAGTGGGTGGATGGTGTAAGTCCAGCTTGGGTCCATGCAGGAAGCGAATGTACTGTAAGTCTGTACTGTAAGTCTGTACTGTAAGTCTGTACTGTAAGTCTGTACTGTAAGTGTGTACTGTAAGTCCCCATGGTCCCTAGTATCGTCATCTACCGTCAGTTGTTATCAATCTATAGCCGGGTTTATATTGTATATTGTCTAATAAGTGATATTAGTTTTAACTCTCCACGATAGTTTTAATTCTAATTGTGATACTCTAGTCTGTTTTACTTCGTCAACAGATGTTATGATATACACATATTCCTTTTCAGTGTTAAATGATATGGCTGAAATATGGTCGACGTGACGTTAAATATTAACTCACTCACTCAGAACTCACCGATTCATAGCTCGTATGAGGAGGTTGATGAGCCATGGCTGAAACGTTGCGTCCTGTATTATGTATTCTAATTTACTTTTTACAAAATCCAACAGTGTATATGAATGTATTTTCAATCTTTCGTGTGAAAACATGACATATTTCACATCTTGGAATAAGAGTGCAATCTCTATTTCTGAACTTAAACGAAAATATAGCCCCAGCACAGATTGTCTCTCCTCCAGCCTGTCAGTTCGTCAATCTCTCCTCTTTAGAACTTATTCTTTTTATGAGCTTAAATTAACTCTTTGAAAGCATGAAGAAGTTTGGTGAGCTGTCAAAGTAAAAAACATAACAATTTCCAAATATTTTCACAAATTTTTATAACAGGTTTGAACATATGTTTTGTCAAAATTTTATTAAAACGTCATTGAACATCATACTGCAACATGGGTGAAACATGTCGCTGATATGCTATGCAAGAACACACTTAATGAAATGTTGTGAACATTTATACGCTTAAGGTTCAGTAATACAGGGCAGTCATGAAGAAAACCTGAATGAACATTAACGGTCCAATGCTGCAAGAAACTGTACATGACAAATGACATGTGTCCCAAGGTCAAGATCGAAGAGCAATTAGTATCTTGTGTGGCCACCATTAGCATCAATATTTGCTTGGCATCGTCGTCCCACAGACTGGACCAGATTCCGGATAAAGTGCCTGGGAATGAGTTGGTACTCTTCCTTCAAGGCAACAAACAGCAGGTAACGTCTGTGACTGGGGGTCACGCTGTCGCACACGACGATCCAATCGTGAGGGCCAGTCAAGAACCTGAACGTTCGGTCCCTGGTTATTCTTGCTGTGTGTGACCAAGAGTTATCATGCTGAAAAATGACGTTCTGGCGGGTCATGAAACGCAGGACATGAGGCCTGATGATTTCACCATGGTAATGTCGAGCTGTCAAAGTGCCCTGGAACTGACTGAGATCTGTCCTGCCACGGTATGAGATGCCGGCCCAAAACTGTCATCACCAAGTCTGTCGACTTCCTGTAAACAATGTGCAGCATAGCGTTCGTTACGACGTCGATATACACGTGCTCTTCCGTCGGGACGTCGCAGCATGTAGCGTGACGCAACACTGAAGATAGCAGTTGTCCACCTTTGCAATGGCCATGGGAGATGTTGGCGACACCACTGTCTGTGTTGTTGCCGATGCTGACGTGTAAGGACAGTCTTGCAACTCATGAGTGATGCGACAAAGGAATGACAGTGACTGAGATCGCATTTGAAATTTCGAGGAGACTAGTAGAAAGCAGGATTCTATTTTGATTTGTTTCTTAACGCTGCTACAGGCATGGAGGAGTGTGAGTAGGGTGAATTAAATTTCGGTGGATTAAAAATACGATGATTTTGATTAACTTTATGACTACATAGACAGATTCAGATCATCTGATACTATACTGTCTTGATTGTCACGTGCCTTGTGATGTAAGTAATGCATGAAAGTGGTGAAAGTGTGAATACTTTACGGAAGTGTTTCATATATTCGTGGATGGAAACAAATACGTCGCTTGTGATTTTATACTTTTTGCGGTTAATTGGGTGACATATGGATGTATTTTAACACGATACGTTGTAAAAATTGTCTATTTTGTAATTCTGAAATTGTTGTGTTTATATTATCTATGCTGGTGTGGCACGGCACTGTTGCAACGCTGTTGTAGTCAAGCTCAAGGAAGAGGTGCTGAAATAAGGTATAGAGCACTTTGCATAGTTATAGCAGAACCCTGCTCACTGAAGACTACACTGTAAACATTGGCAGTAGACTACATGAAAGTATCGAATTCTGATTCATGTGTCATATTTCAAACAATACAAAGCGTTTCATACACTGCATCGAAAAGAAAAGCTCACCTCAACTCCACAACTCAAACACAATTACCAATATAAGAGTTCAAACTAGGAGCTGATGCAGATCTGCACCGGGCGATGGTGTTAAACACTACTGAAAATGGAGAATATTCTTCACTTGTTCAGGTGTGTACCTTCATTAGTCTGCTTAATAGGCTGTTACCATTCGGTGCAGCAATCGGCAAGTTCACAGTGAATGTCGCTGTGAATATATGTCCCCTCAGTCAGGTGACATGCCCATCGATAGTTAGAATGCCGAGTTTGACTTGAAGTTTGACTGCCTTCACAGTATACAAGGATACAAGTAAAGTATATGTCATTAATATGATTACCATAAATTTCATTCGTGATTTCTTTTATCACTAAATTTACATTGATGCAAGAAGGCCCTGCTAGGTGAAATGTAACCGTGGTTATAGTAACAAAGTCGAAAGTTCGAATCCCGTATGTATAAACTGTTTTGTAAGGAAAACGGCTTGTTCTTGATACTTGTATTAACATTGGTCACTTGAGGCAACGTGCCAGGAGATGCGCCTTGAGCAAACAATAGTTGCGTAGATACGTGCAATATATAAATATGCCATAATAATAAAACAGGAACACTGTAAGCCAAATGTCTGGATCCGTTCACTGACTGAACTGAAAACAGCATGTGGCAGGCAGTGTAGATGAAAACATTGAATACGACATGTTGCATTTTTCATGTTACGAGGGGCGATCAAATGTCAGTCCTATTATGGGGATTACCAAGCTGTTCGTTAAACAAATGCATCTTGTACATGGTCTGGGTGACATTGTTACGAGTGCGTATTTTCTGTATATATTTGTTATTAATTAAGTAATAATTATTATTGGGTCACAACATTTAGTGTTTTGAATAATAATTATGATGGGACACATTTCGTTTTCATAGATGGTCACTTTTAGATGGACACTTTTAGGATTCTGGTTTTCCGGAATTTATCTGTTCCTGGTTTTCTATGTGTTTACTTCCGGGAGACTTATTCGAGGGCATTCTAAAGTGTTGACGATATTCTTAAGTGCCCGAACTTTCGGGAAATGACTTAATATATATATAAATAGGCTGGTTGCCCTGTTGCGACACGGACATTTCTGGAGTTTATATCATCTGCATCCATCAACGCATGAATCTACATTATCTGCTGTCACACCGATCGCTGTGTTTGCATTCTGCATAGTTGTTCTCTCTCTCTCAACAAGACTTTGGTGAGTTTGATACATATTATTTTGTGACCCACTGACTTAGATTTTTGTCTCTCGTGAATTGTATTTGTAATCACCATTGTTATATTGACTTGTGACTTTGTATACCTTGCTCTCGTTGCATAATAATACAAAATTTGAACATAAACGACTCGTCTTTGTTCTGTTTTGCTGGTTCATGGGGGATTTCTTAAATTGTTGTCACGGTTAAGAAAAATTCTTAACCGTAACACATGACTTCCTCATTTACTTACACTGGTATAATTTGATGCACCATACGTTTTTATCGTATTAACATGACGTATTCACCATGATAATTATCATACTTTGACCACCCATACACGTTTCTGTAGATTATTCGAGTTCACCTTTGATCAGCTAAGCTGATTAGTCTGTGCTGGCAAGACCTACCCATCTCATCTTCTGCTGTTGCAATATCGTATATAAGCTATGCACGTTTCGCACTCAGCGTCAAAAAGGCAGAAACAGCGACTGGACGAAAAAGTGCTATGCAGTTTATAGATGCAGTTGGACACTGTAAAATTACATTTATTGTTGTGTGACTAATGGTGGGAATGATATTGGTATTTTCACTTGCTGAGTATATGAACTTATTAAAGCATAAAACATCAGTGCAAGAGTTTATTTTCATAAGTGTGTGTATGAGGTAAGACCTTTTGCACATGTGAAATTGAAATTTTACTGCACGCGCTTGTTGATTTGATTACCTGGCTCTACTACAGCAAGTGGTGCTCCCTGTGAGAAGTAGCAAAAAGTGACAACACAATAAGGGTCGTTATTTATTCGGGTGTCAAAAATAGCTCTGCAAAATTTTGTTTTGCTGGTAGTGAGCAATTTATTTGCTCTATAATTAAATCAAACCGACTACAGAGGTTGAGATAGAGAACTTTGACAATGGGCCATTTTCTGAATGTAGCATGGGTCAGTGTCCCTGTATCAATAGTAAACTTCAGACTCTTCGTTGTGAGATACCATAAGAGCAAACGACCACTTCAACCCACCCCCACCCCACCCCACCCCCACCCCCAACCCACCCCCATCCCCCCAATTATCACATTAACATTTCACATTATCTTCTGGATTACCAAACAACAGCTCTATTTTTTACAGCCATATTAAAGGCTCTTAAATATATTCAAAGACACCCTAAGACAGTATATAATCTATTCAGATTCTCTTTCTTGCCTTCAGCCTAAAAAAATATTTCTTGTAAACATCACCTTTTGATAGAAATTATTGAATTATATAATGATCTTGCTACTGGCCAGTACGACATGGCCTTCTGTTGGTTACCCAGTCATGTTGGGATTTCTGTGAACGCACTGGCTGACCTTGCTGCTAAAGCATCACTCAACAAATCTGTGACACCACTTCTTATTCCATACTCGTCACGATATGGTTGCAATATTGCCGATGTGACGTTAGATATTAACTCACTCACTCACTGCTCGTGACAAACTGGGAACTGTGTCAGTATTTTAATGATGTTTTGTTAACAACTTTGTTCTGTGATGCATGACTATTTTAACAGATGAAGATGTGTTTTGGTACAGATTATGCATGGACATCTTGCCCCGTAACATTTATTAACTGCCTTTCTAAAGTGATATATTTAGCAATTCATGGGTACACATTTTAGTCAAACAGACTAGTACTGTATGTGGGGTTCATTTCAATCAAAGGATTTCACATATGAAACCACTTGTTTTACTACATGAACGGTCATTCCAGTAGATGTTGCCAAGCGGCGGAGCCGCCAGTGCCACACAGTCCTCCATGACTATAGTGCCATCAATTGTCATCCAGGTGTGGCTTGGCTCACCGATGCCCCAGTTTTCGCGCTCTAAGGGAGTCTTGTCTGTCCACAGAAACTTCCGCTGTACCTTGAAATATCTGAGGCCCATCCAAAGATAAACTGCAAGATAAGCAAGGGAGAAATACGATACTATCATTATCTTTATTATGGGATACATATATTGTGCACATATCCATGCAGCTACTACATTCTCAAGGCGATGGTATGTTCAGTGATTTTTCTCTATTTACCAACTCAACTCCAAGGGGAGTATTCAACTCAGTCCGTTAAACGCAGCGAGTTATCACACAGCCTCATCAACACTAGATACCCATTTGCAGCTGGGTGTACTGGGACACGTAGTCAGTGTACTTTGTCAAGTGATGCTGCATGTAACTGTACCCACAACTGGGTTTCTGCACCATTCGTGAACAACACATGTTATTCCGGACAAGCCGAATAGCGAATCATGTCCCTCTCTGAAATTTTTGCGTAAGAATATCAGTGCTTCAAACAGGAACGATAATTCTCTATACCTTTTTTATTCCAATGATACTGAATATCAGCAAAGGTCTCATACACTGTTTTTGTTTTTATTTTCGCTTATTTATTTTATAGAATGAAACCTTCTTGATACAACGAAAAGAAGAAAAATACATATATGTTAAAGACATATTCTGACGTAATTATTACCAAATGTTCTCATATTTCCAGTTATATTTTTGAAAATGGTTTAATAATCACAAGTGAGATTTGTTTTATTAAACTTGCAAATAAATTTTATATAAGAGCACAGATGTATTCCATGCCATAGCAGAAACTCAAAAATTACAAATATTTTCTCAAACTGAACATTCGTGTAAACATACCCCAAGTGGAAATTTTTCGCACACTAATTTCACCAGTTAGTACGAAATCAATACAAACATATCAGCATAGCTGTATAGGATAGAGTGGCTGTGCAAAGTCAAAGACACTAGAGTGGTGGTTGTACCAATGTACCGTCTATCAGTTGACATTTGTTGGATGTTTAATACAACAATAATATTAAACCCATTCAAATACTGTTTAGACACGATATGGCTGAAATAACGCCAATGTGATGTCAAATATTAACTCACTCCAGTGTATGAAATAGCATCTGCCCAGCGGCCCGCTGCCTGCTAGTTTCTATGAAAAGCAGGTATGTTTTTGCTAATTATAATGTCACAAAAATTAACTGTTAGTTATCGTGGGTCACAGATGTTTAGAGTGCTGAATGTGGATTTGAATATCAGCTTGTATTGAGCTTAGACCATGTATTTTCAGATACATTTAAGAGACACCTGAGGAATTACCTCTCTTTGTGTTTCGCTCAGGGTGTCTTTGGTGGGATGTTAAACATTCTGAGATCGTCGTGTGACACAGATTTTGTCAGAACACTCTAGAACTGTAAATTGCATTTCAAAACTGAACGCTCAAGAGGCCTCGTCTACAATGATCTTTCAATAACTGTCAACAAACGTCAATCAGTATATCTACAAGGATCAAGACTTTAGTGACCGTAGACATTTTGTAAACATTTTAGTTTTGTGACTCAAATAGTATCGTGTCCCGAGTAAGGTGATCTGCCTTTAGATGCTAGTGATCTGTGGCCCTTTTCATTTTTTTCTTGCTCTCTTATAATAGTTCCCCATGGCCCCTAGTATGGTGATCTAGCTTCAGTTGTTGGTGATCTATATAGCCTGTTTTTATATTGTAGTGTCTGAATAGGGATAATAATTTTAACTTCGTTTTATTTCTTATTGTGATATTCTAGTTGTTGTACTGTCCGTCGTCGACAGGTTTTATCATATACATAGATTCCTTTTTAAGACTGCTCTCGTCACGATATGTCTGCAAGCCGATGTGACGTTAAATATTAACTCACTCACTCACTCACTCACTCTTATAATGGTATCGTTTCATGATTACCTGCTAGTTTTGCCCTCTCTGTGATACCTTAGCATTTTCAATGTTCTTTGTCAACAGGTATTTTTTTCATTTATAAACGTCCTGATGATAATTGTTCTGGTCACGATGAGGCTGAAATATTGCCGATGTAACAATAAACATTAACTCGCTCATTCGATAGTATCATATTAGAAAACTGTATTGTCATTCATCGGAACCTTGTTTACTCACGACATATTTGAACATTATCGACTTGTCTGTGTTATATTTTCCTGGATTAAAGGGGACCCACAAGCCTTTTAGCTGAGTAGTTTCTAAACAATCGACATCATTCACAAATATAGGTGAGCCTTAAAACCGAAAACAATCTGAAATGAAATTCTTCAAAGGCATTTAGAAGTTGGTGAGGTAATACAAGACACTATCATGGATGACAACTTCTTTAATTCTTTTAACACGACGTTTCAAGGCTGATTATCCACCTGACGAAGGGGCAAGACTTAGCCTTGAAACGTCGTGTTAAAAGAATTAAAGAAGTTGTCATCCATAATAGTGTCTTGTGTCGAAAACATTCTCTTGAAATAAGCCATTTACACTACCACAAAACCCTTTAAGGGAAGAGCCGACAAAATACTCTTTGAAAGAATACCTGGAGAGAATGGACGCCTTTGAATGTTAAATTTCTTCAAGATTGCAGCCTCCTTTTCTTTAGTGTCAATTTTAACAAGAGATCCTCCTTCAGACTGACACACAAACAAAGCTGCATCCCAAGGCAGTCGGGTCACGTGTCTCTTGACGTTGATCTTCTCCTTCCCAGCCTTCAGCGACCGATAACCTGGTCTCTTGACTGCATAAAATAACATCGCCACCGTTGTATTATCTATTAACATGCAAGTATTATTTCATAGAATGTATCAATGTTTAAATGTGGATAAATTATATATCATTATCATTAACTATTTTCTGAAAATAAGATACTTTTAACTAAAATCTACCTCTGAGTCACACTGAGGCCCGAAATATTTCCCTGACTGACCGACCGACGGCGAGGTCTTTATAGCTTTAAATAATAATGTTAGGATTACATGAATGTTTAGTCCAAAAGAAAACCAAAGTAAATTGACTGTTGTTACGGTTATGAATTTACTGTTACAAACGATGTAAGAAATCTCCTTGTGAACCAGCAAAACAGAACAAAGACAAGTTTATAACATTCAAATTTCATTATTAGCAAAGAGAGAGAGCAAGGTATACAAAGTCACAATTCAATTTAACAATACTGATTTCAAGTACAATACAAATGCGAGAAAATCTAGGGCAGTGGATCACAAAATATATAGTATAGCAAACTCCCAAAGTCTTAGTGTGAGAGATAAACAGTTATGCTGGATGCAAAACAGTGAGCGGTCTGACAGCAGTAGATCAGGCGTTGACGGATAAAGCATTGGCAGCGATTGATGATGATATACTCCAGTGAATGAATATGAAAGTGTGTCAATCTGTGTCGCTCACAACACGGCAACGAGCCTTTATATATACTTTCAGTCGTTTCCCGAACGTACGAGCACCTACGGCCATCACCAACACCGTAGAATGACCCCAGAATAACCTCCCGGAAGTAAACAGATAGAAAATCAAGGGCAGATAATTCCCGGACAACCTGAATCCTAAAAATGCGGTTCATCTATAATACGAAGTGTGACCCATTATAATTATTATTGAAAACACTAAACATTGTGACCTAATAATAATCATTACTGAATTAATAACAAACTTTACAGAAACTACACACTCGTAACTCTGTGAATTGCGAATGTGTTTTCTATCGCATGTATTTTGATAGATTTGATGCTTTTGAGACAGTTAGTTATATGTGTTTGTTGTCAGAAACTACTGCTTTTATTTCTACACCCGTGAAGATTTGGGTTGAAATTGGTCTACAGCAACTTATGCTATCTGTACGAGTAGTAGACAGACAGACAGATAGATTTTGTGAGTTGTTCTTCTAATCGAGGTGATGGAGAATCAGTATGGTAACGCCGTTAAACAACAAACAAGCTAATCACACACTTCTTATTTGTTCCTTCAGGCAAGTCAGGGCCTTACAACATTATTAAAAACAAAAGAGAATAACATATCTGATTCCCCCAAAGGGCAAAGGATGTTACAGAATAACTGAACCGCTGAAAACCTTCTGTTTCCTTGAAGTTTCCTCGACAGATAGTGCAGATATGGCATCCCCTAGATGCACGAGTTGAGGCTGTAAGCTTTTTAATGAGTTCAAATCGGCAGTATTTCTGACAAATAGAGACTAATAAAGCTATACATTCATAAATGAATAGTGAGACATTAAGAAAATATATGTACCTGTCTGCAGAGGACAGTAAAATAACTAGAATATCACAAGTATAAATGTAAATCTAGTATGAATACATTTTTGTAATGTTAAATCACGACTAACAGGTAGCGGACAAAACGGCAAAGGTCAGGCTACCAACAGAACTGAGTGCCAAAGTTGATGCCCCAAACTGGCCTCTTCACTCCCACATTTCAAATTGTCAACTGTGCACACACATTCAAAATTGAAACCGCAATCCAGAAACATCCGCCCTTTACCTACTACGAGTGCTTGTATCGAACGCTGGTGTAATGTGCAAGTGATTCAGTTTTGATGCAAACCGTGAAGTCTACCTTTTGACTCTGTAGTCACTCTGAGCCCTACTGGAGCACACCGGAGAACCAGTCCAACTGTACGAGAACAGCGGGATGCCCGTAGCTGAGCACATGCAATCTGCGTCTTGTTGGATGTTGTTAGTCCTCGACCATGGTTCTCATTAAAAAGATTGCAGTGACAAAACACCAGCATCATCAATGCAAAGGCTGTCATCCTGCAGTTTTCAACGTTGGCTTCTTTCTGAACACTAGCAGTAATTGAACTGTTGATGTCAAACATCAGTAAATGATTTAAAGACACATGATGTATTGAAATACATATTGAACGTGGATCATCAATCATGAGGACGTGTCTGCTTGTCCTTGTTTCAGGTAAAAGGATAGATCATTTATTAAACATACATTGCCAACTGAATCTTCTGTAAAACATATACAGAATGAAGAATAATAATGATAATAATAATGATGAAGAATAATAATGATAATAATAATGATGAAGAATAATAATGATAATAATAATGATGAAGAATAATAATGATAATAATAATGATGAAGAATAATAATGATAATAATAATGATGAAGAATAATAATGATAATAATAATGATGAAGAATAATTCCCATTATCATGTAACTGAAAAGACGTGTTCCAAATTATGCATAAGTTGACAGCAATCAATCCTCCGACACACACACCTTTCAAAGTTCAAAGTTATGGTCACACTAACATTATCCATGAAGAGCATCATATTTTATGGATTCTCAACTTTCTTATTCCAATTATGTTTTGGTGTCTACGCTCAAACGTCGCATCTTTTGTGCAATAAAGACCTTGTCTATCCACAAAATTATGAGTTTTACCTATTTATGGGCCTTGAACAAGCCCCGAAGTCGTATATATATTGATAAACGACTTCCTTATTACAGTAAAAGCAACGTTTTGGTGTTGGTTCGAACACTTTTATCACTCACTCAGTTGCTCATCTACATAATGTTATCCTTCCTTTGTTCTCAACTTCTAAATGCCTATCAAACAAGGTCCCTTTACTGGGGCTAATGGTAACATAGAGCTACTATAAAATAAGGGGTTTGTTTCAATGTTTTTAACCCCATGATTTGTGGTGCCAACTTTAATCCATAGTATAATTTAAAAACTGTAAGTGACTTGTGATTGGTACACTCAACTTCATAGCATCTGACTCGAAAAAAGCCAGCCAGTGGAGATTCCTCTGAACTACACCCTTGACATATCGAGGATGCTGCTAGTGATTCACTGTAGAAAGCATCGAAAGTGTAGGTCAGTTCTGCGCACATTTTACGATTTGGGCAGCCAACAGTAAACAGCATCTCAGCATTTACCTCTTCGCTATTAAAAATATACAATTTGTTTACAATTTTTAAACAATACTCGGACATCATCTTTGTCCTTCAGTGAGCAGGATCTATAGATACCTTTAAATGCATATCCTGTGCAACTTTACTTCATTTTAAAATGTTTAAGTCCGAAAGGAAAACATTTTTATGGGTTTTTATTGATGAAGAGGAAGTTGTGTACATCTAAAACTAAAACCATTGGAAGATGGTTTTATGCTGCCAGTGTTTTCTTGGTGCAGATGTACCTGTTTTTCTGATGCTGTAACGAATGGGGAAATAGAGTCAGTCCTTGGATACATTTAACTGTCTTCCGATACAAATCTTTTCTGCCAACAAGGATGATTTTTTTGTTGTTGCATATATAATGCGTTAAGTACTTTATTGACAAATTAAGTAGTTTCTTAGGTAAGTTGATATGGTTTTTGGTATTTGTATGACTATCTCGTATGCGTCTCTGTATCAGATTGTATTTCCCTGTGTATTCATTGTCAGCCATTCCTCCAGGCGTCTCTTTGTTGTTTGACACTGAAGTATCCCTAAAATAAAACAGTGGTTTGTAAATGACTGACGCCAAGACAGCAACACTGACCCTCTCAGACGCTTTGCTGTTTAAAGCAACACTATGTACTAGTTTAGCATTATATTAAGGTTTAAAGATAATGGATCCGACGTTCCTTTCTTAAATACATTGACAATGAATTCAAGTACAGTGCACTGTCTAACTCAGACCGGTTTAGGACCAAACCAAATCACTGTATTGTACAGGACATGCACCCATCCAAACAATTCAGCTTGTCCTCACAAACAGAGGATGTCGTGAAGTAGAACTGCGGATAACCAAACCTCATTTTTATCTCACTTGATATTTGCAAGTGCAACAGTTATATAATTTCCGAGTCCCATGCAGGGTTTCCAATCACTGACACTCATATCCGAAGGTAAACCCCGCATTCATCTGAACAAGCATGGACACATGCACGCACATTTTTAAACAAAAAGATAAAAAAACTTCCTATTACATTACAAATGATTAGAGTCAGTTGTGCGGGTGCACAATTTGGAAAAGAAAACAATTCCAAGTGCCTCTTATTTGTTGAAAATATATGTGCACTGCCAGCTGTACTTACAATCCAGGGTCTGACCCTGCTGCTTCATGAACTAAATTTATCATTGTTAGTTGATTGTCTGAAGCTGAAGCAATATTCCAGCTATATCAGGTGGTCTCTATATAATCAAGTCTGGAATAGACAATCCAGTGATGAACGACATGGCCATTGATCTATGAAACTGGGACATGATGACATGTGTAAACCACGTCAGCAAGCCTGACCACCTCATCTCATCAGCCACGTTTTATGACAAGCATAGTTTACTGGAGATCAATTCTGACCTGGAACGTCACAGGTCTTGACGAACTATGTATGGTTAGTATCAATCAACAGACTTCACATGTGAAGCCACTTGTTTTACTACATGAACGGTCATTCCTGTGGATGTAGCAAATCAAGGGAATCGCCAGGGCCACACAGTCCTCTGTGAATAGTGTACCATCAATGTCCTTCAGGTGTGGCTTGGTTGACGAATGACCCATTTTTTTGTACTCTAAGGGAGACTTGTCTGTCCACATAAACCTACGTTTTTCCTTGAAATATCTGAGGTCAGTCCAAAGATTAACTGTAATAGTAAGAAACGTCATAAGGATCTCAGCGGCTACAATGTTTTTCTAAAGCAGAATGTGAAAAGCAACGTGAGTCCATACTGATAAAAAAATATTGATTGAGGTTAATAAACAGGTGCCTTTGCAGACTAGGTGATCTTTGCCAGACCTTAATTATTTGCCTCCTCTTGTTGTCTCCCAACCTTTCACCCACAAAATCCAAACGAATCTTCTAACCTCCTTTATCCTCATAACCGAATTTCAAGTATCCTGGGTTACTTATGTACTTCATATCAATACCATAAGTGGCTGTCTTAACTAATGGTTGAAGGGGAAGGGAGGAAAAGGGGGAAGGTCACTCATTTTGATCTCGGGAGATGAGGGGTCCTGACTTTTGTACTTGAGGAGGTTGGAGCTATCATTATTGTAAATGGCGTGGGGAGGGACACCTACTTTGTACATTCACATTGTACATGCTTCTCCTCAATTCACAGAAACGTTCTACTATCCTCAATTCACAGAAAATTTCTACTACAATCACAGTAACACGAAGAGCATCTTGCGGATGATATACCATATTATGATGCAGAGAGAAACATACAGCTTCATCAAGCTATTATCCATCTACAGTTTGGAGAGTGCACCAGCACAAGCATTGTTTTTTTAATGTGTCTAATCACAAGGCTTAATCCTTTGCAAAGTCAAATTCATGTTCTTCGTTTTGTGAAGAAAAGTCAAGTTATTGTTATCAGTAGAAAATAATCAGTAACTGGAGAAGATGTGGTACAAAGGTACTCTTCAAAATGATCCAAAGCAAGCAAAAGACCTAATGCCTCTTTCCCAGTGGTAGAATAATTTCTGTAATGCTTGTAAAATGTCTTGGAAAAATAGCAAACTGGACACATCATCAGTTCACCTATATCACTATCATCAGTTTGTAGCTTAAAATGTGTTGTTCTTCTCACAATTTGGTGTCTGTAATACAGGAAAACATGCCCCCAAACCAACTTGTGCCTTCCATATTCATACTTTGCAAGATTCACAGTCAGTTTTGCTTCAGACAATCTGTGCATGAAATCTCAGATTCTATTCGGATGGTCTTCCCATGGTGCAGTTGATGGACTTTGTCGACCAGTGCTTGTGAGTTCCTCAGACCATATGGCATCTTTTTGTATTGATATAGTCCATCTGGTGTAGCAAAGGCGGATATTTCTTCACAAGGTCTGTGGGTGGAATCTGCCAGGAGCCCTTCAGTATGTCCAGCTTTTTTCTGCATTGAACCAGTTTGATCGGTTCAGTTGTCCACCCTCTGGATTGGATAAGAATCAGTTAGTGACAGCGCATTGACTGCTTTCATGTAAGTACTGCAGCCCCAGCCCCCGGCCCCCAGCCCCCAGCCCAATTCGTTGTCATTCACACATTTATGATTACTCCGTATTACTATACAATTACACCACATTCATAGAAGTCAGAAAGTTGAAAACTGCATTCCAAATGTAGTAGCATACAATCTCATTGATGAGTCCACCACATTGCTACAGCTAAAGCTGACATGCCCAAGCTAGTGTTGATCAGCATATGGCGTTTAATTTTTGTATGTTTTTGGCTTTAAAAGCACCACATATCGGTTTATCATGATGCTCATTCCTTCAATGCAAAATCATACCATTCAGTTTGAGAGAGTAGGGTGTAATTCATGGGCCAATAACATTTTAGCATACGCTTTTTACAGAAATCCTGCCTCCCCAGGCAGACTAACAAACACACTCGACAGATATCTGATACACGCTCCCACCCACCCCCCACACCCACCCCACCCCCCCCACCCACCCCCCCCCCCCACCCCCCTCTTCCAACACAATGTCCTGATGATTGTTCATCTATTGTTTGATGTTTTCTTCACTGTATAGTCATCTGATTGTTCATCTATTGTTTGATGTTTTCTTCACTGTATAGTCATCTGATTGTTCATCTATTGTTTGATGTTTTCTTCACTGTATAGTCATCTGATTGTTCATCTATTGTTTGATGTTTTCTTCACTGTATAGTCATCTGATTGTTCATCTATTGTTTGATGTTTTCTTCACTGTATAGTCATCTGATTGTTCATCTATTGTTTGATGTTTTCTTCACTGTATAGTCATCTGATTGTTCATCTATTGTTTGATGTTTTCTTCACTGTATAGTCACCCGATCCCGTTAGTCACCTCTTTCGAAAGGCATAGTCATCTATTATGGCAAGCATGGGTTGCTGAAGGCCTATTCTACCCCGGGACCTTCACGGGTCTATTATGGCGTGATGTCACAGTATGTCATGCTGTCAGGATCCATGTCTATTTCCCAGGGAGCCCGGGGTCATTGACCCAGTCAGCATGAATCACACAGGGTTGAGTTCAATACTTGTTCTACGTTGACCAGTCCAGAATAACGGCTTGATGTCAAGCTGGATGTGTCATCTCACGGCGTCCATAGTGATTAGCCCCTCAGCCAGGTGCGTATCAACATGTCGCATTTGAGACGGTGTTCTCGATTGTCACTGCACCCTGAGAAATGAGGTCACACGGGCGTTCAATGACGTCATAAAATCAAAATGGCGGATATTCTGTCTTTTCAGAGTGTATACAGCACTTTTGTGTTATTGACAATGCAAAATTTTGATTTTGAATGCACATTCTGGTTTGCCAAACTTGTCCATAACCACAGGTGAAAAGCAACTCTCTAACTCCAGTAAGCCAGTAGCTCCAGCATTAAGTAACATAGTATTGTAACATGTCTTTTGGAGTCTGTATGAAGGACTGTTATTCTACAACATTCGTATTGTGTGTAACTTTATACTCCATGCATGCGTGTGTATTTGTTATACTGATCCTTTGTCTTGAAACATCATGACATGATATGTCATTAAACCTTTTAACAAGAACATTAAAATGCGATAATGTAAACTCCTGGCTGAAAATAGATGAGAAATCATAAAACATTCATTGACAATGAATACTGACATCACTCACTTGATAGTGATCTCAATTCTCTTTCTCAAGTTTCAACGCTACATCTTGATACAACATCTCCCTGTTTTTTCTTGTTTCATAACGGGTTGATAACGGGTTAAAGAGCCAACGAGAGTAACTAAAACAACGAGCACACTGCTTGATCCCATTATTATATCTGAATTTGTTGATGTTTTCGAGAGTGGTGTTATAGATTTATGTCAAAGTATCAGTGATCACAAAGGTACATATATCACTGTTGATGCTCATGTAAATACCAAGTTAGCCTATAAGAGAAAAGTATTATGTGATGAAAGAGGTGACTATGAGCAACTCAATGCTGTGATTAATGGGTCAAATTGGAAGTACATATTTAGTTGCTGCAGGAATGTTAATGAAGCCTGTGCACAATTTTACAAACATCTCAACCTCTTTATTTCATTGTATATTCCTTCCAAAACGGTCACCATTCGACCAACTGACAAACCTTGGTTTAATTCAGAAATTCGAAGGCAATGTAGAAAAAGAAATAGAATGAGAAAAAAGGCCAAGAAAACAAACCGTCCAGTAGATATCCTGGCTTACAAGAAACAAAGAAACAAAGTAAATAATATGAAATGTTATGCAAAGAATTCATTTTATGTCTTACAAGCGATTTTTTACTTGATTTGTATTGCAGTAATAACAGTTCCTACTGGAAATTATTTCGGTTCTTGATTAAAGATTCAGGATCCGTCACTTGTATTCCGCCTTTGAAACAAAATGATGCAGATGAAAATCCAACTTTATTCACTGACATGCAGAAACCAAAGAAACTGAATCAGTATTTTCAGTCTAAATCTAGTATTAACGAAGTAAACACTGACATGCCATTCTTTCACAAACGCACTTTTAGACTGTGTAACTATTTATGTAAATGAAGTGTCTGATATAATCCAATGTTTCCATCTTAAAAAAGCTTCTGGCCCGGACAGAATCAGTCATAAGTTTCTTAAAAGTGTAGCACATTCAATAACTATCCCATTATGCATGATATTCAATCAATCATTAAAGACTAGTATATATCCAAGTATGTGGAAAGAAGCACATGTACGTAATGCCCTTATTTAAAAAGAGCGACCGCTCAATGGTCTCTAACTATCGACCTATATCCTTAATCAGTTGTGTGGGCAAGGTGTTAGAGAGAGTGATGTTCAAACATCTGTACAACTATTTTCATGTAAATCGATTATTATATAAGTACCAATCAGGATTTCGGTCTGGTCATTCAGCTGTCCATCAATTAATTGAAATTTATGACCAAATATGTGAGGCCTTAGATGATAAAAAACACTATTGTAGGTATTTTTGTGATGTCTCTAAAGCTTTTGATCGTCTGTGGCATAAAGGTTTATTCTTGAAATTAGAAAAGTACGGAATTCATGATTCATTGTTAGATTGGCTAGCTGATTACATAAGTAATCGTTCACAAAGCGTCTTTGTAAATGGAGACCTATTCAAGCCGAGGTATTTACAAGCTGGTGTCCCACAAGGGTCAGTCCTCGGTCCTTTCTTATTTCTTGTTTATGTCAATGACATTGCTGATGACTTAGACTGCTTGACACGATTATTTGCTGATGATTCGTCGCTAGACTTATCTTCTCATGATCATTTATTCATTGAAAGAGAACTGAATTCAAACTTGGAAAGACTGCGGGCTTGGTGGCTTATAACTCACCTTACATTAGAATATTGAGGCACTCAATCTCTACTTTAACGGGGTTCGGGTCAAAACCGTTGAAAATCATAAACATTTGGGATTAACGTTTTCAAAAGATTGTAAATGGTCTGACCACATTGATAATATTGTAAAAACAACTTCAAAAATGGTTTCTTCTCCACGTAATCTCAACTTTTTTATTACCGCGCTGTGTATTGTATAGAATTTATGTAATGTTCATAAGACCCCATTTCGATTATGCGTGTGAGGTATGGGGTGGGTGTACTCAATACCAAGCAAATAGATTAGAACAACTGCAATTAGAAACAGCAAGAATTGTAACAGGTTTACCCAAATATACACATCATGAACATCTGTATTATGAAACTGGTTGGGAATCTTTAGCAGAGCGTAGGAGAAAGCGAAAACTTTGTCTTTTTTACAAAATACAGCATAATATGGCACCATCGTACCTTAATCTTGTTCCTGCGCAATCACTAACCGCGGTGTCCAACCGAACAACCGAACCGGAACGATGACCGCTTATAGAGACAACCTGATAAACCACCAATTAACAGGTGTGAATACTCGGTGGCCACTTTGGCACAAATCATTGTTTCAACGAGGCAATTACATTTTCGCGGGTATTGTCACTTTGAACACTCATGCATTGTCGCAAAGGTATTGTTTATCATCTCATCTGGTACGCTGGTCTTTTCGGGCATGTTGATGAATTCAAATTATGGCTCACAATGATATAAAATATGTCTTTGTAGCTTGCTCTCTTCTGTGTGTCAAGTTAGGACTCGCTGGCCATTCCTAAGTTGTCCCGCCCGGCCTTATTTCTTTGGGATCTAATTTCTGACCTAGTCGTTGAAATACAATTGTCCCACATAAGCCATAGAGGAAATAAAATAATGTAGTCAAGATTTAATCCTGAGAATCAGTCTTCCATTAAACCTTGCATGAGCATTGCAAAGTTAAATGGTGTCTGATTAAACTTGTAGAAACCGAGAGGTCCCAAAGTAAATGCTGTTCTTTGTTTGAGTATCTCTAGTATCTCTACCTGATGGTGTCCAGACTTCATATCAAGAACTGAAAAGCTTTCTCATACCGCCCAGCAGTCAAACAAGTCTTCCACTCGTGGCTGGCTGTTAAGTCTTTTAAGGTTCAGCTATTAAGATGGTCATAATCCAAGCATACCCTCAAATTCCCATTGGCTATAAGTACGCCTGTGTGCGGGTCTTATTACTCTCGATCAAAGTTAGTTCATGTGACCGTAGTCTTCATGATACATGGCTGGAAGTATTCGGCGATGCTGCCGAATGCAAAGTTGCACTGCACTACTCTGTCCTAAGTAATCATTCTCTCTGGAGGTGGTGCTTCACAACATGACCTAGCAAGAGCATTCAAGTGTAGCCAGGCTACCATCAGCCAATTGAAAATTACCATCAGCAGACAGACCACCAGATGCAAGACCGATCAAGATCAGGAAGACCAAGATTCATGACACTTGCCGAGGACAGTTACATTCAGCAAATCCATCTTCGTACACAGATTCGCGACAGCAATGTCGATTGTAGAGAGAGCACAAGGACACAGCCTTCAGCAGACAAACAATCCTTTGGGGACTGGTACGGCTGGTACATGGGTCTACTGCCCCTTCCGTAGACTAACAACAATCTCTTCTAGAATACCTGATTATAGCTCTATTTTTACAGCAGAAGGAAACGCAATACTAACTCTTCTTAAATATATTAAAAGACATCCTGTACATAAACAGTATATAATCTTTTCTGACTCTCATTCTTGTCTTCAGGCTATTGAAAACCTATCTTGTAAACATCCACTTTTAATGCAAATTATTGAGTTACATAATGATCTTGCTACTGGCCAATGTTACATCGTCTTTTGTTGGTTACCCAGCCACGTGAGCATTTCTGGAAACACAATGCAGAAATCACAAGGGAGAAATACTTTAATGTCAAAACGAATAAGGATCTTGTTAATGTTAATTATCATTTAATCATTGAAATTTTAAAGGAAATAGAATTATTAGAGAAATTTTGAATAATATGTTTTGTAAATAGAAAGTTGATATTTTAAACATGGTGGTGTGATTTGTCAACTGCGATTGCTAGTGGCCGTACCCTCAAATTATTGTCCCAAAACGTTCAAAGTAAAATTTAAACTTACCAATATTTTAAACGTAGTATTTTTGTCATTTTAAATTTCGGCTACATATTCAGTTCAGTTGTTGGTGATCTATAGCCTACTTTTATGTTATGTATTGTCCAAATTGAGCTGTAGTTTTAACTTCATATGCTAGTTTTAGACTCGAATTGTGATTTTATAATATCTACATGTTCTGTATAATCATGTTTGTTCTCTTCACGTTATGGCTGAAATACTGTCGATGTGACGTGAAATTATAACTTACTCACTCACTCACTAGTTAGTTTTACTGTCCTTCGTTGACAGGTTTTTACAATGTATGTGCTATTAATTCATTTGTATTTTTATAATTAATCGTTCCCGTCACTATATGCTTACAATATTGTCGATGTGACGTTAAATATTAACTCACTCACTCACCCGTCGATACCATCAATGAAGACTGCGTTGATTTCAATCTGCGAAATATTATCAACTGTAAATGCTAGATTCAGATACCATTGTAAAGAGTTATGTCCCTTGGTGATTTTACCTTCAGAAAAGACAGAACCATCTTAGGTGGATTACACTATCACATCAGATTCGTTCTTCAGTATTTCAGAATGGGTGTCCCAGTTCTCTTCTGCAGTATAAATGCCATACTGCCACCGTGAACGGGTGTTCCACTTTTGCGCTGTAAATTTTATATTGCCATCATGAACGGGTGTGCCGCCACTTCTCCTACCGACAAAACACATGCATTTGGTATAGTTGCTTGAGACTGTAAATCTCTTTTATTTTTCATAAAAAAAACTGTACATTTCTGAGCATACAAAAACTGACTGAAACAGCATATTTGAACATACCCTAGACTGCAAAAACTCTACTTCTTAACAACTTGGGTGCTGCATTTCACAAAAGAACTAAATGTAAAATTAGTAAAGTTGTACAGCTAATTAAGAAAGTGAATCATAGCCTGTTTGAAGAGGATATGGTATCAGTCAATGTGTATTTGTGTGCTGTGTACAGTTAAATGGAAATGGAAAGATGTCTGTACAGCCCACACCAGTGAGCGACATCGTGGACAACGAAACCTGAAGACGTTGTCATAATCAAGGAAACCACTGCCCTTACGAGCGTGTATGTTCTTACTACGAGAGTGAGTAGATTGGGAATAACAGTGCGCAGTCCCCTTAACAAAGAAGGAACCACGTGTTACAATTAGCAATATTACAGCTTTATTATAGCACCGATATCACCGCTTTATCATTTCAGCAATACTGCAGCCCCATCGTCCCAGCAACATTACACCCTTATCGTGTCAAATGGTTACAGCTTTTTAAAATTTTGCAGTTTTACAGTCTCGTGTCAGCAGTATTATGGCTTTATCATTTCAGCAATATTACAGTCTTATGGGGTCAGCAGTATTATGGCTTTATCATTTCAGCAATATTACAGTCTTATGGGGTCAGCAGTATTATGGCTTTATCATTTCAGCAATATTGCAGTCTTATGGGGTCAGCAGAATTATGGCTTTATCATTTCAGCAATATTGCAGTCTTATGGGGTCAGCAGTATTATGGCTTTATCATTTCAGCAATATTGCAGTCTTATGGGGTCAGCGATGTTACTTTAAAAAACAGCAATATTACAGCTTCATCATTTCAGCAATTTTACAACTAAAAAGCCCATCATTATTACGATTCATCACTTGAGCAATATATTAGTCTTATTGTGTCAGATTTCAGATTTATCATGTCAAGAATATCAATGCTTTATCAATTCAGCAATGTCACTACTTTATTATATTTACTGCATTTCAGTTTCAAAATGTAAGCATTATCATAGTTTATTATGTCAACAATATTAATGTTTCATAGTGTCATAAATATGACACCTTCATAAGTTTACCAGTATTAAGGCCTTGAACATAATTCTTTACCAGTATCAGCACACAATATAAAAACATTTCGTTTTCTTGAACTCCGGTTTGGTTTCTATTCCGAACCAGAATCCAATACGTTTAAAGAGCAAAGTACAAAATTTGGCTAAAAACACATAACCTCCTCTCTAAAATCCACCCAAATGTTTTCACAAATGCACACAAATCCTTTACAAACCCCACACAAATCTGGTCCACGATAATCAGAAATCTCTACTAAAAGCAAGGTAACTTAAACGATTCCGACAATGGCATAAAACATGTTAATGAAACTATCAAATATTGATAGTGAAGTAGCAGGGAAAAGTTTCGAGCATCATGTCCACCGAGAACACCACACAAACACATGCAAAGGCAGGTCCATTGTCCATCTGAACACACCCTTTCTCCACATATCCATCACATAAGATTGTGAAGCCTTTACTGAGACTTTGCATGTTGTAAACCGGGCTAAAAACATTCCATTCAAAGGTAGTGTGTGTTACATGGGTATCGGCTTTAATGAATGAGTGAGGCTTTCTTGCTCTGCGGGGTCCATTGGTACCTCATCTTTTGTATCTTGAGGGATGAATGCTCTTGTCAGTTTCTGGAAAGTAGTTCAGAACTGATAATATGTTCATGCTTCATGCCATGGAAAACAGAGCAAGTATAAACTTTCTCACATTCAACTTTATCCTTTGTCATATTATTGGAAGACATATTTCAAAGTAACAAAATCAGTACTCAGGCAAAAATACTGTTGTCGTTATCGAAATATATTTTCACAGGATTACGTGAATGTGTTACCTGTTTGAAGGATGTTCCATCCGACTTGCAAACTGAGTACACCATCCAACATGGCGTCGGCAGGACGATGGCTACCGATATAAGCCAGCCAAACACAGTTGCCCATTCCGGATAGAAATAGTCGCCATATTTTGGAGGGCGATATGCGTAGAAGGCGTACACGAGTATTGTCTGGAAGCATTTAATAAGAACTGTTTTAATATTCCCCAGCATCAACTCATCTGAAAGAACATCCAATAACTGAGACATAGGAGAAGATAGGTTACTTAGAGAACAAGACGAATTTGAGATTAGTTCGTGAAGGTGTGAGGCCCTCGCAAAATTCTTGTATATATTAACCTGTTGGCGAGCAATGAAAATATGTGTTATTAGATAATATACAACACAAACAAAGGTCTAGTAAACGCCATACAACATACGTTAAGCTATTACATTGGGGACCGTAAGGCTTTACAAGTACCCCTTATACCTGGTCACTCAATTCCTCTAGACGCTGGAGATTTGTGGCAATAAATAACAAAGCCAAACTCACAATGATTACAGGTGAACACAAACATATTTAAAATGAAATACAACAAGCATACAAGTCATTTAGGGGTACTTCAACCCCCAATCAAGGGTCAAGAGTAACATGTATGAATTGTGTACAACAAGAGGTAAGCAATTTACACTCTCAGCCAAATTGCTTTAGCATATATATCAATAGTACAAACGTTTGCCGAGATTAAAATGCGTTGTTGTACTGGTATTTGCATCCCTTGTGAAATAAATGCAACAGGGTCAAGCATAACATGAATATTGTGTGACAAGGGCAAGACAACGGATGATCCTCACCTTTCAACAACTATTCATGTGAATAACGAGAATAGCCAATACGACTTCGTCGCAGAAAGACATCTTCATTTCTGGACTGACAACTCATGAACCCAAGAATAGTTGCTTTAATTTCATGAAGTGCTTAAATAGTGTCCTGCTTCTTTGCATTAGATCTTTGACGTAACATCTAACAACAGGCTTGCAATCACTGTATGGAATGAGAAAGAAAAACGTACAAATGACATCTGTACAAGGTTCTCTGAAAACATAACGTGTCGACATGCGAGAAAACGCCGATGCTACAATTGAAGCCACCATTGTTGTCCAGCAACTGTTCTGTCACTGTGAAAGAATATACGTTTTCACTTTATTGCGTCATAAACAGTGCAAGAAAATGTCGTCATGACGCGACGTGACGTCACATCGCTTCTGCTAGCATTGGAGAGCACTAAACTGGTTCTTCATCGGGGAGTTTCAACACACGACTGATATGAAGATGTTATCAAGCAATATGGTTTGATGCTTCAACGTTTTACTTTGAGAGGCCTGAAAGAAGCCGGGAACACTTGCAGCACTGGAAAAACATGACATCACATCGCTTCAACTGACCACTCAGAATTAAGAAAACCTATATAACGGGTTTTGATTGGTAAGTTGTAAGACTAGGTCTTGAAAAAAATGCCCCACCATGAGCAGCCCGGGGGTGATGTATTTTGTGAGGAACGTCAACCATCTGGGAATGGTTTGGCCATACATCTCGACTGTGCACATGTTAATTCTGATGACACCTGTAACAAAAACAAAGAAAAAGTGCACACGTTTCACAAGAGTATGATGACGTCATCGGATTGTTGTAAAATTATGTTTGTCTTCTGTGTTAAAGTTACCCCATCGGCACACGAGAGGTTCGTCTAGGTACAACACGGTTGGTCCTGACTTTCGATGCACAGGCGTAGGGCACTGACCACTACGTCTGTCCATCAAAAGTTAGGACAGATCGTGCTGTAACTAGATGAACCTCAAGTCATGGGTGGGGTAACAGACTTGTACCATGAGATTTTGGCGGTGTGTTTAAAACAGAATGGCGGGAAAATGAGTGCACCATATGACGTCATGAATATCACGTCATTCGCGCCATCTTAAGTTTACAGTTTGAGGACCTAACGTTATCCCTGTCTTTAAATCAAAATATGTAACCCACACATGCCACTAAATTCAAAGTGGCACTCTTAGGTTCTACTTCAGATTTCACCGCTTGAATAAGTTGTTGTTTGGGCGAACGCCGTTTTGTCTGCATTGTAGTTTGGACGTTTTTAATTTATTTGTTTGTTTTGCTATTATTGTTAGTAGCTACTGCTGAATGTATAATTTTTATTCAGTCGTTACGTTTTCAGTGCTAAGTACTACACTAGGTATTCTATCTTGGCCTTATTGATAACCGGCAGTCTTAAAGCTTTGAAATATAGTTTTGGTTTCGAATATGATTCTTATGTAACTAATTTTAGTGAATATTTCTGGAGTGATTGTTATAATGAACATCTTACCAACCACCCAGGCCAGGACAACACACTCAACCACCCCAAAGAGCATCACAGGGGGCACAGCGGAGTACCAGTCAACGAGAGTCAGCATGTAGATACCACCCTGTTCAGAGAATATGTTACAATTACAGGAGGGTCATGTGAACACAAGATTCCTTTTATTTGAGTATGAGAATACACTGCATCCAGTGGGTGATCTCCCTTTAAGGGGAGTGCTATCGCCATGGTTTGAATTGATGTACAGCGTGTTCAGCTTGACCTGAGCTTCTCTGCTTATGCAGAATCCGCGAGGTCAAATGGCACAAAGTCGAGGTCGAGTTAATTTTATCAAATAGGGGAGCTGATAATGTTGTTAATGTCGTGGCCATGCAACAATCGGAAACATCAAACCATCTGTAGCTTCTTTTTTTTAAAATATGTCAAGACATTGCTGACGATTTCTGCACATTGAGATGTCAAACGACAACCGGTCAGTAGGATATGTTGACAATCAGCAGACAAAGGCGCACCCCTTCACAATAATAGACCCAACCACTTGTGACACGGTCACGCAATGCATTAGTATGCACTTGGTCAGGTCAAGCTGAACAAGCTGTAACCATGTTACAAGTGGTGTGAAATCAATACCTGTGTAGTATACGGGAGGGTCAGAAGGAAGGAAGGAACAAAGACGAGAAGGAGAAGTAGCCAACGGCGTTTGGTCATTTGGGGGAACCGGTCACCTATCGCCTCCGACAGTATCTCCAAACTCGGCATCTGAAAAAGCATGAGGACTTTCAGAAAAGGCATAAACAACACAAACTTGTATACAGGTATATATGTGTTATGGCAGGATTTGGTGTCGGGGTTTGTATTATAATACCTGCGCTGCACCATCAAAATTAGGATTGCATCTTAAACTAATGTCACTGGTTCTAAAAGGTAAAAAAAAAATACTTGTTGAGCAATTTTCAAAACAAGCCCGAAGTGTCAGATTCTATCATTTAAGCTGAATAAATGATGGACGACTCTGTTTCATCTCTGCATTACTTTTATTTATAAATCACAATTATATGATTAATGCTACGTGACTCATTGATGAGTAGACACATGTTTATGCTTGTTACAAGTCACGTGGAGAGAAACGGATTACTCCCAGCCAGACATAACCGGTCGTTTTTCTTAAATATGGTATCATTTTGAAATACAGTCGATATTTTCGGTTCGAAGACAAAATATCGAGTTATCAGAACATCGAGACAGAAACTTCGATTTAAAAATATATCAAACTAAAAGGATACTTTTGCATTTTGAGACCATGAAATTATATCGAGAACTAAATACTAATCAATCATGAAGGATTTTGGCTGAACCGAAATGTTATATCGAGACAAATGAGTTATTAGAGTTCGACACAACGGTGCTCAACTGTATTGATTTATCGAGATAGATCCGTTGAAATCAGAGCTGAAACAATGTAAGATGAAACAGCTCTACTAACCGTTGTATCAAGGCCTAAAGTCATCA
The DNA here is from genome assembly GCF_037392515.1 of Haliotis asinina. Taxonomy (NCBI): domain Eukaryota; kingdom Metazoa; phylum Mollusca; class Gastropoda; order Lepetellida; family Haliotidae; genus Haliotis; species Haliotis asinina. Next base: position 25,090,139 of record NC_090292.1, read on the forward strand.
TCATCACGAAGACAAGCACAGACCACAGCTGGGGTAAGGGGAGATAAGTCACTGCTTCCGGTAACACCGAGAACGCCAGATTGAGGCCTGAAAGTGAGAGGACGATGGTTGTAAGCGTATTTGCAAATGTGGATTCCTCTTACAGTGAAGTTGGATATCGTATGTTAACATATAAGTGCTGTCAAGGGTCAAGAGATCAAAAAGGGTGGTTGTAACCTCAGAGGCCATAAAACTGATTAGGCTTAGATAGATTAGGGTTGGGATTCGGCTTCGAATTCGGCCTGTCGTAAGAGACAGGTAACGGGATGGGATGGTCAGGCTGGCTGACTTGGCTGACACGTGTCCAACTAGACTATATCGACCACACTATACATCTTCACCAACCCATGCTTATCTGATGAGGCGAATAATGCAGTCGGGGTGTGCACAGGCCAGGTTGGCACATGTCATCGTGTCATCTTAAATTCTTCAGCTAAACCATGTTTGTCATAAGTGCTAAGTAACGTGTTTAGGTGATCGTGGGCGTTTTCATTCCCATTTCATGTGTCTGTGTTCATGTTGTCAATCACTGGATAGTTTAGTTCAGGGTTGGATAATTACATACTCTAGTTACATAAAGTAAACAAACAGACGAATCAGAAATTAAAAATAAAACCCTGACAAACCTGAAGACTGGAAGTCGTTCATGCTGGCCCCGGTCACGTGTGCCATGTGTCCCAACACGGTGAAGATGGACAGTCCACAGTAGATGGTTATCAGGGGGTCAACGATACAAGCAATCAGCGCCAGTCTGGTAATATGACGTTAATACATGAATCTGATCATATCCAATGTGTTTGTTTGCTGTTTAACGATGCTCTGCAAAACTGACTGCCAAGGCGATAGGGTAGCCTTGTGGTTAAAACGTCCGCTCGCCAATCCCGAGGACCCAGGTTCGATTCCCCAAGTGGGTTATGTTTGAAGTCAGTTTCTCCTCCCGCCTCATATTGCTGGAGTAGTGCTAAACGGCGTAAAGTTATACTCATTCACTCACATACATACCTGTAGCAGTTGCTGTTTGGCTGGTTGTGACTGGACACTGTATTTGCAATCCCTTTACTTGTGCCCATTGAATGAAGAGCGTAGCCACAAGCCTCGATCCAGATCTGTAACGGGCATATGAATATACATATAATAAAAAACTTATTCCTCTCCAAATATACGCAGCGTGTGGATATATTTGGCTGACGTGTGTTTGGGTGGCTGCGCTGTGCCAAAGAGTTTCCAGATTTTGCTAGCCTGTGGGGCAAGCTATGTCTTAAAGTTACTAGCCTACAAAATGATTCGCTAGCCTGAAATCTGAATGTAGAAACAAATAATTACAAAGGTCAAATACAAAGAATCTTATGTCATAGTCGTAGAGAGTGATATATTTACAAGTGAACCCATAAAATCGACCCCTCTTTCCAGACCACTGACTCTTGAGATTTACTGCTCCGACTGGATTTTTACTAGCCATGGGCTACTTGTTCCATACCTTTTCGAATGGCCTCATGGTTGTCAGTTGACAGTAAGGAACCGATAATCTTTGCCCGAATAACACATTTCCAGTCTAACTATACCCAAATTATTGTTATTAGATATTATATAGCGCACATATCCACGCCACTAGTGCTCTCGTGCACTGGGTCTGGTCTTGTAAAGTTCTATTTGACAGTCGCGCAGTTTGGAACTAGACGTGATTCTTCAATATATTGGCATCGGGAATCTGATATCGGAAGTAGCCTGGCACTGTCTCGCATATCGCAAGTTGGCGTGCGCAAATGGAGCTGGGAACCAGATTAGTACCGGAAGTAGAGCTCTCCCTAAACTTACAGGTCCTATTTTAGAAAAAAAATCTGCAGTCATACATGTGCAAAGACTACACAGTGGCAACGCTCTGACACTGGAACTCTGAACATACTGTGGGGCTTGCCAGCTTCGTAAAGTCCGGTTTCAGCATATATAGAAGTCCGTCTATTGCACCAGGCAGCATGGATCCCCGGATGAGTATGATGGTGCAGAGAAGAAGAGGTAGCATGAAAGTCACGTACACAATCTGGAACAAAATTTTTTAAAAATCATCTTTTTTAAACATTTCCCTACAAACTACAACTGATCAGTGGCACTGTTCTGTTCTTTTCTTTACTTTCATTCTTGTCTCAATGGAAGCAGTGTCTCCAAGCGTATTCATCGACTCTCCGAATAATCCGTTCGGTCTAAAACCATTGTGTCGAAGTCGGAGTGAGTGAGTGGGGCTTTACGCCGCTTCTAGCAATATTCCAGCAATATCACGGCGGGGAATCAGAAATGGGCTTCACACACTGTACCCATGTAAGGAATCGAACCAGGGTCTTTGGCGTCACAAGCTGGACTGCCTACCGCCCTAACACCATGGGTGAACACTTGCTGTCAGATCAGAAAGGATGTTAGTAATTCCAAATATTTTATGTGGTAATTCATATTTTCTCTCAATTTTCATGCCTAAGGAGCTTGAAAATCTGAAACCAATTATTGCCGTAACGCAAAAGAAATCTTATGTATTGTGGAACAAATTCGTAAAGTTGAAAAGATCGTGAGTTCAGTAAATGATAAAATTCAGTGAAAATTGGAAAGTTCTTAACAAAACGTGATGCTATGGGGCCTACATTGATGTTTCGTTGTTCGACACAACCTCAAATAATGAACACGCAAGGTCCAAGCATTTTTGCTTTAAAATTCCCCATTAGATACATCGAGGGTTAGAAGCAGCCATGGTGATCATTTTCGTCCGAGGGACGTAACCTTGTGATGAGCCAAAGGAAAGTGATCACTTGGCAACCAATAAATTAAATTGTAATTTACTTCTACGAAAAACATAAGACAAGGTAACAGAAGAAGCTTAAGAAAGGGGAGGTTGTGACCTTTCGTTTTAGTTTTCGTTCAATATATAAACAGTACCTTTCCCGCCACTCGGATGCCCTTGACCAACATGATATACATTGCAACGTAGGTCAAGGCCAGGCAGCCGAACAATGGCCACCGGATGGACCCCAAATGGGCGAGACCGCTCGAGATGTCCAATGCTTTGAACCTGAAACAGACATGTTCAGTTAACAAACTTATGATGTTATGATGTTATGTTATGATGTTATGTTATGATGTTATGTTATGATGTTAAGATGTTATGATGTTATGTTATGATGTTAATGAAAACGATTATGTGTTTTCTTGTTTTTTAACGTCAAACACGGCAAAATTCAATCTCCAAAACAACGGTGTGTAAATAATCAATTCTGGACCAAGCAAGCCGGTGACTATCGATCTACACAACTCGGATGCACATACAAAGTCAGCGAATCTGACCCCCCGATCACGTGAGCTGAAAACCAATTCTAGCCCGCACTTTCACGGGTATAACAACAACTCGCCGCAGTTGTCACACACAACAAAACTGCTAGCATCAATACATGGCCCATGAATGGACCGTTTTTCATACGCAAAGTGAAAGTATGTTTGCCTGATCAAGATTTTCTGTCTGATCAAAGTATATTATATCCTCACCCACTGTCTTCGTATCTAAAACAAAGAGGGTATTATTATTTTTAAGCACCTGTTATAACCGGGATTGCACTTTATCCGTAAAGTACATATTCTAGTACCTTTGTCAGACTGAGGCTCATCTGTAAGGAGAACCAAGTGAGGCCCCTATTCGCAAGCACACAAAGTCAGCCATCTCACCCACCCTGCCAATGCGGTGTACATAGTCTAGACCATAGGCACGGGTTGATCGGGGGTACATCAAACCATGGGCCTCGAGGACCAGTGAACAACATATTTGTCTTACCGAACACCTCAAACATGGGTTTAGGATCGTACAATTCAGCCAACGTGCGTGAATCAACCGATTCCAATCGTACATCTGGCTGTTGCAAGATGCAAAGTTGCCGAGGTGTAATTCCCCGTTTTATGTTTCACTGGACCTACATTTGAACATTCTGTGAAAATTTATTCATTGTAACGAGAGGCAAATTTTTCGTAGCCATCGCTTGATTTTGTGGAGGACATAAGACAAACGGATTTGGAGTTACCTCCCTTCCTTCGATCTGCATTCGCAAAACATCGGTAATTTCCGTCCATCATTCGTGATTCTGTGTTATTCGAGATAAAAAGTACTACCACGAAATACGATTGCAATGTACCTGGCTCGTAAGTGGTGTCATTGAAAATGATAGAAGAGTGCAAAGACAATCAGAAAACGACATTAAGATAAGATAAGATAAGATAAGATAAGATAAGATAACGTTTTATATAACTACATATATAACTACAGACAAACACCGTTATGTCGAAGGGAAGAAATGAATGATGTGGGGGATAACTTTACTTCGAAACAACTGTACGTTCGACACATTAAACTTCGACATAATCGAGTTTGTCTGTATCGAGTGTAACCTGCCTCCAGAATTCTTCAGTGGCGCTCGCAACACTATCAGTGGACATATTTAGCAGGTCCAACCGTGTAGTGTTTGTGTCACCTTGGAGATACTCAGTGCCATTCACTGTGGTGTTCGTCGCAGTATGACGCAGCGTCGATTCCACGCAGCTGGGCGTGTTCCAGGCGTTGTCACACGTGGACCATGGCAGGGGGTTGAAGAAGGAGTTGAAGAAGAAGTAGAGGTACCAGGAGAAGTACATGGAGGTGTACATGGCGTATACCCACGATACCAACGCCGAACCCAAACCAAGACCTGATCGAATGAGGCATGTCATTAGTGACCGAGAACATTTAAACAGACTACTTTCGCACTACATTCTCCATAACAAAGATTTAAGTTCTTGAAAGTCGAAGTTCGACAAACATGAATACATGGTGTGTTTTATGGAAAATATATTTTTAACAAATTTGATTAACTATTACGATTACCATAAACGCACCTTGAAACCGAGCGGTGTGTAACCATTGGTTATAAAGCCATAAGGTCATTTCGACACAAAATCTGCCATATTCAAGACCACACTTTTTTCAGAAAATATCCTTTGGAACATGTCCTTTAGACCAGATAGTATTTGTGTTTCCCTTATCAGCAATATCTGGAATAAGATATAACCATGGATGTCAGCCTGCAGAAACAGCTTTAATACAAAACGGTGTTTTGATGAGCTTAACAACACATGCCAAATGATTTGTCACCACCTTGTCACACTGAAATTTAAAGTTGGATATGGTAAAACAGACATAGGTCTACGCACAAAGAGGTTATGGCAGCTGAATCCTGTACCATGAAACTGAAATCGAACTTCTCGCTTACGCAACACAGAGATCTTAGGAAATCAATAAAGTAATGTGTAAATATTGTTAGTAAGTGTCAGTGAGTGAGTGTGTTGGGTTTTACGTCGCACTCACCAATTTTCCAGCTCCCGTTAGTCGCCTCTTACGACATGCTTAGTTGCCTTTTATGGCAAGCATGGGTTGCCGAAGGCCTATTCTACCCCGGGTAGACCCTCACGGGTCTTGTAAGTAAGAGGATACTTTTGTTGTTTTCTTTAACGTAAATCGGTAAGTGTAAAATCAAACATCTTCTAATAAAGAATGTCAAGAAAATAATTCCAAAAAGTGAGTACCTTTCATGGCTGGACAAAACTTCCACACCTCAACAGGGCCCCTCTGGTAGTACTGCCCGATGACAACTTCTTGGAAGTACAACGGAAGTGAGCAGAGACCCACAAAAAGCAGATAGGGGATCAGGAAGGCACCTGGAAGGAGAACAAACTTTATCATCGCGGGAGTGCGGTGTTCCTCTTGCACACTTTGCCGATTAAATCATAAGGAGTTAATTAATTTGGAAAAGAATATACATCACCTTATATTTTAGAAATCGACATCATAATTCAGAGAATGAATTACACTTCCAGCACTAGGGTGATATCTTACTCTAAAACGTTCGTGTTACATTTAAGCTTACACAAAATGTAAATAAAATAGATGCTTTCGATTATTTTGTTTGCAAGTAACCACAATTTTTCAGTAGAAACCGGCAGATGGCGTGACCTATCCCTTGAGGACCGAGCATGTCCTCTGTGCAATTCTCCAGCCACTGCAGATGAAATACACTATGCATTTAGATGTACAGCCTTCGATAAATATCGTCTTCTTTATATAAATAAATCTTATTGTAAATGGCCAAATATGCACAATTATATACGTTTAATCTGCACAAGAAAAATGTCAGAACTGAAAAATCTGTCAAAATATTTATAGGTTGTTTATAAAATAATCTGTTCCTCTGATATCACCATTCTTGTCTGTTTATCTAGCATACGTATATATTTATTCTACTGTACCACCGTGGGTGGTGTTAAGAAAAATAAACTTGTCTTGACCTGTCTTCCAAATAATCGAGTCTGGACCAAATAATCCAGTGATTAAAACAGCATGAGCATCGATAAGCGCAGCTGGGATATAATGAAATATGCCAGCCAAGTCAGCAAGTCTGACCACCGTTAGTCGCCTCTTACGACAGGCATGGCTTGCTGAGGATCAGTTCCAACCCAGATCTTCATGGCTGTCACCTAATGATCATGTGTACGTACCTCCACCGTTTCTTGCGCACAGGTAAGGAAACTTGAGAAGTGTTCCCTCCCCAACACTGTAGCCCAACAAGGTGATGATGCCGTCTATCCGATGGCCCCATGTCTCCCTTTTTTCTGCAAGTGTCATATGTGTGTACATAAAAGATCCAACTATACCAAGAACATTATAAGACACTATTATGGTTGACAACTTCTTTAATTCTTTTAACACGACGTTTCAAGGCTAATTCTTGCCCCTTGGTCAGGTGGATAGTCAGGTCATTATCCACCTGACGAAGGGGCAAGAATGTATCCACCTGACGAAGGGGCAAGAATGTATCCACCTGACGAAGGGGCAAGAATTAGCCTTGAAACGTCGTGTTAAAAGAATTAAAGAAGTTGTCATCCATAATAGTGTCTTATATTACCTCACCAACTTCTAAATGCCTTTGAATAATTTATACCAAGAACATGTTTTTGTTTGTTGCTTTCTGTTTAATGTCAAACACAGCAATATCACAGCTATACGCCGACTGTCTGTAAATATCGAATCTGGGCCAGACAGTCCAATGACTGCATGAGCATGCAAACTGGGATAGTAGGATGCACATACAACGTCAGCGAGAGTGAACATGAGATCCGTTTGTCACCTTCCACGACAAGCATGAGTTGCTGAAGATCAATTCCAGTCTTTCACTATGATAGAACCTATGATAGAGCTTGCGTTTATGAATCAGTATCAAACAGTGGTGATAGCAGATGCTCGAGGACCTTTTGAGAACAGTCCTTTGCATTAATGCCTTCAAATACAATATAGCCTTTACGGCAAATGGAATCTATAACTGAAAATGGTCAAGACTTGGTAAACATTTCCACGTGCTGAATATCACAGATAATTCTAATGAAAGCACAACAAATTAATATATACTCTTAAAAAAGTCCGGAAACTTCATTTTTTTTATTTACGATTAAAAATCAATGTTGATATGATAATATTGAATGTTTTGAAAGTGCATCACCGTGTGTACTTCCTTACAACCATATTTATTTGGAATGTAGTCGCTTTTGAAAGATGATTGGGGGTACGACATGTAATTTGCATGTGTACAATTTTCATTTTAAAACAAACTACTAGAAACAAACTCTAACCAATGTGTGGTGCAAGATGAGCCTGAAAATTAATATTCTAAGTGATTTCTCGACCTTGAAAATGTCAAACTCAAGAGTGGGACCCCATTCACGTGTATGGGGTTACTGCGTTGTGCACTTGCGCATCATGAGTTGTGTTTAGGAGTGGCAATGGTGGGAAATGGTGGTGCGTTCATACCATGTCTCTACTTGAAACGTTTCTCAACGTTTACACTTCCTATCCAAATTGAAATTTCAGGTTCCCCTACTACTGAAGAGCACATAAGTGCCTCTGCGTTTCAGACGGTTAGAAGACACCACTTATACAGTTTCACACGGTTAGAATACACCACTTATACAGTTTCACACGGTTAGAATACACCACTTATACAGTTTCACACGGTAAGAATACACCACTTATACAGTTTCAAACGGTAGGAATACACCACTTACACAGTTTCACGCAGTAAGAATACACAACTTACACAGTTTCACGCGGTTAGAATACACCACTTAAACAGTTTCACATGGTTAGAATACACCACTTAAACAGTTTCACACGGTAAGAATACATCACCTAAACAGTTTCACGGTAGGAATACACCACTTAAACAGTTTCACATGGTTAGGAAACACCACTTAAGCAGTTTCACATGGTTAGAATACACCACTGAAACAGTTTCACATGGTACGATTACACCACTTAAACAGTTTCACACGGTAAAATGCACCACTTATACAGTCTCACACGGTTAGAATACACCACTGAAACAGTTTCACAAGGTTAGAATACACCACTTATAGTTTCACACGGGAAGAAATACACTGCTTAAACAGTTTCACATAGTTAGAATACACCACTTACACAGTTTTACGTGGTTAGAATACACCACTTATACAGTTTCACAAGGTTAGAATACACCACTTATAGTTTCACATGGTTAGAATATACCACTTATACAGTTTCACACGGTAGAAATACACCACTTATACAGTTTCACACAGTTAGAATACACCACTTAAACAGTTTCTCACGGTAAGAATACACCACTTATACAGTTTCACATGGTTAGAATACACCACTTAAACAGTTTCACACAGTTAGAATACATCACTTGTACAGTTTCACATGGTTAGAATACACCACCTATACAGTTTCACAAACATCAGGCATGTCATCATAACCAGGTTTGCTGACCTACCTGAAGGAACACTGGTCTTTTCTTGGTCTTCGTCGGACATGTTGGAATTTGTTGTTGGTCCCGTTTCCTTTACCTGAAAATTAATTACTTAAGATGTAATATCTCACACTATTCTTTGTACGTCATATGAACAAGGACAAAAATTTCCAGTTGTTCCAAGCAGCTTTAACAAATTCAGCTGTAACACCAATTGTAATTCGTCATTACCGCAGTTCGTAATGAGCAGTTCAACTAAAATATGCACCGTGTGGTCGGGACACATTAAATGAGTTCGTTATTTCCCGCTGTATGATACAACCGTATTTGTTGTAAATGTGGTCTATCGTATGTATTTAACGTCGCAGTGAGCTGATTGAACACAGGACCAGACAATCCCGTGATTGATATTATTAACACATTAATAATAATAACACATTAGACATTAATCCGGGTTAGAACTGATCTTCAACCCCATGCTTGTGGTAAATAGAGGCCAACAGGATCGAGTGGTCAGGCTTACTGACTTGGCACATATCATTCCAACTCGGTTGCGTAGATTGATGTTCATACTGTTGGTCACTGGACTGTCTGATCCAAACTCTACTATTTACAGACCGCTACATACCTTGTATACTGATGTGTGCGGCAGTAAAAAGCAAACAAAGAACATCAAGCTATGTATTGTGGTGCAGTAGTTAGGGTATGGTGGGTTTGACGTTTGACTGGTGATAAGGTCAATGCATGCTTTTGTGGAATAAAAATATGTAATATTGACCGAGGACGGGACACACTCTAAGAATATCCATACATGTTCAAATTATCCTCATATTAAATCATCTTAAGGACTTCAGCCATCATCACTCCAAGAATCCTCCACAGCACAATTGTCTGCATCTGAGATGCTGTCATCACCATCACAGTAAGAATCTTGAGCTGTTTGAGCCTCTCCATCCTCTACCTCATATACATGTAAACCTATCTGCTCATTATCTCTCATTTTCTCGGATTCAAGGGGTTGGAGAACCTCCTATTGCTGTCCGGGTTATGTTTTCAACCAGGGGTGAATCACTGGGCTCATTCCCAGGCACTTCAGAACTGACTAATGATGATATTCCTCACGATATAGATAGTTATTTCTACAGCGTCCTTTTGCCTGTTTCTTTAATGTTTTCACGACGATGTTGTCGCTGAAGTGGATTCTGAAAACATCATCAGCTTCTAAATTATCACTAGCCTGGCGGACCAGCTTCAGTAACGTTTGACAGGCCCGCGCAAAGGTCAACTAGCATTTTGCTAGAGGGCAACTCACTTTAACGCTTGACGCTTAATAAAATACGCTTTCATTGTCCCTTAAAACTATTAACACAATACATCTATAACTGCAAGAAAATATTGCTAAGACATATGGAACCAACTGTCTTTGACCGGTGTAATATACTCACCACTCAGAATCACTTTCCAATACCCAGCTCTCCAGTTTGGCTGTGCAACTGGTTTAATGCCTATGAGCAAAAGCTCATACACAGTTTTGTCACGTGGATTTGCATATTTTGTTATTAGAATAGTTGTCAGTGTCATGCATGCACAATTTAGATCTACACAATACATTCAGGTCCCGGGTTAGAGTTGGTCTTCAGAAACCATGATTGTCCTAGGAGTCAACTAACGGGACCGTTGATGTAGTTGACACTTGTATTGGTAACACCAGATTTTAAGGTTATAAAACTATCAGTCATTTGATCAAACAACTAAAACTATTGGTGATATGGTCAAAACACTAAAATTCTCAGTCGTTTTACCAAATGACTCAAAGTTTTTAACTGTCATTTGACCAAGTGTTTCAGTGACAATGAGACAAAGTCATTTAAGTTAAAATATGAAACATGCAAAATGAAATAAATATTTTAGTTATCCTGTTTCTACTTACAGTGTTGATAATGTGCAAAATAAAACCAACAAATCTCAACTAACATGAAAAAATAAATCTCTTTTAAAGAAGTCTGTGTATCGGTATGTTTACTATCCCCATGTCTATACTTTGTTTGATTACCACTAAGAGCCTATGTGTTTACTATCCCCATGTCTATACTTTGTTTGATTACCACTAAGAGCCTATGTGTTTACTATCCCCATGTCTATACTTTGTTTGATTACCACTAAGAGCCTATGTGTTTACTATCCCCATGTCTATACTTTGTTTGATTACCACTAAGAGCCTATGTGTTTACTATCACCATGCCTATACTTTGTTTGATTACCACTAAGAGCCTATGTGTTTACTATCACCATGTCTATACTTTGTTTGCATTAAAGGCCGGGCGGGACAACTTAGGAACGGCCAACGAGTCCTAACTTGACACACAGAAGGGAGCAAGCTACAAAGACATATTTTATATCAGTGAAAATATCTCGAGGAGATGAACACGAAACGTTCATGTGCCAGTATGTTCACGTGTTAATAAGCTCACAAACTGGCTCTGAAAATGCATTTTTGTTAAATTGTATAAATGTGTCTGTGATGATGGCACTTCATATCAGTGTTCCAGTGTACCGTCGTCATATTATCAGTTACATGTTTTTCAAACAGGAATAGAAAGACTTATGTTAGTCACTCGTGGATTCGTACAAAATACAGTGTTAAACTGTTTGTAAATATTCCAGTCCTTATGATTCACCCATCCACTTCTAAGCATATGCAATAGAAGACGTTGTTGTCCATAAATATTATATATTGAAATGTTGGGTTTTGCACATACAGAACTTGAAACTGACAATCTGAGTTTGCATCCAGTTCCGTCTAAACCAGTCATCCGGGGAAAATGGAGATAATTTGTTTACAGCCCACAGTCTTAACAGAATGTACATAAATCGCACCTGTCTGTCTGTGTAATTACATAACGTGACAGAGACAGACCCAGTTGCACTAGCCATAAATCAATGTAGTTTGTTTATTGTGTATAGCCTGACAGGTGGTAAGTTTGAATGATTGAAGTAGCGTATTGCATATTGTCATTAGCAGACAAGCAGAGGTACAGGTGACAATACACAAACATTGCGTTTTGTCTGTGACAGAGACTGCTTGTCATAATCAATATATTTTTCTATGTTTCCATACATATGATTTAAAACATTTCAGTTTTCAAGCTGAACAATGAAATTAGCATTTCTAATACTACACATTTTTGAAAGGTGGACAGACAAAAGCCCCAGCAGACAGGAGCCCCACACCTGTCTTCGACTGGCACAAGTTGCTTGTTGTGATCTTGCTGGCTTTTCTTGAAATTCAAATAAAATTGGAATTGGAAGTTGACCCATTCTGTCTTGAAATGCTACAGTTTTGGTCTTCGACAGGCAGAAGTCACTGTCAGGGTATTTGCTGGCTTTTGTTGACATTCTAATAAAATTAGAAAGGGTCTACAGGATATAGCTATATAGATGGTAGTGCATCTAGATTCAATCACTTCTGGTGTGAAAAGCAATGACAAGCACAGTACCCGGCCTTGGAAATATTGACCCATTCTGTCGTAAAATATTACAATTTTGGTCTTCGACTGACAAAAGTTGCTTGGTGTGATCTTGTTGGCTTTTGCTGACACTCTAATAAAATTGGAATTTTCTTGCATAGTGTAGCTATATAGACAGTAGTCCATCTAAATTAAATCAATTCTGGTGTGAAATGCTATGACAGGCACAGTACCCGGCCTTGCAACTTGACCCATTCTGTCTTGAAAAGCTACAATTTTGGTCTTCGACTGGCAGAAGTCACTGTCAGGGTAGTTGCTGGCTTTTGTTGACATTCTAATAAAATTGGAATTTTCTTGCATAGTGTAGCTATATAGACAGTAGCCCATCTAAATCCAATCATTTGGGGTGTGAAAAAACTGTGACAAGCACAGTACCCGGCCTTGGAAGTTGACCCATTCTGTCGTAAAATATTACAATTTTGGTCTTCGACAAGCAAAAGTTCATTGGAGCGACCTTGCTGGCTTTTGTTGAAATTCTGATAAGATTGGAATTCATTTGCATTGTGTAAATATACAGATAGTACCCCATTTAAATTAAATCAATTCTGGTTTGAAAAACTGTGACAAGCACAGTGCCCGGCCTTGGAAGTTGACCCATTCTGTCTTGAAATGGTACAATTTTGGTCTTCGACAGGCAGAAGTCACTGTCAGGATAGTTGCTGGCTTTTGTTGAAATTCTTGGAATTTACTTGCATAGTGTAGCTATATAGACAGTAGCCCATCTAAATTCAATCAATTCTGGTGTGAAATGCTATGACAGGCACAGTACCCGGCCTTGCAACTTTACCCATTCTGTCTTGAAAAGCTACAATTTAGGTCTTCGACTGGCAGAAGTCACTGTCAGGGCATTTGCTGGCTTTTCTTAAAATTCTAATAAAATTGGAATTCACTTGCATGGTGTAGCTATATAGACAGTAGCCCATCTAAATCCAACCATGTTTGGTGTGAAAGACTGTGACAAGCACAGTATCCGGCCTTGGAAGTTGACCCATTACCACTAAGAGCCTACGAGTTTACTATCCCCATGTCTGTACTTTGTTTGATTACCACTAAGAGCCTACGAGTTTACTATCCCCATGTCCATACTTTGTTTGATTACCACTAAGAGCCTATGTGTGTACTCTCCCTACGTCTATACTTTGTTTGATTACCACTAAGAGCCTATGTGTTTAATATCCCAATGTCTGTACTTTGTTTGATTACCACTAAGAGCCTATGTGTTTAATATCCCCATGTCTATACTTTGTTTGATTACCACTAAGAGCCTATGTGTTTACTATCCCAATGTCTGTACTTTGTTTGATTACCACTAAGAGCCTATTTGTTTACTCTCCCTACGTCTATACTTTGTTTGATTACCACTAAGAGCCTATGTGTTTACTATCCCAATGTCTGTACTTTGTTTGATTACCACTAAGAGCCTATGTGTTTACTATCCCAATGTCTATACTTTGTTTGATTACCACTAAGAGCCTATGTGTTTACTATCCCAATGTCTGTACTTTGTTTGATTACCACTAAGAGCCTATGTGTTTACTATCCCAATGTCTGTACTTTGTTTGATTACCACTAAGAGCCTATGTGTTTACTATCCCAATGTCTGTACTTTGTTTGATTACCACTAAGAGCCTATGTGTTTACTATCCCAATGTCTGTACTTTGTTTGATTACCACTAAGAGCCTATGTGTTTACTATCCCCATGTCTATACTTTGTTTGATTACCACTAAGAGCCTATGTGTTTACTCTCCCTACGTCTATACTTTGTTTGATTACCACTAAGAGCCTATGTGTTTACTCTCCCTACGTCTATACTTTGTTTGATTACCACTAAGAGCCTATGTGTTTACTCTCCCTACGTCTATACTTTGTTTGATTACCACTAAGAGCCTATGTGTTTACTCTCCCTACGTCTATACTTTGTTTGATTACCACTAAGAGCCTATGTGTTTACTCTCCCTACGTCTATACTTTGTTTGATTACCACTAAGAGCCTATGTGTTTACTCTCCCTACGTCTATACTTTGTTTGATTACCACTAAGAGCCTATGTGTTTACTCTCCCTACGTCTATACTTTGTTTGATTACCACTAAGAGCCTATGTGTTTACTCTCCCTACGTCTATACTTTGTTTGGTTACCACTAAGAGCCTATTTGTTTACTCTCCCTACGTCTATACTTTGTTTGATTACCACTAAGAGCCTATTTGTTTACTCTCCCTACGTCTATACTTTGTTTGATTACCACTTAGTGTTTCACATATGTTATATTTTGATTACACTTTCTTAGCGAAGCGAGCGGTGCAATATCATACCCCGTGACAAGCCGACTGTCACTGTAGAATGTCATACCCAACATATCAAACGTTCTGTACTTTGCTGAAACGTTGGTGCTTATTAGGGGGCACTGTTAAAGGGGGATACAACTACTGCCATAGCGATAGTCTGGTGCAACATACTAACGCGAAAGCGCTGGTTTAATGGGACCAGCTATTGAAATACTACTAAATACTACGATGGTTATCAAACCACTGTGAGCCTCACAACGACAATGACATCAACGCAGCTGTTTTTATGTTGTATTTTTCTACAGAATATCTGTCAACCTCAGGCAAATTAATTTCCTGTGTACCAGCCTCACTACCCCCATTGCGTTTGACCTTCTATCCCGGTATTCCCCCCAAACGCAAAACCTGTAATTTGCATCTCAGGAAACAAATTATGACAGAACATTTTGTTTGTTTGAGGTAGGTAGAAGTCCGATAAAATGAAACTTATATATTAAAGTGCATAAAAAGCAAATTGAATGTACAATCGCTTGCTAAAGTAACAGAAGAGAAACTTGAAACCCAGATCAAATCAACAGTTAGCAGGTAACATTGGTAGATAAGTCAAAATCAAAGTGAATGAATCAGGTACTTCCTGCCATTTGCGCCGTGCATTTATCAACGGAAGTCAATAACTAAACTACCGATAGTAACACAGACTTTCAATACATCGATAGTTTTTTCGTTTCTACCATCAGTTTAATGCTATCGGAGACTCAACAACTGCAATCCATTGACAGTTCTATCCACGTGTTTACTGCTGTGAATGTCAGCGAAGAAGGCCTCTCGATCACTTACGACACTTTTCAATAGCTGTAGACCAAATCTAACTTGGGTCTTTAGGGCATGTGGTAGGATGTCGATACTATTTTACATTTCCAGGCAACTGTTTTATCAATGCCATCATTGTCATCAATATCATCAATGTCGTCAATCCCACAAATGTCGTCAATGTCGTCAATTTCATCAATGCCATAAATGCCATCAATGCCATCAATGTCATCAATGTCGTCAATGCCATCAATGTCGTCAATGTCATCAATGCCATAAATGCCATCAATGCCATCAGTGTCATCAATGTCGTCGATGTCATCAATGTCGTCAATTTCATCAATATCGTCAATCCCATCAATGTCGTCAATGCCATCAATGTCATCAATCTCACAAATGTCGTCAATGTCGTCAATGCCATCAATGCCACAAATGCAACAAATGCCATCAATGCCATCAATGTCGTCAATGCCGTCAATGTCATCAATGTCGTCGATGCCATCAATGTCGTCAATGCCATCAATGTCATCAATGTCGTCAATGCCATCAATGTCATCAATCCCACAAATGCCATAAATGCCATCAATGCCATCAGTGTCATCAATGTCGTCGATGTCATCAATGTTGTCAATGTCGTCGATGTCATCAATGTCGTCAATTTCATCAATGTCGTCAATGTCATCAATGTCGTCAATGCCATCAATGTCATCAATCCCACAAATGTCGTCAATGTCGTCAATGTCATCAATGTCATCAATGTCGTCAATGTCATCAATGTCGTCAATGCCCTCAATGCCCTCAATGTCATCAATGTCGTCGATGCCATCAATGTCATCAATGCCATCAATGTCATCAATGCCGTCAATGTCATCAATGTCGTCAATGCCATCAATGTCATCAATGTCGTCAATGTCATCAATGTCGTCAATGTCATCAATGCCATAAATGCCATAAATGCCATCAGTGTCATCAATGTCGTCGATGTCATCAATGTTGTCAATGTCGTCGATGTCATCAATGTCGTCAATGCCATCAATGTCATCAATGCCATCAATGTCATCAATCCCACAAATGTCCTCAATGTCATCGATGCCGTCAATGCCACAAATGCCATCAATGTCGTCAATGCCATCCATGCCGTCAATGTCATCAATGTCGTCGATGCCATCAATGTCGTCAATGCCATCAATATCGTCAGTGTCGTCAATGCCATCAATGTCGTCAATGCCATCAATGTCGTCAGTGTCGTCAATGCCATCAATGTCATCAATGTCATCAATGCCATCAATGCCATAAATGCCATCAATGTCGTCAATGCCATCAATGCCATCAATCCCACAAATGTCGTCAATGTCATCAATGTCGTCAATGTCATCAATGTCATCAATGCCATCAATCCCACAAATGTCGTCAATGTCATCAATGTCATCAATGTCGTCAATGCCATCAATGTCATCAATGCCATCAATCCCACAAATGTTGTCAATGCCATCAATGTCATCAATGTCGTCAATGTCATCAATGCCATAAATGCCATAAATGCCATCAGTGTCATCAATGTCGTCGATGTCATCAATGTCGTCAATGCCATCAATGTCATCAATCCCACAAATGTCCTCAATGTCGTCAATGCCATCGATGCCATCAATGCCAGAAATGCCATCAATGTCGTCAATGCCATCAATGTCATCAATGCCGTCAATGTCATCAATGTCGTCGATGCCATCAATGTCGTCAATGCCATCAATATCATCAATGTCATCAATGCCATCAATGTCGTCAATGCCATCAATGTCGTCAGTGTCGTCAATGCCATCAATGTCATCAATGCCATCAATGTCATCAATGTCATCAATGCCATCAATGTCGTCAATGCCATCAATGTCGTCAATGCCATCAATGCCATCAACCCCACAAATGTCGTCAATGTCATCAATGTCGTCAATGTCGTCAATGCCATCAATGTCATCAATGCCATCAATCCCACAAATGTCGTCAATGTCATCAATGCCATCAATCCCACAAATGTCGTCAATGTCATCAATGTCGTCAATGTCGTCAATGCCATCAATGTCATCAATGCCATCAATCCCACAAATGTTGTCAATGCCATCAATGTCATCAATGTCATCAATGCCATCAATGTCGTCAATGTCGTCAATGTCGTCAATGCTTTAACCAAACTAATAATTGGATTTCCAAGCATGATAACAACCCAAAACAGTGGTTGTCGGACGAAAATGTTTTACACCGGCCCAGCTACAGCCCAGATCTTAACCCTATTGAAAATGCGAGGGAGCCAAAGGAAAGAATAACCCCAAACTGACTAAGAAATATCAAACTAAAATAGTAATGGCCCACATATCATGGTTAAGTGTCCTGAAAATATTGAAGACCACACTTTCTGCAACCACAAGAGACCAACTTGTCTCCCACAAGATTTTTATGCTTGGTGAAGTGAACTAGGGGACATATTTACCAACCTCCTGCTGTGTCCAGTTCCAGTCAGTTGGAGAAGAGCGTTAAGAAGAAGAGACTGAACCAGGTACCTGCCTGGTGAGCGGTAACTACGTGCTGTGCAAGAGCTGCACGTTTTGGTGGGATGTATTGAGGGTTACTGCGGGGACTACAACACATGTAGGTACTGACTGTAACATAATCGTTTCATGGCCATGAAGCACCACGAAGTACGATTTGAATATTGACTTCTTGTTGACTGCAAGGACAAATGAAATCAGATCATGTCGTTGAAGATCACACACATCCTGTCCATCATTTGTGAGGACAGATTATGTTCTTGAAGAGCACACATATCTTGTCCTCCATCAGTGAATACAAATCATGTTGTGGACGAACACACACACATCCTGTCCACCATCTGTGAAGACAGATTATGCTGTTGAGGATCACACACATCCTGTCCACCATCTGTGAAGACAGATGACGTTGTTGAGGATCACACACATCCTGTCCTACGTCTGTGAAGTCATATCACGTTGTTGAGGATCACACATATCCTGTCCTACGTCTGTGAAGACAGATGACGTTGTTGAGGATCACACACATTCTGTCCTACGTCTGTGAAGACAGATGATGTTGTTGAGGCACAAACATCCTCTCCTGCTCCTTGGACTGACGGAATAAGAACATTTGGGAATAAAACGAAAGTTCTCTTAGTTGTTCTCTTCTCTCTGCTAGTTTTCTGGTGCATCATCAGTGCCAATGACACGTCTACTAACATGTGCACCGATGGACTCAGACTGTTGCTTGTAGGCTCTCCCTATCCCATATCAGACCCAAACGTGTGACATTTCATATCTGTGAGTGGATGTGCAGTATAGGACACTCACTGGAATACTTACCACATGTATATACAGTACCAGGTTTTAACTATCAAACAGTAACAACTCCGTCAATATTCAAACAACTGGAAACAGTTGTCTGTCTCCCCCGATGCTGCTATAACGCTTGATTCTATATGTTTATGACAACAGGTCACATTTTGTACCAGGACAAAAACATAGATTTTCTGATAGGGATGAAGTCTGCTGAAAAATGTCTAAATTTCTCCTCGTTACTGACACAGAATGTGCATAGAGCTCAAGTCGTAAATCAGATAAAGCAACGGTGGTCACCTAGGGTTTTTGAATGGGTGGCAGTGTTGGGCTGCTGGACACCTGAGAGTATCTTGGACTTCAGCTTTGCCACACAACGAAGCACATGTGATACATGTGTGTTCTGTCTTAGGCTAATGAGTCAAATTACTACCACGTACATCAACACAGAAAGATCATGCTTAAAGCTATCCAAGATGTGTGGTTGCAATTGTGTGATTACATTACATGTTATATTAAAGGGCACTGCAGATCTGACAAATCATCAAAATGACATTATATTAAAAAACGTACATCTGTACATATACAAACCTAAACGATTCCAGTAGTCTTCTCTCAAAGCACAATTTGTATTACAACATTTCCCCTGTTATCTGTCAATCCTTCTCTGTCTCTGCCTCTAGTTCAGTGCTTGTAATGTAATCAGTTATTGTAAATACCTTTAGTTTTATAAGTTGAAAGAACTTGTCCCCAATCCTTTTCGGATTGTACATAAAATATGTTAAACTGAAATGTCACGTGACTAATAATCTAGCACCTCATTGGCAGGTTGGGTTATTTGGGTTATAAACAGATTGATAGCGCTATGAGAATCCACCTTGTGAATAGGGCTTAGCGCATTATATATGCACTTATTGTTAAATGTACACCTGCGTAAGCGTTCTATGTCCGTCTTCGTTGTTTTCATGTGTTCTTTACCCTCTTTTTACCCTTTTGCGATGCTAATTAAAGTTAAAATAATATGTAAATAACACATACTGTTGCTATGCTTTGTTCTGTCAACAACACGCTCATTCCTAAAATTCTCAAACTGTTCTGTTTCTATGGCCCCTTTGTCAACATGATGCGAAGGTCCCGAGCAACGAGGAACTAAACTAGTGCACAATGTGCACTAAAATGTCCTGAAATGATTTACAAGACAGCAGCACTAAAATTTATTTTGACAAGGCCACACAGAAACACATAATGGCAAGATCTGAGGTTGCATGACGCATGGATAACCTGTTGCCACAACTATGTTAACATGCACATAAACGGTCATTTAGATGAACGTGGCCACCGGTGAAGTCCTGGAACACCAATGCCAGAATCGACTTGCCATTACACTGTGTAATAGTCAATTAATATTCTATATTTCTGTGTAACGTTGTAACTGTAGGGAGGTGTATCCAGTGCTGCGCACACGAAAATCGGGTGCTACGTTAACTTTTCCAGGACGTTAATGACGGTCTAATGATACCCCTAGGACTTTAATCAAGTAAATGACACGCTAATCACAACACGACGTCATTAAAAAGTTAGTGCAACAGATTTTGATGATACATTAATTAATGAATGTTTAATGCTTCATTAAAATTTGATACAACCGGGTCCAGGTCAAGATTTGTCTGGCAATGATAATGAATCATGCTGAATCATGTTGAGAGTGGGAGTGCGTCAGACTCTCCCATAGCAACCATCAGGAGTCTTCTTGTCACCAGGAGATGACCTGTTATCAATGTCCCTTCACCAGGAGATGTCCTGTCATCAATGTCTCTCATCAACAGATGTCCTATCATCAATGTCCTGTCGTCAGGAGATGTCCTGTCATTAGGGGGTGATCCATGCAACAGAAACCTTTGGAGGTGGTTCAGTCATAAAGAATCGTCTTCTGTATGGCTGATAGATCTCGTTAGGGTAATTGGAGACACAGAATTGAGGCAGGCACTGTATTAGGAATGGTAGGGGAATTAGATGCTATAATACAATGCGTGATTGCCAGTGTGAGGAGGAGACTGGTAAATGTTATAACTGCGAGGGAAAATACTGTGGTGTCGCCTGTGGTGTCGCCTGTGGAGGTTCATACAATTAAAGCATCCATAAAAATTAGCTACAATCAGATTTGTGTGGTAGTCATGGTATTGTTCACGTTTTTTGTGCATTCTCTTTGGAATGCAGTAACGTTTTACCTTGTTTCAATTTCATTTTTTTTTTGTCGAAATCAGAGTGAAATGGTTACAGTTGCCATTTTAATCCGCGAAATGAAAAATGTGGATTTGGCATTATTAATGTTCATTGATTTTCCAAATGTCTGAGCTATTCCTGGTGGCGATATATCAAGCATTGACAGGTGGTGTTAGAATCAGACTGCAGGAACTTTTTAGCTTACTCTCGATCTTGAAAACCTCCCTACATGACTACAATTAACATAATGTACCAAGAATGATTCCCCAAGTTCTGCATCTACCTGAGGAGATTGCAAGCGGCTTGGTCAACACGGATCCTCAAAGCCGCCATCTTGCATTGAACATCCTACAACAACCACCTTGTGGATAACCTACAAGTTAAGGATGAAACAGCGAGATACCACAGGCCACGCAAGTACATGCATCTCTCCCACAGAGACCGTATCATCGCCATCAATAAGGAGATCGTGTATTCATACAGAAACCACCTTTCGCACAAAGATGGACATTGTGTACTAACAGATCATCAGGACTTACTTATTTGTCTATTCTTACATGGCCACAGTGTTCTTGCATGGACATACACTGTGTTGTTGTTGCTAAGTGCAACCAGGTATATCTGATCACAGGCCAGTGCATGTCTATATCATAATGTATTTTGTGCGTGTAAACAATGTGCTCCAAAGTACTTCCGCAGAATGAAGTCAGAATAGGGACAGTCTTGGGCCCAGCTACCCACAAACACATTTTATTATGTGTCACTATTGTGACATTAACAGCAAAGCAGTATTCAACATTTTAGTATTTCGGAGTCACAGTACGGTTGTTTTTTTCCCTCTTATTGGGCACAACACCCGCAATATGTGAGCAGGCTCTGTCCATGACAGAGGAATAGCATCCATTGTAGGGTTGTTGCATGGCACTATATGGGCACGCTCCGTCACAGACACCGGAAGACCACCCATGGTATTTAAAAGGGCAACAGTACCCACAAGAAGCGTCTTGCATGGAAGTTAGACCTCTGGTTTCTGCACTATATGGGCAAGCTCCGTCACAGACACGGGAAGAGCACCCATGGTACTTAAAAAGGCAACAGCCACAAGAACCCTCTCAGTCTTGCATGGAAGTTAGACTCCTGGTTTCACCACTATATAGGCACGCTCCGTCACGGACACGGGAAGAGCACCCATGGTACTTAAAAATGCAATAATACCCACAAGAACCGTCTGAGTCTTGCATGGAAGTTAGAGACCTGGTTTCAACACTATATGGGCAAGCTCCGTCACAGACGCGCACCTATCATACTTAAGAAGGCAACAGTACCCACAAGTCGCGCGTTAAAGTTAGACTCCTGGTTTCAAAAGTCATAATGCGAAATATTTGCTGAGATGGTTAATGTGTACTTTTGTATTACGCTTATTATCAGCATTTCTTGGTACTGTGCCTCAGTCCTATTTCGAGATACATTTATGAAATGATTCTGTCCAAAGGAGTACATGTCTGGATGCGAAGCGTCCATCATTTAATTATTTTCCGGATATGTCAGACTGGCACGATCACCACTCTCATGCCGTTATTTTTGTTATATTTCTTGCACGGGATGTCAACGACATCAAGAATTGCTTTACAGTGATTATGTTCTGATGCGCACTGTTGGTATTTACATGGCTTTACTCCTATCATTTGGACTCAAATTGTTTAATGTAAAATTGACTACTTTCTTTCTCTTAATGTTCCTGTAAATCATTAACTGTGAAATTCCTGGTTTACAACTGAAATTGGGCATGGTGGGCGAGCTGGCTAAGGCCCCAGGCTAGTGATCCAGCGAGGTTGAGGTTTCGGGATCGAGCCCACCTGTGACCGGGTGTAAAAACCTTGGAGTCAACTTTGTGTGCAGACTCTTTCAGTGTTGTCACAAACCCTAGTGTACAGTACACAATCCTGTGCACTTAAAAGAACCCACGAATCCGTTGGTATATGACCAGATGGTGGCCACATGAACACGTGCATACACCTAGTTGCGGGTACAGCAACGAGCAGTAAACTTGGACAAAGTGCTGTGACTATGTGTCCCAGTCTACCCAGCTGTCAAATGGGTACCTCGTTAGAATGAGAGAGCCATAATAAACTCGGTGCGCCTAGTGGCCTAGTATACTCCCCAGGGAGTTGAGATTGAAATACGATGTGCTGTTGAGATTGACATCCGGTGATCGAGGGAAAATACCTAGCGCCTAGAGAAATTGCCTTGCAGTTTGATTTGTGCGCTATACAAGAACACTTATAAAAATAATAATAAATTCTTGGCTATACCGATTATTTAAAAGAAAACAATGACACAAAGTGCGGCATTTTGTGTCAACTGCACAATCGCACACGAACGACAAAATCATGTATTGCCTTGTAGGCCACCCTATTCCTCTTGGTAACGTCCATTTGTTTCTGTATATCACACTAATGGCCTTTACTCATCACACATTATTGGTCACACCCGATCCCGTTAGTCCCTTGCGAGAGGCATGGTCCACTCTAACACGGACCTTTACGGGTCAGTGTATAATATGTATATGAGTTATTCTAGTTGGTTTAATTAATCCTTTAACAATATGTGTTAAGAACGTAAAAGGTGTTTTTGTCACTATATGGCTGAAATTCTGCCGATGTGGCAAAATCGTAACCCACACATTAAGTTCTACCTGTTTTCACCTGTATACACGGCGATTGGGTACAAGTGTTCGCTCGTCGCGCCATGGCCCCAGTTCGATTCCCCACATGGGTACATTGTGTGAAGTCCATTTCTGTGCCCCCAGCCGTGATATTGCTGGAATGTTGTTAGAATATTGCTGGAATATTGCTCACGGTGACGTAAAACTAAACTCACTCACTCACTAAAGTCCGTTATACATCGGTTTTAGTTAGTAAGTGAGTATTTATATATAAAAACTTACGAAGACGCTTATAGCGAACTGACGAATTTGTCGAAGTGCATGTAACGGTATAACGATACGGTTATATCGACCTGAATTTAGTGATCGGTTTGAGTTCGTCACAGTTGTTTGACCTCCACCAAACCTGGAAATTTTACCTTGTGACATTCTCGCAGTGAATATAATCTATATGCATCAGAGCACCTATAGGTACTGCTGACTGAACCTGTCCTATTTTTTAATGGCGGTGACGACTGGTTAATATGAGGTCATACTCCAACCTACTTTTGCAGAATACCAAGTTTTCAAAGAACACGTTTAAAACGAACTAAGTTCGTTTATTTATTTATTTATTTATTTATTTATTTATTTATTTATTTATTTATTTATTTATTTATTTATTTATTTATTTATTTATTTATTTATTTATTAAAATCTGTAGCATGAAATACGTCCATATCCAACTGAACCGAGGGGTCTCTCTTAAAATATCCACTTCTGATCTACCTGAACTGCGCCAATTTGTGACTGTCGAAAACAGGTATGCCATGAGTAGTAGATGTAACTAAATTCCACAGGTTGTATTTAGGGTCTAAGGGAATCTAAAAAGAAGTTTTGGAGGAATAGAGAATTAGTGAGATAAAGATAAACGGTTATATCACCAGTATTTCAGCCGTGCCGTGACTACTATAGGCCATTGTTGGGTAATATATACCTATGCAGTTAAATACGGTTATACCCAACTCAAAGGGATGAATTAAATTGGCTTCGTTATAACAACAGTTGGTTTCAACAGTATTTCGTCTTAACAATACTTCGTTGTAACAGTAGTTACAATGCTATTTCGTTATAACATTATTTTGTTATAACAGTGTTTGTTACACGCATTCAGACCAACATATACAGGTAAAGATCAAACAAATGTAAATAGCTCATGACATTGATCACTTCGTTGGAAGCGTATTGGTTACATGCGTGATTTACTGTAAATAAATACAGAAAATAAAATACGGAAAGTACACACACATATATTTACCAGGCATATTCTGTGACCGACTTAGGAACTTGAGCTTAGCAAAGTCTATTGCGGAATTCACAATTCTTCAACCTCTACTTCCCCATGCAGTTAGCATGTCTGTCCCGTGACGTGGTTGGTATCCTAACGAACGATCGCAATGCTGGCAGAGAATATAATATGAGACGGGTAGACAGAAAGACAGAAAGAGACAGATAGGATCGTGATTGTTTGTGGCTCGCGGTACTGCCAAATCTATTTATTGCCAACCTTCCCTATCCAGACGACAATGTATTTAAGTTCACAGCGAGCCTGCCCACCCGATCCCGTATATATGACTGAAATACTGACCCGGGTACCCGTGAAGGTCCGGGTACAATTATTGACACCAGTTACCCTCGCTCGTCGCAAGAGGCGATGCTCCCTACCAGGATGTATCCATGTAGTGATGATCCCTACCAGGATGTGTCCATGTAGTGATGCTCCCTGCCAGCCTGTGTCCATGTAGTGATGATACCTACCAGGATGTGTCCATGTAGTGATGCTCCCTACCAGGATGTGTCCATGTAATGATGATCCCTACCAGGATGTGTCCATGTAGTGATGATCCCTACCAGGATGTGTCCATGTAGTGATGCTCCCTACCAGGATGTGTCCATGTAGTGATGCTCCCTGCCAGCCTGTGTCCATGTAGTGATGCTCCCTACCAGGATGTGTCCATGTAGTGATGATCCCTACCAGGATGTGTCCATGTAGTGATGCTCCCTGCCAGCCTGTGTCCATGTAGTGATGATACCTACCAGGATGTGTCCACGTAGTGATGATCCCTACCAGGATGTGTCCATGTAGTGATGATCCCCACCAGGATGTGTCCATGTAGTGATGCTTCCTACCAGGATGTGTCCATGTAGTGATGCTCCCTACCAGCTTGTGTTCATGTAGTGATGATCCCTACCAGGATGACTCCATGCAGTGATGCTCCCTACCAGGATGTGTCCATGTAGTGATGATCCCTACCAGGATGTGTCCATGTAGTGATGCTCCCTACCAGGATGTGTCCATGTAGTGATGCTCCCTACCAGGATGTGTCCATGTAGTGATGCTCCCTGCCAGCCTGTGTCCATGTAGTGATGATACCAACCAGGATGTGTCCATGTAGTGATGATCCCTACCAGGATGTGTCCATGTAGTGATGCTCCCTACCAGGATGTGTCCATGTAGTGATGCTCCCTACCAGGATGTGTCCATGTAGTGATGCTCCCTACCAGGATGTGTCCATGTAGTGATGCTCCCTGCCAGCCTGTGTCCATGTAGTGATGATACCTACCAGGATGTGTCCATGCAGTGATGATACCTACCAGGATGTGTCCATGTAGTGATGATCCCTACCAGGATGTGTCCATGTAATGATGATCTCTACCAGGATGTGTCCATGTAGTGATGATCCCTACCAGGATGTGTCCATGCAGTGATGATCCCTACCAGGATGTGCCCATGTAGTGATGCTCCCTGCCAGCCTGTGTCCATGTAGTGATGCTCCCTACCATGATGTGTCCATGTAGTGATGATCCCTACCAGGATGTGTCCATGTAGTGATGATCCCTACCAGGATGTGTCCATGTAGTGATGCTCCCTACCAGGATGTGTCCATGTAATGATGATCCCTACCAGGATGTGTCCATGTAGTGATGATCCCTACCAGGATGTGTCCATGTAGTGATGATCCCTACCAGGATGTGTCCATGCAGTGATGCTCCCTACCAGGATGTATCCATGTAGTGATGATCCCTACCAGGATGTGTCCATGTAGTGATGCTCCCTACCAGGATGTGTCCATGTAGTGATGATCCCAACCAGGATGTGTCCATGCAGTGATGATCCCTACCAGGATGTGTCCATGCAGTGATGATCCCTACCAGGATGTGTCCATGTAGTGATGATCCCTACCAGGATGTGTCCATGTACTGATGATCCCTACCAGGATATGTCCATGCAGTGATGCTCCCTACCAGGATGTATCCATGTAGTGATGATACCTACCAGGATGTGTCCATGTAGTGATGATCCCTACCAGGATGTGTCCATGTAGTGATGCTCCCTACCAGGATGTATCCATGTAGTGATGATCCCTACCAGGATGTGTCCATGTAATGATGATCCCTACCAGGATGTGTCCATGTAGTGATGCTCCCTGCCAGCCTGTGTCCATGTAGTGATGATACCCACCAGGATGTGTCCATGTAGTGATGATCCCTACCAGGATGTGTCCATGTAGTGATGCTCCCTACCAGGATGTGTCCATGTAGTTATGATCCCTACCAGGATGTGTCCATGTAGTGATGCTCCCTGCCAGCCTGTGTCCATGTAGTGATGATACCTACCAGGATGTGTCCATGTAGTGATGATCCCTACCAGGATGTGTCCATGTAGTGATGCTCCCTGCCAGCCTGTGTCCATGTAGTGATGATACCCACCAGGATGTGTCCATGTAGTGATGATCCCTACCAGGATGTGTCCATGTAGTGATGCTCCCCACCAGGATGTGTCCATGTAGTTATGATCCCTACCAGGATGTGTCCATGTAGTGATGCTCCCTACCAGCCTGTGTCCATGTAGTGATGATACCTACCAGGATGTGTCCATGTAGTGATGATCCCTACCAGGATGTGTCCATGTAGTGATGCTCCCTGCCAGCCTGTGTCCATGTAGTGATGATACCCACCAGGATGTGTCCATGTAGTGATGATCCCTACCAGGATGTGTCCATGTAGTGATGATACCTACCAGGATGTGTCCATGTAGTGATGCTCCCTACCAGGATGTGTCCATGTAGTGATGCTCCCTACCAGCTTGTGTTCATGTAGTGATGATCCCTACCAGGATGTGTCCATGTAGTGATTCGCCCTCCCAGGTTATGTCCATGTAGTGATGATCCCTACCAGGATGTGTCCATGTAGTGATTCGCCCACCCAGGTTTTGTCCATGTAGTCATGATCCCTACCAGGATGTGTCCATGTAGTGATGATCCCTACCAGGATGTGTCCATGTAGTGATTCGCCCTCCCAGGTTGTGTCCATGTAGTGATGCTCCCTACCAGGATGTGTCCATGTAGTGATGCTCCCTACCAGGATGTGTCCATGTAGTGATGATACCTACCAGGATGTGTCTATGCAGTGATGATCCCTACAAGGATGTGTCCATGTAGTGATGCTCCCTACCAGGATGTGTCCATGTAGTGATGCTCCCTGCCAGCCTGTGTTCATGTAGTGATGATACCTGCCAGGATGTGTCCATGTAGTGATGCTCCCTACCAGGATGTATCCATGTAGTGATGCTCCCTACCAGGATGTGTCCATGTAGTGATGATCCCAACCAGGATGTGTCCATGTAGTGATGATCCCAACCAGGATGTGTCCATGTAGTGATGCTGCCTACCAGGATGTGTCCATGTAGTGATGCTCCCTGCCAGCCTGTGTCCATGTAGTGATGCTCCCTACCAGGATGTGTCCATGTAGTGATGATCCCTACCAGGATGTGTCCATGTAGTGATGCTCCCTGCCAGCCTGTGTCCATGTAGTGATGATACCTACCAGGATGTGTCCATGTAGTGATGCTCCCTACCAGGATGTGTCCATGTAGTGATGATACCTACCAGGATGTGTCCATGTAGTGATGCTCCCTACCAGGATGTGTCCATGTAGTGATGCTCCCTACCAGCTTGTGTTCATGTAGTGATGATCCCTACCAGGATGTGTCCATGTAGTGATGATCCCTACCAGGATGTGTCCATGTAGTGATGCTCCCTACCAGGATGTGTCCATGTAGTGATGCTCCCTACCAGGATGTGTCCATGTAGTGATGCTCCCTACCAGGATGTGTCCATGTAGTGATGCTCCCTGCCAGCCTGTGTCCATGTAGTGATGATGCCTACCAGGATGTGTCCATGCAGTGATGCTCCCTACCAGGATGTGCCCATGTAGTGATGCTCCGTGCCAGCCTGTGTCCATGTAGTGATGATACCTATCAGGATGTGTCCATGTAGTGATGATCCCTACCAGGATGTGTCCATGTAGTGATGCTCCCTACCAGGATGTGTCCATGTAGTGATGCTCCCTGCCAGCCTGTGTCCATGTAGTGATGCTCCCTACCAGGATGTGTCCATGTAGTGATGCTCCCTACCAGGATGTGTCCATGTAGTGATGCTCCCTACCAGGATGTGTCCATGTAGTGATGCTCCCTGCCAGCCTGTGTCCATGTAGTGATGATACCTACGAGGATGTGTCCATGCAGTGATGCTCCCTACCAGGATGTGCCCATGTAGTGATGCTCCGTGCCAGCCTGTGTCCATGTAGTGATGATACCTATCAGGATGTGTCCATGTAGTGATGCTCCCTACCAGGATGTGTCCATGTAGTGATGCTCCCTACCAGGATGTGTCCATGTAGTGATGCTCCCTGCCAGCCTGTGTCCATGTAGTGATGATACCTACCAAGATGTGTCCATGTAGTTATGATCCCTACCAGGATGTGTCCATGTAGTGATGCTCCCTACCAGTATGTGTCCATGTAGTGATGCTCCCTACCAGGATGTGTCCATGTAGTGATGATCCCTACCAGGATGTGTCCATGTAGTGATGCTCCCTACCAGCCTGTGCCCATACAGTGATGATCCCTACCAGGATGTGTCCATGCAGTGATGATCCCTACCAGGATGTGTCCATGTAGTGATGATACCTACCAGAATGTGTCCATGTAGTGATGATCCCTACCAGGATGTGTCCATGTAGTGATGCTCCTTACCAGGATGTGTCCATGTAGTGATGCTCTCTAACAGGATGTGTCCATGCAGTGATGCTCCCTACCAGGATGTGTCCATGTAGTGATGATCCCTACCAGGATGTGTCCATGCAGTGATGATCCCTACCAGGATGTGTCCATGCAGTGATGATCCCTACCAGGATGTGTCCATGTAGTGATGATCCCTACCAGGATGTGTCCATGTAGTGATGATCCCTACCAGGATATGTCCATGCAGTGATGCTCCCTACCAGGATGTATCCATGTAGTGATGATACCTACCAGGATGTGTCCATGTAGTGATGATCCCTACCAGGATGTGTCCATGTAGTGATGCTCCCTACCAGGATGTATCCATGTAGTGATCAACCCTACCAGGATGTGTCCATGTAATGATGATTCCTACCAGGATGTGTCCATGTAGTGATGCTCCCTACCAGGATGTGTCCATGTAGTGATGATCACTACCAGGATGTGTCCATGTAGTGATGATCCCTGCCAGCCTGTGTCCATGTAGTGATGATACCTACCAGGATGTGTCCATGTAGTGATGATCCCTACCAGGATGTGTCCATGTAGTGATGCTCCTTGCCAGCCTGTGTCCATGTAGTGATGATACCTACCAGGATGTGTCCATGTAGTGATGATCCCTGCCAGGATGTGTCCATGTAGTGATGATACCTACCAGGATGTGTCCATGTAGTGATGCTCCCTACCAGGATGTGTCCATGTAGTGATGCTCCCTACCAGCTTGTGTTCATGTAGTGATGATCCCTACCAGGATGTGTCCATGCAGTGATGCTCCCTACCAGGATGTGTCCATGTAGTGATGATCCCCACCAGGATGTGTCCATGTAGTGATGATCCCTACCAGGATGTGTCCATGTAGTGATGATACCTACCAGGATGTGTCCATGTAGTGATGCTCCCTAACAGGATGTGTCCATGTAGTGATGCTCCCTACCAGGATGTGTCCATGTAATGATGATCTCTACCAGGATGTGTCCATGCAGTGATGATCCCTACCAGGATGTGTCCATGTAGTGATGCTCCCTGCCAGCCTGTGTCCATGTAGTGATGCTCCCTACCATAATGTGTCCATGTAGTGATGATCCCTACCAGGATGTGTCCATGTAGTGATGATCCCTACCAGGATGTGTCCATGTAGGGATGCTCCCTACCAGGATGTGTCCATGTAATGATGATCCCTACCAGGATGTGTCCATGTAGTGATGATCCCTACCAGGATGTGTCCATGTAGTGATGATCCCTACCAGGATGTGTCCATGCAGTGATGCTCCCTACCAGGATGTATCCATGTAGTGATGATCCCTACCAGGATGTGTCCATGTAATGATGCTCCCTACCAGGATGTGTCCATGTAGTGATGATCCCAACCAGGATGTGTCCATGCAGTGATGATCCCTACCAGGATGTGTCCATGCAGTGATGATCCCTACCAGGATGTGTCCATGTAGTGATGATCCCTACCAGGATGTGTCCATGTAGTGATGATCCCTACCAGGATATGTCCATGCAGTGATGCTCCCTACCAGGATGTATCCATGTAGTGATGATACCTACCAGGATGTGTCCATGTAGTGATGATCCCTACCAGGATGTGTCCATGTAGTGATGCTCCCTACCAGGATGTATCCATGTAGTGATGATCCCTACCAGGATGTGTCCATGTAATGATGATCCCTACCAGGATGTGTCCATGTAGTGATGCTCCCTGCCAGCCTGTGTCCATGTAGTGATGATACCCACCAGGATGTGTCCATGTAGTGATGATCCCTACCAGGATGTGTCCATGTAGTGATGCTCCCTACCAGGATGTGTCCATGTAGTTATGATCACTACCAGGATGTGTCCATGTAGTGATGCTCCCTGCCAGCCTGTGTCCATGTAGTGATGATACCTACCAGGATGTGTCCATGTAGTGATGATCCCTACCAGGATGTGTCCATGTAGTGATGCTCCCTGCCAGCCTGTGTCCATGTAGTGATGATACCCACCAGGATCTGTCCATGTAGTGATGATCCCTACCAGGATGTGTCCATGTAGTGATGATCCCTACCAGGATGTGTCCATGTAGTGATGCTCCCTACCAGGATGTGTCCATGTAGTGATGCTCCCTACCAGCTTGTGTTCATGTAGTGATGATCCCTACCAGGATGTGTCCATGCAGTGATGCTCCCTACCAGGATGTGTCCATGTAGTGATGATCCCCACCAGGATGTGTCCATGTAGTGATGATCCCTACCAGGATGTGTCCATGTAGTGATGCTCCCTACCAGGATGTGTCCATGTAGTGATGATACCTACCAGGATGTGTCCATGTAGTGATGCTCCCTACCAGGATGTGTCCATGTAATGATGATCCCTACCAGGATGTGTCCATGTAGTGATGATCCCTACCAGGATGTGTCCATGCAGTGATGATCCCTACCAGGATGTGTCCATGTAGTGATGCTCCCTGCCAGCCTGTGTCCATGTAGTGATGCTCCCTACCAGGATGTGTCCATGTAGTGATGATCCCTGCCAGCCTGTGTCCATGTAGTGATGCTCCCTACCAGGATGTGTCCATGTAGTGATGATCCCTACCAGGATGTGTCCATGTAGTGATGATCCCTACCAGGATGTGTCCATGTAGTGATGCTCCCTGCCAGCCTGTGTCCATGTAGTGATGCTCCCTACCAGGATGTGTCCATGTAGTGATGATCCCTACCAGGATGTGTCCATGTAGTGATGCTCCCTGCCAGCCTGTGTGCATGTAGTGATGCTCCCTACCAGGATGTGTCCATGTAGTGATGCTCCCTACCAGGATGTGTCCATGTAATGATGATCCCTACCAGGATGTGTCCATGTAGTGATGATCCCTACCAGGATGTGTCCATGCAGTGATGATCCCTACCAGGATGTGTCCATGTAGTGATGCTCCCTGCCAGCCTGTGTCCATGTAGTGATGCTCCCTACCAGGATGTGTCCATGCAGTGATGATCCCTGCCAGCCTGTGTCCATGTAGTGATGCTCCCTACCAGGATGTGTCCATGTACTGATGATCCCTACCAGGATGTGTCCATGTAGTGATGATCCCTACCAGGATGTGTCCATGTAGTGATGCTCCCTGCCAGCCTGTGTCCATGTAGTGATGATACCTACCAGGATGTGTCCATGTAGTGATGATCCCTACCAGGATGTGTCCATGTAGTGATGCTCCCTGCCAGCCTGTGTCCATGTAGTGATGATACCTACCAGGATGTGTCCATGTAGTGATGATCCCTACCAGGATGTGTCCATGCAGTGATGCTCCCTACCAGGATGCATCCATGTAGTGATGATCCCTACCAGGATGTGTCCATGTAGTGATGCTCCCTACCAGGATGTGTCCATGCAGTGATGATCCCTACCAGGATGTGTCCATGTAGTGATGCTCCTTGCCAGCCTGTGTCCATGTAGTGATGATACCTACCAGGATGTGTCCATGTAGTGATGATCCCTGCCAGGATGTGTCCATGTAGTGATGATCCCTACCAGGATGTGTCCATGTAGTGATGCTCCTTGCCAGCCTGTGTCCATGTAGTGATGATACCTACCAGGATGTGTCCATGTAGTGATGATCCCTGCCAGGATGTGTCCATGTAGTGATGATACCTACCAGGATGTGTCCATGTAGTGATGCTCCCTACCAGGATGTGTCCATGTAGTGATGCTCCCTACCAGCTTGTGTTCATGTAGTGATGATCCCTACCAGGATGTGTCCATGCAGTGATGCTCCCTACCAGGATGTGTCCATGTAGTGATGATCCCCACCAGGATGTGTCCATGTAGTGATGATCCCTACCAGGATGTGTCCATGTAGTGATGATACCTACCAGGATGTGTCCATGTAGTGATGCTCCCTAACAGGATGTGTCCATGTAGTGATGCTCCCTACCAGGATGTGTCCATGTAATGATGATCTCTACCAGGATGTGTCCATGCAGTGATGATCCCTACCAGGATGTGTCCATGTAGTGATGCTCCCTGCCAGCCTGTGTCCATGTAGTGATGCTCCCTACCATAATGTGTCCATGTAGTGATGATCCCTACCAGGATGTGTCCATGTAGTGATGATCCCTACCAGGATGTGTCCATGTAGGGATGCTCCCTACCAGGATGTGTCCATGTAATGATGATCCCTACCAGGATGTGTCCATGTAGTGATGATCCCTACCAGGATGTGTCCATGTAGTGATGATCCCTACCAGGATGTGTCCATGCAGTGATGCTCCCTACCAGGATGTATCCATGTAGTGATGATCCCTACCAGGATGTGTCCATGTAATGATGCTCCCTACCAGGATGTGTCCATGTAGTGATGATCCCAACCAGGATGTGTCCATGCAGTGATGATCCCTACCAGGATGTGTCCATGCAGTGATGATCCCTACCAGGATGTGTCCATGTAGTGATGATCCCTACCAGGATGTGTCCATGTAGTGATGATCCCTACCAGGATATGTCCATGCAGTGATGCTCCCTACCAGGATGTATCCATGTAGTGATGATACCTACCAGGATGTGTCCATGTAGTGATGATCCCTACCAGGATGTGTCCATGTAGTGATGCTCCCTACCAGGATGTATCCATGTAGTGATGATCCCTACCAGGATGTGTCCATGTAATGATGATCCCTACCAGGATGTGTCCATGTAGTGATGCTCCCTGCCAGCCTGTGTCCATGTAGTGATGATACCCACCAGGATGTGTCCATGTAGTGATGATCCCTACCAGGATGTGTCCATGTAGTGATGCTCCCTACCAGGATGTGTCCATGTAGTTATGATCACTACCAGGATGTGTCCATGTAGTGATGCTCCCTGCCAGCCTGTGTCCATGTAGTGATGATACCTACCAGGATGTGTCCATGTAGTGATGATCCCTACCAGGATGTGTCCATGTAGTGATGCTCCCTGCCAGCCTGTGTCCATGTAGTGATGATACCCACCAGGATCTGTCCATGTAGTGATGATCCCTACCAGGATGTGTCCATGTAGTGATGCTCCCTACCAGGATGTGTCCATGTAGTGATGCTCCCTACCAGGATGTGTCCATGTAGTGATGCTCCCTACCAGCTTGTGTTCATGTAGTGATGATCCCTACCAGGATGTGTCCATGCAGTGATGCTCCCTACCAGGATGTGTCCATGTAGTGATGATCCCCACCAGGATGTGTCCATGTAGTGATGATCCCTACCAGGATGTGTCCATGTAGTGATGCTCCCTACCAGGATGTGTCCATGTAGTGATGATACCTACCAGGATGTGTCCATGTAGTGATGCTCCCTACCAGGATGTGTCCATGTAATGATGATCCCTACCAGGATGTGTCCATGTAGTGATGATCCCTACCAGGATGTGTCCATGCAGTGATGATCCCTACCAGGATGTGTCCATGTAGTGATGCTCCCTGCCAGCCTGTGTCCATGTAGTGATGCTCCCTACCAGGATGTGTCCATGTAGTGATGATCCCTGCCAGCCTGTGTCCATGTAGTGATGCTCCCTACCAGGATGTGTCCATGTAGTGATGATCCCTACCAGGATGTGTCCATGTAGTGATGATCCCTACCAGGATGTGTCCATGTAGTGATGCTCCCTGCCAGCCTGTGTCCATGTAGTGATGCTCCCTACCAGGATGTGTCCATGTAGTGATGATCCCTACCAGGATGTGTCCATGTAGTGATGCTCCCTGCCAGCCTGTGTGCATGTAGTGATGCTCCCTACCAGGATGTGTCCATGTAGTGATGCTCCCTACCAGGATGTGTCCATGTAATGATGATCCCTACCAGGATGTGTCCATGTAGTGATGATCCCTACCAGGATGTGTCCATGCAGTGATGATCCCTACCAGGATGTGTCCATGTAGTGATGCTCCCTGCCAGCCTGTGTCCATGTAGTGATGCTCCCTACCAGGATGTGTCCATGCAGTGATGATCCCTGCCAGCCTGTGTCCATGTAGTGATGCTCCCTACCAGGATGTGTCCATGTACTGATGATCCCTACCAGGATGTGTCCATGTAGTGATGATCCCTACCAGGATGTGTCCATGTAGTGATGCTCCCTGCCAGCCTGTGTCCATGTAGTGATGATACCTACCAGGATGTGTCCATGTAGTGATGATCCCTACCAGGATGTGTCCATGTAGTGATGCTCCCTGCCAGCCTGTGTCCATGTAGTGATGATACCTACCAGGATGTGTCCATGTAGTGATGATCCCTACCAGGATGTGTCCATGCAGTGATGCTCCCTACCAGGATGCATCCATGTAGTGATGATCCCTACCAGGATGTGTCCATGTAGTGATGCTCCCTACCAGGATGTGTCCATGCAGTGATGATCCCAACCAGGATGTGTCCATGCAGTGATTATCCCTACCAGGATGACTCCATGCAGTGATGATCTCTACCAGGATGTGTCCATGTAGTGATGATCCCTACCAGGATGTGTCCATGTAGTGATGATCCCTACCAGTATATGTATATGCAGTGATGCTCCCTACCAGGATGTATCCATGTAGTGATGATACCTACCAGGATGTGTCCATGTAGTGATGCTCCCTACCAGGATGTGTCCATGTAGTGATGCTCCCTACCAGGATGTATCCATGTAGTGATGATCCCTACCAGGATGTGTCCATGTAATGATGATCCCTACCAGGATGTGTCCATGTAGTGATGCTCCCTGCCAGCCTGTGTCCATGTAGTGATGATACCCACCAGGATGTGTCCATGTAGTGATGATCCCTACCAGGATGTGTCCATGTAGTGATGCTCCCTACCAGGATGTGTCCATGTAGTTATGATCACTACCAGGATGTGTCCATGTAGTGATGCTCCCTGCCAGCCTGTGTCCATGTAGTGATGATACCTACCAGGATGTGTCCATGTAGTGATGATCCCTACCAGGATGTGTCCATGTAGTGATGCTCCCTGCCAGCCTGTGTCCATGTAGTGATGATACCCACCAGGATGTGTCCATGTAGTGATGATCCCTACCAGGATGTGTCCATGTAGTGATGATACCTACCAGGATGTGTCCATGTAGTGATGCTCCCTAACAGGATGTGTCCATGTAGTGATGCTCCCTACCAGCTTGTGTTCATGTAGTGATGATCCCTACCAGGATGTGTCCATGTAGTGTTTCGCCCTCCCAGGTTATGTCCATGTAGTGATGATCCCTACCAGGATGTGTCCATGTAGTGATTCGCCCACCCAGGTTTTGTCTATGTAGTCATGATCCCTACCAGGATGTGTCCATGTAGTGATGATCCCTACCAGGATGTGTCCATGTAGTGATTCGCCCTCCCAGGTTGTGTCCATGTAGTGATGCTCCCTACCAGGATGTGTCCATGTAGTGATGCTCCCTACCAGGATGTGTCCATGTAGTGATGATACCTACCAGGATGTGTCTATGCAGTGATGATCCCTACGAGGATGTGTCCATGTAGTGATGCTCCCTACCAGGATGTGTCCATGTAGTGATGCTCCCTGCCAGCCTGTGTTCATGTAGTGATGATACCTGCCAGGATGTGTCCATGTAGTGATGCTCCCTACCAGGATGTATCCATGTAGTGATGCTCCCTACCAGGATGTGTCCATGTAATGATGATCCCAACCAGGATGTGTCCATGTAGTGATGATCCCTACCAGGATGTGTCCATGTAGTGATGCTGCCTACCAGGATGTGTCCATGTAGTGATGCTCCCTGCCAGCCTGTGTCCATGTAGTGATGCTCCCTACCAGGATGTGTCCATGTAGTGATGATCCCTACCAGGATGTGTCCATGTAGTGATGCTCCCTGCCAGCCTGTGTCCATGTAGTGATGATACCTACCAGGATGTGTCCATGTAGTGATGCTCCCTACCAGGATGTGTCCATGTAGTGATGATACCTACCAGGATGTGTCCATGTAGTGATGCTCCCTACCAGGATGTGTC
The DNA here is from genome assembly GCF_037392515.1 of Haliotis asinina. Classification (NCBI taxonomy): domain Eukaryota; kingdom Metazoa; phylum Mollusca; class Gastropoda; order Lepetellida; family Haliotidae; genus Haliotis; species Haliotis asinina. The sequence goes on from NC_090292.1 coordinate 25,127,914, forward strand.
CATGTAGTGATGCTCCCTACCAGCTTGTGTTCATGTAGTGATGATCCCTACCAGGATGTGTCCATGTAGTGATGATCCCTACCAGGATGTGTCCATGTAGTGATGATCCCTACCAGGATGTGTCCATGTAGTGATGCTCCCTACCAGGATGTGTCCATGTAGTGATGCTCCCTACCAGGATGTGTCCATGTAGTGTTTCGCCCTCCCAGGTTATGTCCATGTAGTGATGATCCCTACCAGGATGTGTCCATGTAGTGATTCGCCCACCCAGGTTTTGTCTATGTAGTCATGATCCCTACCAGGATGTGTCCATGTAGTGATGATCCCTACCAGGATGTGTCCATGTAGTGATTCGCCCTCCCAGGTTGTGTCCATGTAGTGATGCTCCCTACCAGGATGTGTCCATGTAGTGATGCTCCCTACCAGGATGTGTCCATGTAGTGATGATACCTACCAGGATGTGTCTATGCAGTGATGATCCCTACGAGGATGTGTCCATGTAGTGATGCTCCCTACCAGGATGTGTCCATGTAGTGATGCTCCCTGCCAGCCTGTGTTCATGTAGTGATGATACCTGCCAGGATGTGTCCATGTAGTGATGCTCCCTACCAGGATGTATCCATGTAGTGATGCTCCCTACCAGGATGTGTCCATGTAATGATGATCCCAACCAGGATGTGTCCATGTAGTGATGATCCCTACCAGGATGTGTCCATGTAGTGATGCTGCCTACCAGGATGTGTCCATGTAGTGATGCTCCCTGCCAGCCTGTGTCCATGTAGTGATGCTCCCTACCAGGATGTGTCCATGTAGTGATGATCCCTACCAGGATGTGTCCATGTAGTGATGCTCCCTGCCAGCCTGTGTCCATGTAGTGATGATACCTACCAGGATGTGTCCATGTAGTGATGCTCCCTACCAGGATGTGTCCATGTAGTGATGATACCTACCAGGATGTGTCCATGTAGTGATGCTCCCTACCAGGATGTGTCCATGTAGTGATGCTCCCTACCAGCTTGTGTTCATGTAGTGATGATCCCTACCAGGATGTGTCCATGTAGTGATGATCCCTACCAGGATGTGTCCATGTAGTGATGATCCCTACCAGGATGTGTCCATGTAGTGATGCTCCCTACCAGGATGTGTCCATGTAGTGATGCTCCCTACCAGGATGTGTCCATGTAGTGATGCTCCCTGCCAGCCTGTGTCCATGTAGTGATGATACCTACCAGGATGTGTCCATGCAGTGATGCTCCCTACCAGGATGTGCCCATGTAGTGATCCTCCGTGAAAGCCTGTGTCCATGTAGTGATGATACCTATCAGGATGTGTCCATGTAGTGATGCTCCCTACCAGGATGTGTCCATGTAGTGATGCTCCCTACCAGGATGTGTCCATGTAGTGATGCTCCCTGCCAGCCTGTGTCCATGTAGTGATGATACCTACCAAGATGTGTCCATGTAGTGATGCTCCCTACCAGGATGTGTCCATGTAGTGATGATCCCTACCAGGATGTGTCCATGTAGTGATGCTCCCTACCAGGATGTGTCCATGTAGTGATGCTCCCTGCCAGCCTGTGTCCATGTAGTGATGATACCTACCAGGATGTGTCCATGCAGTGATGCTCCCTACCAGGATGTGCCCATGTAGTGATGCTCCGTGCCAGCCTGTGTCCATGTAGTGATGATACCTATCAGGATGTGTCCATGTAGTGATGCTCCCTACCAGGATGTGTCCATGTAGTGATGCTCCCTACCAGGATGTGTCCATGTAGTGATGCTCCCTACCAGGATGTGTCCATGTAGTGATGATCCCTACCAGGATGTGTCCATGTAGTGATGCTCTCTACCAGCCTGTGCCCATACAGTGATGATCCCTACCAGGATGTGTCCATGCAGTGATGATCCCTACCAGAATGTGTCCATGTAGTGATGCTCCCTACCAGGATGTGTCCATGTAGTGATGATACCTACCAGGATGTGTCCATGTAGTGATGCTCCCTACCAGGATGTGTCCATGTAGTGATGATACCTACCAGGATGTGTCCATGTAGTGATGCTCCCTACCAGGATGTGTCCATGTAGTGATGCTCCCTACCAGCTTGTGTTCATGTAGTGATGATCCCTACCAGGATGTGTCCATGTAGTGATGATCCCTACCAGGATGTGTCCATGTAGTGATGATCCCTACCAGGATGTGTCCATGTAGTGATGCTCCCTACCAGGATGTGTCCATGTAGTGATGCTCCCTACCAGGATGTGTCCATGTAGTGATGCTCCCTGCCAGCCTGTGTCCATGTAGTGATGATACCTACCAGGATGTGTCCATGCAGTGATGCTCCCTACCAGGATGTGCCCATGTAGTGATCCTCCGTGAAAGCCTGTGTCCATGTAGTGATGATACCTATCAGGATGTGTCCATGTAGTGATGCTCCCTACCAGGATGTGTCCATGTAGTGATGCTCCCTACCAGGATGTGTCCATGTAGTGATGCTCCCTGCCAGCCTGTGTCCATGTAGTGATGATACCTACCAAGATGTGTCCATGTAGTGATGCTCCCTACCAGGATGTGTCCATGTAGTGATGATCCCTACCAGGATGTGTCCATGTAGTGATGCTCCCTACCAGGATGTGTCCATGTAGTGATGCTCCCTGCCAGCCTGTGTCCATGTAGTGATGATACCTACCAGGATGTGTCCATGCAGTGATGCTCCCTACCAGGATGTGCCCATGTAGTGATGCTCCGTGCCAGCCTGTGTCCATGTAGTGATGATACCTATCAGGATGTGTCCATGTAGTGATGCTCCCTACCAGGATGTGTCCATGTAGTGATGCTCCCTACCAGGATGTGTCCATGTAGTGATGCTCCCTACCAGGATGTGTCCATGTAGTGATGATCCCTACCAGGATGTGTCCATGTAGTGATGCTCTCTACCAGCCTGTGCCCATACAGTGATGATCCCTACCAGGATGTGTCCATGCAGTGATGATCCCTACCAGAATGTGTCCATGTAGTGATGCTCCCTACCAGGATGTGTCCATGTAGTGATGATCCCTACCAGGATGTGTCCATGCAGTGATGATCCCTACCAGGATGTGTCCATGTAGTGATGCTCCCTGCAGCCTGTGTCCGTGTAGTGATGATACCTACCAGGATGTGTCCATGTAGTGATGCTCCCTACCAGGATGTGTCCATGTAGTGATGTTCCCTACCAGGATGTGTCCATGTAGTGATGCTCCCTACCAGGATGTGTCCATGTAATGATGATCCCTACCAGGATGTGTCCATGTAGTGATGCTCCCTACCAGGATGTGTCCATGTAGTGATGATCCCTACCAGCCTGTGCCCATGCAGTGATGCTCCCTACCAGCCTGTGCCCATGCAGTGATGATCCCTACCAGGATGTGTCCATGCAGTGATGCTCCCTACCAGGATGTATCCATGTAGTGATGATCCCTACCAGGATGTGTCCATGTAGTGATGATACCTACCAGGATGTGTCCATGTAGTGATGCTCCCTACCAGGATGTGTCCATGTAGTGATGATCCCTACCAGGATGTGTCCATGCAGTGATGATCCCCACCAGGATGTGTCCATGTAGTGATGATCCCCACCAGGATGTGTCCATGTAGTGATGCTCCCTACCAGGATGTGTCCATGTAGTGATGATCCCTACCAGGATGTGTCCATGTAGTGATGCTCCCTACCAGGATGTGTCCATGTAGTGATGATACCTACCAGGATGTGTCCATGTAGTGATGCTCCCTACCAGGATGTGTCCATGTAGTGATGATCCCTACCAGGATGTGTCCATGTAGTGATGCTCCCTACCAGGATGTGTCCATGTAGTGATGATCCCTACCAGGATGTGTCCATGTAGTGATGATACCTACCAGGATGTGTCCATGTAGTGATGCTCCCTACCAGGATGTGTCCATGTAGTGATGCTCCCTACCAGCTTGTGTTCATGTAGTGATGATCCCTACCAGGATGTGTCCATGCAGTGATGATCCCCACCAGGATGTGTCCATGTAGTGATGCTCCCTACCAGGATGTGTCCATGTAGTGATGATCCCTACCAGGATGTGTCCATGTAGTGATTCTCCCTACCAGGATGTGTCCATGTAGTGATGCTCCCTACCAGGATGTGTCCATGTAGTGATGATCCCTACCTGGATGTGTCCATGCAGTGATGATCCCCACCAGGATGTGTCCATGTAGTGATGATCCCTACCAGGATGTGTCCATGTAGTGATGCTCCCTGCAGCCTGTGTCCATGTAGTGATGCTCCCTACCAGGATGTGTCCATGTAGTGATGCTCCCTACCAGGATGTGTCCATGTAGTGATGTTCCCTACCAGGATGTGTCCATGTAGTGATGCTCCCTACCAGGATGTGTCCATGTAATGATGATCCCTAACAGGATGTGTCCATGTAGTGATGCTCCCTACCAGGATGTGTCCATGTAGTGATGATCCCTACAAGCCTGTGCCCATGCAGTGATGCTCCCTACCAGCCTGTGCCCATGCAGTGATGATCCCTACCAGGATGTGTCCATGCAGTGATGCTCCCTACCAGGATGTATCCATGTAGTGATGATCCCTACCAGGATGTGTCCATGTAGTGATGATACCTACCAGGATGTGTCCATGTAGTGATGCTCCCTACCAGGATGTGTCCATGTAGTGATGATCCCTACCAGCTTGTGTTCATGTAGTGATGATCCCTACCAGGATGTGTCCATGCAGTGATGATCCCCACCAGGATATGTCCATGTAGTGATGATCCCCACCAGGATGTGTCCATGTAGTGATGCTCCCTACCAGGATGTGTCCATGTAGTGATGATCCCTACCAGGATGTGTCCATGTAGTGATGCTCCCTACCAGGATGTGTCCATGTAGTGATGCTCCCTACCAGGATGTGTCCATGTAGTGATGATCCCTACCAGGATGTGTCCATGTAGTGATGCTCCCTACCAGGATGTGTCCATGCAGTGATGATCCCTACCAGGATGTGTCCATGTAGTGATGCTCCCTACCAGGATGTGTCCATGTAGTGATGCTCCCTACCAGGATGTGTCCATGTAGTGATGCTCCCTACCAGGATGTGTCCATGTAATGATGATACCTACCCGGATGTGTCCATGTAGTGATGCTCCCTACCAGGATGTGTCCATGTAGTGATGATCCCTACCAGCCTGTGCCCATGCAGTGATGCTCCCTACCAGCCTGTGCCCATGCAGTGATGATCCCTACCAGGATGTGTCCATGCAGTGATGCTCCCTACCAGGATGCATCCATGTAGTGATGCTCCCTACCAGGATGTGTCCATGTAATGATGATCCCTACCAGGATGTGTCCATGTAGTGATGCTCCCTACCAGGATGTGTCCATGTAGTGATGATCCCTACCAGCCTGTGCCCATGCAGTGATGCTCCCTACCAGCCTGTGCCCATGCAGTGATGCTCCCTACCAGGATGTGTCCATGCAGTGATGATCCCTACCAGGATGTATCCATGTAGTGATGATCCCTACCAGGATGTGTCCATGTAATGATGATCCCTACCAGGATGTGTCCATGCAGTGATGATCCCTATCAGGATGTGTCCATGCAGTGATGATCCCTACAAGGATGTGTCCATGTAGTTATGATCCCTACCAGGATGTGTCCATGTAGTTATGATCCCGACCAGGATGTGTCCATGTAGTGATGATCCCCACCAGGATGTGTCCATGTAGTGATGCTCCCTACCAGGATGTATCCATGCAGTGATGCTCCCTACCAGGATGTGTCCATGCAGTGATGATCCCTATCAGGATGTGTCCATGCAGTGATGATCCCTACCAGAATGTGTCCATGTAGTGATGATCCCCACCAGGATGTGTCCATGTAGTGATGATCCCTACCAGGATGTGTCCATGTAGTGATGATCCCTACCAGGATGTGTCCATGTAGTGATGCTCCCTACCAGGATGTGTCCATGTAGTGATGATCCCTACCAGGATGTGTCCATGCAGTGATGCTCCCTACCAGGATGTATCCATGTAATGATGATCCCTACCAGGATGTGTCCATGTAGTGATGATCCCTACCAGGATGTGTCCATGTAATGATGATCCCTACCAGGATGTGTCCATGTAGTGATGCTCCCTACCAGAATGTATCCATGTAGTGATGATCCCTACCAGGATGTGTCCATGTAGTGATGCTCCCTACCAGGATGTGTCCATGTAGTGATGCTCCCTGCCAGCCTGTGTCCATGTAGTGATGATACCTACCAGGATGTGTCCATGTAGTGATGCTCCCTACCAGGATGTGTCCATGTAGTGATGCTCCCTACCAGGATGTGTCCATGTAGTGATGATCCCTACCAGGATGTGTCCATGTAGTGATGCTCCCAACCAGCCTGTGCCCATGCAGTGATGATCCCTAGCAGGATGTGTCCATGCAGTGATCATCCCTACCAGGATGTGTCCATGTAGTGATGATACCTACCAGGATGTGTCCATGTAGTGATGATCCCTACCAGGATGTGTCCATGTAGTGATGCTCCCTACCAGCTTGTGTTCATGTAGTGATGATCCCTACCAGGATGTGTCCATGCAGTGATGCTCCCAACCAGGATGTGTCCATGTAGTGATGCTCCCTACCAGGATGTGTCCATGTAGTGATGCTCCCTACCAGGATGTGTCCATGTAGTGATGATCCCTACCAGCATGTGTCCATGTAGTGATGATCCCTACCAGGATGTGTCCATGTAGTGATGCTCCCTACCAGGATGTGTCCATGCAGTGATGATCCCTACCAGGATGTGTCCATGTAGTGATGATCCCTACCAGGATGTGTCCATGTAGTGATGATCCCTACCAGGATGTGTCCATGCAGTGATGCTCCCTACCAGGATGTATCCATGTAGTGATGATACCTACCACGATGTGTCCATGTAATGATGATCCCTACCAGGATGTGTCCATGTAGTGATGATCCCTACCCGGATGTGTCCATGTAATGATGATCCCTACCAGGATGTGTCCATGTAGTGATGCTCCCTGCCAGGATGTGTCCATGTAGTGATGATCCCTACCAGGATGTGTCCATGTAGTGATGATCCCTACCAGGATGTGTCCATGTAATGATGATCCCTACCAGGATGTGTCCATGTAGTGATGATCCCTACCAGGATGTGTCCATGTAGTGATGCTCCCTGCCAGCCTGTGTCCATGTAGTGATGATACCTACCAGGATGTGTCCATGTAGTGATGATCCCTACCAGGATGTGTCCATGTAGTGATGATCTCTACCAGGATGTGTCCATGTAGTGATGCTCCCTACCAGGATATGTCCATGTAATGATGATCCCTACCAGGATGTGTCCATGTAGTGATGCTCCCTACCAGGATGTGTCCATGTAGTGATGCTCCCTACCAGGATGTGTCCATGTAGTGATGCTCCCTGCCAGCATGTGTCCATGTAGTGATGCTCTCTACCAGGATGTGTCCATGTAGTGATGATCCCTACCAGGATGTGTCCATGTAGTGATGCTCCCTGCCAGCCTGTGTCCATGTAGTGATGATACCTACCAGGATGTGTCCATGTAGTGATGATCCCTACCAGGATGTGTCCATGTAGTGATGATCCCTACCAGGATGTGTCCATGTAGTGATGATACCTACCAGGATGTGTCCATGCAGTGATGCTCCCTACCAGGATGTGCCCATGTAGTGATGCTCCGTGCCAGCCTGTGTCCATGTAGTGATGATACCTATCAGGATGTGTCCATGTAGTGATGATCCCTACCAGGATGTGTCCATGTAGTGATGCTCCCTACCAGGATGTGTCCATGTAGTGATGCTCCCTGCCAGCCTGTGTCCATGTAGTGATGCTCCCTACCAAGATGTGTCCATGTAGTGATGCTCCCTACCAGGATGTGTCCATGTAGTGATGCTCCCTACCAGGATGTGTCCATGTAGTGATGATCCCTACCAGGATGTGTCCATGTAGTGATGCTCCCTGCCAGCCTGTGTCCATGTAGTGATGATACCTACGAGGATGTGTCCATGCAGTGATGCTCCCTACCAGGATGTGCCCATGTAGTGATGCTCCGTGCCAGCCTGTGTCCATGTAGTGATGATACCTATCAGGATGTGTCCATGTAGTGATGCTCCCTACCAGGATGTGTCCATGTAGTGATGCTCCCTACCAGGATGTGTCCATGTAGTGATGCTCCCTGCCAGCCTGTGTCCATGTAGTGATGATACCTACCAAGATGTGTCCATGTAGTGATGCTCCCTACCAGGATGTGTCCATGTAGTGATGCTCCCTACCAGTATGTGTCCATGTAGTGATGCTCCCTACCAGGATGTGTCCATGTAGTGATGATCAATACCAGGATGTGTCCATGTAGTGATGCTCCCTACCAGCCTGTGCCCATACAGTGATGATCCCTACCAGGATGTGTCCATGCAGTGATGATCCCTACCAGGATGTGTCCATGTAGTGATGATACCTACCAGAATGTGTCCATGTAGTGATGATCCCTACCAGGATGTGTCCATGTAGTGATGCTCCTTACCAGGATGTGTCCATGTAGTCATGCTCTCTAACAGGATGTGTCCATGCAGTGATGCTCCCTACCAGGATGTGTCCATGTAGTGATGATCCCTACCAGGATGTGTCCATGCAGTGGTGATCCCTACCAGGATGTGTCCATGCAGTGATGATCCCTACCAGGATGTGTCCATGTAGTGATGATCCCTACCAGGATGTGCCCATGTAGTGATGATCCCTACCAGGATATGTCCATGCAGTGATGCTCCCTACCAGGATGTGTCCATGTAGTGATCATCCCTACCAGGATGTGTCCATGTAATGATGATTCCTACCAGGATGTGTCCATGTAGTGATGCTCCCTACCAGGATGTGTCCATGTAGTGATGATCACTACCAGGATGTGTCCATGTAGTGATGATCCCTGCCAGCCTGTGTCCATGTAGTGAAGATACCTACCAGCCTGTGTCCATGTAGTGATGATACCTACCAGGATGTGTCCATGTAGTGATGATCCCTGCCAGGATGTGTCCATGTAGTGATGATACCTACCAGGATGTGTCCATGTAGTGATGCTCCCTACCAGGATGTGTCCATGTAGTGATGCTCCCTACCAGCTTGTGTTCATGTAGTGATGATCCCTACCAGGATGTGTCCATGCAGTGATGCTCCCTACCAGGATGTGTCCATGTAGTGATGATCCCCACCAGGATGTGTCCATGTAGTGATGATCCCTACCAGGATGTGTCCATGTAGTGATGATACCTACCAGGATGTGTCCATGTAGTGATGCTCCCTACCAGGATGTGTCCATGTAGTGATGCTCCCTACCAGGATGTGTCCATGTAATGATGATCTCTACCAGGATGTGTCCATGTAGTGATGATCCCTACCAGGATGTGTCCATGCAGTGATGATCCCTACCAGGATGTGTCCATGTAGTGATGCTCCCTGCCAGCCTGTGTCCATGTAGTGATGCTCCCTACCATGATGTGTCCATGTAGTGATGATCCCTACCAGGATGTGTCCATGTAGTGATGATCCCTACCAGGATGTGTCCATGTAGGGATGCTCCCTACCAGGATGTGTCCATGTAATGATGATCCCTACCAGGATGTGTCCATGTAGTGATGATCCCTACCAGGATGTGTCCATGTAGTGATGATCCCTACCAGGATGTGTCCATGCAGTGATGCTCCCTACCAGGATGTATCCATGTAGTGATGATCCCTACCAGGATGTGTCCATGGAATGATGCTCCCTACCAGGATGTGTCCATGTAGTGATGATCCCAACCAGGATGTGTCCATGCAGTGATGCTCTCTACCAGGATGTGTCCATGCAGTGATGATCCCTACCAGGATGTGTCCATGTAGTGATGATCCCTACCAGGATGTGTCCATGTAGTGATGATCCCTACCAGGATATGTCCATGCAGTGATGCTCCCTACCAGGATGTATCCATGTAGTGATGATACCTACCAGGATGTGTCCATGTAGTGATGATCCCTACCAGGATGTGTCCATGTAGTGATGCTCCCTACCAGGATGTATCCATGTAGTGATGATCCCTACCAGGATGTGTCCATGTAATGATGATCCCTACCAGGATGTGTCCATGTAGTGATGCTCCCTGCCAGCCTGTGTCCATGTAGTGATGATACCCACCAGGATGTGTCCATGTAGTGATGATCCCTACCAGGATGTGTCCATGTAGTGATGCTCCCTACCAGGATGTGTCCATGTAGTTATGATCACTACCAGGATGTGTCCATGTAGTGATGCTCCCTGCCAGCCTGTGTCCATGTAGTGATGATACCTACCAGGATGTGTCCATGTAGTGATGATCCCTACCAGGATGTGTCCATGTAGTGATGCTTCCTGCCAGCCTGTGTCCATGTAGTGATGATACCCACCAGGATCTGTCCATGTAGTGATGATCCCTACCAGGATGTGTCCATGTAGTGATGATACCTACCAGGATGTGTCCATGTAGTGATGCTCCCTACCAGGATGTGTCCATGTAGTGATGCTCCCTACCAGCTTGTGTTCATGTAGTGATGATCCCTACCAGGATGTGTCCATGCAGTGATGCTCCCTACCAGGATGTGTCCATGTAGTGATGATCCCCACCAGGATGTGTCCATGTAGTGATGATCCCTACCAGGATGTGTCCATGTAGTGATGCTCCCTACCAGGATGTGTCCATGTAGTGATGCTCCCTACCAGGATGTGTCCATGTAGTGATGCTCCCTACCAGGATGTGTCCATGTAATGATGATCCCTACCAGGATGTGTCCATGTAGTGATGATCCCTACCAGGATGTGTCCATGCAGTGATGATCCCTACCAGGATGTGTCCATGTAGTGATGCTCCCTGCCAGCCTGTGTCCATGTAGTGATGCTCCCTACCAGGATGTGTCCATGTAGTGATGATCCCTGCCAGCCTGTGTCCATGTAGTGATGCTCCCTACCAGGATGTGTCCATGTAGTGATGATCCCTACCAGGATGTGTCCATGTAGTGATGATCCCTACCAGGATGTGTCCATGTAGTGATGCTCCTTGCCAGCCTGTGTCCATGTAAAGATGCTCCCTACCAGGATGTGTCCATGTAGTGATGATCCCTACCAGGATGTGTCCATGTAGTGATGCTCCCTGCCAGCCTGTGTGCATGTAGTGATGCTCCCTACCAGGATGTGTCCATGTAGTGATGCTCCCTACCAGGATGTGTCCATGTAATGATGATCCCTACCAGGATGTGTCCATGTAGTGATGATCCCTACCAGGATGTGTCCATGCAGTGATGATCCCTACCAGGATGTGTCCATGTAGTGATGCTCCCTGCCAGCCTGTGTCCATGTAGTGATGCTCCCTACCAGGATGTGTCCATGTAGTGATGATCCCTGCCAGCCTGTGTCCATGTAGTGATGCTCCCTACCAGGATGTGTCCATGTACTGATGATCCCTACCAGGATGTGTCCATGTAGTGATGATCCCTACCAGGATGTGTCCATGTAGTGATGCTCCCTGCCAGCCTGTGTCCATGTAGTGATGATACCTACCAGGATGTGTCCATGTAGTGATGATCCCTACCAGGATGTGTCCATGTAGTGATGCTCCCTGCCAGCCTGTGTCCATGTAGTGATGATACCTACCAGGATGTGTCCATGCAGTGATGCTCCCTAGCAGGATGTATCCATGCAGTGATGATCCCTACCAGGATGTGTCCATGTAGTGATGCTCCCTACCAGGATGTGTCCATGTAGTGATGATCCCAACCAGGATGTGTCCATGCAGTGATGATCCCTACCAGGATGTGTCCATGCAGTGATGATCCCTACCAGGATGTGTCCATGTAGTGATGCTCCCTACCAGGATGTGTCCATGTAGTGATGATCCCTACCAGTATATGTATATGCAGTGATGCTCCCTACCAGGATGTATCCATGTAGTGATGATACCTACCAGGATGTGTCCATGTAGTCATGATCCCTACCAGGATGTGTCCATGTAGTGATGCTCCCTACCAGGATGTATCCATGTAGTGATGATCCCTACCAGGATGTGTCCATGTAATGATGATCCCTACCAGGATGTGTCCATGTAGTGATGCTCCCTGCCAGGATGTGTCCATGTAGTGATGATACCCACCAGGATGTGTCCATGTAGTGATGATCCCTACCAGGATGTGTCCATGTAGTGATGCTCCCTACCAGGATGTGTCCATGTAGTTATGATCACTACCAGGATGTGTCCATGTAGTGATGCTCCCTGCCAGCCTTTGTCCATGTAGTGATGATACCTACCAGGATGTGTCCATGTAGTGATGATCCCTACCAGGATGTGTCCATGTAGTGATGCTCCCTGCCAGCCTGTGTCCATTTAGTGATGATACCCACCAGGATGTGTCCATGTAGTGATGATCCCTACCAGGATGTGTCCATGTAGTGATGATACCTACCAGGATGTGTCCATGTAGTGATGCTCCCTACCAGGATGTGTCCATGTAGTGATGCTCCCTACCAGCTTGTGTTCATGTAGTGATGATCCCTACCAGGATGTGTCCATGCAGTGATGCTCCCTACCAGGATGTGTCCATGTAGTGATGATCCCCACCAGGATGTGTCCATGTAGTGATGATCCCTACCAGGATGTGTCCATGTAGTGATGCTCCCTACCAGGATGTGTCCATGTAGTGATGCTCCCTACCAGGATGTGTCCATGTAGTGATGATCCCTACCAGGATGTGTCCATGTAATGATGATCCCTACCAGGATGTGTCCATGTAGTGATGATCCCTACCAGGATGTGTCCATGCAGTGATGATCCCTACCAGGATGTGTCCATGTAGTGATGCTCCCTGCCAGCCTGTGTCCATGTAGTGATGCTCCCTACCAGGATGTGTCCATGTAGTGATGATCCCTGCCAGCCTGTGTCCATGTAGTGATGCTCCCTACCAGGATGTGTCCATGTAGTGATGATCCCTACCAGGATGTGTCCATGTAGTGATGATCCCTACCAGGATGTGTCCATGTAGTGATGCTCCTTGCCAGCCTGTGTCCATGTAAAGATGCTCCCTACCAGGATGTGTCCATGTAGTGATGATCCCTACCAGGATGTGTCCATGTAGTGATGCTCCCTGCCAGCCTGTGTGCATGTAGTGATGCTCCCTACCAGGATGTGTCCATGTAGTGATGCTCCCTACCAGGATGTGTCCATGTAATGATGATCCCTACCAGGATGTGTCCATGTAGTGATGATCCCTACCAGGATGTGTCCATGCAGTGATGATCCCTACCAGGATGTGTCCATGTAGTGATGCTCCCTGCCAGCCTGTGTCCATGTAGTGATGCTCCCTACCAGGATGTGTCCATGTAGTGATGATCCCTGCCAGCCTGTGTCCATGTAGTGATGCTCCCTACCAGGATGTGTCCATGTACTGATGATCCCTACCAGGATGTGTCCATGTAGTGATGATCCCTACCAGGATGTGTCCATGTAGTGATGCTCCCTGCCAGCCTGTGTCCATGTAGTGATGATACCTACCAGGATGTGTCCATGTAGTGATGATCCCTACCAGGATGTGTCCATGTAGTGATGCTCCCTGCCAGCCTGTGTCCATGTAGTGATGATACCTACCAGGATGTGTCCATGCAGTGATGCTCCCTAGCAGGATGTATCCATGCAGTGATGATCCCTACCAGGATGTGTCCATGTAGTGATGCTCCCTACCAGGATGTGTCCATGTAGTGATGATCCCAACCAGGATGTGTCCATGCAGTGATGATCCCTACCAGGATGTGTCCATGCAGTGATGATCCCTACCAGGATGTGTCCATGTAGTGATGCTCCCTACCAGGATGTGTCCATGTAGTGATGATCCCTACCAGTATATGTATATGCAGTGATGCTCCCTACCAGGATGTATCCATGTAGTGATGATACCTACCAGGATGTGTCCATGTAGTCATGATCCCTACCAGGATGTGTCCATGTAGTGATGCTCCCTACCAGGATGTATCCATGTAGTGATGATCCCTACCAGGATGTGTCCATGTAATGATGATCCCTACCAGGATGTGTCCATGTAGTGATGCTCCCTGCCAGCCTGTGTCCATGTAGTGATGATACCCACCAGGATGTGTCCATGTAGTGATGATCCCTACCAGGATGTGTCCATGTAGTGATGCTCCCTACCAGGATGTGTCCATGTAGTTATGATCACTACCAGGATGTGTCCATGTAGTGATGCTCCCTGCCAGCCTTTGTCCATGTAGTGATGATACCTACCAGGATGTGTCCATGTAGTGATGATCCCTACCAGGATGTGTCCATGTAGTGATGCTCCCTGCCAGCCTGTGTCCATGTAGTGATGATACCCACCAGGATGTGTCCATGTAGTGATGATCCCTACCAGGATGTGTCCATGTAGTGATGATACCTACCAGGATGTGTCCATGTAGTGATGCTCCCTACCAGGATGTGTCCATGTAGTGATGCTCCCTACCAGCTTGTGTCCATGTAGTGATGATCCCTACCAGGATGTGTCCATGTAGTGATTCGCCCTCCCAGGATGTGTCCATGTAGTGATGATCCCTACCAGGATGTGTCCATGTAGTGATTCGCCCACCCAGGTTTTGTCTATGTAGTCATGATCCCTACCAGGATGTGTCCATGTAGTGATGATCCCTACCAGGATGTGTCCATGTAGTGATTCGCCCTCCCAGGTTGTGTCCATGTAGTGATGCTCCCTACCAGGATGTGTCCATGTAGTGATGCTCCCTACCAGGATGTGTCCATGTAGTGATGATACCTACCAGGATGTGTCTATGCAGTGATGATCCCTACGAGGATGTGTCCATGTAGTGATGCTCCCTACCAGGATGTGTCCATGTAGTGATGATCCCTACCAGGATGTGTCCATGTAGTGATGCTCCCTGCCAGCCTGTGTTCATGTAGTGATGATACCTGCCAGGATGTGTCCATGTAGTGATGCTCCCTACCAGGATGTATCCATGTAGTGATGCTCCCTACCCGGATGTGTCCATGTAATGATGATCCCAACCAGGATGTGTCCATGTAGTGATGATCCCTACCAGGATGTGTCCATGTAGTGATGCTGCCTACCAGGATGTGTCCATGTAGTGATGCTCCCTGCCAGCCTGTGTCCATGTAGTGATGCTCCCTACCAGGATGTGTCCATGTAGTGATGATCGCTACCAGGATGTGTCCATGTAGTGATGCTCCCTGCCAGCCTGTGTCCATGTAGTGATGATACCTACCAGGATGTGTCCATGTAGTGATGCTCCCTACCAGGATGTGTCCATGTAGTGATGATACCTACCAGGATGTGTCCATGTAGTGATGATCCCTACCAGGATGTGTCCATGTAGTGATGCTCCCTACCAGCTTGTGTTCATGTAGTGATGATCCCTACCAGGATGTGTCCATGTAGTGATGATCCCTACCAGGATGTGTCCATGTAGTGATGATCCCTACCAGGATGTGTCCATGTAGTGATGCTCCCTACCAGGATGTGTCCATGTAGTGATGCTCCCTACCAGGATGTGTCCATGTAGTGATGCTCCCTGCCAGCCTGTGTCCATGTAGTGATGATACCTACCAGGATGTGTCCATGCAGTGATGCTCCCTACCAGGATGTGCCCATGTAGTGATGCTCCGTGCCAGCCTGTGTCCATGTAGTGATGATACCTATCAGGATGTGTCCATGTAGTGATGATCCCTACCAGGATGTGTCCATGTAGTGATGATACCTACCAGGATGTGTCCATGTAGTGATGCTTCCTGCCAGCCTGTGTCCATGTAGTGATGATACCCACCAGGATCTGTCCATGTAGTGATGATCCCTACCAGGATGTGTCCATGTAGTGATGATACCTACCAGGATGTGTCCATGTAGTGATGCTCCCTACCAGGATGTGTCCATGTAGTGATGATCCCTACCAGCTTGTGTTCATGTAGTGATGATCCCTACCAGGATGTGTCCATGCAGTGATGCTCCCTACCAGGATGTGTCCATGTAGTGATGATCCCCACCAGGATGTGTCCATGTAGTGATGATCCCTACCAGGATGTGTCCATGTAGTGATGCTCCCTACCAGGATGTGTCCATGTAGTGATGCTCCCTACCAGGATGTGTCCATGTAGTGATGATCCCTACCAGGATGTGTCCATGTAATGATGATCCCTACCAGGATGTGTCCATGTAGTGATGATCCCTACCAGGATGTGTCCATGCAGTGATGATCCCTACCAGGATGTGTCCATGTAGTGATGCTCCCTGCCAGCCTGTGTCCATGTAGTGATGCTCCCTACCAGGATGTGTCCATGTAGTGATGATCCCTGCCAGCCTGTGTCCATGTAGTGATGCTCCCTACCAGGATGTGTCCATGTAGTGATGATCCCTACCAGGATGTGTCCATGTAGTGATGATCCCTACCAGGATGTGTCCATGTAGTGATGCTCCTTGCCAGCCTGTGTCCATGTAAAGATGCTCCCTACCAGGATGTGTCCATGTAGTGATGATCCCTACCAGGATGTGTCCATGTAGTGATGCTCCCTGCCAGCCTGTGTGCATGTAGTGATGCTCCCTACCAGGATGTGTCCATGTAGTGATGCTCCCTACCAGGATGTGTCCATGTAATGATGATCCCTACCAGGATGTGTCCATGTAGTGATGATCCCTACCAGGATGTGTCCATGCAGTGATGATCCCTACCAGGATGTGTCCATGTAGTGATGCTCCCTGCCAGCCTGTGTCCATGTAGTGATGCTCCCTACCAGGATGTGTCCATGTAGTGATGATCCCTGCCAGCCTGTGTCCATGTAGTGATGCTCCCTACCAGGATGTGTCCATGTACTGATGATCCCTACCAGGATGTGTCCATGTAGTGATGATCCCTACCAGGATGTGTCCATGTAGTGATGCTCCCTGCCAGCCTGTGTCCATGTAGTGATGATACCTACCAGGATGTGTCCATGTAGTGATGATCCCTACCAGGATGTGTCCATGTAGTGATGCTCCCTGCCAGCCTGTGTCCATGTAGTGATGATACCTACCAGGATGTGTCCATGCAGTGATGCTCCCTAGCAGGATGTATCCATGCAGTGATGATCCCTACCAGGATGTGTCCATGT
Source organism: Haliotis asinina (assembly GCF_037392515.1). Taxonomy (NCBI): domain Eukaryota; kingdom Metazoa; phylum Mollusca; class Gastropoda; order Lepetellida; family Haliotidae; genus Haliotis; species Haliotis asinina. Next base: position 25,145,122 of record NC_090292.1, read on the forward strand.
AGTGATGCTCCCTACCAGGATGTGTCCATGTAGTGATGATCCCAACCAGGATGTGTCCATGCAGTGATGATCCCTACCAGGATGTGTCCATGCAGTGATGATCCCTACCAGGATGTGTCCATGTAGTGATGCTCCCTACCAGGATGTGTCCATGTAGTGATGATCCCTACCAGTATATGTATATGCAGTGATGCTCCCTACCAGGATGTATCCATGTAGTGATGATACCTACCAGGATGTGTCCATGTAGTCATGATCCCTACCAGGATGTGTCCATGTAGTGATGCTCCCTACCAGGATGTATCCATGTAGTGATGATCCCTACCAGGATGTGTCCATGTAATGATGATCCCTACCAGGATGTGTCCATGTAGTGATGCTCCCTGCCAGCCTGTGTCCATGTAGTGATGATACCCACCAGGATGTGTCCATGTAGTGATGATCCCTACCAGGATGTGTCCATGTAGTGATGCTCCCTACCAGGATGTGTCCATGTAGTTATGATCACTACCAGGATGTGTCCATGTAGTGATGCTCCCTGCCAGCCTTTGTCCATGTAGTGATGATACCTACCAGGATGTGTCCATGTAGTGATGATCCCTACCAGGATGTGTCCATGTAGTGATGCTCCCTGCCAGCCTGTGTCCATGTAGTGATGATACCCACCAGGATGTGTCCATGTAGTGATGATCCCTACCAGGATGTGTCCATGTAGTGATGATACCTACCAGGATGTGTCCATGTAGTGATGCTCCCTACCAGGATGTGTCCATGTAGTGATGCTCCCTACCAGCTTGTGTCCATGTAGTGATGATCCCTACCAGGATGTGTCCATGTAGTGATTCGCCCTCCCAGGTTATGTCCATGTAGTGATGATCCCTACCAGGATGTGTCCATGTAGTGATTCGCCCACCCAGGTTTTGTCTATGTAGTCATGATCCCTACCAGGATGTGTCCATGTAGTGATGATCCCTACCAGGATGTGTCCATGTAGTGATTCGCCCTCCCAGGTTGTGTCCATGTAGTGATGCTCCCTACCAGGATGTGTCCATGTAGTGATGCTCCCTACCAGGATGTGTCCATGTAGTGATGATACCTACCAGGATGTGTCTATGCAGTGATGATCCCTACGAGGATGTGTCCATGTAGTGATGCTCCCTACCAGGATGTGTCCATGTAGTGATGCTCCCTGCCAGCCTGTGTTCATGTAGTGATGATACCTGCCAGGATGTGTCCATGTAGTGATGCTCCCTACCAGGATGTATCCATGTAGTGATGCTCCCTACCCGGATGTGTCCATGTAATGATGATCCCAACCAGGATGTGTCCATGTAGTGATGATCCCTACCAGGATGTGTCCATGTAGTGATGCTGCCTACCAGGATGTGTCCATGTAGTGATGCTCCCTGCCAGCCTGTGTCCATGTAGTGATGCTCCCTACCAGGATGTGTCCATGTAGTGATGATCCCTACCAGGATGTGTCCATGTAGTGATGCTCCCTGCCAGCCTGTGTCCATGTAGTGATGATACCTACCAGGATGTGTCCATGTAGTGATGCTCCCTACCAGGATGTGTCCATGTAGTGATGATACCTACCAGGATGTGTCCATGTAGTGATGATCCCTACCAGGATGTGTCCATGTAGTGATGCTCCCTACCAGCTTGTGTTCATGTAGTGATGATCCCTACCAGGATGTGTCCATGTAGTGATGATCCCTACCAGGATGTGTCCATGTAGTGATGATCCCTACCAGGATGTGTCCATGTAGTGATGCTCCCTACCAGGATGTGTCCATGTAGTGATGCTCCCTACCAGGATGTGTCCATGTAGTGATGCTCCCTGCCAGCCTGTGTCCATGTAGTGATGATACCTACCAGGATGTGTCCATGCAGTGATGCTCCCTACCAGGATGTGCCCATGTAGTGATGCTCCGTGCCAGCCTGTGTCCATGTAGTGATGATACCTATCAGGATGTGTCCATGTAGTGATGATCCCTACCAGGATGTGTCCATGTAGTGATGCTCCCTACCAGGATGTGTCCATGTAGTGATGCTCCCTGCCAGCCTGTGTCCATGTAGTGATGATACCTACCAAGATGTGTCCATGTAGTGATGCTCCCTACCAGGATGTGTCCATGTAGTGATGATCCCTACCAGGATGTGTCCATGTAGTGATGCTCCCTACCAGGATGTGTCCATGTAGTGATGCTCCCTGCCAGCCTGTGTCCATGTAGTGATGATACCTACCAGGATGTGTCCATGCAGTGATGATCCCTACCAGGATGTGCCCATGTAGTGATGCTCCGTGCCAGCCTGTGTCCATGTAGTGATGATACCTATCAGGATGTGTCCATGTAGTGATGCTCCCTACCAGGATGTGTCCATGTAGTGATGCTCCCTACCAGGATGTGTCCATGTAGTGATGCTCCCTGCCAGCCTGTGTCCATGTAGTGATGATACCTACCAAGATGTGTCCATGTAGTGATGCTCCCTACCAGGATGTGTCCATGTAGTGATGCTCCCTACCAGGATGTGTCCATGTAGTGATGATACCTACCAGGATGTGTCCATGTAGTGATGATCCCTACCAGGATGTGTCCATGTAGTGATGCTCTCTACAAGCCTGTGCCCATACAGTGATGATCCCTACCAGGATGTGTCCATGCAGTGATGATACCTACCAGAATGTGTCCATGCAGTGATGATACCTACCAGGATGTGTCCATGTAGTGATGATACCTACCAGAATGTGTCCATGTAGTGATGATCCCTACCAGGATGTGTCCATGTAGTGATGCTCCCTACCAGGATGTGTCCATGTAGTGATGCTCTCTAACAGGATGTGTCCATGCAGTGATGCTCCCTACCAGGATGTGTCCATGTAGTGATGATCCCTACCAGGATGTGTCCATGCAGTGATGATCCCTACCAGGATGTGTCCATGCAGTGATGATCCCTACCAGGATGTGTCCATGTAGTGATGATCCCTACCAGGATGTGTCCATGTAGTGATGATCCCTACCAGGATATGTCCATGCAGTGATGTTCCCTACCAGGATGTATCCATGTAGTGATGATACCTACCAGGATGTGTCCATGTAGTGATGATCCCTACCAGGATGTGTCCATGTAGTGATGCTCCCTACCAGGATGTGTCCATGTAGTGATCATCCCTACCAGGATGTGTCCATGTAATGATGATCCCTACCAGGATGTGTCCATGTAGTGATGCTCCCTACCAGGATGTGTCCATGTAGTGATGATCACTACCAGGATGTGTCCATGTAGTGATGCTCCCTGCCAGCCTGTGTCCATGTAGTGATGATACCGACCAGGATGTGTCCATGTAGTGATGATCCCTACCAGGATGTATCCATGTAGTGATGCTCCAAAGCCAGCCTGTGTCCATGTAGTGATGATACCTACCAGGATGTGTCTATGTAGTGATGATCCCTGCCAGGATGTGTCCATGTAGTGATGATACCTGCCAGGATGTGTCCATGTAGTGATGCTCCCTACCAGGATGTGTCCATGTAGTGATGCTCCCTACCAGCTTGTGTTCATGTAGTGATGATCCCTACCAGGATGTGTCCATGCAGTGATGCTCCCTACCAGGATGTGTCCATGTAGTGATGATCCCCACCAGGATGTGTCCATGTAGTGATGATCCCTACCAGGATGTGTCCATGTAGTGATGATACCTACCAGGATGTGTCCATGTAGTGATGCTCCCTACCAGGATGTGTCCATGTAGTGATGCTCCCTACCAGGATGTGTCCATGTAATGATGATCTCTACCAGGATGTGTCCATGTAGTGATGATCCCTACCAGGATGTGTCCATGTAGTGATGATCCCTACCAGGATGTGTCCATGTAGTGATGCTCCCTGCCAGCCTGTGTCCATGTAGTGATGCTCCCTACCATGATGTGTCCATGTAGTGATGATCCCTACCAGGATGTGTCCATGTAGTGATGATCCCTACCAGGATGTGTCCATGTAGTGATGCTCCCTACCAGGATGTGTCCATGTAATGATGATCCCTACCAGGATGTGTCCATGTAGTGATGATCCCTACCAGGATGTGTCCATGTAGTGATGATCCCTACCAGGATGTGTCCATGCAGTGATGCTCCCTACCAGGATGTGTCCATGCAGTGATGATCCCTACCAGGATGTGTCCATGTAATGATGCTCCCTACAAGGATGTGTCCATGCAGTGATGATCCCTACCAGGATGTGTCCATGTAGTGATGATCCCTACCAGGATGTGTCCATGTAGTGATGATCCCTACCAGGATGTGTCCATGTAGTGATGCTCCCTGCCAGCCTGTGTCCATGTAGTGATGATACCCACCAGGATGTGTCCATGTAGTGATGATCCCTACCAGGATGTGTCCATGTAATGATGATCCCTACCAGGATGTGTCCATGTAGTGATGCTCCCTGCCAGCCTGTGTCCATGTAGTGATGATACCCACCAGGATGTGTCCATGTAGTGATGATCCCTACCAGGATGTGTCCATGTAGTGATGCTCCCTACCAGGATGTGTCCATGTAGTTATGATCACTACCAGGATGTGTCCATGTAGTGATGCTCCCTGCCAGCCTGTGTCCATGTAGTGATGATACCTACCAGGATGTGTCCATGTAGTGATGATCCCTACCAGGATGTGTCCATGTAGTGATGCTCCCTGCCAGCCTGTGTCCATGTAGTGATGATACCCACCAGGATGTGTCCATGTAGTGATGATACCTACCAGGATGTGTCCATGTAGTGATGATCCCTACCAGGATGTGTCCATGTAGTGATGCTCCCTACCAGCTTGTGTTCATGTAGTGATGATCCCTACCAGGATGTGTCCATGTAGTGATGCTCCCTACCAGGATGTGTCCATGTAGTGATGATCCCCACCAGGATGTGTCCATGTAGTGATGATCCCTACCAGGATGTGTCCATGTAGTGATGCTCCCTACCAGGATGTGTCCATGTAGTGATGCTCCCTACCAGGATGTGTCCATGTAGTGATGATCACTACCAGGATGTGTCCATGTAATGATGATCCCTACCAGGATGTGTCCATGTAGTGATGATCCCTACCAGGATGTGTCCATGCAGTGATGATCCCTACCAGGATGTGTCCATGTAGTGATGCTCCCTGCCAGCCTGTGTCCATGTAGTGATGCTCCCTACCAGGATGTGTCCATGTAGTGATGATCCCTGCCAGCCTGTGTCCATGTAGTGATGCTCCCTACCAGGATGTGTCCATGTAGTGATGATCCCTACCAGGATGTGTCCATGTAGTGATGATCCCTACCAGGATGTGTCCATGTAGTGATGCTCCCTGCCAGCCTGTGTCCATGTAGTGATGCTCCCTACCAGGATGTGTCCATGTAGTGATGATCCCTACCAGGATGTGTCCATGTAGTGATGCTCCCTGCCAGTCTGTGTCCATGTAGTGATGCTCCCTACCATGATGTGTCCATGTAGTGATGCTCCCAACCAGGATGTGTCCATGTAATGATGATCCCTACCAGGATGTGTCCATGTAGTGATGATCCCTACCAGGATGTGTCCATGCAGTGATGATCCCTACCAGGATGTGTCCATGTAGTGATGCTCCCTGCCAGCCTGTGTCCATGTAGTGATGATCCCTACCAGGATGTGTCCATGTAGTGATGCTCCCTACCAGGATGTGTCCATGTAGTGATGATCCCTACCAGGATGTGTCCATGTAGTGATGATCCCTACCAGGATGTGTCCATGTAGTGATGCTCCCTGCCAGCCTGTGTCCATGTAGTGATGATACCTACCAGGATGTGTCCATGTAGTGATGATCCCTACCAGGATGTGTCCATGTAGTGATGCTCCCTGCCAGCCTGTGTCCATGTAGTGATGATACCTACCAGGATGTGTCCATGTAGTGATGCTCCCTACCAGGATGTGTCCATGTAGTGATGATCCCTACCAGGATGTGTCCATGTAGTGATGATACCTACCAGGATGTGTCCATGTAGTGATGCTCCCTACCAGGATGTGTCCATGTAGTGATGATCCCTACCAGCTTGTGTTCATGTAGTGATGATCCCTACCAGGATGTGTCCATGTAGTGATGCTCCCTACCAGGATGTGTCCATGTAGTGATGCTCCCTACCAGGATGTGTCCATGTAGTGATGATCCCTACCAGGATGTGTCCATGTAATGATGATCCCTACCAGGATGTGTCCATGTAGTGATGATCCCTACCAGGATGTGTCCATGCAGTGATGATCCCTACCAGGATGTGTCCATGTAGTGATGCTCCCTGCCAGCCTGTGTCCATGTAGTGATGCTCCCTACCAGGATGTGTCCATGTAGTGATGATCCCTACCAGGATGTGTCCATGTAGTGATGCTCCCTGCCAGCCTGTGTCCATGTAGTGATGATACCCACCAGGATGTGTCCATGTAGTGATGATCCCTACCAGGATGTGTCCATGTAATGATGATCCCTACCAGGATGTGTCCATGTAGTGATGCTCCCTGCCAGCCTGTGTCCATGTAGTGATGATACCCACCAGGATGTGTCCATGTAGTGATGATCCCTACCAGGATGTGTCCATGTAGTGATGCTCCCTACCAGGATGTGTCCATGTAGTTATGATCACTACCAGGATGTGTCCATGTAGTGATGCTCCCTGCCAGCCTGTGTCCATGTAGTGATGATACCTACCAGGATGTGTCCATGTAGTGATGATCCCTACCAGGATGTGTCCATGTAGTGATGCTCCCTGCCAGCCTGTGTCCATGTAGTGATGATACCCACCAGGATGTGTCCATGTAGTGATGATACCTACCAGGATGTGTCCATGTAGTGATGATCCCTACCAGGATGTGTCCATGTAGTGATGCTCCCTACCAGCTTGTGTTCATGTAGTGATGATCCCTACCAGGATGTGTCCATGTAGTGATGCTCCCTACCAGGATGTGTCCATGTAGTGATGATCCCCACCAGGATGTGTCCATGTAGTGATGATCCCTACCAGGATGTGTCCATGTAGTGATGCTCCCTACCAGGATGTGTCCATGTAGTGATGCTCCCTACCAGGATGTGTCCATGTAGTGATGATCCCTACCAGGATGTGTCCATGTAATGATGATCCCTACCAGGATGTGTCCATGTAGTGATGATCCCTACCAGGATGTGTCCATGCAGTGATGATCCCTACCAGGATGTGTCCATGTAGTGATGCTCCCTGCCAGCCTGTGTCCATGTAGTGATGCTCCCTACCAGGATGTGTCCATGTAGTGATGATCCCTGCCAGCCTGTGTCCATGTAGTGATGCTCCCTACCAGGATGTGTCCATGTAGTGATGATCCCTACCAGGATGTGTCCATGTAGTGATGATCCCTACCAGGATGTGTCCATGTAGTGATGCTCCCTGCCAGCCTGTGTCCATGTAGTGATGCTCCCTACCAGGATGTGTCCATGTAGTGATGATCCCTACCAGGATGTGTCCATGTAGTGATGCTCCCTGCCAGTCTGTGTCCATGTAGTGATGCTCCCTACCAGGATGTGTCCATGTAGTGATGCTCCCAACCAGGATGTGTCCATGTAATGATGATCCCTACCAGGATGTGTCCATGTAGTTATGATCCCTACCAGGATGTGTCCATGCAGTGATGATCCCTACCAGGATGTGTCCATGTAGTGATGCTCCCTGCCAGCCTGTGTCCATGTAGTGATGATCCCTACCAGGATGTGTCCATGTAGTGATGCTCCCTACCAGGATGTGTCCATGTAGTGATGATCCCTACCAGGATGTGTCCATGTAGTGATGATCCCTACCAGGATGTGTCCATGTAGTGATGCTCCCTGCCAGCCTGTGTCCATGTAGTGATGATACCTACCAGGATGTGTCCATGTAGTGATGATCCCTACCAGGATGTGTCCATGTAGTGATGCTCCCTGCCAGCCTGTGTCCATGTAGTGATGATACCTACCAGGATGTGTCCATGTAGTGATGCTCCCTACCAGGATGTGTCCATGTAGTGATGATCCCTACCAGGATGTGTCCATGTAGTGATGATACCTACCAGGATGTGTCCATGTAGTGATGCTCCCTACCAGGATGTGTCCATGTAGTGATGATCCCTACCAGCTTGTGTTCATGTAGTGATGATCCCTACCAGGATGTGTCCATGCAGTGATGATCCCTACCAGGATGTGTCCATGTAGTGATGATCCCTACCAGGATGTGTCCATGTAGTGATGATCCCTACCAGGATGTGTCCATGTAGTGATGCTCCCTACCAGGATGTGTCCATGTAGTGATGATACCTATCAGGATGTGTCCATGTAGTGATGCTCCCTACCAGGATGTGTCCATGTAGTGATGATCCCTACCAGGATGTGTCCATGTAGTGATGCTCCCTACCAGGATGTGTCCATGTAGTGATGATCCCTACCAGGATGTGTCCATGTAGTGATGATACCTACCAGGATGTGTCCATGTAGTGATGCTCCCTACCAGGATGTGTCCATGTAGTGATGATCCCTACCAGCTTGTGTTCATGTAGTGATGATACCTACCAGGATGTGTCCATGTAGTGATGCTCCCTGCCAGCCTGTGTCCATGTAGTGATGCTCCCTACCAGGATGTGTCCATGTAGTGATGATCCCTGCCAGCCTGTGTCCATGTAGTGATGCTCCCTACCAGGATGTGTCCATGTAGTGATGATCCCTACCAGGATGTGTCCATGTAGTGATGATCCCTACCAGGATGTGTCCATGTAGTGATGCTCCCTGCCAGCCTGTGTCCATGTAGTGATGCTCCCTACCAGGATGTGTCCATGTAGTGATGATCCCTACCAGGATGTGTCCATGTAGTGATGCTCCCTGCCAGTCTGTGTCCATGTAGTGATGCTCCCTACCAGGATGTGTCCATGTAGTGATGCTCCCAACCAGGATGTGTCCATGTAATGATGATCCCTACCAGGATGTGTCCATGTAGTGATGATCCCTACCAGGATGTGTCCATGCAGTGATGATCCCTACCAGGATGTGTCCATGTAGTGATGCTCCCTGCCAGCCTGTGTCCATGTAGTGATGATCCCTACCAGGATGTGTCCATGTAGTGATGCTCCCTACCAGGATGTGTCCATGTAGTGATGATCCCTACCAGGATGTGTCCATGTAGTGATGATCCCTACCAGGATGTGTCCATGTAGTGATGCTCCCTGCCAGCCTGTGTCCATGTAGTGATGATACCTACCAGGATGTGTCCATGTAGTGATGATCCCTACCAGGATGTGTCCATGTAGTGATGCTCCCTGCCAGCCTGTGTCCATGTAGTGATGATACCTACCAGGATGTGTCCATGTAGTGATGCTCCCTACCAGGATGTGTCCATGTAGTGATGATCCCTACCAGGATGTGTCCATGTAGTGATGATACCTACCAGGATGTGTCCATGTAGTGATGCTCCCTACCAGGATGTGTCCATGTAGTGATGATCCCTACCAGCTTGTGTTCATGTAGTGATGATCCCTACCAGGATGTGTCCATGCAGTGATGATCCCTACCAGGATGTGTCCATGTAGTGATGATCCCTACCAGGATGTGTCCATGTAGTGATGATCCCTACCAGGATGTGTCCATGTAGTGATGCTCCCTACCAGGATGTGTCCATGTAGTGATGATACCTATCAGGATGTGTCCATGTAGTGATGCTCCCTACCAGGATGTGTCCATGTAGTGATGATCCCTACCAGGATGTGTCCATGTAGTGATGCTCCCTACCAGGATGTGTCCATGTAGTGATGATCCCTACCAGGATGTGTCCATGTAGTGATGATACCTACCAGGATGTGTCCATGTAGTGATGCTCCCTACCAGGATGTGTCCATGTAGTGATGATCCCTACCAGCTTGTGTTCATGTAGTGATGATACCTACCAGGATGTGTCCATGTAGTGATGATCCCTACCAGGATGTGTCCATGTAGTGATGATCCCTACCAGGATGTGTCCATGCAGTGATGATCCCCACCAGGATGTGTCCATGTAGTGATGATCCCCACCAGGATGTGTCCATGTAGTGATGCTCCCTACCAGGATGTGTCCATGTAGTGATGATCCCTACCAGGATGTGTCCATGTAGTAATGCTCCCTACCAGGATGTGTCCATGTAGTGATGATACCTACCAGGATGTGTCCATGTAGTGATGCTCCCTACCAGGATGTGTCCATGTAGTGATGATCCCTACCAGGATGTGTCCATGTAGTGATGCTTCCTACCAGGATGTGTGCATGTAGTGATGATCCCTACCAGGATGTGTCCATGTAGTGATGACACCTACCAGGATGTGTCCATGTAGTGATGCTCCCTACCAGGATGTGTCCATGTAGTGATGATCCCTACAAGCTTGTGTTCATGTAGTGATGATCCCTACCAGGATGTGTCCATGCAGTGATGATCCCCACCAGGATGTGTCCATGTAGTGATGCTCCCTACCAGGATGTGTCCATGTAGTGATGATCCCTACCAGGATGTGTCCATGTAGTGATGCTCCCTACCAGGATGTGTCCATGTAGTGATGCTCCCTACCAGGATGTGTCCATGTAGTGATGATCCCTACCAGGATGTGTCCATGCAGTGATGATCCCCACCAGGATGTGTCCATGTAGTGATGATCCCTAGCAGGATGTGTCCATGTAGTGATGCTCCCTGCAGCCTGTGTCCATGTAGTGATGCTCCCTACCAGGATGTGTCCATGTAGTGATGCTCCCTACCAGGATGTGTCCATGTAGTGATGCTCCCTACCAGGATGTGTCCATGTAGTGATGATCCCTACCAGGATGTGTCCATGTAGTGATGATCCCTACCAGGATGTGTCCATGTAGTGATGCTCCCTACCAGGATGTGTCCATGTAGTGATGCTCCCTACCAGGATGTGTCCATGTAGTGATGCTCCCTACCAGGATGTGTCCATGTAGTGATGATCCCTACCAGCTTGTGTTCATGTAGTGATGATCCCTACCAGGATGTGTCCATGCAGTGATGATCCCCACCAGGATGTGTCCATGTAGTGATGATCCCTACCAGGATGTGTCCATGTAGTGATGATCCCTACCAGGATGTGTCCATGTAGTGATGCTCCCTACCAGGATGTGTCCATGTAGTGATGCTCCCTACCAGGATGTGTCCATGTAGTGATGATCCCTACCAGGATGTGTCCATGCAGTGATGATCCCCACCAGGATGTGTCCATGTAGTGATGATCCCTACCAGGATGTGTCCATGTAGTGATGCTCCCTGCAGCCTGTGTCCATGCAGTGATGATCCCTACCAGGATGTGTCCATGTAGTGATGCTCCCTACCAGGATGTGTCCATGTAGTGATGTTCCCTACCAGGATGTGTCCATGTAGTGATGATACCTACCAGGATGTGTCCATGTAGTGATGATCCCTACCAGGATGTGTCCATGTAGTGATGCTCCCTGCCAGCCTGTGTCCATGTAGTGATGCTCCCTACCAGGATGTGTCCATGTAGTGATGCTCCCTACCAGGATGTGTCCATGTAGTGATGATCCCTACCAGGATGTGTCCATGTAGTGATGATCCCTACCAGGATGTGTCCATGCAGTGATGATCCCTACCAGGATGTGTCCATGTAGTGATGCTCCCTGCCAGCCTGTGTCCATGTAGTGATGCTCCCTACCAGGATGTGTCCATGTAGTGATGTTCCCTGCCAGCCTGTGTCCATGTAGTGATGCTCCCTACCAGGATGTGTCCATGTAGTGATGATCCCTACCAGGATGTGTCCATGTAGTGATGATCCCTACCAGGATGTGTCCATGTAGTGATGCTCCCTGCCAGCCTGTGTCCATGTAGTGATGATACCTACCAGGATGTGTCCATGTAGTGATGATCCCTACCAGGATGTGTCCATGTAGTGATGCTCCCTGCCAGCCTGTGTCCATGTAGTGATGATACCTACCAGGATGTGTCCATGTAGTGATGATACCTACCAGGATGTGTCCATGTAGTGATGCTCCCTACCAGGATGTGTCCATGTAGTGATGATCCCTACCAGGATGTGTCCATGTAGTGATGCTCCCTACCAGGATGTGTCCATGTAGTGATGATCCCTACCAGGATGTGTCCATGTAGTGATGATACCTACCAGGATGTGTCCATGTAGTGATGCTCCCTACCAGGATGTGTTCATGTAGTGATGATCCCTACCAGGATGTGTCCATGCAGTGATGATCCCGACCAGGATGTGTCCATGTAGTGATGATCCCTACCAGGATGTGTCCATGTAGTGATGATCCCTACCAGGATGTGTCCATGTAGTGATGCTCCCTACCAGGATGTGTCCATGTAGTGATGCTCCCTACCAGGATGTGTCCATGTAGTGATGATCCCTACCAGGATGTGTCCATGCAGTGATGATCCCTACCAGGATGTGTCCATGTAGTGATGCTCCCTGCAGCCTGTGTCCGTGTAGTGATGATACCTACCAGGATGTGTCCATGTAGTGATGATCCCTACCAGGATGTGTCCATGTAGTGATGTTCCCTACCAGGATGTGTCCATGTAGTGATGCTCCCTACCAGGATGTGTCCATGTAATGATGATCCCTACCAGGATGTGTCCATGTAGTGATGATCCCTACCAGGATGTGTCCATGTAGTGATGATCCGTACCAGCCTGTGCCCATGCAGTGATGCTCCCTATCAGCCTGTGCCCATGCAGTGATGATCCCTACCAGGATGTGTCCATGCAGTGATGCTCCCTACCAGGATGTATCCATGTAGTGATGATCCCTACCAGGATGTGTCCATGTAGTGATGATACCTACCAGGATGTGTCCATGTAGTGATGCTCCCTACCAGGATGTGTCCATGTAGTGATGATCCCTACCAGGATGTGTCCATGCAGTGATGATCCCCACCAGGATGTGTCCATGTAGTGATGATCCCCACCAGGATGTGTCCATGTAGTGATGCTCCCTACCAGGATGTGTCCATGTAGTGATGATCCCTACCAGGATGTGTCCATGTAGTGATGCTCCCTACCAGGATGTGTCCATGTAGTGATGATGCCTACCAGGATGTGTCCATGTAGTGATGCTCCCTACCAGGATGTGTCCATGTAGTGATGATCCCTACCAGGATGTGTCCATGTAGTGATGCTCCCTACCAGGATGTGTCCATGTAGTGATGATCCCTACCAGGATGTGTCCATGTAGTGATGATACCTACCAGGATGTGTCCATGTAGTGATGCTCCCTACCAGGATGTGTCCATGTAGTGATGATCCCTACCAGCTTGTGTTCATGTAGTGATGATCCCTACCAGGATGTGTCCATGCAGTGATGATCCCCACCAGGATGTGTCCATGTAGTGATGCTCCCTACCAGGATGTGTCCATGTAGTGATGATCCCTACCAGGATGTGTCCATGTAGTGATGCTCCCTACCAGGATGTGTCCATGTAGTGATGATACCTACCAGGATGTGTCCATGTAGTGATGCTCCCTACCAGGATGTGTCCATGTAGTGATGATCCCTACCAGGATGTGTCCATGTAATGATGATCCCTACCAGGATGTGTCCATGCAGTGATGATCCCTACCAGGATGTGTCCATGCAGTGATGCTCCCTACCAGGATGTATCCATGTAGTGATGATCCCTACCAGGATGTGTCCATGTAGTGATGATACCTACCAGGATGTGTCCATGTAGTGATGCTCCCTACCAGGATGTGTCCATGTAGTGATGATCCCTACCAGCTTGTGTTCATGTAGTGATGATCCCTACCAGGATGTGTCCATGCAGTGATGATCCCCACCAGGATATGTCCATGTAGTGATGATCCCCACCAGGATGTGTCCATGTAGTGATGCTCCCTACCAGGATGTGTCCATGTAGTGATGATCCCTACCAGGATGTGTCCATGCAGTGATGATCCCCACCAGGATGTGTCCATGTAGTGATGATCCCTACCAGGATGTGTCCATGTAGTGATGCTCCCTGCAGCCTGTGTCCATGTAGTGATGCTCCCTACCAGGATGTGTCCATGTAGTGATGCTCCCTACCAGGATGTGTCCATGTAGTGATGTTCTCTACCAGGATGTGTCCATGTAGTGATGCTCCCTACCAGGATGTGTCCATGTAATGATGATCCCTACCAGGATGTGTCCATGCAGTGATGATCCCTACCAGGATGTGTCCATGCAGTGATGCTCCCTACCAGGATGTATCCATGTAGTGATGATCCCTACCAGGATGTGTCCATGTAGTGATGATACCTACCAGGATGTGTCCATGTAGTGATGCTCCCTACCAGGATGTGTCCATGTAGTGATGATCCCTACCAGCTTGTGTTCATGTAGTGATGATCCCTACCAGGATGTGTAAATGCAGTGATGATCCCCACCAGGATATGTCCATGTAGTGATGATCCCCACCAGGATGTGTCCATGTAGTGATGATCCCTACCAGGATGTGTCCATGTAGTGATGATCCCTACCAGGATGTGTCCATGTAGTGATGCTCCCTACCAGGATGTGTCCATGTAGTGATGCTCCCTACCAGGATGTGTCCATGTAGTGATGATCCCTACCAGGATGTGTCCATGTAGTGATGCTCCCTACCAGGATGTGTCCATGTAGTGATGATCCCTACCAGGATGTGTCCATGTAGTGATGCTCCCTACCAGGATGTGTCCATGTAGTGATGCTCCCTACCAGGATGTGTCCATGTAGTGATGCTCCCTACCAGGATGTGTCCATGTAGTGATGCTCCCTACCAGGATGTGTCCATGTAATGATGATACCTACCCGGATGTGTCCATGTAGTGATGCTCCCTACCAGGATGTGTCCATGTAGTGATGATCCCTACCAGCCTGTGCCCATGCAGTGATGCTCCCTACCAGCCTGTGCCCATGCAGTGATGATCCCTACCAGGATGTGTCCATGCAGTGATGCTCCCTACCAGGATGTATCCATGTAGTGATGCTCCCTACCAGGATGTGTCCATGTAATGATGATCCCTACCAGGATGTGTCCATGTAGTGATGCTCCCTACCAGGATGTGTCCATGTAGTGATGATCCCTACCAGCCTGTGCCCATGCAGTGATGCTCCCTACCAGCCTGTGCCCATGCAGTGATGCTCCCTACCAGGATGTGTCCATGCAGTGATGATCCCTACCAGGATGTATCCATGTAGTGATGATCCCTACCAGGATGTGTCCATGTAATGATGATCCCTACCAGGATGTGTCCATGCAGTGATGATCCCTATCAGGATGTGTCCATGCAGTGATGATCCCTACCAGGATGTGTCCATGTAGTTATGATCCCTACCAGGATGTGTCCATGTAGTGATGCTCCCTACCAGGATGTATCCATGCAGTGATGCTCCCTACCAGGATGTGTCCATGCAGTGATGATCCCTACCAGGATGTGTCCATGCAGTGATGATCCCTACCAGGATGTGTCCATGTAGTGATGATCCCTACCAGGATGTGTCCATGTAGTGATGATCCCTACCAGGATGTGTCCATGTAGTGATGATCCCTACCAGGATGTGTCCATGTAGTGATGCTCCCTACCAGGATGTGTCCATGTAGTGATGATCCCTACCAGGATGTGTCCATGCAGTGATGCTCCCTACCAGGATGTATCCATGTAATGATGATCCCTACCAGGATGTGTCCATGTAGTGATGATTCCTACCAGGATGTGTCCATGTAATGATGATCCCTACCAGGATGTGTCCATGTAGTGATGCTCCCTACCAGGATGTATCCATGTAGTGATGATCCCTACCAGGATGTGTCCATGTAGTGATGCTCCCTACCAGGATGTGTCCATGTAGTGATGCTCCCTGCCAGCCTGTGTGCATGTAGTGATGCTCCCTACCAGGATGTGTCCATGTAGTGATGCTCCCTACCAGGATGTGTCCATGTAATGATGCTCCCTACCAGGATGTGTCCATGTAGTGATGATCCCTACCAGGATGTGTCCATGTAGTGATGCTCCCAACCAGCCTGTGCCCATGCAGTGATGATCCCTAGCAGGATGTGTCCATGCAGTGATCATCCCTACCAGGATGTGTCCATGTAGTGATGATACCTACCAGGATGTGTCCATGTAGTGATGCTCCCTACCAGGATGTGTCCATGTAGTGATGCTCCCTACCAGCTTGTGTTCATGTAGTGATGATCCCTACCAGGATGTGTCCATGCAGTGATGCTCCCAACCAGGATGTGTCCATGTAGTGATGATCCCCACCAGGATGTGTCCATGTAGTGATGCTCCCTACCAGGATGTGTCCATGTAGTGATGATCCCTACCAGGATGTGTCCATGTAGTGATGATCCCTACCAGGATGTGTCCATGTAGTGATGCTCCCTACCAGGATGTGTCCATGTAATGATGATCCCTACCAGGATGTGTCCATGTAGTGATGATCCCTACCAGGATGTGTCCATGTAGTGATGATCCCTACCAGGATGTGTCCATGCAGTGATGCTCCCTACCAGGATGTGTCCATGCAGTGATGATCCCTACCAGGATGTGTCCATGTAATGATGCTCCCTACAAGGATGTGTCCATGCAGTGATGATCCCTACCAGGATGTGTCCATGTAGTGATGATCCCTACCAGGATGTGTCCATGTAGTGATGATCCCTACCAGGATGTGTCCATGTAGTGATGCTCCCTGCCAGCCTGTGTCCATGTAGTGATGATACCCACCAGGATGTGTCCATGTAGTGATGATCCCTACCAGGATGTGTCCATGTAATGATGATCCCTACCAGGATGTGTCCATGTAGTGATGCTCCCTGCCAGCCTGTGTCCATGTAGTGATGATACCCACCAGGATGTGTCCATGTAGTGATGATCCCTACCAGGATGTGTCCATGTAGTGATGCTCCCTACCAGGATGTGTCCATGTAGTTATGATCACTACAAGGATGTGTCCATGTAGTGATGCTCCCTGCCAGCCTGTGTCCATGTAGTGATGATACCCACCAGGATGTGTCCATGTAGTGATGATCCCTACCAGGATGTGTCCATGTAGTGATGCTCCCTACCAGGATGTGTCCATGTAGTTATGATCACTACAAGGATGTGTCCATGTAGTGATGCTCCCTGCCAGCCTGTGTCCATGTAGTGATGATACCCACCAGGATGTGTCCATGTAGTGATGATCCCTACCAGGATGTGTCCATGTAATGATGATCCCTACCAGGATGTGTCCATGTAGTGATGCTCCCTGCCAGCCTGTGTCCATGTAGTGATGATACCCACCAGGATGTGTCCATGTAGTGATGATCCCTACCAGGATGTGTCCATGTAGTGATGCTCCCTACCAGGATGTGTCCATGTAGTTATGATCACTACAAGGATGTGTCCATGTAGTGATGCTCCCTGCCAGCCTGTGTCCATGTAGTGATGATACCCACCAGGATGTGTCCATGTAGTGATGATACCTACCAGGATGTGTCCATGTAGTGATGCTCCCTACCAGGATGTGTCCATGTAGTGATGCTCCCTACCAGGATGTGTCCATGTAGTGATGATCCCTACCAGGATGTGTCCATGCAGTGATGATCCCTACCAGGATGTGTCCATGTAGTGATGCTCCCTGCAGCCTGTGTCCGTGTAGTGATGATACCTACCAGGATGTGTCCATGTAGTGATGATCCCTACCAGGATGTGTCCATGTAGTGATGTTCCCTACCAGGATGTGTCCATGTAGTGATGCTCCCTACCAGGATGTGTCCATGTAATGATGATCCCTACCAGGATGTGTCCATGTAGTGATGCTCCCTACCAGGATGTGTCCATGTAGTGATGATCCGTACCAGCCTGTGCCCATGCAGTGATGCTCCCTATCAGCCTGTGCCCATGCAGTGATGATCCCTACCAGGATGTGTCCATGCAGTGATGCTCCCTACCAGGATGTATCCATGTAGTGATGATCCCTACCAGGATGTGTCCATGTAGTGATGATACCTACCAGGATGTGTCCATGTAGTGATGCTCCCTACCAGGATGTGTCCATGTAGTGATGATCCCTACCAGGATGTGTCCATGCAGTGATGATCCCCACCAGGATGTGTCCATGTAGTGATGATCCCCACCAGGATGTGTCCATGTAGTGATGCTCCCTACCAGGATGTGTCCATGTAGTGATGATCCCTACCAGGATGTGTCCATGTAGTGATGCTCCCTACCAGGATGTGTCCATGTAGTGATGATGCCTACCAGGATGTGTCCATGTAGTGATGCTCCCTACCAGGATGTGTCCATGTAGTGATGATCCCTACCAGGATGTGTCCATGTAGTGATGCTCCCTACCAGGATGTGTCCATGTAGTGATGATCCCTACCAGGATGTGTCCATGTAGTGATGATACCTACCAGGATGTGTCCATGTAGTGATGCTCCCTACCAGGATGTGTCCATGTAGTGATGATCCCTACCAGCTTGTGTTCATGTAGTGATGATCCCTACCAGGATGTGTCCATGCAGTGATGATCCCCACCAGGATGTGTCCATGTAGTGATGCTCCCTACCAGGATGTGTCCATGTAGTGATGATCCCTACCAGGATGTGTCCATGTAGTGATGCTCCCTACCAGGATGTGTCCATGTAGTGATGATACCTACCAGGATGTGTCCATGTAGTGATGCTCCCTACCAGGATGTGTCCATGTAGTGATGATCCCTACCAGGATGTGTCCATGTAATGATGATCCCTACCAGGATGTGTCCATGCAGTGATGATCCCTACCAGGATGTGTCCATGCAGTGATGCTCCCTACCAGGATGTATCCATGTAGTGATGATCCCTACCAGGATGTGTCCATGTAGTGATGATACCTACCAGGATGTGTCCATGTAGTGATGCTCCCTACCAGGATGTGTCCATGTAGTGATGATCCCTACCAGCTTGTGTTCATGTAGTGATGATCCCTACCAGGATGTGTCCATGCAGTGATGATCCCCACCAGGATATGTCCATGTAGTGATGATCCCCACCAGGATGTGTCCATGTAGTGATGCTCCCTACCAGGATGTGTCCATGTAGTGATGATCCCTACCAGGATGTGTCCATGCAGTGATGATCCCCACCAGGATGTGTCCATGTAGTGATGATCCCTACCAGGATGTGTCCATGTAGTGATGCTCCCTGCAGCCTGTGTCCATGTAGTGATGCTCCCTACCAGGATGTGTCCATGTAGTGATGCTCCCTACCAGGATGTGTCCATGTAGTGATGTTCTCTACCAGGATGTGTCCATGTAGTGATGCTCCCTACCAGGATGTGTCCATGTAATGATGATCCCTACCAGGATGTGTCCATGCAGTGATGATCCCTACCAGGATGTGTCCATGCAGTGATGCTCCCCACCAGGATGTATCCATGTAGTGATGATCCCTACCAGGATGTGTCCATGTAGTGATGATACCTACCAGGATGTGTCCATGTAGTGATGCTCCCTACCAGGATGTGTCCATGTAGTGATGATCCCTACCAGCTTGTGTTCATGTAGTGATGATCCCTACCAGGATGTGTAAATGCAGTGATGATCCCCACCAGGATATGTCCATGTAGTGATGATCCCCACCAGGATGTGTCCATGTAGTGATGCTCCCTACCAGGATGTGTCCATGTAGTGATGATCCCTACCAGGATGTGTCCATGTAGTGATGCTCCCTACCAGGATGTGTCCATGTAGTGATGCTCCCTACCAGGATGTGTCCATGTAGTGATGATCCCTACCAGGATGTGTCCATGTAGTGATGCTCCCTACCAGGATGTGTCCATGTAGTGATGATCCCTACCAGGATGTGTCCATGTAGTGATGCTCCCTACCAGGATGTGTCCATGTAGTGATGCTCCCTACCAGGATGTGTCCATGTAGTGATGCTCCCTACCAGGATGTGTCCATGTAGTGATGCTCCCTACCAGGATGTGTCCATGTAATGATGATACCTACCCGGATGTGTCCATGTAGTGATGCTCCCTACCAGGATGTGTCCATGTAGTGATGATCCCTACCAGCCTGTGCCCATGCAGTGATGCTCCCTACCAGCCTGTGCCCATGCAGTGATGATCCCTACCAGGATGTGTCCATGCAGTGATGCTCCCAACCAGGATGTATCCATGTAGTGATGCTCCCTACCAGGATGTGTCCATGTAATGATGATCCCTACCAGGATGTGTCCATGTAGTGATGCTCCCTACCAGGATGTGTCCATGTAGTGATGATCCCTACCAGCCTGTGCCCATGCAGTGATGCTCCCTACCAGCCTGTGCCCATGCAGTGATGCTCCCTACCAGGATGTGTCCATGCAGTGATGATCCCTACCAGGATGTATCCATGTAGTGATGATCCCTACCAGGATGTGTCCATGTAATGATGATCCCTACCAGGATGTGTCCATGCAGTGATGATCCCTATCAGGATGTGTCCATGCAGTGATGATCCCTACCAGGATGTGTCCATGTAGTTATGATCCCTACCAGGATGTGTCCATGTAGTGATGCTCCCTACCAGGATGTATCCATGCAGTGATGCTCCCTACCAGGATGTGTCCATGCAGTGATGATCCCTATCAGGATGTGTCCATGCAGTGATGATCCCTACCAGGATGTGTCCATGTAGTGATGATCCCTACCAGGATGTGTCCATGTAGTGATGATCCCTACCAGGATGTGTCCATGTAGTGATGATCCCTACCAGGATGTGTCCATGTAGTGATGCTCCCTACCAGGATGTGTCCATGTAGTGATGATCCCTACCAGGATGTGTCCATGCAGTGATGCTCCCTACCAGGATGTATCCATGTAATGATGATCCCTACCAGGATGTGTCCATGTAGTGATGATTCCTACCAGGATGTGTCCATGTAATGATGATCCCTACCAGGATGTGTCCATGTAGTGATGCTCCCTACCAGGATGTATCCATGTAGTGATGATCCCTACCAGGATGTGTCCATGTAGTGATGCTCCCTACCAGGATGTGTCCATGTAGTGATGCTCCCTGCCAGCCTGTGTGCATGTAGTGATGCTCCCTACCAGGATGTGTCCATGTAGTGATGCTCCCTACCAGGATGTGTCCATGTAATGATGCTCCCTACCAGGATGTGTCCATGTAGTGATGATCCCTACCAGGATGTGTCCATGTAGTGATGCTCCCAACCAGCCTGTGCCCATGCAGTGATGATCCCTAGCAGGATGTGTCCATGCAGTGATCATCCCTACCAGGATGTGTCCATGTAGTGATGATACCTACCAGGATGTGTCCATGTAGTGATGCTCCCTACCAGGATGTGTCCATGTAGTGATGCTCCCTACCAGCTTGTGTTCATGTAGTGATGATCCCTACCAGGATGTGTCCATGCAGTGATGCTCCCAACCAGGATGTGTCCATGTAGTGATGATCCCCACCAGGATGTATCCATGTAGTGATGATCCCTACCAGGATGTGTCCATGTAGTGATGATCCCTACCAGGATGTGTCCATGTAGTGATGCTCCCTACCAGAATGTATCCATGTAGTGATGCTCCCTACCAGGATGTGTCCATGTAATGATGATCCCTACCAGGATGTGTCCATGTAGTGATGATCCCTACCAGGATGTGTCCATGTAGTGATGATCCCTACCAGGATGTGTCCATGTAGTGATGATCCCTACCAGGATGTATCCATGTAGTGATGATACCTACCACGATGTGTCCATGTAATGATGATCCCTACCAGGATGTGTCCATGTAGTGATGATCCCTACCCGGATGTGTCCATGTAATGATGATCCCTACCAGGATGTGTCCATGTAGTGATGCTCCCTGCCAGCCTGTGTCCATGTAGTGATGATACCTACCAGGATGTGTCCATGTAGTGATGATCCCTACCAGGATGTGTCCATGTAGTGATGCTCCCTACCAGGATGTGTCCATGTAGTGATGCTCCCTACCAGCTTGTGTCCATGTAGTGATGATCCCTACCAGGATGTGTCCATGTAGTGATGCTCCCTACCAGCTTGTGTTCATGTAGTGATGATCCCTACCAGGATGTGTCCATGCAGTGATGCTCCCAACCAGGATGTGTCCATGTAGTGATGATCCCCACCAGGATGTGTCCATGTAGTGATGCTCCCTACCAGGATGTGTCCATGTAGTGATGATCCCTACCAGGATGTGTCCATGTAGTGATGATCCCTACCAGGATGTGTCCATGTAGTGATGCTCCCTACCAGGATGTGTCCATGTAATGATGATCCCTACCAGGATGTGTCCATGTAGTGATGATCCCTACCAGGATGTGTCCATGTAGTGATGATCCCTACCAGGATGTGTCCATGCAGTGATGATCCCTACCAGGATGTATCCATGTAGTGATGATACCTACCACGATGTGTCCATGTAATGATGATCCCTACCAGGATGTGTCCATGTAGTGATGATCCCTACCCGGATGTGTCCATGTAATGATGATCCCTACCAGGATGTGTCCATGTAGTGATGCTCCCTGCCAGCCTGTGTCCATGTAGTGATGATACCTACCAGGATGTGTCCATGTAGTGATGATCCCTACCAGGATGTGTCCATGTAATGATGATCCCTACCAGGATGTGTCCATGTAGTGATGATCCCTGCCAGCCTGTGTCCATGTAGTGATGCTCCCTGCCAGCCTGTGTCCATGTAGTGATGATACCTACCAGGATGTGTCCATGTAGTGATGATCCCTACCAGGATGTGTCCATGTAGTGATGATCTCTACCAGGATGTGTCCATGTAGTGATGCTCCCTACCAGGATGTGTCCATGTAGTGATGATCCCTACCAGCCTGTGCCCATGCAGTGATGATCCCTACCAGGATGTGTCCATGCAGTGATGATCCCTACCAGGATGTGTCCATGTAGTGATGCTCCCTACCAGGATGTGTCCATGTAGTGATGCTCCCTACCAGGATGTGTCCATGTAGTGATGCTCCCTACCAGGATGTGTCCATGCAGTGATGCTCCCCACCAGGATGTGTCCATGTAGTGATGATACCTACCAGGATGTGTCCATGCAGTGATGATCCCTACCAGGATGTGTCCATGCAGTGATGATCCCTACCAGGATGTGTCCATGTAGTGATGATCCCCACCAGGATGTGTCCATGTAGTGATGATCCCTACCAGGATGTGTCCATGCAGTGATGCTCCCTACCAGGATGTATCCATGTAGTGATGATCCCTACCAGGATGTGTCCATGTAGTGATGATCCCTACCAGGATGTGTCCATGTAGTGATGATCCCTACCAGGATGTATCCATGTAGTGATGATCCCTACCAGGATGTGTCCATGCAGTGATGCTCCCTACCAGGATGTATCCATGTAGTGATGATCCCTACCAGGATGTGTCCATGTAGTGATGATCCCTACCAGGATGTGTCCATGTAGTGATGCTCCCTACCAGAATGTATCCATGTAGTGATGCTCCCTACCAGGATGTGTCCATGTAATGATGATCCCTACCAGGATGTGTCCATGTAGTGATGATCCCTACCAGGATGTGTCCATGTAGTGATGATCCCTACCAGGATGTGTCCATGTAGTGATGCTCCCTGCCAGCCTGTGTCCATGTAGTGATGATACCTACCAGGATGTGTCCATGTAGTGATGATCCCTACCAGGATGTGTCCATGTAGTGATGCTCCCTGCCAGCCTGTGTCCATGTAGTGATGATACCTACCAGGATGTGTCCATGTAGTGATGATCCCTACCAGGATGTGTCCATGTAGTGATGCTCCCTACCAGGATGTGTCCATGTAGTGATGATCCCTACCAGGATGTGTCCATGTAGTGATGCTCCCTACCAGGATGTGTCCATGTAGTGATGATCCCTACCAGGATGTGTGCATGTAGTGATGATACCTACCAGGATGTGTCCATGTAGTGATGCTCCCTACCAGGATGTGTCCATGTAGTGATGCTCCCTACCAGCTTGTGTCCATGTAGTGATGATCCCTACCAGGATGTGTCCATGTAGTGATGCTCCCTACCAGGATGTGTCCATGTAGTGATGATCCCTACCAGGATGTGTCCATGTAGTGATGCTCCCTACCAGGATGTGTCCATGTAGTGATGATCCCTACCAGGATGTGTCCATGCAGTGATGATCCCTACCAGGATGTGTATATGTAGTGATGCTCCCTGCCAGCCTGTGTCCATGTAGTGATGCTCCCTGCCAGCCTGTGTCCATGTAGTGATGATACCTACCAGGATGTGTCCATGTAGTGATGATCCCTACCAGGATGTGTCCATGCAGTGATGATCCCTACCAGGATGTGTATATGTAGTGATGCTCCCTGCCAGCCTGTGTCCATGTAGTGATGATACCTACCAGGATGTGTCCATGTAGTGATGCTCCCTACCAGGATGTGTCCATGTAGTGATGATCCCTACCAGGATGTGTCCATGTAGTGATGCTCCCTACCAGGATGTGTCCATGTAGTGATGATCCCTACCAGGATGTGTCCATGTAGTGATGATCCCTACCAGGATGTGTCCATGCAGTGATGATCCCTACCAGGATGTGTATATGTAGTGATGCTCCCTGCCAGCCTGTGTCCATGTAGTGATGATACCTACCCGGATGTGTCCATGTAGTGATGATCCCTACCAGGATGTGTCCATGTAGTGATGCTCCCTACCAGGATGTGTCCATGTAGTGATGATCCCTACCAGGATGTGTCCATGTAATGATGATCCCTACCAGGATGTGTCCATGTAGTGATGCTCCCTACCAGGATGTGTCCATGTAGTGATGCTCCATGCCAGCCTGTGTCCATGTAGTGATGCTCTCTACCAGGATGTGTCCTTGTAGTGATGCTCCCTACCAGGATGTGTCCATGTAGTGATGCTCCCTACCAGGATGTGTCCATGTAGTGATGATCCCTACCAGGATGTGTCCATGTAGTGATGATCCCTACCAGCCTGTGCCCATGCAGTGATGATCCCTACCAGGATGTGTCCATGCAGTGATGATCCCTACCAGGATGTGTCCATGTAGTGATGCTCCCTACCAGGATGTGTCCATGTAGTGATGCTCCCTACCAGGATGTGTCCATGTAGTGATGCTCCCTACCAGGATGTGTCCATGCAGTGATGCTCCCCACCAGGATGTGTCCATGTAGTGATGATACCTACCAGGATGTGTCCATGCAGTGATGATCCCTACCAGGATGTGTCCATGCAGTGATGATCCCTACCAGGATGTGTCCATGTAGTGATGATCCCCACCAGGATGTGTCCATGTAGTGATGATCCCTACCAGGATGTGTCCATGCAGTGATGCTCCCTACCAGGATGTATCCATGTAGTGATGATCCCTACCAGGATGTGTCCATGTAGTGATGATCCCTACCAGGATGTGTCCATGTAGTGATGCTCCCTACCAGGATGTATCCATGTAGTGATGATCCCTACCAGGATGTGTCCATGCAGTGATGCTCCCTACCAGGATGTATCCATGTAGTGATGATCCCTACCAGGATGTGTCCATGTAGTGATGATCCCTACCAGGATGTGTCCATGTAGTGATGCTCCCTACCAGAATGTATCCATGTAGTGATGCTCCCTACCAGGATGTGTCCATGTAATGATGATCCCTACCAGGATGTGTCCATGTAGTGATGATCCCTACCAGGATGTGTCCATGTAGTGATGATCCCTACCAGGATGTGTCCATGTAGTGATGCTCCCTGCCAGCCTGTGTCCATGTAGTGATGATACCTACCAGGATGTGTCCATGTAGTGATGATCCCTACCAGGATGTGTCCATGTAGTGATGCTCCCTGCCAGCCTGTGTCCATGTAGTGATGATACCTACCAGGATGTGTCCATGTAGTGATGATCCCTACCAGGATGTGTCCATGTAGTGATGCTTCCTTCCAGGATGTGTCCATGTATTGATGATCCCTACCAGGATGTGTCCATGTAGTGATGCTCCCTACCAGGATGTGTCCATGTAGTGATGATCCCTACCAGGATGTGTGCATGTAGTGATGATACCTACCAGGATGTGTCCATGTAGTGATGCTCCCTACCAGGATGTGTCCATGTAGTGATGCTCCCTACCAGCTTGTGTTCATGTAGTGATGATCCCTACCAGGATGTGTCCATGCAGTGATGATCCCCACCAGGATGTGTCCATGTAGTGATGATCCCTACCAGGATGTGTCCATGTAGTGATGCTCCCTACCAGGATGTGTCCATGTAGTGATGATCCCTACCAGGATGTGTCCATGTAGTGATGCTCCCTACCAGGATGTGTCCATGTAGTGATGATCCCTACCAGGATGTGTCCATGCAGTGATGATCCCTACCAGGATGTGTATATGTAGTGATGCTCCCTGCCAGCCTGTGTCCATGTAGTGATGCTCCCTGCCAGCCTGTGTCCATGTAGTGATGATACCTACCAGGATGTGTCCATGTAGTGATGATCCCTACCAGGATGTGTCCATGCAGTGATGATCCCTACCAGGATGTGTATATGTAGTGATGATCCCTGCCAGCCTGTGTCCATGTAGTGATGATACCTACCAGGATGTGTCCATGTAGTGATGCTCCCTACCAGGATGTGTCCATGTAGTGATGATCCCTACCAGGATGTGTCCATGTAGTGATGCTCCCTACCAGGATGTGTCCATGTAGTGATGATCCCTACCAGGATGTGTCCATGTAGTGATGATCCCTACCAGGATGTGTCCATGCAGTGATGATCCCTACCAGGATGTGTATATGTAGTGATGCTCCCTGCCAGCCTGTGTCCATGTAGTGATGATACCTACCAGGATGTGTCCATGTAGTGATGATCCCTACCAGGATGTGTCCATGTAGTGATGCTCCCTACCAGGATGTGTCCATGTAGTGATGATCCCTACCAGGATGTGTCCATGTAGTGATGATCCCTACCAGGATGTGTCCATGTAGTGATGATCCCTACCAGGATGTGTGCATGTAGTGATGATACCTACCAGGATGTGTCCATGTAGTGATGATCCCTACCAGGATGTGTCCATGTAGTGATGCTCCCTACCAGCTTGTGTTCATGTAGTGATGATCCCTACCAGGATGTGTCCATGCAGTGATGATCCCCACCAGGATGTGTCCATGTAGTGATGATCCCTACCAGGATGTGTCCATGTAGTGATGCTCCCTACCAGGATGTGTCCATGTAGTGATGATCCCTACCAGGATGTGTCCATGTAGTGATGCTCCCTACCAGGATGTGTCCATGTAGTGATGATCCCTACCAGGATGTGTCCATGCAGTGATGATCCCTACCAGGATGTGTATATGTAGTGATGCTCCCTGCCAGCCTGTGTCCATGTAGTGACGCTCCCTACCAACCAGTTGTTATGCAGTGATGATCCCTACCAGGATGTGTCCATGTAGTGATGCTCCCTACCAACCTGTGTCCATGTAGTGACGCTCCCTACCAACCAGTTGCCATGTAGTGATTCTCAATACCAACCTGTGGTCATGCGGTCATGCTCCCTAACAACCCGTGGACATGTAGTGATGCTCTCTGCGAACCTGTGGTCATGTAGTGATGCTCTCTACCAGCCTGTGTCCCAGAACAGAACTATCACCATACACAATGAACCAACCAACACAGTGCAAGCACCGAGTGAACTCATTGTTCAGTCACTTAGTGATGCGTGACAGGCTGTCATTCTGTACACTGTAGTCCCGGTAACAACGACAATGAACGTCTTATAATACACTCTACCAACACTATCGCGGCATTGTGAACCATGGCATTAAAAATGTAGTGAATCTTGCAAGACGAATAGTTTACTTGTTGTTTCCATTGTGTTGAATGGTTGGTCGTTTAACGCTACATTCAGCAACATCCCAGCTGCCAGGCCGTCTGTAAATAATGGAAGCGGATCCAAACAACCCAGTGATCAACAGCATGACAGCATGAGCATCGATCTGCGCAACTGGGTTATGTTATGTGTCAACCAGGTCAGCAATCCTGATCAACTGTTCCTGTTAGAACATGCATGGGTGACTGAAGATCAAATATAAACCTAAAGTGTGCTTCTCACTAGACATTAGGTCATCTCTTGTTTTCCCAGAATAACTGCATTTGGGGTTTTTGTTTTGGAGTAAGACCACTTCCCGGGTTTTACTTTTCGTTAGTAAGACCGCTTCGCAGGGTTTACTTTTCCTAACTTTACATGACCATCAAGATTCAGTGAGTGTTTGAAATCAATTGAAAAATATCGTTCAAGATTATAGTCAGAATACAAAGGTTTTCCGACGCGGGAATGGAACCGGAATTCTCTATTCCGTAGCCAGACGCTCTACCTCACGGCCACGGGGCCGACGAAGGTGTAGAAGTTAAATTATGTTATTATAGTTATTGTCATTACATTGATTTTACGCGCGCTTCAGTCTTTTTATGTAGCTTCATTAAATGATCATCTGCATTGTAATTACCTACCATTGACGGTATATATGATAGAGAAAACACGTCTCCTCGAATTTGGTTGACAATGTAAAACCATCGGGGGCGGGAAATCTCTCGGGGCTCCGCCCCTCGGGATTTCCCTCCCCTTCCGGTTTTACATTGTCTACCAAAACCTCGGAGGCGTGTTTTCTCCTATACTTCTAAACCAGATGTTCACGGCGTACGACAAGCACGGGTTGGCAAGATCAGTTCTAAACAGATCTTCGCGAGGTACGACAGACATGGGATCGGAAGATCACTTCTGACCTGATCTTCACAGGGTTCGACAAGCATGGATTGCTGAAGACCAATTCAAACCCGGATCTTCGCCCATCCATGTGATGTGATAAGGATGTTGGGGTAGGGCATAGGTGAAGATAAAGGTATAAAATTCTTAAATGTGTTGACCTTCAGTGACCAGTACAAGAGACACTGACACTGGATCGCGTCACGTGTTTGACCATTAGCATGCCACACACTGGATCCTTATCACGTAAATACCCTTCACACCGTTTGGTACGGCATCCATACATTCATATAATACAGTCCCATATTCAACAGTCATATTCTAAAACAGACCACGCTCTCGTGCTGTATCTACAGTTTGGTACTGCATACCACCAAATACGTACAGGAGAATACTAATTTAAAGGTCACATGCAACGTAAAACACTTTGCAGATTCTGATAACTTTAGGTATGCACTTACCGAAACAAATAATCAAAAATGCCAATTCAACCTACACAGTTGAAAAAAAAACGCGATGACAAAAAGTCCGCGAAATCGGAGTTAAAACGATTCACTAATTTTCCCCCAGTGGCCATGGATTCAGATATGCCTCTTAACGCTAAACTGGATAACTGAATATTACATAAGTGTTTGGTGAAAATTATGTCTACAATAAATCTAAATACACACAGTATAATGTGACGCACAGAAGGAATTGTAAGCTATTACTATCGCGAATGAAATGCTATTACCTGTAATGACAGAATGAGAAAGGGAAGGGTGCAAGATTGGGGTGGGTGGGGGGAAGCTGCACACATCATTCTCACGAGAGTTTCAATGGTCATTTAAAACACTTTGAAGACAAAAGAGGTGCACATGGGTACGCCACCCTGCTCGCACACACACACGCATCTCCAGATACGCCTGTGCAAGGTATGGCAATTATCAACACACATGCCAGCGGGTCAGTTTGGTAATAAAGAGCAGTCGAGTAAACATTTTCTGCTCATCAAGTGAACACAGTATGTTGTATTTTCATGAGCACGTAAGGATATTTATAAGTTTCAGGGTGTGGTGGAGATTAATAGTTCATCAGAACAGGACACGGCATATACATATGAGTGACATCGGCATGTGTAAGTGAGTAAGGTTTTAGCAATATTCCAGCTTTTAGCAATATTCCAGAGATGTCACTACGGGGGACACCAGAAATGAGCTTCACACATTGTTGGGAATCGAACCCGGATGTTCGGAGTGACGCGCGAACGCTGTGATCACTAGGGTACCCCCGCCGAACCGATCAATGAAATATCTACCAGGAATATAACATTAGTGGGTGAGTTTAGTTTTACGCCGCATTCAGCAATATTCCAGCTATATGGCGGCAGATGACATTAGACTATAACAAAGCAGTATTTTCAAGGTATAGGAAGTAGTTTGAAATGGCGACTTAAGACTACAAGCTCTCCAAATATTTTGACAGTGTTCTCTATCAAATAATGAAATATTTCCCGTCGAAACTGTAAGGCACATATACTACTAGAGCGGGCGAGTTTAGTTTTACGCTCAGCAATACTCCATATAATCTGTATAATCGAGTCTGGACAAGACAATCCAGTGATCAACAACATGAACATCGATCTGCGCAATTGGGAACAGATGACATGTGTCAAACAAGTCAGCGAGCCTGACCACCCGATCCCGTTAGTCGCCTCTCACGACAAGCATAGTCGCCTTTTATGGCAAGCATGGGTTGCTGAAGTCCTACTCTACCCCGGACCTTCACGGGTCGCACATATACTGTACGCTTGCACTGACTCAGTTTAATTCCATCGTGTCGAATTCGTGAGTAAGTGAGCGAGAAAGAGTATACGCCGATTGTAGTAATATCACTACAGGGAACACCAGAAATAAGCTTTGAACACTTTGTGGGGAAATCAAACCCGGGCCAGCGGCAACACAAGCGATGCGTAAACGCAAGCGTTGGGTTGCTCGCTTCTGCATTGATGCAGACTTGACACCTTTGCCCCACTGACACAAACACTATGTGGATATTAAAATAGTTGGGAACACGAAACCAACAGTACTGTCGGAAATAGAAAAAAATGCTCTTTCAAATTGATATTCTACCATTTATGTAGTTAAAATTTAAAAATGTGAAATATCTGTTGAACTGAGTTCGGCCTTACTACAGTGTGAGTGGTAGAGAGATAGGAAACGTGAAAACACGGCTTTACTGAGGAGAGGCCAAAACGATTTATTTAGAACAGACCCTGGCTTTATGCAAATGATTGTGCAATAATATTGTATTTCAAAGGACACTTTTTAAAGGCCCATTCTGGAATTAAACTTAGCTTCATTATAAACGATAACTGACGTAAAAAGTAATAACCTTGATATTTATTTATTTATTTATTTATTTATTTATTTATTTATTTATTTATCAATCAATATGTCCATTAGCTAAAGGTGAAACAGAATTCAAATTTCCATGGATTCTAAAATATGGATCGGCCTTTTTTCTTCACAGATTCAGAATTTGCCTTTATGGACTAAAATCCCGTCTAGCTTGACTTCTGTAAGACTCCGCGAAAACCCGGAAAATGGATATGATAACAATTAAAGCATCTTCAAAGTGGACCTACAACCAAACTGACGCTGAAAAGTGCTTTTTTGTTTTTGTTTTGTTTTGTTTCGGATTTTTTTTCGTCATTGTGTGTGTGTGTGTGTCCGTGTGTCCGTGTGAGTGTATGTGAGTGTGTGTGCGTGTGCGTGTGCGTGTGTCTGCTTGTGACCTACAACCAAACTGACGCTGAAAATGCTTGTTGTCGGCAACGGTACTACAGGTATATACCCCAGGTACGTTTCTGTATACCCAAAGTACATATCTGTATACCCTAAACAAAGTAAAAAAGCAGAAACGCACACGGTACCCTAAACGGTGCATGGGTTCATGTTCCCGCAACCCAATACTGAAACTGCGTGGTTCCCTACGTTCAAATGAATCCAATGCATCGCCAAAAACTGGTAACATGTATG
Source organism: Haliotis asinina (assembly GCF_037392515.1). Lineage (NCBI taxonomy): Eukaryota > Metazoa > Mollusca > Gastropoda > Lepetellida > Haliotidae > Haliotis > Haliotis asinina. The sequence continues at coordinate 25,176,915 of NC_090292.1, forward strand.
CTCGTTTGGTGCTTTTTTGTTTTTGTTTTGTTTTGTTTTGGGGGTTTTTTTTCGTCTTTTGTGTGTGTGTGTGTGTGTGTGTGTGTGTGTGTGTGTGTGTGTGTGTGTGTGTGTGTGTGTGTGTGTGTGTGTGTGTGTGTGTGTGTGTGTAATTTGTTTGGGGGGGTTTAGGGGGTGGGGGGTGTTTTTAGTTTGTTTTTTTTGTTTTTGTTTTTATGAGTGTGTTAATTTGTACTTTTTCATCTAACACAGTCAAATGAAACGCATCTACTACAAATACAATAGTATGACAGCTGCGATCCTGAACACGACACAGTGTGCTATGGACTCGTCTAAGCGTACGTTTCCGTATTCTGAGTTTGATGAGGGTACGTCTCTATACACAGAACCGTTCCTGGGGTACTCATTTGTACCCGTGCCGACAGCTGCTCCTGTGTGCATGACGAGTGCTGGTGTTATTGGTAAACGTACATGCATCTTCAAATGGCTATTCAGTTGGACAGCTGCACATCGTGTACAGTGACAACAAACTTGGCCATGCAAATATGAAACATGCACTTTATGACCTGCTAAGCTTTGTTTCACATGCATGAATGAAAATTACCGTGAATTTTTTTCTGTTTAACTAAGCCGGAAGTAGAATTCTGCTGCGCACGCTTCTACCAGTCTACCGGGCTTGAATTATTCCCCATGTTACAAATTCAAAATATATTTGCAACGGTCAGCTGAATTTTATCTGGAGGCATGACTCGTGAAATAGTGAAATATTATATTATAATATTGAGTTATTTTGTAACTGCTTCACTGCACATCTGTAACAATGGTAAACCTGAACATGAAGGTTTCGACACGGCTGACTGGTGATTGACAAAGAAAGTACGCAGACAGCACGTGTCAGTGTAATATTTAAAACATTTATACACATTTAAGGGTTTTTATCACAGATCACGTAACATAGTTTCAGCTGTTTTACATACTGGTGCGTCATGTCTGACTAGTAAAACGAACCGAGTGGCACCCGAGATCAACGTCCATTATGTCCGCCCCTCAATTTGCTATAATGAGCAGTCGATTCAACGTAGTTTCTGCTAATCCACTGAAAAAAAATATGGTTTTTTTCACATGTACACTAAAATTAAGAATATATGCGGTCAGGTTAATACATCCAGATGACTATACACTTACCTTTGACAAATCCGCTTTGCGTGATTACAAGGATTACTCAATCAACGTATTCTTGGTGAATTCTTCGATCGATATTTTGGAATACTAAAATACGCTGGCTAACACATCAATGAAGTCTCACGCGAATTCATGCACAACACGACTGCTCAGTCGGGGTCCGTTATTTCAGTGTCTCGTCATGATAAATCATAACCATGAAAAAAATTCAGTTGTAGCCAGTTAACACAGGTATAAGCACGCACTAACTTAGACGTCTAGTGAGATATATGTTGCTATGTAGGATATCACGTTACAGCGTCCGACTTACTTGTAGTCAAAGCACATATAAACAAAAGAACATTCGCATGTTTATGTGGTTCTTTACTGCCACCAATAATGCCTCTGATATCGTCCCGAGATGAAGTTACTAACACCTTCAGCCCATCAAATATGATATAATAATTGTCATGCGAATTCTATATGACTATGGCGTATGTTCGAATAAATTTTAAAATTTTAAACCGTTCACCTAAAATGAAAAGCCCGTCGGCTTCCGTGGAATTTTATGCCGGGTAGCTTAAACACCTGGTTACCCCGGAATAAAGATACATCTTATAGGGTGCTAAGAGACATAAGGACTATGAGGTGACAAGAAGATCTGACGCGTCCTTGTTATCTTTTTCTTTTTTTCTCTCTCTTTTTTACTTATTTATTTCTTATTTCTTATTTTGTTATTTTTTTTCTCTTTTTTTCTAAGACGTCGTTACATTTATAACGTTGTTAGCTTCAGATGTTTTCAATTGAAGATAACTCTGTTTAGAACAAATGTTCAAATGAACTAAGATCTGTTGTTTATTTGGATCTTCACTTGAAAACAGGCCTTTTGGGCATATTTAACGGAACATTAACTTTATAGTTATTAAATATGAAATAAGAACATCTAAAATTAATATGTAAACGAATGTATACGCAAATGAAGGGTATGATAGGACTTATTCAGTTTGCCTAACACGATACAATCAAGGTAGGAGACGGATACAGCTTTCTGAGAAGGGGATAGGGGCAGTGGGGAGGTGCACTCTTCATTTTCACCCGAGTTTCAATGGTCATTTGACAAAATGTCAGGACAAAAGTGTAGCGCGCACCCCTGCACGCCCTCTGGATCCGCCTATAGTAATTATAATACAGTTTGAATCCTGTGGAGACGACCCCTTTTGACCCACACGAAGCAGACGACATGCATGGGGAACTTCGAGACAAAGTCACATGACGTTCCAGCAGAGAACAGAAGAAGCTGCCACAGGATTCAACATGATTTGTAGAACATTCCACAACGTCGTAGCAACGCCCGAGTGCTTCCATGCGTCGTCGACTGATGTCTTGTCGCCTGTATGCCACTCACGTGCCGATGTGCTTGTTCCTGGCGGTTCTCAAATATACTGTTTGGGATATGACTAGTGTTATACCCTTTGCCAGAATGTCGTGATTGGTTTTCTTGCATTGTCATGTCACATTCGTAACTACTCGTGTCATTCCGGCAAGCCTTGTAGGGCACGAAAAAAGACGGGTAGTAACGTTACGAATGATCATGTCAGAGAGGTTAAATTGATCGTGAAAATGTGGTTTCACTGAATATCAATACATACCTATTCTGAATCCACCTAACCTTGCATTTCGCTGACTGCATATATTCCGGAGGTATTGTTCTATGGCGTGGTGTGATCTAGTTGCATATCACTAAATTCACCTAGCAGTGAGTGAGTTCGCGAGTTGAGTTTTACGCCGCACTCTGCAATATTCTAGCTATATGGTGGCAGTCTGTAAATAATCGAGTCTGGGCCAGCCAATGCAGTAATCAACAGAATGAGCATCGATCTGCGCAATTGGGAACCGATGACATGTGTCAACCAAGTCAGCGAGTCTGACCACCCGATCCAGTTAGTCGCCTCTTACGACAAACATAGCCGCCTTTTATTACAAGCATGGGTTCTACCCCGAACCTTCATGGGTCGAATTAAACCAGCAGTTCACAGCACCAGAGACGATTCATCCACAATGGTTGAATTTAGATTTACGCTGTCTTTTGCAAGAGTCCAGCAATATTACGGGTGTTACTCCAGAAATGGGCTTCACACATTGTACTATGTTGGGAATCGAACCAGGGTGATCGGCGTGACGAGCGAACGCTTTAACCACTAGGCTACCCAGCCTTCACACTCACCTCTACATGAACATGAGTGTGGAGGTTTCCATAGCTGGCACATATGGACCTGCGTTTCCCTGCTTAACAATTTGTTGATTAGGATGACTATTAGGATGAAATTAAACTATTTAACTGAAGGAAAGCAACTGTTCCGAAAATATATCCATAAAACATTTTAAAAGCAAACCCAGACATTTTCCTGAAACCAGGAAACCAGTCAAAGAGTTTTTCTCGTGATCTTTTGGTATATCCTACTGGTTTCACCTGTTAATTCAACTTGATTGAGTGAAAGAGAGACATGTTTTCTCTACCAAGCCAATGAAAGCCTCAAACTAACTTTACGCGAGGAAACAGTTTCACTTTTAAATTCGGATTTTGACAGCATATGCAAGGGAAACAAACGACAGGATAGCAAAATAGAAAAATCGAAGCTGTCGTCATAGAGTAGGTAAAATAATATATTTCACTTTCTGTACTTCGGTATGAGAATGTTTGTAAACTTTTGCTTTTTTAAGTTTTGATTAATTTTGTAATATTGATGTTATGTTTTTAGAGTGAATTTGTGTTTTGATTGTTTTTTGTTGTTTTTGTTGTTGCTTTGTTGGGTGTTTTTGTTTTGTTTGTTTGTTTTGTTTTGTTTTGTTTTTTGTCAGTTTGATGTTTAAAGGAATAAACACATGGCCTGTTCTCTCCCTGTATCATTTACACTTTGAAAGCGATACAAGAACCTGTATCGAAACGTCGTGTTCCAGTATTAAAGAAGTTGTCATCCATATACAGTTATCCTATTTACTTCCAACTTCTGAAATATGCCTCTCAAGCAAGCATTGCATCAATGTTTGCAAACACGAGAGAAAATCTCCAAACTTCCTCGGTTATGGTCGCCTTATACCGCCAGATGTGTTTCTGCTCCACTAACCACACTACGGGTATGTATGTATACACGCTACACGTGATCGGTCATTTCACGTGTCCGTAACCAAACGCAACGAAATAGCAGATTTTCCTCGCAACCATCGAGAACACTGTTTTCGGAAACGTATTTTCAAACGAATACAACACCGGAGAGTGATACCTTTGTAATAGTAAAGGAAACTGTGTTTCAAACGTTTGGCGATTTGATGTTGAACTCTTAAAGAAAAAAAGCTACATCGAAATGTTAAAAAGTGGTATGATTTATCAAAACGTCTATCAAACAGAATCTATTTATAGTAGTAATATTTACCTCGGAGCTATTGTTTCTGGTTGCATTTCAGCTTCCGGTTTGATTATCTGGAGGAGAAAGTCAAACGGTGATTAGCAGAACTCATTGTTTGAGAGTATTTACTCGAATACGTGTTGTTGTGTTGTGGCACTGGTTTTCAAGAAAAAAAGATATCTGATCCAGACGCTTATGGGTGGGGAAATGTCAAATGAATTAACATGTCTGAAGCGGGTCAGTGTTCAGCTGTCATGGTATTCAGTTGATCAGGTGACCGCAATTTGCTTTTTAGATGTTCACGTCCAGATGGTGCCAGACTCGCTCATAAATATCATATCATAGTTTCACATGGATTACTGGCATTTCGATATTTCTCCAGGGACAAAAACTGTGAACATCATATACGGTAGGATGCGTGTAAGATGCCCATAGGAAAATTGCAACCTCATTGTTTTTAACCCGAAACAGTACCTGTGATTTACTGCATGAAATCTTGTCTCGTGGCACATAATACTTTCCGAAGTCTGATACGTAAGAATGATTGCCTGGGCAATATAGTAATACAGTAACAGGGAATATCACAGGGAATTATTTTGACATTATTAGGATCCTATGTATCAGAGGCCATATGACAGGATAAAATTACATGCTCTCTGCTTATATTCATCATTGTCCTAGATATGTCTTAACTGGATTAAGTGACCAGGGACTGTTGATGCCTTGAATCCTGACAATGTGAGATGTTGATCCTCATATCAGTCACTGATGAATTATTTTCCTTAATGTAACAGGCCTCTGTGGTATATGACTTGCTGACTGATGTGTAAAACAACTGAAAAAATGGTAAGGTTTTCATGGTTTAAACATGATAAGACACTTCTTCTCAACCAGTAACAATGTTTTGATTGAAATGACAGTGGTTTTTGTCTGTGAGTTTATCATGTCTGTCCTTGCATTAAAGTTCATGTCTTTCGTTTTTTTCTGTAATATGAATTAAGCATGTCAAGTAATCAAAGCTTGACAACTTTATCCTCATTGTAACAAGTTAAGGCAGTATTCTGACATTCCTGTTATTACTTCAACATTGTTCCAACAGTTTAATTTCTGTCAGTTCATATGTGTACAGATTAATATATTATGTTTGAACTAAGGCATTATCAGGGGTTCAAAGTTTTTTCTAAAAGCCACTTGCCACAGGACGAGTGAATTTAAGAAAGTAACTCACCCAGACTAATTTTCCACTTGCCCTGATTTTTGTGACATGATCATAATAATGTAATTTTGAAAGAATAAGTTGACATGGTATTTGATGTTAATGTTTACTGGACTGTTCATCGAGAAGTGATAAAAAGACAGATAGATAAAGAAATAATATAACTCAACTTATTGCCATTGTGAAATTGATTGGCTATATTCTGAACAGATATGAATGAAACCCAAGTTTATTTGTAGTGTTAATCCGTAAACAGAAATTATCTAGTACCCCCCCGGACAAGTATGACACCATTAATTGATTGCCAGATAATGAAAACTGACTTTACTTGGCATTGGGCGATGGGATTTCAAACCCCTTATCATGGATTCATGAACTCCACAACAGTGAATAATGCATAAGAGATATGCCCTACTTACTGTCAAGTCGACATGAATGTCATTGTTACTGGGGTTTTTTTTGTGACATGCCACTTTTATCACACTTAAGGCATCACACAAACAAATACATTTTAGTAGTTACCATTCATTGGCAGCAGAATTTACAAACTGGACCCAGTGGGGCAAACTACATTAAATTCTATAAATATATTTTTGTACAGGTTTTGATTTTATAATTTTGTGCAAAATGCAGCCAGCACATGTTAGTATTCAGCTGGAAAACAGAATGATGAGAAATTGGCTGATGGAAAGAACAAAAATATTGTTAATGTTGCTTATATAGTTAAGATGTGTATCTTTAAAAAGATATTGATCAAATTTTCCAAAGGAAATTAGTACACCTTCCTTCTCTAGTGAAAAGGGGTTAAGGCATTCACCTAACACATCAAAGACCCGGGTTTGATTCTCCACCTGGGTACAATGTGTCAAGTCCATTTCTGATAATGCAAGAATAGTAGAATACAGTTTAATATGTATACAAATGGTATAAGACATGAAAGTGTCATAAAACTAAACTAGCTCGGTCACTCTTGTGAATGAGACCTCCCCAACATTGTTTAGAAACAGGCCATGAGTAAAGGCGTAATTTTATGTATTTTGTCGGTAAATTTACACTGTGTTTTGTTTCTATAGGTTCTGATTATCAAACTCATTGTTTTCATGTTGATAATCATTCATAATTCTTCCCATGGATGATAATTGATGTTTCTGATTATCCATCTTTTTACCTGTACAGTTGTCTCTGCAAATATCTCACTGCAAAGTGATGGTTGCCATGGTAACAGAAAGGCCTGTTTTTTTTTCTTGAGTGTTTATTTGTTTTATATGCTAATATGGATGTTTATTTCTTCAGTTGAAGATGTCAGCAGAGGAGATGGGTCCAAAATATTCAGAATGAATCCATGGTCACTCGCAACAACCTTCCTGGATGGAAATATAAGCAACTCAACCTTGATTAAAAATATTCATTACTTGGGATAAAAGTTAACCAAACAAGGCAACAAGATGAATTTCGAGGTTGACGACCTTCAGGTCATTGAATTAGATATGATGGATAAGAGGAAGTATTATCCTTTGACGTTTGCAAGTGGAATGACGATACGGACACTTTTATATCCAGTGACACTGGTGAAAACAAGACTTCAGATTCAAAAGGGTCATACAATTTACAAGGGTACTTTTGATGCCTTTGTGAAAATAGCACGAAATGAGGGACTGTCTGGGTTGTACAGAGGCTTCTGGGTAAGCTGTTTGCAGCTGTTTCCATCGATGGCATACATCTCAACGTACGAAGGCACCCGCCATTACCTCATGAAAAACACATCTGTGACAAACAGCAAAACAAGGTCTTTCATAGCTGGAGGAAGTGCTTCTGTTGTAGGGCAAACATTGTCAGTGCCTCTTGATATAATAACCCAGCACCTTATGTTGATGGGACGGCGAAAAACGGGGTCCTCCGACATATCCAGTGAAAAAGTCCAAAAGAAGTTATCAAGTTTACAAAAATTAGAAATATCAGACGAGGCCAAGAAGAGACGTTTTGGTGCAGTAAGTGCAGTTATACGAGAAGTGTACAAGCGAAATGGGCTGCTTGGATTTTACAAGGGTTATTTTGTGTCACTGACGGTGTTCGCACCAAACAGCGCCCTCTGGTGGTTCTTCTATGACAGCTATTCAGGTAGGAGATTGAGTGGATATGCAGCACAACCTCGTGGTTTATATTCCCAGCATTCCAGCATTTAGAAGTTGCACAGGTGCAACCTGAAACTGCCTATTACACCCTCATATCGTACCCGGGTCGATGGGATAGCCGAGTGATTATAGTCTTCGCTCTTTACACCAAAGACCCTGGTTCAATTCCCCACATTGCTATGGCGTGGAGCCCATTTCTGCTGTAATATTGCTGAAATATTTCTAAAAGCAGCCTTAAACTGAACTCTCATTCACTCACTCAGTCACTTATGCACAAACCATGCACTATATCAATCCCTGATACGAAATTTTATGAAATAACATGAAATGATCTTATGTTACCCAGAACAATGTCATTATCCCTCACCGCATGTTCAGCGCAAAGCGTTGGATATAGTATCAGACTCCGTCCGTATGTAAGTACGGATTGGAATATCTTAAGAACCACTGACTATTTCAAATTGGATTCTATTCAAATATGGAACTGGTAATGTTTTTGTTGACATTTAACTTCATCTTAAACTACAACTTTCACTTTCATTTCTTTTTAAATTCCATAATATGCGAAGGGGGATTATGTCCCCTTAGTGACAATGCTTGTTATGATGATGATGATGATGATGATGAGGATGAGGATGATAGAAATAATGTATTTACTGTGCACATAAATCAAGCACTGTCAATCCCTGATGTCATCAAATTTTATGACTTACCACAAAATGATTTTAGTACTCACAGAACGATTTGGTCAAATGGTGATTGAAAAATGAAATAATCCATGCCAAAACTTGGTCAGTTTATATAATTTCATATCAAGCAGTGTGCATAAACTATGTTCCGTGCTCGATTTAGGAGATGTTAAACTATTTGCACCAGGTGCAACCTAAGATAAACCCTAGTTGCACCAGACAAATTCCAGTTGCACTGCTTCCATTGCAATATGTAATGACAGAAATATACTCTTGTATTATTCAAATTTTAGAAGAAAAATTAGCTGGCGTAATTATGCTTAAAATGTCTTCAGAAACCCATGTTTAGATGCAACAAACAGGATTGGGTGGTCAGGCTCACTAACTTGCTTGACAATGACACATGTACATGATGTATGTCATCATATCCCAGTTGTGATGCTGATGCTCATGCTGTTGATCACTGGAAGCCCATTTCAGGAATCCTGTTCAAAGTGGCTTAAAGCCAGTCTTCACTAATCAAGCACGGTTTTGATCCTGTTAGCTGTCTAATAGGAGACACTAAGCTGCAATATTAAAATTAACATTTTAGTTAATTCATAAATAGTGTTGTCAGCGATACATGACAATACTAATATTGTAGTCATGACGATATAGTGCCAAAGTATTGTGCATATTATTGTCCAATATGATATGAATCCTGATATAAGCATAAGGGTAGAGATTTTAAAGTATTTCATCAAATTCTGCTGTACTTGTTCAAATGTTCATTCGGAAATGAGATAATTAAGTTTATATATGGACTTTGTGAATGTTAATAAAATGCAAGCACTATGTTTGACACAGTTCTTGAGAAAACATGTTTATGAAGGGAAAATAAGTAAGCATATATTTTAAGTAAGTCTTTTTTTCTTGAGACGTTGCAATTCGACAATTTCCAAAATTAAACAAAGCTGTATAATGGACCATTTGAGGTATCATAGCAGTATATATAACAATGTAAAACATTGTATCAATTCATTCTGTCAGCAGCCAGTGCGTATCAGTGAATCGCGACTAACGGGATCAGGTGGTCCAGCTCGCTGACTTGGTTAGCAGACACATGTTACCAGTTCCCATTTGCACAGATCGATGCCTGCGCTGTTGATCACTGGATTGTTTGTTCCAAGCTCAATTATTTAACGGCTGCCGCCATATAGCTGGAATATTGGTGAGTGCAGCATGAAACTAAACTCATAGATTTGAACCAGTGTCACTCACTCACTCACTAATGATGTGCTTCAGATATGCTTGCCAGTATTGCTCCGGCCTTCGTCCCCAGGCTGGTGCTGCAGGTGGTGTCTGGGCCTCTCAGTGGCATCTCCGCTGCTGTCATCACCAACCCACTTGACCTCATCAGGGCACGGATGCAGGTAACGCAACATCCTCGATCATTTACTTTGTGCATTATCAACCTAAGAGGTACAGATAAGCTGCGTATCTGTGTAAATCACACAAATCATATAAATCACAAGAAAATTCCTACTATGTTTGATGCTTACAAGTAGGCTTGAACTTCAAGTTGAAATTTTTAAATCTGTAATAAATTTTATTTTACAAATGTATGTACAAAAATGTCAATATTTAGCTTGGAGATTACTGAGGATAGCTAAGATATCTGCAGTGCATTGAAAGGTTCTGTTGACCCTTGAAGGTCCCAGGGTAAAAAAGGCTTTCAGCAACCCATGCTTGCCATAAAAGGCGACTATGCATGTCGTAAGAGGCGACTAACGGGATCGGGTGGTCAGGCTCGCTGATTTGGTTGACACATGTCATTTGTTCCCAATTGCGCAGATCGGTGCTCATGTTCCTGTTATTTACAGACCACTGCCATGTAGCTGGAACATTGCTGAGTACGGCATAAAACTAAACTCACTCATTGAAAGGTTCTGTTTCAGCAGGTGCACAACTTGCAGTCTTTCTTATCATTTCTCATATTACTGATTCAAATATAAATAACAAGTGTGTAAAGCAGCATTTAGACTTTAGTATATTTTCACAATTAATGGAAAATAGCAAAATATCTGTGGTAGAACTGATCTTAAGCATTTTCAGCAACCCATGCTGGTCATAAGAGGCGACTAACAGGATCGGGTGATAACACTCACTGACTTGGTTGATACATGTCATCACATCCCAGTTGCGAAGATCAATGTTCATGATGTTGATCACAGGATTGTCTGATCTGGGCTCAATTGTTAACAGACCACTGCCTTAAAGCTGGAATATTGCCAAATGTGGCGTTAAGCAGACGTGAGAATTGCCGTGAATCATTTCCATGTTTTTTGTTTCATTTTGACCATTTCTGAGATCGATGTAAATTTGCAAAAAAATTTGAGGAGGAGGACAGGAGGGGGAGTGGTGGGTAAGGGGGTGTAATGTCGAAAGGGAAGCGCCATTCAGAAGTGTTTGCTAACTGTGTGCAGTGTTCATATTTCTGACACGGAGAATGAACCAGCGAAACCTATGCAACCCCAGTTCTTAGTTTATGGCACAATCAGTAACCTATTCTAGTGGTAATGTATAAAAAGTGAATTGCCGTACCTTTGCATCCGTGGTAAACGGCATTTCGCAGGAAAATGGCTACAATTATCAAGTGAGATGAAAATGACAATCGTCTAAAAGACATTGACTCATCTGGTCCATTGACTCGTCTGGACCAGCAAGGGAGCCTAAGCTTGACTTTATTTTTCAGTGTTTTTGCACAATTTGTTGTTCTCATGTCTGGTTAAGTAACAAACTCAAGGCTGCTTTGATCACATAGCTACCAGTCAGTTTCAGGTGTCAGTCACTGAATTGTTTGGTCCAGACTCAGTTTCCACTGTAAAATAGCTGAAATATTCAGGGTAATAATGATACATTTGTAAGGGGCCTAATATCCAAAAAAGTGCTCTGTGATGATGATAATAATAATACATTTGTAGGGTATTTAATATCCACCTCATGCTCAGTGATAATAATAATAATACATTTGTAGGGTGCCTAATATCCACCTCATGCTCAGTGATGATAATAATAATACATTTGTAGGGTGCCTAATATCCAGTTCATGCTTAGTGATGATAATAATAATACATTTGTAAGGTGTCTAATATCCACCTCATGCTCAGTGATGATAATAATAATACATTTGTAGGGTGCCTAATATCCAACTCATGCTCAGTGATAATAATAGTAATACATTTGTAAGGTGCCTAATATCCACCTCATGCTCAGTGATGATAATAATAATACATTTGTAAGGTGCCTAATACCCACCTCATGCTCAGTGATGATAATAATAATACATTTTTAACTTACCTTACCATAGGTCTTATGCATATTACCTCAAGCTTCGCTAGTAGAGATCAGACAGACGTTGATTCGCCATTCCCTGAATGGCTACCTCGTATAATCTACGGATGTAGTCACGGAAGTGACGTGATCTCCCTACTCGCGGGAAAGCGAGCCATCCCAAAATTCACTTTTACTTCTAGCGTTCGTCTGATCAGACGTGTTTGTTTCGCTCGGAGTTTTCTATTGTGTTGAATAAAGTTGTCGTTCAACAGGTAGGTATGTCTTGTTTCCCTAGGTGTGTGGTTAGTTAAATTGAATTTAACTTCACTTACCTTGCTACCTCGTGTTGTAAATGTTTCTTTTTTTTCTCACTTCGATGTGGGTTTTCCTGCGTTGTTTGTGAGGTGTCATGGCGGCCTTGGAGGTTCTTTATTCCGTCAGGAATACTTCCTCCATCTGTTCTGCTATTTTGTATGGTATTTCCTCCCGATTTTTGCCGTTTTTCATGTGTTTTTTTTGTCCCACGTGGCATGTTTCACAGGTAGCCATGTTGGTTGCTAGCCGTCGCTGTCGCGAGCTTACAGGCGTACCCACTTTAGGTTGGGGGTGCGCTTTTGCTGCATTTTTTATGTAGGGGTGTTTTTCGGTTCTACCTCTAGCGTTATTGTTTTATTTCACGCTTCGGGTATTTTTTTATCTGTTGCAGTTAACTGTGTATGACTCGGCAGTTTTGTACTGTCTGCAAGGGGCAGAAGTCAGCCAAGGATCCCCACCCCTGGTGTCCGGATTGTGCATCGCAGACCTGTTCCCTTGACAGCCGCTGTCAGCATGGTACTAGTCTTTCTGTGGCGGATTTCAAGACCTTTTTAGCTGTCCGTAGAAAGAGGTTTACTCAGCGGAAGAGGAGAATGTCTTCCCCAGCTTCTTCTTTAGGTTCTTTACAGGACGACCCGGAGCTGCCTACCTTTACAGCACCAACGCCGACGTCTGGTTTGGAGCGCTCATCTACGACGCCGGTTCGATCGTCTCCGGAGCCACTTCGCTCGGACGCCTTTGTTGACTTATCCCGTCCGGACGCCTTAGCGCACCCAGAAGTTCAGAGGCTATTACGGTCTCTCCTGACGCCCAGCACTTCTACTAGAGAGCCAGCGCCGACCTCAGTTACTGTGCCAGCGCCCATGTCAGCGCCTGCCTTGATTCCCGAACTAATTTCAACGTCAACGCCTACGCCTATGCCAGCACCGACACCTACGTCAGCGCCTATGCCCACGTCAGCGTCTACAGCTTTGATGGGGACACCTTCACTGGTTCCAATACCAGCACCTATACCTACGCCAGCGCTTGTTCAGACGCCGGCTCCTGTGCCTCCGCCAGCGCCTTACCGGATCCCCAGGATCTCTCACACGCTATCTAGAGAAGAGGTGCTACAACGTCAGCTAGACGAGGAGCGCGCTCGGCGCTTAGAAGCTGAGCGCTCGAGACGCAGATCATGGTCCAGATCTCCGAGGAATCGGCGCTCCCGTTCTCCTCACCGTAGTCGGCGCCGGCGCTCGCGCTCATGCTCACGCTCTCCTAGACGACGGCGCTTCCGTTCGCGATCCAGATCTCCTCGGCGCTCTTCCAGAACCCGGCGTTCACGTTCACCAGAGGCCTCGCGAGTTTCACTGAAGGATTCTTCTACTCGGACGCCTTCTACCTCTTCCACCCAGCGGCGGGAATCGACTTCAGTCTCTTGGGAAGATTTGGAGGAGCAACACTTCTGCCCTGACTATGAAGAAGAGGCAGGTGTAGGCGAGGATGATGGCACCTATCTACCACTATCGGCAGTGTTTGAGTGGATTGCTGACAGGCTACCTGACTGTCCTTCTCCGTCAGTCGACCCTAATAATCCGGCGTCCATCCGTTTGTCCCCGGAACTACTAATTCCACCTCATCCTATGGTGGCGGAGGCAGTGTCTCTCCTGGACGAGGATTTTGCCAAGCTGTCTCTGAATCCTACGATCAAGGCGTCTAAGTCAAGGAAGTCGGATTACAAGATCCACAGCCTAGACTTCACAGATAATGGTGCAGCCCAGGACGACTCACTCAAGCGCTTGTCAAGTTCTTCACTCTCAGCTTATAAAGTGCAGGACTCCAAATTAGCAGCTATTGACACGGAACTCAAGCGTATGCTTAAACCCATTTCGGCGTTAGCCTCAGCTACTTCAGCGGCTGCAGCAGACCTATCAGAAGACAACGCCTCCAGGGTGGATCATCTCACGACGATCTTCCAGTGGCAGGGCAAAGTTCTTCATGACTTACTCGGTCACTTACGTGCAGCGTTGGCTATGACAACTTCGGTTCGCCGCTCCGGCTTCCTGGATACATGTAATTGGCAGGAGGAATTTAAGCGCCAATTACTTCGGGCTCCCTTCACTTCCAAGTTTCTGTTCGCCGACAAGATTCCAGATATTTACAAGTCGCACGCGGAATTAACGAACACTGAAGTCGCGCTGTCTACCTTTGAGGCGCTTGGTTCTGCCTTTCGTGGCAGAGCCAGAGGAAGTGGAAAGAAGCGCTATATTCCCAGGAGGGAATCCATCCGCTCCTCCTTTGGGAGGGGACGGGGCCGCACCAAGGATAATGACACTCAGCGGAAGCCCCAGGAGCGCAGCCGGGACACCCCCTCGATGCCAGGGCGAGGCAGAGGCAAGCGCCCCTACTCTGGTCGCTGAAGCCGTGGATGTCTCCGACTGGGACCTCCCACCCCCAGTCGTACCTGTCCATCCGACTCCAGTAGGTGGGAGACTAGGGATCTTCTGGCCCAACTGGTCATTCCTAGAGGATCCGTTTGTAAGCAAGATTCTGAAGTCCGGCTACAAACTACCATTGGTCGAGACTCCACCGCTGACATCTACTCCCCAGTCGCGGATATATCCTCAACACCAACTAGCTCTCCTAGAGTCCAATATCGACATTCTGTTATCCAAGAGAGCCATAGAGACAGTGCTGGAACCCCACCGCTCCCCGGGGTTCTACTCACCCATCTTCCTGGTGCCAAAGAAAGATTCCGACAAGATGCGCATGATTCACAACATGGCGGTCTTCAACAGACAGTATCTGGCCGACCCTCCTCATTTCCGAATGACGTCCCTAGAGCAGATTCGAGCCAAATTGTCTCCCGGGGCTTGGCTAGCCAGTCTGGACCTACAGGACGCTTACCTACATGTTCCCATACATCCGCGTCACAGGAAGTACCTGAGGTTCGTCTTCAACGGAATACATTACCAGTGGAGGGTGCTTCCGTTTGGCATTTCTACGGCCCCGTGGCTTTTCACACGCATCACGCTTCCGGTTACCAGGTTTCTTCATCTAAGGGGAGTGGACTTCGATCCATATATAGACGACTGCCTTCTCAACCACGGCAGTCCTCTACTGCTACGCAAACACTTGGACTTCTCCACCCGCCTGCTGCATCAACTGGGTTGGATGGTCAACACCAACAAGTCACATCTGGAACCAACTCAAGAACTGACCTTCATCGGGGGATTATTTTTAACAAAAGACAATCTTGTCAGGGTCCCTCCAGATCGATGGCTAAAGATTCTGGCGTTTGCGGATCGAGGTCTCTCTCAACCCATGACCCTCAGAGAGTGGCAGTCTCTGTTGGGTCTTTTGACATCGGCGCAGGATCTTACTCTCAGAGGGCGCCTTATGCTACGGCCCTTACAGAGGTTTCTGTCACCATTCATCCAGATGAACGACCTCAAGTCACGGGTTCTTCTACCTCCACATCTACATCAGTATCTCCGGTGGTGGATGGTAGAATCGAATGTCTGCGTCGGCGTCTGTTTGGAAGACTCCAGTCACGACCACGAGTTGTTCGTGGATGCGTCTCTACTAGGGTGGGGCGCCCATCTGGCGGGCCGAACGACCTCAGGGCTGTGGTCCGACGCCGAAAGGTTGTGGCACATCAACAACCTGGAATTGCAAGCCGTCATTCTAGCAGTTCGCCGCTGGCTACCGATTTTGTCCAACACCAAGCTCCTGGTGGCGTCGGACAACTCCACAGTCGTCTGGGTTATCCGGAATCAGGGCACGACCAGGTCCAAGCAACTTCTAGACCAGATGTTCGTGTTAGCAGATCTGCTAGACAGCAACAGGATCACAATCAGGGTTCGACACATACCCGGCTGCAAGAACATTCTGGCAGACGCGTTGTCGCGCCCAGGCAGACCTTCACCGACGGAATGGATGCTTCATCCAGACGTGTTTCGTCAGATTTGCCTTCGCCACGGGAGACCCTTGGTGGACCTCTTCGCCACCAGCTTCAACCATCAGCTACCAACTTACGTGTCTCCCGTACCGGATCCACAGGCTTGGGCAGTCGACGCTCTATCTCTGTCGTGGGAGGGTCTAGACGCGTACGCTTTTCCACCACCCGTTCTTCTCCCAGAAGTGATTGGCAAGATCAAGCAGACACAGAACCTGAGACTGCTTTTGGTCGCGCCCTGGTGGCCAGCCAGACCGTGGTTCCCCGATCTGTGACGCCTCGTCAGCGGAGATCCGGTTCAGCTTCCAGATTGGCCACACCTCCTTCGTCATCCGCACAGCCAACAACTCCATCCAGATCCGCTGAGATTCCATCTGCACGGCTGGACCATTTACAGAAGGCATTAAGGGCGAAAGGCTATTCCTTGCATGTGGCGAATGCCATAACCCGAGCTCATCGGACATCCACCAGATCCCTCTATGATGACAAGTGGCGCTCATTTGAAAGCTTTTGTGCTCAGAGATCACAGGATCCCATGACAGCTTCCCCACAGTTCGTGGCGAATTTTTTGATGTTTCTACGTAATTCCAAGCATCTCAAAGGGAGTACGTTGGGTACCTACTTGTCAGCATTGAACTCCGTCTTGGCGGTCAAGACGGATCGTCAGATTTCTAAAGTTCCAGAACTGGTTGCCCTGCTGAAGGCGTTCAAGTTGGAGGACCAGAAGGTCAAGTTCCGCCCTCCAGCTTGGGATCTGAATGTTGTTTTGCAACACTTGAGAGGCTCCCCATATGAGCCCCTAGAGGATGCTTCCTTCGAGCTGTTGTCCAGGAAGACGGTCTTCTTACTTGCCCTAGCTACGGCAGCTAGAGTTAGTGAGATTCATGCCCTGGATGTCACACAAGTGCGTTTTGAACAAGCTAGGCATGGTCGAGTCCACTTGGGATTGCTGTGGGACTTCATTGCCAAGAATCAGCTTCCCGGGCAACCAGATAGACGGTTCTCCATCCCGCCTTTATCGACCATCCTCGGACGACATGATACGGAGGAGGAGTTCCTGTGTCCAGTCAGGGCCCTTAGATATTACATCCAGAGGTCTGCCTTGAAGAGACATTCCCGAAAGAGACTGTTTATCCCTTTTTCTTCATCGTGCAAGGGGGAAGTTAATAGAAACACTATTGCTCTGTGGCTTCGTGCGACTATCCTGGCGGCGTACGATGCCAAGAAACTCCCCCATCCGACGGCGAACAACCCCCATGAAATTAGAGCCCTGGCGTCCACTATGGCCCTCCACAGGAACTGTACGGTGCCACGGATTATGGAGGGTTGTTTTTGGAAGTCGTCCACCGTTTTTGCCTCACACTACCTGAGGGACTTGGCTGTCGAGGACATGGAGGGGCTTCAGTCTTTTGGCCCGTTGGTGGTTGCACAGCAACTCACCCAGCCTTCCGCCCATTAGGTAATTGTGTTGTTCTTACCTTTGGTCTTAAGATTAACCTCACCCTCTGGGTGCGTCGGTTTCTCTTTGGAGTTCCCTTGGGTTATCCTTTGTCCTGTTTCCAGGTTTGCCCTGTGACGTTGGCATTGGTCTCCCGGGTCTCCTGTGCATGTGCTTGGTCTGCTGAAGATGTGAAGGTCCTCCGGAGTCCACACCACCGTCCTCTCTGTCGAAGCCATATGCATAAGACCTATGGTAAGGTAAGTTAAAAATTTATTAAAATCTAAATATTTTAGATATTTAAATACTTACCTTACCATAGGGCGGTGACTCCCTCCCAACGCTGGATGCTCCTCCCCACTTTGGACTCATCGGACCTTTCTTTCCTGCTGCCAGTAAAAGTGAATTTTGGGATGGCTCGCTTTCCCGCGAGTAGGGAGATCACGTCACTTCCGTGACTACATCCGTAGATTATACGAGGTAGCCATTCAGGGAATGGCGAATCAACGTCTGTCTGATCTCTACTAGCGAAGCTTGAGGTAATATGCATAAGACCTATGGTAAGGTAAGTATTTAAATATCTAAAATATTTAGATTTTAATAAATTTGAAAGGTGCCTAATATCCACCTCATGCTCAGTGATGATAATAATAATACATTTGTAGGCTGCCTAATATCCACCTCATGCTCAGTGATGATAATAATAATACATTTGTAGGCTGCCTAATATCCACCTCATGCTCAGTGATGATAATAATAATACATTTGTAGGCTGCCTAATATCCACCTCATGCTCAGTGATGATAATAATAATACATTTGTAGGGTGCCTAATATCCACCTCATGCTCAGTGATGATAATAATAATACATTTGTAAGGTGCCTAATATCCACCTCATGCTCAGTGATAATAATAATAATACATTTGTAGGCTGCCTAATATCCACCTCATGCTCAGTGATGATAATAATAATACATTTGTAAGGTGCCTAATATCCACCTCATGCTCAGTGATGATAATAATACATTGATAAAACGGGAACATTTATACATAAAACAGACAATAATTATCTGCTAATACACAGATAGAAAAAGGTGAGTCTTTAGTGGGTGTATTTCTTAGGTTTAAGGGAAGTGAATTCCAGAGTTGTGGGTTGATGAAAGAGAAGGCGCATTCAAAAAGTGATTTTGGTTGGCAGTAAACAACAAACAAACAAACAAACTCAATCCATGCTTTTCAATCATCCATGCAGGTTGATGGGACCAGTTTCTCAAACACTGTGAAGATATTGTGGCAAGAGGAACGATTCTGGATTGTCACAAAGGGTCTGACAGCTCGTCTGGTGCAGTCCGTGATGTTTTCATTTTTCATCATTCTCGGTTACGAGACTATCAAACGGTGGAGCCTTCTGGACGAATACAAGCAGCAAGTGCGCTGGTGACGGCAGCATCCTGTAGGAAAATACCTCTTTTAGCTAAAATGTAAAATGGATATTTTTTTCAAGATCAATGGTTGATATGTGTGATAACAGAATGGTTTGTATGCAAGTTTGTTTTTTTTGATACTATGTAGAAAGTTCTGCAGCCATTAAGACTGTGTTGAAAGTTCTACATGTGTTGCACCAACGAATCCAGTATGAGATAACTATCATACTTATTATGAATATTGGGTATAAGATGAGATTTTAAGGGGAGGAGTGGCAGGGGGTGGTTTAGCACCCATACCGAGTGCAGTTTGTCTTATTATGTGATTCTAGAGATAGAATGAGATTACAAATTGAATTCATAAAGGGATACAGTTATATACTCAGGTAAGAAGTCTTGATTAATACCCCACCTCTTTGCTAAATATTCTCAATGATTTCTTCCAGCTCTGCCACCCTTTTTCTGTTTTTGTACCTTATGTCAGCACAAGAGTGTGTGACTTACACAAGGACTTTTAGCAAGGATGTTGAATGGACTTCATAGTAGTCTTACCGGATACCAAGGCTCAACATTCATGCTTCCCCACTGGCCCAGGTCTAGTAAAATGTTGACAGGACCAGTGCACCTGTGATAAGTGCTATCCCAAAAGTCTAGTAGATATTTAAGGATGACAGTATACTTATAAGAGTCTCTTGCAAGTCCAGTAAGAATCTGTAAGGACCAGTGATTTTTAAAAGTTACTGGTCCTGTGGTCTTGTTCGGGAATTTTGGTGCCATGCGAATACAGCAGCCTTAGTATGATAATGTCAACAGGTATCTTCCTTGTTCTGCTTATGTTACCTTTCGTATGACTAAAGGGGTTAAAAAATCCCATTGCCCAGTGCACGAGACAAGTCAGTTTTCATTTCAGGCAATCAAATTATGGTATTGTCATGTCCATGGACTACTAGATAATTTCCGCTTGTGGTTTCAATCTGCAAATAAACTTGGATTTCATTTCATATCTGCTCAAAATATAGCTATTGAATTTCGCAGTGATAGTAAAGTAGAGTTGTCTTTCTTTGCTATATCTCACTTCTCAATAAATTGTCAAGTGAACATCCGTATCAAATACCATGTTGATTTATTCTTTCATAATTACGTCATTATGGTTATGTTGTATATTGCTCAGCTGCAGGAAACGCCCACAACCATTTCTAGACCAGAAACCCCTATAATGAATTACATAAGAGCTGTAGTATCTGGCTGTTGCTAGTGATGTGGAACTCCCCACTGTCTTCAAGGGGTCGATGACTGCTGTGTTGGTACTATAGTGAGAGTTTTAATTTCGGCTTTATTCCAATGATTTTAACTTTTGTTGATTTTTTATCACGTTCCTTCCTTTGTTCTAGGCAGTTAGGGTTCATATTATTGAGTTTTCAGCTCAACCAAAAATTTAGAATATGGACTTTACTCCTAATTATGACGGGTTTCCCACATGAGTTTCCATGGTAACCCTTTTGGTTTGTTTATAGGAACTAAACTTTAGGTTTTTCACTCTGATTTTAAGAGTGTTTCATTTTTATCACATTAACAAGCATTCTCTTCCCACAGAGGTGTGTGTGTCACATCAACACAAGTCTGAGGAGGGATATTTATGGCCGCACATTTGCTAGTATTCGTCAAATTGGATCCAAGCTGATACAGCACGTCCAGATTGGATAGAAAGAACGGAAATAATTCATGTTGTGATTATTTTGCTGCTAGGGGATTTTATGAGAACCGAGAAATGTGTCCGCATTAGAACAGAGGTTTGTAGGAAGATATGACAGGGCTCGATTTAGTGCTCTGTAACTTGCACGGGTGCAACCCAATATTACAAAGTGCAAACTAGTCATCAGCCTTAACTTGCACCACGTAGAAGTCAATTTTGAGTGGTTAAAACTTCTGAACAAAAATTCTAGATATTTGTGTCATCATATTGCAATAAAAGCATTGCACCTTGAATTTAGCTGGTGCAACTTTTATCTTGGGTTGCACCTAAGATTGAGCCATGTATGACAAGTAACTTCTGTGGGAAGAAAATAATAAACAACAGGATTTGATTTTTTAAGCTGTGAAAATTTATTAATTTTATTTTCTTATTCTTCAAAAACCTGTGACCAACTGATCCGTAAAACAAGAAATAAAGTTAGTCTGGCCTTGTGTCACACTCAAAGCTGTTTCCATCATGTAACTGCCAGTCCGAATTACAATGTACATCTGTCGTCCATTGTACAGGTCAGCTTTCAATACAGTCTCTGGAATTGTTATTTCTGTTAAAATGTTCAAGGTTTATTTTAGTCATGCGGATTTGTTTCAGGTTTGTTTTATTACACATTTGAATATTTAGTAATTATTTGGTGTGACCAATGCGGTTGTTTTCATGATTGTATATTTGAATGTACCATTGTAGCAGTTGCTGCTGTGTTTACGTTCCCTGCATCTGCAACAAACCGTCAGCCATTGAAGAAAGCCTTTGGTTTACAGGAGGCAGTATGTTGAATTATAATCATTATTATCTTCATAATAAATGGATTAATAATCATATGTCTCCACGGCTTGCAGTTTGGTAAACCCTTACACCAGGCTGAATCTCTGTGGTTCTCACAGTTAATGAATAACCGTTCTTAACCACCGAATATTTTATTTGCCAAATTGATCAGCTATTTTACTTGAAAAACCATCCCAATCAGAACATAGGTTAACAACCACGCTCAGTGTTAGGCTGGCTGTCATCAACAAGGCAGTCAGTCCTACTTATTATGACTGACCATTGTTGACTGCGAAATACTCAAGGAATGTGTATTAAGTACACACAAGTGTTAGGAATAGATGCAATATGAAATTCATGGCATCCAGAGGGACACGCATTATTATTCATTAAACCCTCAACACATCTATGACTTCACTAAGTTTTTGGTTGTTTGTTCAGAGCAGTTACGTGCATCAGACCACATGATCAATTTCAGGCTCTAAAGAAATCACCAGAATGTACAATTCCCTACTTTGTTACTTTACAGGACCCTCACATTGCCTGCAAGGATGTTGAAATTTGATTCATCCATAAAATGCCAATGAAAATCAAGGGCAGATAATTTGTGATCACAAAGTCCACAGAAGTAGATCGAGCAGTTCGTTCAGGTTTACCGAAATGTAAGCCCTGATGCTGATTTGTCTAAACAGGCTTAAGTATGGATTCTGACAAGAGTCTGGAGCCTGGAGATTTAGAGGATGAGTTTACCAGTGTTTGAATTACATGAGTTATATCCTAAGCTGATTGGACTTAGAGACTGGTCAGTCTAAGAACCCCTTGACTTTCATGTTTATTTCTACACTTGTTTCCTCAGGTTGTGCAGTCAAATTCTTTTTAATAGTAGCCAGATTTTGATTTTAATTTGCTGTTTTGTATCCGAATGTGAAATTCAGAAATCTTGTAGCCAAGAAACTAGCATCACTTTCAGTTCACTATAACACCACATGATTTTGAGATGGCGGTTACTGTAGCCATGGGAGGTAACTCAGGAATCACAGAGTTTTGTATTAAACTTTCATATATGTTGTATCTTTACACATCGAAGTTTCACAACTGTAAAACAGTTGTTTTTCAAAGGACGAGTTGTGATAAGATTTTGTTAACTAGGATTGACAAAGGTGAAATATTTTTTTTTATTAAATTAAACTGTCAATGTGAAAAAAGGGGGTTGTTTGTGTGCATTTTTAGACAACATTGTTACATTTAACAGTAAAGGTGGATGATTGACAACTTGGATCGACTGATAGTTTAGAGAATTCTCGAAAAATATTTTTGATGTTAGATGATGAATGCTTTATTTGTTTTTACCAGAGTTCTTGAAAAACATTTTTGATGTTAGATGATGAATGCTATATTTGTTTTTACCAATAATAGCTGAAAGGCATAAATAAGTACATTTTCTTGTTCTGGAAGAAAGGTAGTTCCATTAATTTTAACTGCCACAAAATGGGGTTTCGTATAGACTTTTTGACAGAGTTCTTATACACTTTCCAATAGTGTAAGGAAATGGAATAAGGAATTATTAGGGATTAGGAATTAAGGAAATGTTGCACCCTATTGAAAGTTTCGCTCCAGAGTATTATTAATTACATTATATATTCACTTGTCACCTTGAATACCTGATTCTAATTCCCCACATCCATTGAATATACTGAACAGCAAAAGAAAGCAATTTTTAAAAAAAAATGAAATCTCAAAAGTAAGTGTTTGTGTTTATTTCTTCTATTTAAAACCTCGACACACAAAAAAAACCAACCCATTGTTGCGTTTCTTTTTCTGTGCAGTATATGTGAAGATCAGTTAAAGTGCTTCTTGCACCATGTACAACTCACCACAGTTGCCCGATGAACATTGTATCACGCACAAATCTGTGTTACCAGTCATACTACCATCGTCCCAGACTGTTATATTGCCCCAATGGTGCTAGTAATATATTTTTGTTTTGTTCGTTACTGAATGAGCACTCAGAAACATTCCAGCTATATGGAAGAAGTCTGTAAATATCCGAGCCTGGTCCCGACAATCCATTGGTCAACAGCGTGTGTATGGACATCTGATGATGTGTGTTAACCAAGTCGGTGAGGCTGACCTCCAGATTTACTTCTAACTAGGATCTTCACAGATTGAGTAGTATTTGAACAATATTTTCGTGTAAAAGCTCCCACTGGATTTCAAGCTCAGAATTGATATTGATTGCCACTCCATTCACAGTGACAGAGCATTTGCTTCAGCAGGTCTTCGTGATCTAAATTCCCTCAAAGAGTTACCTCCCTTTTTCGTCAAGACAAACTCTGATGAATGTCATAAAGGAGGGTTGGGGTAGGGGCTTATCGTTCATTGTCGCCATTGGGAATAGTATAGTTCAATAGTGATGAATACTGATCAAAGGAAGTTAAAATAATGGTCTGACCGGAGGCTAGTGAGTCTCTTCATAACTGACTCTGTTCTCCCAGCAATTACTAAGTATCCAGTGGGATAAGTTATTTGTCTGTTAACCTAGCTCTTCACTTCTCTTCTAACTTGGGTTATCTAGGGTAATACTGTATTAGCACCTTGAAAAACTTCACTTTATAAATAGCCATTATTATTTAGTATGAGGTGACTTATTGGATCTAGTCATCCACCACAACCATGACAACTGTGTGGATATTTGCTCATCAATCATGGGATTGTCTGGTCCAGGCTTTGTGATTCACAGGCTGCCGTCATACAGGTGGAATATATATATTGCCAAGGCTGATTGTTCGGTTCAGTTTATTTGGTGATGGTATGACATGCACCGGATGTAAATAGATCAAGAAAAGTTTTTTGTTGTGCACCAAAGTTTACAAATATATGATGACCTGTCCTAAGTTCCTTGTTTACCATAACCTTATGATGGTATAGCACTAAACTTTGTGTATCAGAACTCAGAAATACAAAATAATACAAGTGCAATGCAATAATTTATATTGTTGGAGCAGCTGGGAGATTTATGATCTAAATCACTTGATTGTCTGGTCCAGATATGATTATTTACAGATGGCAGTGAAACAGCTACAGTCTCACATAAGAAATAGTAAATACTGTGTTATTGGGTCTCATTTTGAAGTAAAGTTTTAAATGATGGCATATCTAGTTTTAATTGATGCAATATCTAGTTTTAAATGATGGCATATCTATTCTTTTCTGATGCAAGGGGCGGTTGGGTAGCCTAGTGGTTAAAACTTTATTCACTCACTCACTTTTAACTGTGAAAACTGTACTTAACCTAATGTGAGAATATATCTCCCTGTATACTCTAAAATATCACCTTTGGGTGACAATAAGCAGAGCTATTAAATGTTAAACTTTTTGTGAAAGAAAAACGAGAAAAAATGCTTACCATTTTGTTGGGCAAAAATTTGCTGTAATGTCCTTCAAATTCTTAGTTCATTGATCATACATTAGCGTATGGTGATACTTACATTTTATGGGTTTTTTATGGCTTCACTTCATATCATAAGTTTAGGAATGTTCAAAAATGGATCCATCTTTTATTGCCCGGTGTACTGCATCTTCATGGTTCTGTTCCTATGGAAACATCTCAAAAGAATTTATACGATGATCAATAATTATTGTAAGGCATTGAATCATTGAAGGGCATTTTATTATGAATTAGAAGTGATATACATTAAGGGGAGAATTTATGGGTATCAGTGTCTTGGTTAAAATTAACACAGGGTTTCAGAGTGAAGTCAACATGTTTACAATGAAAAAACTGACAAACAGGTTCTCTTGTCCTGTGACCATATGCTGGCCATTAGTCAAAATGGGTTTAGTGAACTATGGTCCCATTGCTATGATCGTAGCGACCTGAGGTAGCCTAGTGGTTAAAGGGTTCGTTCGTCATGCCAAAGACCCGGGTTCGATTCCCTACATGGGTACAATGTGTGAAGTCCATTCCTGGTGTAACCATCCATGGTATTGCTTGAGTATTGCTAAAAGCAGCGTAAAATAAGATTCACTGTGAGTATGATGTGTAAGCTTTCACCTTCACCATTCACCTATTGCTTAATTTATTTTGAGTAGTATAGTAGAAGTGGTGTTCTGGAAGTGACATTATCATCTCGGATGTATTTTCAGCCTAGCACAAAATTTCTCCCACTCATGAGCTTGAAATCAACAACCAATCAAAATGCCTCTTTGTAAGCAAATTTAGCATGGATTCTAATAATAGCAGCCTCATGCAAGGGAGCTCTGAACTTTTCCAATCAAATATAGTACTATAGTACATAAACTCTGAGTATGTTATGTATTCACAGTATTTGAAAAATCCACATGATAGAACTTCTGATACTTCAGACAGCATTTAATATAGAAAGTAAAGTATACTGTTCAAAAAAAGTAGGGGATATTCATTTTTTTAGTTATGATTAAAACTATTTAGGAGATTTATCAGAGTCTGTCAATGTTGATATGATATTATTGAATGTTTTGAGAGTGCATCACCATTTGCACTACTTACAGTTAGTTATTTGGAATGTAGTCACTTTTGAAAGGTGATTGATGTATGGCATGTAATTTGATTTTATACAATTTTCATTTTAAAACAAACGACTAGAAAGAAACACTAACAAATGTGTGATGTAAGATGAGTGTCAAAATTCAAGTTCTAAGTTATTTCTCAACCTTCTTGAAAAAAGGTCAAAATCAAGAATATCTTTTTCAAGTCTACAAACATTAATCTTCAAACATTGTGGTAAACACTTCTCAGTGGATTTTATATTTTGATAATAAATGTTAACAAAAAACAACTTGAATGACATTTCATATTAGCATATTTTATATTCCCATTTTTATAATTTTTATATCATTAGAGTGGTTGATATTGAAAAAACAGATTTTTTTATGTTTTCATTCTGCTGGTTTTTTTGTGTTTCAGTAGATTCCTTTACCAACAAGAATAAAATCAAATTGCATAATCTTGATATAATCGAACCTTGCTTATCCAGACCCTTATAGTTATTCAGATATGTCTGGATATCAGGAGTCATAGTAAGTTACCTCTCTTACACAGGTTAGACTAAAACTAATAATATTGATTCCATAAGTCCAGATGTGTTATGATTAATTTTAAAACAGATAAGTGTAATAACACTTTATATTTACACTGTTATCAGATATAACCACATTTAATGTTAGATCCCACTGCCTGGTAGCGAAATATTGAACAACCACTATCGAGCATCATCTCTGTTCTTAAGTGAGGGACAGTTGTGTGTTTGGTGTAGTCTATGGAAACTTAGTATCAGTGTTATTTGTTACACTCCTAAACTTTGTCCTACAAAACCTTGTAGGAGATCGCGTCAGGTAATCTTTGAGATTGACCAATCACAACACATCTTACGAAATTGTGAAAGTGGACATTCGTGTTTAACTTTGGAACTTTTACCTCAAAAAGGTTTGTACATGAACAAATCCTAATCCATACGACAGACTCTGATGCACCTGGAGGATGTTTCAACTTTAGTAGTGAGTAATAGTCACTGAAAATAGTGTTTTTGTCAATATTCAAGGATGTCAGTTTGCGGAAATATTAGCCAGTAGTTACGAAATATTAGCTAATGGTTACCATGTTAACAGAAAACCCAATGTGTATATATACTACAGATCAAATATCTGTTTTATGCAGATTTTTGTTGCTGTGAGATCAGTGTCAATAACTGGGGTATTTTGTAAGTCCAGCTGAACCCTAAATAGCAGCCATTGGCTGATTAGTTAAATCCGTTTAGCTGTCTCGCTTTTGATTAGATGGTCATAGGTTGCATAAAGGTTACCTGACACAAGCTCCTACTAGGGTTTGTCAGACTCAGTGTAGGGGTGTATCAAATGAGTGGTACTGTTGGTAACTAAAATTAAGTTATCTGAAATTGAGAAACCCATTTCCAGAAGCAACTGTGACTATATTCATAATATTGATGTATGCTTCTCTAAATCTGAGGATAAATATATCCATACTATTTTTCGTATCATGATATGTATTTTTCGCCTTGAAACTGGATGATTATGTCAAAATTTACACTGTTACTTGACATCGAAATATACGTTTTTAAAGAAGGTTACTAAATTGAACCAGAATCATATCTTTCCAAGATATCATGATATGCATCATGAAATTTGTCACACCTCTAATATAGCATTTTTTGTAAATATTGTCCAGGCGGCACAGTTTCCGGATAAGTTGGGTTCCATTTATCAAGTCCACTGACTTGACCGAACTTGCAGTTCCATGCCATATAGCTGGAATATTGCTTAGTGTGGCATAAAAGTAAATTCACTCACTCACATGAGACAAGGCTGGTTATTGATATACATCGCAGAGATCAGTAATCTTCAGTTAATATTGAGTCATTATCAATAATATCAGATATATAACTTTGAGCAAGATTTTTTAAAATGTTTAAGGGAAATAAATACTGGTATATAGAGAATCTACTGATGTCAAATATATCAACACAAGTTGATAAAGTAACAAATATCTGAGGCTTACCTTTATCAACGAGTGTTGATATGATTGATATCAGTAGACATGAGGGTGAGATTCTATTTATCTTTTATTTTATTTATTTTTTCGCATGGATACAAATCGACATCCAGACCATAATTTAGAAGCAACCCATGAATGTCCATAGACCCATGAAGTCCATAGGCAGATCCAGAGTGGGGATCTTCACTCTCCTACCCAGAGTTCCATGCGGGAGCCAGCATAGTACCTCAGGCACAGGCCAGAAAGATGTGACAATTCGTCACATCTTACACAGTTCATTCAATATAATGTGCACATTTCATGTAACAATGTAAAACAATATGAAAACCTTGCCAAATCACTTGTGTTATGCCAATCTCAGCTTATTTACAAATATGCTCCTTTGTTTACAAAGAAGAGAAAACTACTGTCACATGGTATGCAGATTAGCCTGTGGCAGTGATGTCATGCTAGGTCATCGATGCGCCGGAGTATGGGGGATCTTTTGTCCTGAAAAATGAACACTGAAACTCGGGTGAAAATGATGTGTGCCCTTCACCTCACAACCCTTTCTCAAAAATGAGTGAGTGAGTTTAGTTTTACGTCGCACTTAGCAATATTCCAGCTATATGGCGACAGTCTGTAAATAATCGAGTCTGGACCAGACAATCCAGTGATCAACAACATGAGCATCGATCTACGCAATGGGGAACCGATGACGTGTCAACCAAGTCAGCTAGTCTGACCACCCGATCCCGTTAGTCGCCTCTTACGACAAGCATAGTCACCTTTTATGGCAAGCATGGGTTGCTGAAGGCCTATTCTACCCCGGGACCTTCACGGGTCTTCTCAAAAATCTGTATCTGTCCCTGACGTCTTAAATGTGTACATTGTGTGAGAACATTTTTTTTTTATTCTTTCACAAAAATGAATGTATGATGTTAATGATTACACAGTTTTCGGGTCTGAAAATTCTTGTTTTTCAATGGTATTGAATTTGGTGCCAATGATACCAAAGAAAGCTGAGTTCAGTGTCATTTTGTTTTAGTGCAGCACAAGTACGTTTGTCAAGTAAATTGTTTCAAAACAGATCTGGGTACCAATATCAAGTAAAAGATATTTTTGTACAAATGCATGCAGACTGCATCTGGACTGAAACATGAAACATGACGCTGAACGATAAAGAAAGTAGAATCCTGGTCATCTTGTCACTCAAATGTATAATTTGAGATACTGGAGATGACTGGAATAGTATTCTTGTGTGTCTGATGTAGTTTTCAGTTTCCACTTGTTGCCATTAGAAACAATATTGAATGTTTGACTTTGCGACTGTTTCACAGTGTAAATAGAGGATGATTATATATAACCGGATTTTTCTGATTGTCTGGTACGTATGGCTGTGATTGACTGTCAGAATAAATTATTTCTCCTAACAAGTCTTCTGTGTTTGTGTAAGCTGGGCTGGCAAACTGAGGACTATACACCCAGACTGGGCCTTATTTCTCGAAACTCTTGTAAGCCTAAGATCTTGTAACTTTTCTCGTAGCTTTCGTATCACCAATTCTGTAACATTGGGAGTGCAAATGCTCCTAGAAAAGTTACAAGATCTTAGGCTAAGAAGAGCTTTGTGAACTAGGGCCCTGGAGTGCAATGACGTATAAAGTGAAGCCCCCAGAGGGAGTGTTAACTTTGTAGATTGAGAAAAACCAAGGATCAATGGTAAGAGTATTGGATCATGTGCAGTTATACATTGTAAACCAAAAGTCACTGTGTTCTGTAATCTGATTGGTTGAAAAACATGATCAAATGGTATTAGATTCCCGGAAACTGCAAGACTATTCACTGTGTATTTACACGTAAACAATTGTTTTGTTGTGTCATCAACACTGGTGACGTCATTCAAATCATATTGTGACATAAAGTTAGAATGACGTCACAAATGAGCAACTCCAGATGCTACCATGGGAACCAGCTGAAACGGCCAGCTGACGACACTTTACTGCTGTACTCATACTCGATGTAAACGAGTGCAGACACTAAAACCCCTTTGGTTTACT
The DNA here is from genome assembly GCF_037392515.1 of Haliotis asinina. Taxonomy (NCBI): domain Eukaryota; kingdom Metazoa; phylum Mollusca; class Gastropoda; order Lepetellida; family Haliotidae; genus Haliotis; species Haliotis asinina. The sequence goes on from NC_090292.1 coordinate 25,207,044, forward strand.
TTTTTGTTTACAATGTCGATAAACATCGGTTCCTGAGAGGGTACGTAAGTCCACTAACATTCACAGTAAATTTAAGTCTACCGGGGTTTTTTTTAGTATTCATGTTCTTTTGACTAAATTTTCGTACAATCGCCTGCAGCTGAAGGGATGGTGTAAATCCAACTAGGGTCCATGTAGGAAGCAAAGGTACTGTAAGTCCCCATGGTCCCAAGTGTGGTGATCTACCTTCTGTTGTTGGCGATCTATAGTCTGTTTTTATGTTGTATTGTCTAAATAGTGCTATTAGTTTTAACTTTTCATGCTAGTTTTAATTGAAATTGTGATCTTCTAGTTGTCTTACTGTCCTTCGTTGACAGATTTTACCACATGCATATATTTCATTTAAATGTTCTCGTCATGATATGGCTGAGATAATGCCGATGTGACGTAAAATATTAACTCACTCACTCACTCCATTCTCTAAGGCTTGCAACTGCATGAGTTAGTGAGTTTAGTTTTACGCCGCTCTCAGCAGTATTCCAGCTATGTCTCAGTCTGTAAATAATCAAGTCTGGACCAGACAATCCAGTGATCAACAGCATGAGCATCGATCTGCGTGATAAAAATTGGGAACCGATGACATGTATCAACCAAATCAGGAAGTCTGACCACCTGTTCCTGCAAGTTGCCTGTTACGACAAGCTTAGTCAGAGGCATTAAATGTGCTCATCTTGCATTAATGACAAAGAATAGCAACAATGATGATGTAATTACTACCTTGAAAATCTAAGGATGATAGATACCATTACCCATTTCCCAGTTGAAACGTCTTGTTCAGCTGTTGAATCTGAGGTTTGAGAATGATTCGACCTCAACCAGAAACTGGTGCAATTGCAAATGGGTGAAAGCTGGCGCTATGTTGTAAGGTGAATTGCTTGCAAGCAATTGGCTCTTTCTACCACACCCCAGGTTCAGGAGGGTCGCAGGAGTGATATCTTCATGTTGTCACCATGGTTGCATGCATATTGGTGCCATTTTGATCAACTAATCCTTGATGTTACCCCATCTTATATACCATTTCAAGACAACAAGGACCAGGAAAGGGGCAAAGACTAGTGTTCCACTGTAAGATAAAACGTTTCCAAGCAACTGGCTGTTTGCAATGCACCCCAGGTTCAGCAGGGTTACAGGAGTGATCTCCCATGGTTGCATGCATGTTGCGCCATTTCGATCAACTAATCATTAATACAGCCCCATCTTTTATGCCATTTCAACACCGTGGGTCCAGACAGAAGACAAAGACTCTGTTGGAAAGATCACATTTATTGTCAAGGCAGATTCAGATCACAGGAACATGAAAATTGTGGTTTCCATGGACAAAGCAACAGTTGAGAAAACCCTGTACACACTATGATACAAACACATTGCCTAACACTCGTCTCAAGTGCAACACAACAGGCAAATACTCCATTAAAACCATTGCAACATCTGTCACATATGAAAAGAGTTTAGTTATCTGTAAGTGAATAATTGGCAAAGCAAAACCATGAGCATCTTCCCACTCAGCCTGCCTTGAGATTCAAACTCAGACCACCTGTGCTGCAAGCAAACACTGTGTCACTGAATGTGAAGACAAGGGGCTCCTTTCACAAAGCAGCCCTATCTAAGGTTAATCTTAACTCCCATTCTTTAACGTCGCACTAAGGTTAACCTAGTGAGATACGATCACCTAAGTGCTTTGTGAAAGGACGTCCATGTCAACAATAGTACAAATACATCCAGCACTATTATGGTTATGGGAAGAAGCAATCCAGTGGTCATTGCTATGAGCATTCATTACAATAATTGATAAAATGTCTGAATATCTTTCAAGCAAAATTACAGGAAACATGTTCATAGTTTGCTGCAATAGGATTTGAATATGGGAGCCCCTAAACACCTTGCTTTTAATCACCTCGTGACCTTCATGGTAGCTTCATGCTAACACTGCAAAGACTGTCAACCTGAGTCTCTTTCAATAAAGCAACCTTAGTACTACCGGGAAGTCAAACTGAACTCTCGTTTTTAGACACTAACAGCTCGCCTTAGTACTAAAATTGCTTTGTTGAACATTTCCTTGTCATAGCTGTCAGGTCCTCATGAACATCTAGTTTAAATATTTCTCATTAAAATCTCTCAGTAAAAGCATGAAGTACTAAGAATTACCAAAAGTCTTGAAATCCTTCCAGGAATACCAATTTCCCTCTCTTGAATTACCTTGAAAATAAAACAGCAATTACAAATTGGTTATCAGTTATCCTATTGGAAAATAAGACACTCAGTAATAATTCAATTCTTCACAGAATTGCATGCCTTGATGTAAAAGCAAGAGCTTGCATAGAATCGAGTGTTCCCAGGATCTCCTCCACAAAGCGATATAAAACCTTGTGTTATGGTGTAAACTTCTGATACCATGGTTACAGACAATCTGTCTAAATGTTCTCAAGGTTACCTCAAGGTTACCTTGTACCATGGCATATAAATTTGTATTTACATGACTATTATAAATCAAAATTAAATGTCACCGTGGTTACCCAAAAATCTTAAGGATACAACTGATTTGTGATGTCTGGCATAAACATCCGTTACTTAACTTAGTGTTACCATGGTCAGCCAAGATCTTACCCCTTGCTACTATGTTTTCAGCTGATGTCGCCATGGTATCTGATGACATAATGCCATGATTACTTTGTGGAGAAGGTTCCAAGAAATCTTGATAGGTCAGGGTTTAAAAAGCAGTGATTTTACTCTGACAACGGTAAAACTCTGTGAAGCACACAAAAACCTCTCTCCCAACATTAAAATACAACAACCTGCCCCACAGACTGGTAACAGCACACAAGACAAAATATGGCATCTTCAAAAGTCATGGGCCAGGCAGGCAATGGACTCTTCCATCTGATGAACAGACAAGACAAAATATAGCATCTTAAAATTCTTAGGCCAGGCAGACAATGGACTCTGCAATCTGATGAACAGACAAGACAAAATATAGATCATATAAAAGTCATGGGTAAGGCAGACAATCGACTCTTCCATCCAATCCAGCCACATGGCGGCTCCACTTGGGATGATACAGACATGGCACAGTGTCTATACAGTTACTTGATTGTAGACATGTAGAAAAATATTGTTTTAATGTCATTCACTAAAACATATTATCTAGAAAGACAGAGTTAACCCGTGGATTTAAACTTCATTATTTTTCAATTTTGTAAAGTTATTTGGTGAGTGAACATGGTTTTACTATGCATTTAGCATTATTCCAGGAATATCGCAAAGGGTCGCTTCGAAATAGACAATACATTGTGCACATGTGAAAAATTTTGAGTTGGGTTTTATGCTGCTACCACCGCAAAATTGAACCTAGGTTGTTGGTATGACAGGTGAACTCTTTGACCAATTAACTTCGCCGCCACCACCTGTGAGTTTTGGTACTGAAGCTTTCTACCTAGATATATTTCATTGAATGACACAGACAGTTCAAATCCAAGGGCCAGCTATGTATTCCTGATGAAAATATTGAAAAATATCTGCAGAGAAAATCTCTTCTCAATGTGAAAATCTATACTCAACAAATGTTTCTATGGCAATGTGTTCATGGGTTACCTTACATGTCCTGAACATCATCAATGACAGCCCAGATCCTACTTAGTGAGTCAGTTTTACACCACTTTTAGCAATATTCCAGCAATATCACGGTGCAGGACACCAGAAATAGGTTTCACTAACCGTACCCATGTGGAGAACCTGGGTTTTCCTCGTGACAAGTGAACACCTTAACCACTAGGCTACTCGACCACCCCAGAACCATCATGGCAGCGTTACATGTTATCTCATTTTACTGTGTCAAGGTTTGTATGGAATGAACCAGTGATGCAGACCTTTGACATTTGTCAATACTGTTAAACCCATGGCTTCACTGTACACAAACCTGGAAGACCTTTCACACAGCTACCTTTCCTAAGGTCAACCCTTAACACCCTGGCCAAACCTTAACTCAAACCAAAGATAATAGGATTTTGTCATGCCAAAGGGACATCATTCTTCAGGACTGTGGAGAATTAGATGAACCCTTGCCCTGAAAACCCAACTCCACTCCCAGCAGTCAGAGACAAGTGCAGTGGAAGCTGTCAATCCGGCAAGTTGTCAACACTGGCATAAAATCTCAGTCCCGTCTGTGGCTTGTACATTCATCATCAGCCCTACAGTCTGGTACATTGTCAAAACCAGATTATTTCTTCAGTCCCAATGAGTGCCAGTTTAGACAGCTTCCACTGTATTACACAATGCATAGGGGTCACAATAAATAAAACTTGTATAATAAATCATGGAACGAGTGGAAATGCTGTGAGAGTATGATAGTACATACTCGGCATTACAGAATATTGGTCATTACTGTCACATCTTCAGTTTCAACAACACATTGAAGTTTCAGAAGCAAAAGGATCCAAGATCATGCTCTTTATCATAGATCAGTGTTTCCTGTAGGCATGAAAATGTTGCTGTCATCATGACTCCCCCGTGTCATGACAGGGAGTCATGGACATGTTTTGGAGAGTTAACTATACAGTGGAAGTTGTCAAAACCGGCATCTGTCCAAACCGGCAAGTCGTTTCTACCGGTGTAAAATCTCAGTCCCATCCGCAGATTGTACACTTATCATGAGATCTACAACCTGGCACATTGTTGAAACCCTTTTCTAAATGTCTGTATTATTTCTTCAGTCCCAATGAGTGCCGGTTTAGACAGCTTCCACTGTAATTAGTGTTTGCCCTTGGCATAAAAAGTTGGGAGTCATCATGACTCTCTGGTGTCATGAAAGGGAGTCATGGACATGTTTTTGAGAGTCAACTATGATTAGTGTTTGCCCTTAACATAAACAGCTAGGAGTCATCATGACTCTCTGGTATCATGAGGGGGAGTCATGTACATGTTTTGGGGAGTCAAATATGTAGGTTTTCTGCATCATGAGAAACAGTGGTCTGATTAAACTCATAGCAAAGTCTACAGCTCTCAAAGGTAATCACACATTTTTCATTTGGGCAATATGTAAGCAGTACTAAGATTTTGAACTTCATCTAGAATTAAAATTAAATTAATAAATTTGAATATTTTCTAAATTTAACTATACAGTCTGCCAAACTATTCAATGAGTGCACATTAACATGAAACAAAACCATTTGTTAACAAAATATTCACTAAAATATCTGACAAACTTACTGCACTTGTCAAATAGGTTTAAAAAGTGTGTTTCAAAAAGAAATGGTTTTACTGAAAACAAGAAACTTGGAAATAATAATATTCCAAATATTCCGAATGGCCACTGTGAACATATTTCTTGTCTTACGGATCCGCCTGCTGCAGTTTTTCAAGAATAAGAGAAAAATAAAAATTAATTTCCCCCGTTCAAAAAATAAAATCCTTATGTTTTCATTGGCTAAAAATGTAACCTCACAAGAAAATTCTTCTTAGCATGTGTTTTTTTTTACCCATATTCACTTCATAAATTACCCACAGTCAAATACTTTGAGTATTTAGAAGGATTATTTATTACTTTGATTGGGATTGTATTTTTATTCTTTTTCCAGAGGACAAAAATCCGTAAAACAAGAAGTAGAATTGGTCTGGCCTTCTTTTTATTTTTAGTTACAAATATATGAGAATGATCTTGGTTTCTTCTGCCAGTTTATGTGCAGGTGATAAAATGACACATTCATCAAGATACACATGCCTGTCATTATGAACTTGGAGCTCTCCCATAAAGTGATCTTAGTGCTAGGACTCCAATTAACCGAAACTCCAATACCTAACCTTACTCTACAACAGTCGTAGTGCTAAACTGATTGTAACTACTATACTGAAAGACAGATGCAGTCTTAAGATGATCGTAACTTCCATACCTTAAGCCAGACAAAGTGCTAAGATAACAGTGACTCCAATACCTAAACAAAAATATACAAGAGTAATAACACAAAGATGATCTTAACTCCCATACCTTTACATGGACACAGTGCCAAGGTGATCGTAACTCCCATACCTTTACATGGACACAGTGCCAAGGTGATCGTAACTCCCATACCTTTACACAGACACAGTGCTAAGGTGATCGTAACTCCCATACCTTTACATGGACACAGTGCTAAGGTGATTGTAACTCCCATACCTTTACACGGACACAGTGCTGTGATCGTAACTCCCATACCTTTACATGGACACAGTGCTAAGGTGATCGTAACTCCCATACCTTTACACAGACACAGTGCTAAGGTGATCGTAACTCCCATACCTTAACACAGACACAATGCTAAGGTGATCGTAGCTTCCATACCTTTACACAGACACAGTGCTAAGGTGATCGTAACTCCCATACCTTTACATGGACACAGTGCTAAGGTGATCATAACTCCCATACCTTTACATGGACACAGTGCTAAGGTGATCATAACTCCCATACCTTTACATGGACACAGTGCTAAGGTGATCATAACTCCCATACCTTTACATGGACACAGTGCTAAGGTGATCATAACTCCCATACCTTTACATGGACACAGTGCTAAGGTGATCATAACTCCCATACCTTTACACAGACACAGTGCTAAGGTGATCGTAGCTTCCATACCTTTACATGGGCACAATGCTAAGGTGATCATAACTCCCATACATTCTCAGGATGACAGACTAAAGAGAGTTACAGTGAAAAGATTATATTTACTCCCATATCTTAACAAGAGTCGCATCATTACGATCATCGAAACTCCTATGACTTAAGACATAATCAAAGTTGTATCACGAAGATGATAGTAACTCACATAAGTTAACAAGCGTTGTGTCATTAAGATGATCGTAACTCCTGTACCTTTACACAGACATACAAGAATCATATGATGATTGTACCTGTCATACCTCAAACAGAGCCATATCACAAAGATGACCGCAACCCCCATAGCCTAACAAGTGTCATATCACTAAGATGGTCGTAACTCCCATCCCTTAAAAAAAGCTGCATTACTAAGACATTCGTAACTCCAGTACCTTAAAACAGACCTTTGACAGTATGATAGTAACTCACATACCTTAACAAGAGTCATATTGTTAAGATGATCTAACACCAAAATCTTAACAAGAGTGATATCATTAAGACAATCGTAACTCCCAAACCTAAATAGAGACTTCCGTAGCACTTAGATCACTTTGTGGGCTCCTCGCTATGTCAATCTGACCTATTCAGTAAATATGACCCTGACATATCTGGAATCAGTTGTACACACTGCCATTTATCAACAGATAAAGTAACAGAAATGCTGAATGCTAAACACTGGGGACAAATCATACCCGTGAGTACTGGCATCAGGTGATGAACATGTATTTAACTGATGGGTCATTCTCAAAATTTGCCCAACTTTCAAGTCAGTAGCACATTGCTATGAAAATATTATTTCTATATTTTTTTTCAAAAATCATATTATAAAAGAAAAAAGTACTTTTTTCTTCAAAATGATGTTAAAAAAAGAAAAGAAAAAAAAACACTGTTAGTAGACAGCGACATTACTTTGTATAATTTTCTGACTTTTCATAACATGAATTTGGCCTTTTTTTGAGGACAACCCAGATATATTCATAGACTTAAATCTCTTAAGAATCATCAAAAAAATATTTCCTTAACCACTAACAGCACAAGTAACATTTCTGCAAGGCTTTTTATTGTATTTTACACAATGCTATCCCCAAAAAAGATAGTTTCAAGGTAAAACTGATGTTAAAACTAACATGTCAAGAAATGGTACTAGGATATGGCAAGAGTGAATGTTTTCCCATGTGTCTCTGCAATATTCCCAAACCATCATGACAGGCACACTTGAGAGGCTCAGTTTTTTAGCTACATTTGGAACTGAACCCAAGTCATCAGTGTGACATGAAAATACTTTTAACCACAAGGCTGCCCCACCATCTAAATGTGGGAGTTATCTCCCCTAACAGTGCACAAACAATGGCTTCCCGTATACAGCCACCTCCCACCCTAGACAGAAAGGGATCAATGTGAAGCACAGATGCTTCAAAAGGATGCTGGATGGCAATAATTTCATCATCATATAGTCCCTGTAAAGTACAGACATGGCAGAATATTTCAACACAAAAGACTTATCACGGATTAACAACAACAACAAAAATATTGGGTGACCTGTTACCATGGTTACAGGGAAATTGTAGAAGCATAATGTTGTCAATAGTGTACATACAATGTCTGTATCTTGAATATACAAGAGAATAAAATATGTAAAATATGCTTCTGTTGCCATGGTTACGAGACATAATTGTCAGAATGTGAAGGGAATTTAAATGCTGCAACTATGACTGGCTGATTAAATAGATCACTTGATGCCACATCTTATGAAGGATCCCTGGGCTCTTATTCTCAAAACGTTCGTAGCCCTAAGAATTTGTAACTTTGATCGTACCCAATGTGTTACGAATAGGCCTAAGAAGTTCGTCAGGCTACAAACGTTCGAGAATAGCTAGCCTGGTCTTCACGAACAGAGGCATTTTATTCAAATAATCTGGATAACACTCTACAATATCTGGACCAAGAACGACATGGGTAACAGACTGTGAAATATTGTCTCCATTCAACATAATACGGTAACAGAAAAAGATATACAAGTCAACTTTTGGTATTTTTTAGATAAAGGTCTAGAAAAGCACTTTGATACTGTACAAAAACTATATACTTTAGGAAACCTAGATCAACTAGAATCCTATGAAGTATATGTAAACATCTTAAAATTCAATAGACATGACAGAAAAGACATTTTTATCGAAAGCTAGAAGGCACCAGTCTGAATACAATGTGATAAATAATAATATACAAATTTCAACTCATCCTCCCCACACAGGGACAAGGATCAGCACAGTTCATTGATCATCAGCATCTAGGCAATGATCAACACATATTATCAACACATTATCAATACATTTGAGTCAACGAAAAGGTAAAAAACATCAAGGTAATAGTTCCTAAACACACAAATGTCAAATGTCATGCATTCTTACAGTAATGCAACCATTTTCACTGTCCTTTCTTTCTTTTGAGTGAAAAATACAATATGATTATTACATATTTTAATATTTTGTCAACCTCAGCAGACACTCACAGAAGTTATGGTTTTTCATCAAAAATGTACCAAAAAATTCATTTCCACTGAACTTCAAACTTTCATGATGAACTTGTTTAGACAAGTGAGCAATTCCATGATGTCAGTCAAAGTAATTTTAAATTACAGCTTCTTAAATTATCCACAGCAATACAAGTGATGGCACAAGCTGTACATATACACATAAAAAGTTACGAAGAGATTCTTTGTGTGCGCATTCCTTCATTGATGGATAAAATTGTAATGTCACAGCTTTGACTTATTCCTCCTGAACAACCGGTTGATTTCACACCATTACCCCATGGCTTGAACCGCTCTTCAAATCAACATCACTTCAGTCAACCCTCGTTCTTACTCGTATAGTTTCAGGGCAAATACAGGAAGCCTGCTGTAATTTTTTTACTTATTAATACACTCTGAGAAAAAAATAAGGACCACATGAAACCAGAAGCGTTTTCCTATTTTTTCTTGGTTTCCTCACAAGATATGCAAGACAAAATGTGTGAAGAGACCTTGGGAAAAAACACAGAAATAGATCCCCTATTTTATTCCTTCAGTATATATATATATCTTTACTTTTTATGTCGCTGGACTGATTAATATTGTATGCACCGAGAGTGACAGCAGTCAATTACAGGTTTTATTCCATCTAGGAATGGGTAAGTTACACTTCTTCTCAGTGAGCGAGTGAATTCAGTTTTACGCCAGCTTTTGCAATATTCCCGCACTATCACAGCAGAGGACACCAGAAAGGGACTTCACAAATTGTATCCATGTGGGAACTGTACCCAGATATTCAGCAGGACGCCTACCTTAAATTTCAACAGTTAGGATGTATCTGTTAATTAATCTAGGCTTATAAAAATATGTCTGTAAAAAAGTGAAACATTGTCAAATATAAGAGTTAGTAACAAACACAGAATAGGAACGTACAAGATGTTTTGACCATAAGTTAAACAGGTGATTTGCATAGAGTAAATTTGCATAGAGAACCTCAGCCCTATGAATGTGTGAAAATGGCAATTTGAAAGAACCATGAGAGTTAATAAATGCTGTAGAAGTTATCACGGCTAAAATAAAATCAGATTTGAAAATTTCAGTTTCATTTTCATCGCACACACCTTGGATTAATGATCTCCAGCATCAACAAAAGTATCTCCTGCACGGTATTCTGACACAAGAAGCAAAAATATTTTCAAATTAACCCTATGAGTTGTACAACCATTTATGAGAAATGAGATTAAAAACCTGATTCAGCAGCACTATCACGTAAGAAGACCAGGTATCATGCTTAAAAGTTCGTATTTCCAAAAATACAGGAAATTTATTGAAGTTAGAAAACAAATCTTACAAAAGGAACATGAAGGCACAGTATAAGTTGGACAGCCATTTTGTCTTGAAGAAAAAAAATAAACAAGAATATCTCCAGAAATTCATTACATGAGCAAGTGAGTTTATAGTTTTACATGTGATGCCTGAAGCAATATTCCTGCAATATCACACCGGAAACACTAGAAAAAGGCTTCTTCTAGAGTACCTGTGTGGGGAATCAAACCAGGGTTTTCGGTGTAACGAGCAAATGCTTTAGAAACTACTAGGCTACGCCCCTTAGATACATTTCTCTCAGGGACCAAAACACTTGATGTTAAGAGGAGCGGGGACTTGGATTTAATCATAATTTTTATCATTAATGATAAAACATTTGTCTTTTTACTGTCAAACTATGCATTAATACAATTCCAGCTGAATAATGATGGTGTGAAAACATTTGCATCAAAAAAAGATAGTCCAGTGATCGACATTATGAGCATCACTCTTGTAAAAAAGGAACACACTGACATCTTTTTTTGAGAAACATATAATGTAGAGATTTTCAAATTCCTCTTTAACCCTCCTGACAATGCAGTTAAATCATTATGGATACACCAGGGGTTCAAATTTTTTTTTTAAAAGCGACTTGCCGTAGGGCAAGTGACTTCAAGAAAGTAACTTGTCCTGACTAATTTTCCAGTTGCCCTGATTTTATGACACAAACTTTGATGTTTATCTTTACTGGACTATCTATCAAAGAGTGATAAATTTCAAAGAACGACAGCTCTAAATTACTATTATAGAGAAATATAATAGCTACATTATAAGCAGATATGAAGTGAAATCCAAGTTTATTTGCAGTTTATAACCATAAGTGGAAATTATCTAGTAGTCCACGGACAAGTAGGATACCATTATTTCATTGCCCTAAATGAAAACTAACTGGCATCCGGCGATGGGATTTATGAACCCCTGGTACACCATAAAAATAGAAGTTCTGCTGTCAAGACAGTTCCTTAATCTTACAATATCGATGATAAATTGTAAGAATGTAGTGGGAAACATGAAGAATGCCCTTTACTTGTCATTACATTCCCAGCATCATAAAGGATGGCACAGAACACACGTAGCTGAGACTAAGGAAACTGTGAACTGTGAACAGAATAATGACAGTGTATGAAGACTTGTCCTACCACCAGAGATGGGCTAGATTTCTGACAGATTAAATTCACAGCTAGCCAGCCCGGTGGTCTGGAACAATTTTATAGGTCATGTTCCATGCATATGAGTAAATTCACCATATCTTAAAATCTATTTCTTTGGATTGTCTGGTCTGGTGAAATCCTTTCGGGCTGATAAACTTTTGAAGTAACCAAGCCTGTAGGCTGTGTCTTTCACTTATTTCATACACTGACAAATCAGCCTGTTTCTCTGAGGATACGTCTGAAGCCAACATTTGAACACACCCAATGTCAGTCATTCAACAAATGTTCAACAGTCAGGAGCTTTCTCAAAACTAAGCATCTAAACAGTTAAATTAGATAAAACCTATTTGGAATCTTGGTTCAATATAATGACAGAATTCCATCTAAATTACCAAGAAACAAAATGGCATGCAATAAAATAATCAATAGTTTTTTGTGCTAAAACAGTTTCAATGAAGGAAACACAACATGCTCAACCAAATGTCAAACTAGTCAAGAAGAACAAATTTGTGGCAAGTCAAATCAAAGAGATTTTAAAAAGATTTCACTGTTTGTAATATTCATGACAACCTGTTGAAATGACTTGATAACTTGTCTTTTTCTCCCAAGACCTGCTTTTAAAGGATATACGGAAACAGAGCTTTTTTGTTTCATATTCATACGAAACTAGCACACATTATGATTCTTATTTACAAACATGGCACCTAAAGTAATAAAAAGAGATACAAATTCTTTGGCCTCTAAATCACATAAGAATATTGCAATCTCATTGAGCTCTACATACAGTCTCAGGACAAGCCATTCTGAGTGTACTGCCACAGTTCGCATGAGGGAGATAACTCTAAAAACAAGAAAAGTAACTCTAAATCAAGAGACACAACTGTGCATAAACAATGAACAAGATCTGTTTCAAAACGAAAAGGAAAGTGTACAAATCAACTATAAAATAATACAACTGACTTAAAACAAATTAAAACTGTCATCAGCGTTAAGAAAACACATGTAAGGTATACAAGATTGCTGTGTTTCCACCGACATCCATATGTGGTCATGAATACTGCTGATAGAATATATTCCTTCTACAAAACAAATGCCCCAAGGCCAGCTATCAAATGGTCCGTCTCTGTATGGTAAGGTAAACAAAAGAGCCCACAGTGGAACACCCTTCTTTTGTATTTGCTGAACATAATATTTCTGGATTAACTGAACACACCCTTTGTCCTTTGGAATATAACAATATATGGAGATAAAACAAAGAAAACACACTTCCCACATAATAATCATTAAAGCGTTTCTGGATTAAAAGGGCCTGGACTATAGTGCCCAGATACATAGGAGACCAGACTCGGAGGGTTTGACAGTAAATAAGTAGATTCATTAAACCTTTAAATCCAGGGTGCTGTTGTTCAAAGCAACAGCGCTAAGATGACCATAACATAGGCTTAAGGTGGTCTTAGTAGTAAGGTTGTTTTGTATAATGGCTTAAAATCACTGATTCGACTACTCGTAGACAGGAGCACATTTTCAAGCAGGTTTCTGGATTAACCAGTATTTCCATCACTGATGATCTTCAACAAAGACGGCTAACTGCTTCATGATCCCAGCACACATCCATTGAATTTGGAAATCCTTCTTCATAAATGAAGTTACACATTTGTTGATGTCCTGATCTAAGAGTTGTTTCATGGCAATACAATCCTGGTTTTGGTGACGGCTTGGAATGAACTGGTGATCCAACACCTAAAATTGCCTCAACAAAACAACCTCTAACTGAGAAACATTTCAGAATCTGATTTCAGTTTTTCCTAAAATATCTGTTTAAATACAAAACAATTCATTAAATTCTTGCACCTTGTACTGTTTCTTCTAAAAGCAAACAAACGTTGCAAGTGCCAAGTGTCCACAGCATCGACTACATTCAACATCAAATGATAAAAAAATGGCACTCATGAAATTTCTAAATCTGGTACAGTTCCGGGATCATATCAAAATAATTTCAAGCTCCAAACAAAGGAACCATTTTTTCTTCCAACTTATCATGGTGACATAATCAGAAATGAAAACAAGCACACCAGTCTCCTCTGTGATAGCCTGTGAGGCATTGCCTCATCAGGCGAAGATACAACGAGCCTGTACACGTAGCACCGATACAGCTGTGACATCATCCTTACATTGCAGTTGACCCTAGAACTATTTACATGACCTTGAACCCAGACACGGGTGAAGGTGAGGGTAAATCTATAGACAGCAGATCCTCAAATCTTCCCAGTTACCTCCCCTGAAATAAAATGTGGAAAATGAGTGAGTTTAGTTTTAAGTCGCCTTTAGCAATATTCCAGCAATATCACGGCAGAGGACACCAGAAAATGGGCTACACACATTGTGCCCATGTGGGAAATCGAACACGGGTCTTCGGCATGACGAGCAAATGTGGAAAATGAATTACATCAAATTGTTACAGTAGACCGTAGTGTAACCTTGACATAATGGTTGCAGTTTTTCCTGTTCTGAAGACAGTGCAAATAAATTACTTACATATCTGCAACAAATGTTTAGGAACACAAATTGGATTACATTTTCATTTATGTTCAATTACCACCAGTACAATCTATGAGTGTGTGAGTGAGTGAGTGAGTTGAGTCTTATGCCCCACTTGCCAATATTCCAGCTATATAGCAGCGGTCTGAAAGTAACATTGTCTTGACCAGACAATCCAGTGATCAACAGCACGAGCATCAATCTACGCAGTTGGAAACACATGACATGTCAACCAAGTCAGCGAGTCTGACCACCCGATCCCGTTGGTCGCCTCTTATGACACACAGAGTTGCCTATTATGGCAAGCATGTGTTGCTGGAGGCCTACTCTACCCCGGACCCTCACAGGTCCACATTTTATGGCAAGCATGGGTTGCTGAAAGCCTACTCTACCCCGGACCCTCACAGGTCCACATTTTATGGCAAGCATGGGTTGCTGGAGGCCTGTTCTACCCCGGAATTTCACGAGTCCATGATACATGGTACTTTCAGAATGTCTTTCATTACTGAGCATGGTTATGTACAATACATCTCATTAGAATATTTTCATTACATGCATAACAGTTTGACTTGTACAAAAATACAAGATTTACAAGGCTACATGAAGATTATGGGAGGGATATTGTTCAATATTTAGACTTTAAACTGTTATAATGAATGTTTATCCACACTATAAACAAAAGTAAACAAAAAAGCCCACAAGGGTTTTACATTCAGCACTCATTTACATTGCATACAGGTACAGCAGTGAAGTGTCATCAATTGGCTGTTTCAGCTTGTTCCCATGGTAGCATCTGGAACTGCTCATTTGTGACGCTATTTTATGTCACAATATGACTTGAATGACGTCACTACTTCTGACGACGCAACAGAGCAATCGTGTATGATAATTTTAAGTGTCAACACATAGCGAATAATCTTGCAATTTCTGGGAATCAAATACCATCCAGTCATGCTTTTCATCAGACTACAGAACACTGTGACTTTTGGTTTACAATATTCAATATTTAGTCTATATGACACTTTCATTATGAATGGATATGAACAGGTTTAAAAGAACATTTACTTATAACCAACTGATGACCTTCATAATGAATACGTACATTATGTGGGGTTCTGCGGAGGTAGGTCGACAACAGACAGCTTCAGCTCACCGGGAGACAGAGCGTCATAGTCGCCTCCCTTTGAAGACATCTGGTTTTGAATGGAATCGATCTGAAAATGCATGAAAGTGATTTAGAAAAATATGTTCAGATTTATTGTAGGAACAGATTCATCAAGATGGATACTCATGTCCTTGATGTTTTCAATGAATCGAAAATTGTCAAGGGGCCCCTTTGATCTTTAAACGAGGATATGACCTTGACCTCTTGATCTTTATGTCTACTTTCCCTAGTGGTGCAAGTTCAAGGTTGCAGCAATGAGAGGGAGCATATGCCTGTGTCGCTGCAGGTAGTACAGGTAGTAGTTCTGAACTAAGGTTTCTAATATTAGCCCTAGCATTTAACACAAGACACGGTTTAGGTCTTCATCCCAGACAATGACAGTCCCGGACACTGGAATATTCAAACAAACAAACCATCCAGCCGACAATCAAAATATAAGACGAGTATATGGCAACTTCTTTAGTGTAAAACCTGATGAAGAGGCAAGAAGTAGTCCAGAAACGTTTTGTTTTACAGTAAAGGGAGTGAGTGAGTTTAGTTTTACACCACACTCGACAATATTCCACCTATATGGTGGCGGTCTATAAATAATCAAGTCTGGACCAAATAATCCAGTGATCAACAGCATGAGCATCAATCTGCGAAAATGGGAGCCAATGACATGTGCCAACCAAGTCAGCAAACCTGCCCACCCGATCCCATTAGTTGCCTCCTACAGTAAGTACAGACACCTTTTGTGGCAAGCATGGGTTGCTGAAGACCAATTCTACCCCTGAACCTTCACAGGTCACTGTTCATTAAAGAAGACGTTGTCAGCCACATTCTTGACTTATGTGTTGACTAAATCCCACATGACTCTCAAGACTCTCAACAATCACAATGTGAAAATGGCATTGGAACCCATATTATTTTTTTCAGCTGATCCTGCGACAGCTAAGAGACATAACTCTGTACAACAAACTAAGGCAAATGATACCACTGGGTATACATCTAAAGACGCTAAAATGATCTATTAACCTACATAGAGCCGATGATGTTATTTACCTAAGCACTGTATACTATCAAAATAATCCTATTCCTCCTTGAACAAATAGAATGTCATTAATCCTTGTACAATACTTGGTACTATTTACCTGAGCACTGCTGTTCACCTCTCCTGACCCTATGTGTGTCGTGTGGCGGAAATCTGTCGGTAAGCCTATCATGCTAGGGTCAATCCTTCTGCGAGGCCGAGTCTAAAAACAAATGTTCATGTACAATTACTAACATCTATAAAAAAAGTACAGATGTTGAAAAAAGTTTAAAACATCACAAATAAAACAGTCAAGGAAGATAATATATCAAAGAATAGTTTTTAATGCTTATTAAACCAATTTCCTTACAACTGTACAAACATTTTTCAATATTAACTGTGTTAATCAAGTCAATAATTAGCAAACACTTGACATGGCAAAGGGAAATAACTCTACTTCAAAAATTACATTTCATCAGGTTTATAGTTCAAACCATATTTTCACTGATGTCATGCACCTTGTCTGGGTAACTTCAAACTCAAACCAACAGTTATCTTCTTATCAAGAAATAAAAGAGCAAACTATTAAAACACTTTCTACTTTACCCATACCTGGTTTTTATGTCACATGCAACATTCACATGCACCTGTTGGCGCACTTATGCATAAATGCACAGATGAGCCAACTTTACAAATTTACATGAGGTCAGGTGCAGAAGTATATTTACACATATGAAAATTTGAATTGTGAGTATACTATGTCTTGTCATCTTTTGATAGGGTAAGAGCTACATATACCGGAAGAAAAACATCACACATGGTCTGACAAACTCTAAAAATGCATGTATAAACAGCAGACTTCCCAACAACCAACAAATACCCACGTTATAACTGTATTCTCAAGATGAAGCCATCTAATATATTGCAATTGCAACTTTCATCTGCACATCCAAAGCCTGGCGAACAGCTTGGTCAGACTCTTTTCAGTAATCCTGCAGTTGTGTGATCAAAACCAATTTCTTCACTCAAAAAGTATCGTACCAGTCTTTGTCATTATTAGATTTTTCCAAACAGAAGTGACAACCGAAAACTAGTTTAGGCAACACACTTTAATTTGCGCTTGTCAACACTAAAACAACCGATGAGGGAGAGAAGTGGAAACACATGGTCCCTTTGAAAAAAAGTTTTCCAAAAAACTGCTAATAACTGATGAAACATGTAGAGCCTTTACTATTACTGACCTCTTGAGTAGTACGTATCCAATACTGTGTTTGTCTTCTTGAGCGCTCATGATAATAAAACATGTTTTTGACTTGAATTACAGAGAAAAACTTAGAAAATTTAATGCAATTACTATTCTCACTTTCACATTTACTCACTGTACACAAATTCAGTGTGAATGCAAAGTAACTTTACTACTGCTCACACATGTATATTTACACATGCGCACAATTACTTAAATACAAGACAGTGAGTAAGGGAGTTTAGTTTTAAACCTTTTTTAGCAATATTCCAGCATTATCATGACAGCGGCAACCAGAAATGGGCGTGACGAGCAAATGCTTTAACCATGAGGCTTCCCCATTGCCCAAACCACAAGAGATTCAGAAAGAAGTAGCTACAAATCTGACAAACCACCAATTTCAAAACTTCAAGCAGCAGATCCTTTCTTCCAAAAGGGACATAATTCTGTACATCATATCGGAATTCTCCATTCAAAGTCTTCATTGTATTTAATGTAATGAAGTTGGCACATGAAATCAAGTTCTGTTTCATTAAGTTACTGTTTCAGACTATTTTAATATATTTGAGTCACTGATCAACTGGGAAGGGAGATAACTCTACTGACATTCCATTAAAAAGACATAAAACATATTTGTAATTTTCAAAATCAATTCATCTGAGAAGGAAATTCATCGGAATATTCACTATCCTTTCAACTGACACTGACATTTTTAACACGCAGAATCTAAATTCAAAAATTCTTTTAACTGTGCAAAGCCTGTTTCATGATGCCTGTTCTGTCAACATCAGACACTGACTCATTGTACGTGATACAGGGCCCCACAACATGGTGTTTGATTCCTCCTGCAGCAGCCAGACCCACCCAGATTGGTATCCTCACTGTATCAATGGCTAATCCACCTTGATGTTTTCATCATGAGGCTGTATGTTTGCAATGCCTATCACAGACCCAGCAAACAGAAACAGCATTTGGGAAAATAGTATCTTTCTTTGTAAGTAAGGCACAAGGTCATCTCATCATTTTCTTCTGGATTCAGAAGTTGAGATTAAATATCACGCTATCTTGTATCCAATTTTGTGTACAAATAATATTAAACTGAGCTAATGAATGCATTTTCACACCTCTTTATGCATGTGTTTTTGTTGCTCTTCAATCAGGATTTTTTTTGTTTTGTTTGGTCTGCTGGGGATTTTTTTTGTCTTGCTGTTGCCTCACTAAGCAAAATTCCACCTCTGTGATCGTGAACTGTAAATAATCAAGTCTAGACAGCTAGTCCAGTGATCAACAGCATGAGCATTGATCTAACACTTGGATATGATGAAACTACCCACAGCGTAACAGGAATAAGTTTCTGACACTTTTAGGTGTGGACATACAGCAACAAGTGATAAAATATGCAATTTCAACAAATACAGTTGAAAATTACACAATCAAGTAAACACGAAACTGGAGTTCAAACAATTCAGTAATTTCACCCCAGCACTGAAAAGTGGTTTCATCTTTCAAGACAACGGTGTATGAATCCATACCGAAATACCGCATCATACACAATGGAAGAAGCCATTCTTCATAAAGAATCTTACTTTCTTATTACTCAACATACTTTTAAAATGCCAATCAAACATCTCTACATACATACAACCAGCCCCCACTGAACCAGCCAATTAAAGACTTTGTTACACTTGAGTGCACACCTACCCGCTCTGACAGATAAACTGAAGATTTACAACACGGATGACAACTTTAAACTTAATGTGATGTGTTGAACATGAAAATATTTCCGATATGTACACACAGGAAAGAGATGTGGATTTTTTTTTCCCTCGAAAGCAAGATACTACAACTGGCACAACTACTTGTGATAAGTGAAGGAGAAGAGGACTTCTCTTGTATATCTGAATGCTTTTATAATGAGCGAGTCAGTGACACTGCGTTACCACTTGTTTTAGAAACATTCCTGAAATATCACGGTGGGGCACATCTGCAACGGGCTTCACACATTGTACCCATGTGAGTATTTGACATGACCAATGAAGAATATTTTTATAAAGTGATATGACAGCCAAATTATGGGAATTATCGCAATGATACAACAGAGGTTGGGAACTCGAAAGAATTAGTGGTAATACAATGTAGGAGGCGATATTCACAAGAATTATTATCATACATACATTTAAATGTCACTCGGAAACATTGTGAGTCATTGTCTCTTTGGGTGTTACAAGCATTTTTACAGCAATATTATTAGTCCAGCTTTGGTTTCAGACTGAAATGTCAACAATAAATATCAAAATAATTTGATGTTAATTGCCTATGGTGATTTACATGTGTTACTATGGTTACGTACCGTCTGAGGCTGCTCTGTGATACAGCAGCTAAAGCACAGCAGAGCGTCGCCCATCATCGGGGGAAAGTGTGACCCACCTATTTTCAAAGATGGTGGAGGCAGGAAAAGTGGTTGTTTTCCGGGAGATGGTCACTCCGGTTAGCAGCAGGGATCCTGTTCCCTGGACGGTGGTGGTGTACAGGTTCTGGAAAATACAAGAAGTAATTTTTCAGGGGTTTTCAAGGCTCCAAATCTCTTGATGATGGTTGTGTAGATCATGTGAATGAATCCATGCAACTGGTATGTGATGACACACGATCTATTTTCTAAATCACTGACCCATGCATCTCTGGTTGGAGCTCGTCTTCTGTGACACATGCTTGTTGTAAGAGGCAACTAACGGGACTGGGAGGTAACGCCAGAGATGCAAACCCCAAAGTGTTGCAAATAGTAGTTTCAATATTCAAAATTAGTAGTTTGACCATAAAATTAGAAGTCAACTACATAAACAAAATCATGATGGATTCTGAGAAAATTAATGATATTATGGTCACTTGGATAAATTATTTCCGCCGGAACTACATGTGTCAAGTCTCATAGGTATTCAAATTAGCTTTGCTAAAATTACATATGTCGTAAATTTGATGAATGGAAGGTACGTAAAGTCTGAAAATATATTTCATCGTTGAAAATGTATGTTTTTGTCTATATATCTGAATTTTAACGCATATTATTCAAACTTCGTAGGATTTCTAGTGGAATCGTATTGGCGTAATTTGAAGTTAAAATTCGTCGCGACTACGACAAAATCGTAGAGGTTGGCATCTCTGTAAGGCTCTCTGATTGTTGATTTTCTGCTTATTTACTTATCGCCATCATATGGCTGGAATATTACTGAGTGCCTGCTAAACAACAAGCAGGCATCGAGGATCCACATTGTTTTCGGTTTCCTTCACACATTAATCGACCCGTAAAGGTCCCGGGGTAGAATAGGCCTTCAGCAACCCATGCTTGCCATAAAAGGCGACTATTCTTGTCTTAAGAGGCGACTAACGGGATCGGGTGGTCAGGCTCGCTGACCTGGTTGACACACACCATCATATCCCAGCTGCATAGATCAATGCTCATGATGTTGATCACTGGATTGTGCTCCAGAAGTGAGGAGGAACAGATGAGGAGATGATTTTAAGGGGGGATCACCCACTTTGCTCTGGGGTGTTCATCATTTCACAGTTACAGTTAGGCATTCCAAGCAGGTAACCAGGTATTGGGAAAGGCAGGGACCATTCGCCATTTTGCACAGTAGAATAATAAATGGTCCATTAATATTTTGAAGTTTACTACTGATACAGAGGCAGTGGCACATTCTAAACTCAGAAAATGGCTAATAATCCTGAAAATGGACACTGCCAAAGTTCTCTATCCCAATCCCGGAGGTAACATAAAAAATGTTACTAGCTTGTGAGCAGGGTACACTGAAAATAATAGGAGAACTCTCAATCAGTCACAAAACAAAACACATCCTTATATATGATTTATTGCAATAAATACAATGTACACTATTTTCAGTGAATGAAATGTTTTTGTATTCAAGTGAGTCCAAGGGCACTCAATAAAGTGTTTGTGTGCTTTGTTTGCAATTTTAGCGTGTTATTGTTCACTATGAGTTGGATTTTAAACAGTCGCATACTCGTAATGCAAAATTGCCACGATTTCCTTTTGCAACATGTCATATTTGGGATTTCACTTTCTTAGTAAAGTACAAATTCTAGTACTTATTTGGTTGAGTCCCATCCGGGATTCGAACCCGCACCCTCCAGAGTCAGGCACCTAATCGCTAGCACACAAAGTCAGCCGCTTACCCCGCTAAGCCACCGCGACTTCCATGGAAGTGAAATCCCAAATATGACATATGTTGCATTTGACCACTTTCTAAATGGCATCGTGTAATCACAACATTTCCTTTTCATTGACACTCAAAATACACTATTCCATTTCCGATTTGTCGGGTTTCAGATGTGAATGATGCATTATCCAGTAGCCCAAAGACAAGTAAGATTCGATCTTTTGATTGCCCCAAATGTAAATTGAGTTGTCGCAGTGTTAGGCGATGGGACTTTTAACCCTCCAGTTGAATATTCAGGATGTTTTTACTTGAATTTTGTTAGGATTCATCAAAGCTAGACATGCAATTGGAATATATCCATGCCAGTCTGGATAATAATGTTAGTCTCTCCTCTGACATATGAAATATCAAGGCAACGTTGTCATTTGTCGTTGTTGTGATAAGTGAATTTTATCAATACGAAGAAAAAATGAAAACATTAATTTGGT
The DNA here is from genome assembly GCF_037392515.1 of Haliotis asinina. NCBI lineage: Eukaryota > Metazoa > Mollusca > Gastropoda > Lepetellida > Haliotidae > Haliotis > Haliotis asinina. Next base: position 25,229,354 of record NC_090292.1, read on the forward strand.
ATTGTTTTTTACAACGAATCATACATCACATGCCGACTTGTTACTGGATCGATGCCCATGATATGGATCACTGGGTTGTCTTGTCCAGACTCAATTATACACACACTACCACTATACAGCTAGAACGTGTGCAGCTTAATATTAAAGTTTAAACTGCACAAAAACAAAAATGGGACAGGGTTACCATGGTTACTTCCTAAGAACATTTTACCTTGAACTTTGAAGGTGGGGCAGATGTCACATGAGACATGACTCTAACGGATTATCATATTATTATCAACTTAGAAATATTTCCTCAATTCCAGTTTGGTTCGTTAAACATAGCTCATGTTTCAAGGGTCCAACTTTTGTGTTCCATACAATGCTGATATCTTTTTCCTTATTGCCTTAATAGAACTGTCGAGTATCCATCTATTTGCAGTAAATTATATGGGCACCAAATACAGGTTTTTACAAAACTATATCAGAAACTCTTAGAAATTTTACACATTTTTCAACATCTGAAAAATCAGGGTAAGATATAGTCCTTTATAACTGATGCTTTGATTGGAGCTGATCAGGTGGTCTGATTCAGTACGTGGTTTACAGATGCCATCCTTTTCCAATTACCAAGATCAATGATCATGATGTCAGTCACTGGATTGTCTGGTCCAGGTATGTATTTTAAACCACCTTTATAACACAAAAACAAAACAAAATAACCTGAAACCTTTTCAAGGTTATGATCACACCAAGCAGGGTTCCAGATAATTTTTCAACATCAGGAGTACTTACTCAAGGGTGTAGCTACCATTATGAATTGTATTTCTTATTTTACAGATCCGCCTGCTGTATTTTTTCAAACATTAGATAAAGACTAAAAATTAATTTTACCAGCTCAAAAAAAAAAAATCCTAATGTATTTATTGTATATAGAAAGAATATTACTTGACTGGTGATTTTGTATTAATTTCTTTCCCCTCCTGCCTTTAGCTTTTCTGAGGACAAAAATCTTTAAGTCAATAGAATTGGTCTGGCCTCAAAAAAAAAAAAAAAAAAAAAAAAAAAAAAAACAGCTAACACATGACTGTTGCTAAAAAGGTTGTGCAAGCCCACAATACTATCCAAATATATAGATATATAGCTGTGCAATCTATCGGGCTTGCACGAAAAATGGCTTGCTACGTGCTCGTTATTCCTTACTTTTCAACACAGGAGCACTGGAAAACCTTAACACTTCATTTAGAGTACAGGATGGAATTTGATGGAGACTAACTATGACAAGACAAACAAGTTATACTGGTTCGTACTGTTCATTATTCATACAGCAATTTGACTACTTGACCATTTACGTTGTCAAGGCAAAGTTTTGTTTCTTAAAGAAACTTGTGATTTGTTTCTGTGCCACAATGTTTACATACACATGCACAATTTTGACCAATCACATGTAACAGTGTAACATGTAACATGTAACTGCGAAACACGGTTTCCTTAGCAATGGAGATTCAAAAAACATGACAAGGGGAACCCAATGTGTTGCTATCATTTAAAGACAGACACTGTATGAAATCAGATTGATATGTTTTAGATATATACCTCTGCAAATGATTCTAACAACATACACCCTTACTATGCGCATCTCTCACGTTTTCTGAACTATTTCCTACTCTATTGTGCATATTTTCTATCCATATATACACCAATACAACCCTATCTGCCGCCCTCCAACTGTCAGTGATAATTTATGCCATTTTTAGGCAGAGAAGAAATATGCTTTACACATAGTACCAAAGTCAAATTTTATAAGAAAATTATCTGTTTTTATCAAAATTATTTAGTTTTAGAGCCTTACCTTAGGCTAAATAAAAAAAGTGTAATGTTTCTCAGGCATCGGCCCGTCACTTTTATTTGTGCGCGTAACAATTTTTTATTGTCATTTTAAAAAAATAATTTTGACTTTGCCACGTCGCGATCGTCCATTCGTCCACAATAAGAATCAGCGTCTGTAAGAATGAGTGTGACTGAGTCTACTGCTCTTAACACACACTAATCAGAATCTACAACTCATTTTAACACATGCTTAACTTCCCAAGCTGTATTTCTCAGAGACAATAAAAATATGTGTTCCTCCCTCGTCACATTTTTTCTATCAAAACAAAACAAAACAAAGTCCTTCTGCGATCATCACTTTTGAAAAAAATGTTCCCGAGAAACATTTAATTATTTTCATGCAGCCTGACTTTACAGCAATAAACTCATACCATACAATTTTCCATCCAGACCCTTCTCTGATGTAAATTCCCCGAAAAGAAGCAGGTCTAGATTCTAATTGCGTTTAGGGCTGATCCATTTCACTGAATCTCCTTTTTAGTTTAAGTCAGTTTTTATCAAAATAATTTTAAATGATAATTTTATATTTTCTTTATGTAGGCATCAGTCTGCAGCTCCCTGACCTGGAAGAAAATACAATACAGTTTTGTGCAACAATTGTGTTAACAAAGGCGCCCCAATAACTGGTATTTGTTCCTTCTCTGTTGTATAATGGTGATAATGCATGCAGTCAAAATGTCAGACAGATGATAGTCAACATTCTACATACCTCATTCTCATATGGCTTGCAATGAGGGGGCATCTCAAGAATTATATGCATATATATGTTACAGTCTGATTGTGAAATCAGTCATCTTGTGAAACGACTAAAAATTTCAGTTATTTCAATTTTCATGAAATGAATGTGTCAGTTATTTTGTGTAATTTGCTGTAACAACAATCTATATAGTTTAGTACATTTCACTTCATCTATAGGTGGTTTGTGACTTGTGGCTGCTCTGGACACTGCAAGTGTTAAACAAACAAGTGTAAATGCTTCAAAGCCAAACTGAAGTGCAACAATCGCTGCCACAATAGTTTTAACTGTTCAAATAAGTGACGTTGAAATTCTGATCCACTTTTGTAGATAAGTGAAATTTCATGAAATAACTGAAGTACACTGAATCAATGACTGCTGTTACACAAAATGGCTGACCCTGTTGAAAAGTCCTGTGATGGGTGATCATGTCTGACAGCTTAAGGTGTGGTCACCTTAGGCAAGTGAAATTTGTTCAAACTTGCCTCTGTTCACCCTGCACAAAATGGGTACCCGATGGGAATAAATCATGTAACCATCAACCTTCTAGCACCCCCGCAGGTAGCTTGGGCTTCGAACTTGCCTTATGCATGGGGAAATGTGCATGATAATTGAACTATTTAATATTATTTTATTATTGTTTCCAGCATAAAGTAAAATGAAAACAACCTGACAACCTGGCTACATCATCAATATCTCCATTGTATTTGTTACGATAAATCTTCACTATACCCTAGATGCATCTACTGCTTGGCCCGATAATTTTATTACCTCCTTTAGCTGGCCTTTGATCCAGAGGAACTGTGAGAGAGGTAGGAGTTCTTGCCAATATTTTTGTAAAGTTGGTTTGTTTGTATGGTTTCCTCAGAACCGGAGTTGTACTATGAACAAACCTTTTAATCAGGACCTCACCCCCTAAATATTTTCTCCTTAGACGAATCTCAAGACTGATTCATTTACATTTAAGTTCGCGGAAAATTGCAGACTTTGCCTTATGACACTGTCCTTAAAATAATGCCATAACTATAATTCTGGTTCTGGTGAAATAATTTGGCGATTATCCTGGCATGATGTCTATTTTCACCCATTTATCGCATCCGGATTTCCGTGGTCACTACACACAAAGGTGTGACGGAAGATTTTGTGTTTGGAAAAAAAAAAGTCATCATCTCTTTCCTGCTGTCACGATTCAGAAATCAAAAACTCCAAACTAGAGTTTTTATCTCATGTATTCATCACATGTATTTATCCCATTTAATTGCCACACACCTAATAGAGATATGTAATTGCCATTTAACTCATGAGATGGCCCCCTGCCACTGTGGGCAGACGTCAGTGACAAGTTAGCAACTGGTTAACTTCCTGTTTTCAACACAGATGATTGTCCACTTACATCCCAGTCTCATCCCTCGCTATAACACAAAGGACTTCATGACCACATGACCTCAATATAACAATCCAGCACAAAATTTAATATTCATGTTATTTATTGCAAATAATACAATTGATACAGCTCTAGAAGAATGTTTGGTTTAGATTCTTCAAATTCAAAGAGAAAGGCCTTCGGAGAGATTCTATGTTTGATTTGCTCTCCAGTAACCTGTTTGTCATGTAAGTCAAGTGGTCAGGTTTGGTGAGCTAGCTGACTGCTCATCGTATCAGATGTATCTCTATCTCTCCAATTCAGCAGCATGATGTTACTCATGCTTTCTGACAACAATCATTTGCTCAGATGCCATTCTGAACACCCATTCCATTGTGAAGAATTAAGAAACATTTTTTTTTACTAGTTGACAAAGGTCATTTTATCTCACTTGTGTAGAATTATGCTCATGCTGTTGATCACTTGATTGTCTGGTCCCTATTCAATTGTTTACTAGTGGTGGTCTGCTTAATTCAGATTTAAGAAGAGTGACAAAACAACTAATCAATAGATCGTGTTTATTTGTAACTGAACACAAACAACACTTGACAACATAGCATTAACGTAAATAACCAAGAAAATGTCATCGATGATGCTAATAGCCAATTATTTTCGATGACTGTTCAGTTATAATGAACCAATCATCAACATGATGAAATATGAGATTCTAACCAATTCCCAACACTTTCATTTACAGACCGCCACATATAGTTGCAATACTGCTGAGTGCAGAGTTAACCCACCCACCAACCAGACTCATGAAGGTCCCGGGGTGGAATAGGCCTTCAGCGATCCACCCTTGTAATATAAGGCGATTATGGTTGTCGTAAGACGCGACTAACAGGATCGGTTGATACTTGGTTGACACGTCATCAGTTACCAATTGCAAAGATCGATGCTCATGCTGTTGATCACTGGATTGTCTGGTCCCGACTCGATTATTTACAGACCGCCGCCATATAGCTGGAATATTGCTGAGCGCAGCGTAAAACTAAACTCACTCACTCACAAATCACGTGTACAGGACTCACTTGACTCAAGAAATCTCAGCATTGACAAGTTGCAAGCAAATCAACACTGCCGCAGACAATAGGAGCAACACCCAAAGGCAAAAACGAGAAGGATTTTGACAGGAACACTTCCAACTCGTAGAAAAACTTTTCTGACATTTTTTTTCACTCAGCATGTGCACTTCATGAATTTAAGCCCTTGGTATAACTATGGCTTCACAACTTGATTAGCAAACGTCATTTTTCATTATTTAGTTTTAACTACTACAAGTCACTAAGCATGATTACCTTATCTGTTAAGATGCCCAAACGACAAGTACAACAGCATCCTATTTCAACCCTGTCTCCCTAAAGTCACTAAGCCTGATTGCCGGATCTATTAAGATGCCTGTACGACAAGCACGCGAGTGACCTGTTTCGACCCAGAATACCTCCAGTGACCCATCAATAGCAATTAAAACACATGGAGTTTGGCATGGTTCTGTTGTCAGCATGTTCTGTGTTCTCAAACCGACTCCGAACAAACACTGCAGGACAGGTGTGTGTCCAACACTAACAAAACCTGTAGCTTTTGCTACTGTCTCCCTCTCGCTCGTTAAGGTAAAACATCAAGGTAAATACACCTGTATGTGTTCTAACAAGTCAGGAGGTGTGAGAGGCGGTCTGAGATTTGTGGAAGGAGTTTTGATATACTTATTTATTGCTACATGTTTAAGAGGGAAAGAAAAGAAGCCATTATTAAGAATTCATTAGGCTACATTGCCACATGGGTTTCAGGGGTTCGAAAATCACATCCTCCGATGCCCGGGACAAGTCAGTTTTCATTTCGGGCAATCAAATAATGGTACCTTACCTGATAATTTCTGTTTACTGGCAATAAGAAATAGTTACGCACACAAAAAAAATTGAGAAACATTTCACCTTTTTTATTTTGCCCTAATGACCATGACATTTTAATTGATCTGATTTTCCTGTGACCAACTCTGGTTTCACAGGAACGGGTGAATAGGATTGGGTGGTCAGGCTCGCTGACTTGGTTGACATGTCATCAGTTCCCAATTGCACAGATCGATCCTCATGCTGTTAATCACTGGATTGTCTAGTCCAGACTCGACAGCTCCCATATAGCTGGAATATTCCTGAGTGTGACGTAAAACTAAACTCACTCACTCACTCACTAGGATCAAATTCTTTTGTAATTGAATCAGACAATACAGAGTGACGGGTCAGTTTTCATTTCGGGCAAACAAATAATGGTATCTAACTTGCCCATGGGCTATTAGATAATTTCCACTTATGGTTTCAAACTGCAAATGAACTTGGATTTCATATCATGTCTGCTCATAATGTAGCTATTACATTTTGCAACAATAGTTATTTAGAGCTATCATTCTTTGAAAGTTATCACTCTTTGATAAATAGTCCAGTAAACATTAACATCAAACATTGTGTCATAAAATCAGGACAAGTGGAAAATTAGTCGGGACAAGTTACTTTCTTGAAGTCACTTGCCCTGTGGCAAGTCACTTTTAAAAAAATGTTTGAACCCCTGCAGTAGTTAAGTTATCAACTATCAGTCTCTATTTTCCATAATAAAATCCAGCCCTAAGTAATATCCAGTATCACCAAGACATTTGGAGGCTGCTGGTTTATAATTGAAATACTACTGAGTGCCGTGTTTAAAAAAACTAAATAAAAATACTTCAAGAATACTGTCTGTTCAATATACTTTATGTACCCGTGAATGAAATATTTCATCTTTAAAAACAGCACATATTCTACTCAAAAGATGTTTTGCCACGACAGTGTGACTACAGCAGTGAGTTCAATTTTAGGCTGATTTCGGAAGGATTTTAGCAATACCACTTATTAGTTTATTTCAGATAAGATGCACAAGCATTTTTCAATAATGTATATTTACATGAAATAAAATATAGTTTTTGGATTGCTGTCTTCAGTTCATCTGGTGCACCAGGATGAAATATCACAGAGCATCCCTGGACAAAATGGGTGACATAACCTGTAACCTGATTAAGTCTGAAACAAGGAAATGTGTCGTCGCCCTGCATACAGGGACATTCTGGAAGATTAGGCAGACATGCGTGTTCACTTGCAGATATGTACAAGTCATGGGATTTATGCGCCATTAGCACATGACTTTCTGTGACAATGTGTCATGTACACCCTGGAGCGGGGATGGGGAGGTTTTAGGAGATGTGGGGTGGGTTGGGAGGTTTGAGAAGATGCTAGGTTGAGAAAAGGAGCATTTAGGAGGAGGAGGAGGGAGAGATGTATAAAGAGGGAAAAAAAAGAGGAGGATATTTGGGATGAGAGTGAGAAAAGACTGATAATGAGATGAGAAAAAGAGAGAAGAAAAAGAGAGAGAGAAAAGAGAAGAGAAAGAGAGAAGAAAGAGAGAAGAGAAAGAGACAAGAGAAAGAGAGGGACAGAAGAGAAAGAGACAGAAGAGAAAGAGACAGGAAGATAGACACAAAAAAAGAGTAAGAAAACAAGAGACACAGGGGAGAGAAAAGGGAAAGAAACAGTAACAAAGGAAGGAGAGAAGTAAAAAGAGCTTGAGTCAGAGAGAGAAAAGAACAGAGAGTGGAAGACACATAAATGAGAGAGAAGAATATAAAAGAGTATGAAAGGGAAGGAGGGAAAAGAGAGACAGGTAGGGAGGGAGAAGAGAGAGGGATGGAGGGAGAAGAAAGACAGGTAGGGAGAAGAGAAGAGAAGAGAGACAGGTAGGGAGGGAGACAAAGAAAAGAGAAGGTGTGTAGAGGAAAAACATCCACACACGAAGAGAAGGGGAGAAAGGACGACTTTGACAACATCGAGGAGGTAGTGAGAGAAAAGGATCAAGTGGGTGCTGGAGAACAATGGAAGGGGAGAAGGGTGGAGGAAGAATGACCTGCCATATCATGACCATTAGTCATTACATAGAATGGATTCTCTATGACTGCTAGGTAAACGCCTCAGATTCACTTTTAAGGATGTGGGTGTACTTACACCTCATATATTTGTATGAGAGTTAACTAGTGACATGATTTGTTATGTTTAATATTAAACAGTTTTTCAGTTTTTTAACTTTAAATATGTTGAACGTACAAAGGTGATATGAACATATGATATGCTTCACATCTTATATTATGTCATGCATTATTATTTTTAGCTGTACATCGGTATGGCCATTATCTGTCGCCATGTATATTCTGAATAAGGGAGTGAGGTGTCCCCTGGCATCCTGGACATGCATGTGAAGAGGATATTTTGAGGTTTTAAAAAATTGCGATGACAAATGAAATTCCGGAATGAAGACTAATCAGTTATTGTTAATCCATTATCACAATCCCTTAATCTGTGATAAGCAGTCATTTGCTGCATCTAGGCAGTCATTGAGTCCATCTGTAATAGCCCCAGGACATGACTGCCATAGATGAGCGACTCCATGAACGCTCACACTTTATCAAGCTGAAGCCTTGGGTGCTGAATATGCACAACTGTTATCTGTGCGGCTAGCAGTATCTATCAATTTGCCATAAATCTGTCAGAAAAATTGGTCGCCTTTCTTGAAACCTGACATCAGTGTAGACATCAGAATGAGAAGTGAGCATGTATTGTTTAAAATATTTTTATTATTTTACCTCCATCAGGACACAGTTGCATTCTGCCTTGCCTTAGGAACTGATCTACCTATCTGTAGTTAAGTCAGCACACTGAAATTTCACCTTCAGGAAACAGATGTCAGAGTGAGTGAGTGAAAGAGTGAGTGAGTGAGTGAGTGAGTGAGTGAGTGAGTGAGTGAGTGAGTGAGTGAGCAGGGTTTTACACAGCTTTAACACAGGGATGGCGACAGGTGAAGTGATTTCTACTGAATATCAGCTAGGGGTATGGGGACCAACAAAGTTCACGATCAATTGATTTGCAATTAAATACAGAGATTTCTGCAGATTCGAATAAAAATGGCACCCTGTAGTGATACTACACTAATCACACAAGACATTTGTTTCACACATCTCACCTGAGTGAGGAATTGCACCTGGGACCTGTTTCACAAAGCTATCATAGTCCTACGACTGTCATACCTCCTGTACTTTAACAAACGTATACTGTCATAACATTACAATAGCTGAGTGCTGCCCCACCACCCCCATATCTTAATGAGAAATGAGTGGGTATTGTACAACCTTGTTTTAATGTTAAATTAATTTCATTGGAAGACGATCACATTCAGCTTTGCCTTAGTTAAGTCAAGCATACCATACTCAAACTGTCATCCTCGTTGAAACTTGTCATTACTGCAGACATCATAATGAATGAGTATGGTTTTTACATTGGTTTCAGCAATATTCTAGAAATATCACGGTACCAGAAATGGGCTTCACACACTGTACCCTGGAAGGGAATCAAACCATGGTCTTATGCATGCTATGTGGACGCTTTAAAAAATCAGGCCACCCAACCCAACCCATGTCGGAAGGAGCAGTCAGTGTGTATTGTTTCATTTTTTATCCCCCACACGGTTTTTATCCCCCAAAACGCATTTTGCTGGGGGTACTAAAATGCACCCTGTCCGTCCGTGCAGATTTATCTTTTCCAGAGCAGAACTCTAAAACTGTTCGATATTTCTTCACCAAACTTGACACATAGATTGGTCTAGCGGTGTACTGGTGCCTTTTGATAGTTTTGGAATCCTGAATAACATATTTTTGACATTTCCATGGCAACAAGTTTGATTTGACTGAAATTGGAGGTAATGCTGGGGATATTGATGACTGTGTCTTCTTGTTTAAAATCATTTAAACCTCCACTGGAATGCGCAGCACTGCCCTCAGAACTGACCTATAAAGTATCAGGGGCTACTCCAAGATGGCCACCGTGCCTGAGCTCCGCTTCGATCAACAAACAATTTAAAAAGTAATCAATTTTCAACTAATTTTATGCCTCTAACTTAGTCTAAGTCTGAATTTTAAAGAATTATCATGTGTATTTTCGAATCAGTTTGAAATCAGAAAGTTACCTTTATTACCTATATTAAACCTGAATTGTATGGCTTTGATTAGTGATTTTATAGCAGTGTCTGAGTGAGGAAGTTTAGTTTTCCGCCGCACTCACCAATATTCCAGCGATATGGCGGCGGTCTGTAAATAATTAAGTCTGGACTGGACAATCCAAGGATCAACAACACAAGCATCGATCTGTACAATTGGGAACCAATGACATGTGTCAACCAAGTCAGCGAGTCTGACCACCCAATCCCGTTAGTCGCCTCTTACAACAAGCATAATCGCCTTTTATGGCAAGCACGGGTTGCTGAAGGCCTGTTCTACCCCAAGACCTTCACGAGTTGATTTTATTGCATCAGAAGCAATGCAGGGTTTGTTTTCTATGTGTATTGTCACTTCACACTGTGTTACATAAGCAGGTTTTCTACATCAAGGGGAAACATGTAAGTATCAGCACAGATGAACAGTGTTTGAAAGAATGATGTCACTAGTTGCTAGGATCTAGTACAACTCAAGTCCTACTACTTCCCTGAAGAGGAACAAGGACCTACTTTACTATAATGACTAAACATTGCCCCTTCATTAAGTGAAGTGTAAGCAGTAGACATAAATGTATATAATATACAAACTATTGCACTGGTGCAAATTGGCTGACTCAGCAAGTTTGACTTTGTCACCTAAGTATAACTCTCCTCAAGGAAGTAGGTACATTTTCCTAAATACGAGCTTCTGCCCTACGACAATGAAAAATCGCTTTCCCAGCATTATTGCCCACTGTCACAAAGAAGGTAAAAATTGTCAGAATTGACTAAACTGATTGTTTTAGTTCAGTTTTATGCTGCATCTAGCAATAATCCAGCTATATGACGTTGGCCTATATATAGTTAAGTCTGGACCAGACAATCTAGTGATCAACAGCATGAGCATCAATTGACACACTTGGGATATGATCACATGTATTCACCAGGCCAGCGAACCTTACCACCCGATCCCGTTAGTCGCCTCTTACAACGAGCATGGGTTGTTGAAGATCAATGCCAGCCCACATCTTCACGATGTCACTTTGACAGGAAGTATTTCAGTTACTACACACCACTGGACAAACTACAATTTTCATGGAATCTCTGATGCATCCATGTTATCACAATGGACATTCATAAAGCACCTGTTTCCACACTTGTGGGATTACTCCATCACAAAGAGGAAGTAATCATGTTGACTAGTGAGGTTATCATTAATAAAATCAAACTGCATTGAGTTTCCATGACCTACAAAATAAGGTCAATGTCACCGTTATCAATTTAAACCACAAATGCTCAACTGACAACTGAGCAGCAAAGCTGAATCGAATTCAGAAAGAAATGACCATATCTTGCTGGAGAGGCACATAAGGCAGCTCCTTTCACTTAATTCGTCTACACTGAAACTTAGGTAAAGTTCAATTACGGCAGGGGTGGCAAATATGATGAATTACAGCAAATCTGTGATGTTCTAACCCCATCAAGCATAAAGATAGGGCACAAGGACAGATGGAGGAATACTTAGACAATTGTTCCTTCGGTGAGCAAGTTGAGCACTGAATGAAAAGCAAGAGAAAAACGCTCAGAGCTCTCTGTCAGTGGTTGGTTTGTTGTTTAATGCCACACTCAGCAATATGCCAGCTAAGAGTTGCCAGTCTGTAGTCTAGTCTTGACCAGGCAATCCAGCGATCAACAGCATGAGCACATATCTAGTGAACTGTGACTCAAAGACAACCAAGTCAGCGAGTCTCACCCTCCGATCCCCTTATTTGCCTCTCACAATAAGCTTGAGTTACTGAAGACCAATTCTAAGCCGGATCTTCACGTGTCTCCCTGTCAATCCTTATGTTAAAAGACAACAACACTTTACATATGGAAGGATTGAAAAATGGATTGCATTTTCAAACAGACATTTAATTTGCTTATTCTTGGCAATAATGATTGCGTGTGTTCAATACTAATTAGAATCTGGTGATTGTGTGATAATTTCAGCAACATGAAAATGCTGACTGGGACCTGGCAAAATGAAGTGCCCCTTGAGTGCCCCTTCATCAACATACTGCTGGCCTGTAGATACACACCCTAAACCTATTTCAAACACTGGAACTACAAGCTAAGTGAGTGAATTCACTGTAACAGGGAATGGGATTGGATAATTTACAATACTATGTCAGCATGTTGATATGGTTTCCAGTGTTGATCTCACTTGATAAAAAAGAGAGAACAGCAGAATACAGAGTCTCAGATTTGCTTATTATCTGAATATTATGGACAATGACCCACTGTCAACAGTGTCATCCAAAATCTTTTTATTTATTTTTTTACTTTTTTAAACTCAAACTTGGAATATAGAAATATACCTAAATACAAAATGGAATATCATCACAGATTCATTCACTTATCCCATACCATATGCCTCAGGCAATACCACTCATAATCATGATTTTGAATATTTATACAATACGACCTCGCGGTATACAGAATCAACTTTTCCCTGTAACGTGTTATAACGGAATGACACATCTATGACAAATATGCCTGGCTTTTTTGGCGCAGACACGAGAACGCATTCCTCAACAGACAATAACAAAGAGAATCTGAGAGACCACAACTCAGCTCTTATCATTCTTATCACTCATGAATCTAAAAAAACGTTTGAGGTAACTGGATACCTGAATATATCTTGGAATTCCTCCACATCCTCCCAAATATTTACTGATATCATTTCCACCGGTCAACATTGTAACACGTTGGTAACAATGGATAAATTTACGTTATTCAAGACTGATGATTAAAATTCACACATTTATTTTAACCTCACGAGTTGCCAAGCCCTTTCCTCGAAGTCAGTCGAGTCACATCTAGCTTACTTCCGAAAATGGCGACCTACGATCTGTTTCCCATACATAAGCCGTTTCGTGAAATCGAAAAGTGAAAAGTACAATAGCAATCAGTTCAGAAAACTTGTTCCACTTACCTTATCGATGTCTGTCTCCCGTTGGAGTAAAATGCACGTAAATGGAGGCTATGGTTGTACGCAACGCTCATCCATACTCATGACAGATTTCACTGACCTAACCCGGAAATGACAGAAGCGGCGAATATCGCTGATAACTCTCGCCACATGCGAGAGGCTGGGTAAATGTAAAGTGTGGATCGAAGTGGAACATGATTTATCGACTACCGTAATATATTTCCATAAGAGCTTTTCTGTCATCAAGATTGATATTAATTTGACGTCGTCATGGCAAATGAGTTGATATTACTGTTTCGTTTGTTTATCACCGAATGTTTATCTAAACATAGAGGAGCACTATTTTATGGGTAGACAATTAAATTTACTGATTGCAGAGACGGTGCCCAATGGTTGAAGAGTTTGCCCGTTACCCCGAAGACCAGGGTTCACTTCCCCAATTCCCCAAACGGGTACTGTGTGTTTGGCCCGTTTCTGGTGTCCCCAGCTGTGATATTGCTGGAATATTGCTGAAGGCTGCATAAAATTTCGCCCACACTTTATTGCAGTAGATCCTAACACCCATATCTAGCCAAAAGACAATATAGAAGTTATCTGTCCATACAAATATGCCCCACTTCGTCATGCCAGCTTCTAAATGCCACTGTTACTCAAATCCGTATTTCTTAAAGATTTGGCAAAATTCCATGCACAGCCAGCAATATATTAAGCCATATCTGCTCCAAACACTATCAGCTACGGATCGACCCCGGTCCTCAGAGCAAGGAACCATTGCCTTGGCCGCCAGACTGCCCGATTTTCACAACCCTTGAACGTATTCATTCGATAACGTTTAAAGAATTGGTCTTCAACAACCCTGCGTGGGTGGTCTCAACAGGACAATAGGACCGGGACAGATACTCGGATACTCGAATCCGTTTCGGGTCCAGCTGGAATCGAGTCTTATTTCTAGGAATCGAGTACCCGGAAAAGGGTACCCTATAATGACGAGCAGTTAAAATATGTCTTTTTCGCATTGTTGACGTAGTGTCCGATTAATGGAGGTTATTAATAATGTAAGCTATCTACACATGAGACAGGGAGTAGTCAAATTATAGTAACAATACGGGGAACGAAAAGTTTCAACGAAGAATGTAAGTAATTGTGTTGCGCTCTATTTGGGTTACACAGACGACAGTTTCAATGTTTTACTGCCACGCTTTCGAGATAGAAAATTCAGAAAGTTTACTGAAGCGCTATATTTCTTACTTTTCTGGACACGCGATTCCGATTCGGATGAGTACATGCTGGTACATGATTCCATTTTTGTTGTACCCGTCCTAACACTACAGGCTGAAGACCAAGGACTAAACCTATGCCTCTGGGCATAATCTGCACAAGCGCTCACGGCAATCACAATGTAATTGTTCGATAAACTACAAATATTTATAATTTAGTAAATCACTGAAATATTAATTTACTTACTGGAAGCAGGTCATTACTTACCCAGGATAGCATGGGTATCGTATGTTCGTGGAGCCCCGGGCAACTGCCTATGCGTTTAGACGACTGTCGGTTGATCAGGCTCACAGAGTTTGTTGATGCATGTCATCATAATTACCCATTAGATCAATGTGCATTATATCAGTCACTGGATTGTCTGGTCCAAACTCAGTTATTTACAGACCGACGTAATGTAGTTGGAGTACATAGATTATTTATTAATGAGTGCGGTTCCAACTTCTAAAAGAAATCAAGAGCAGCCGCCACTCCCATAGAAAAAACTCAGCATTTTTGTCTAAATCGAACTACAGGTAGTATGGTGCCAGGTACGTTTCTAGTCTGTCTAACAGACATGAACCAGAATATGTACACTACTACAGCCCTCTCTGCAATGCTAAAGAACTAAATAAAGCAAGTCTAAATTTCTCCAGGTTCAGGATGTGAATGTCTGGTCTCCCACGGGCTCCTTTTCAGTTTAAAGAGGTTTATTTGTTACAATCACAAATGATATATTCAGAGACTAAGCGCTTGTCTTGTACGCGTCAATCATTACCGACTTTAATGTGATGAATGTAAAAAATGTAAAGCGATATACTGCCAAACGTTTTCACAAAAGATTAAATTAGACCTTTAAATTTTTGCAACTGAAAAATTAACCTAAATATATTTTTTCTTCTTAAAATACTAAACATCCCAAAATGAGTGTGGTTCTTCACGATACACATGACATTGTAATCGTTTAGAATCGGGATTAATGATCCGCATTAAGCGATTGTAACGTGAAACGCCAGGATTGTTTAGCCGTATGAGCAAAGGCAACAATTGACCCCGCGAGCACATTTAATACATATATTACACTATAACCATGCTCAAACTCGAACCCGGTCTTGGGCGTTACGAGAGAGCCGTTTACCCACTCAGCTACCTCATCGTTCCCTCCAGGTAGGTAAGCAGTGAGGCCTATTTCAACTGAAACGCCATGTCAGTTTGGCATCATGAGCAATGTGCGAAATAAACTAACGACCAAAAGCTACGCCATTAAAATAAAACAAAAAAAACCGACAGTAAATTGGCAAAAGAATTGTCAGTCCGTATGAAAATAGCGAAAAACACATCGCTCTTTTCCCAGGGAACACTTGAACTTGATTTCGTATTTTGTGAAAAGAAAAACCCATAAAAAACAAAACAAAACGAACGAATTTGCACGAATAAACTTAAACTGTGCACAAAGTTACCGGTATCAAATTAGAGTACAATAGCTAACCAGGTTTATTCTCTTACATCATTTTAATCGATTTACAATCTGGAACGTGCCTCGTTTAACAGCAGAGCAGAGGGAGAGAGCGATAGGTCTGTTACAGATGGGGCAGACACAAGAGCATGTGGCTAGGACCATGGGTTGCTGCAAATCCACCGTCGGAAGACTTGCCACACGTCTACGACGGACTGGCAGTACTGTAGAGAGAAAGAGCGGTAGACTGAAGATCACTACCCAAAAAGAGGACTGGTATTTACGGCACTAGAGGAACCGATACGTCACTATGACGTCATCAAAAGCCAACAGCATTGGACATCCAGGCCAGACGACCCCGTATTCATGGTCTCCGTGCCAATCGACCGTTCAAAGGCATGACGTTGACGTACCAGCGCCGACGTGCCAGATTGAGGTGAACCAGGACTGTATCACACTGGTAGCAGCGAAACTGGCGAAAAGTGAACTTTACTGACGAACGCAAGTTCCAGCTCTTCAAGATCTGTCCCCAAATGAGCACATTTGGAATAACTGGGACGTCATATTCGGAAACACAAAAATCAGTTATTGACGAGAAACGCTTTGGCAGCTGCCCGGAAAGTTGTAAAAGCTCCAAGCTGATTCTGCATTGGTGATCGAATACTGGATAATTAGATAACGAGCTGCGTCGTTTTTCTTCTTGTTATACTGTTGCCAAATGATTGCTTTTTACAATAAAACATTTAGTGTCACCACATTTTGCTTAAGTATTGTTTTAGACCAGACACAATATATTTGGTGGCGTTTCTTTTGGACGCTAGTTTCTTTTCCAAATTTTGCTAGCCAGTCGGGATAGCTATGTCTGAAAGTTACTAGCCTACGAAATAATTCACTAGCCGTAAATCTTATTCTAAGATGCTTCGGCGAAAGATCAAAGGCGCCGAGTCATGTTTATGTTTTCCGAAGGGACAAATGTCTCATAGTTCGACTAATTAAGCTGCTGTTGTGATGAGCACATCTATCGGGCCATAATCTTGCATGATTTAAAAGTGTGTTATAACTTAGAAAGTCGGAGAGAGTAATATATTTACAAAATGATCCCACAATTTAGCCAGTCGGGCCAGTGACTTTGGAAATTTACTAGCCCGACTGAATTTCTAATACCCACTGGCTAGCGGACCAGTGTCTATTTCGCACACTGGTCATGAGTGGTGTAGAGCGTTTGCAAATGAGTGGGAGGTCGGTGTTTAGATCTCCGGCAACCTCCAACCACTACAGCACGGAGGCGATCGTCTCTATATAAACAGAATGGTCACGATAATCTGATAGACAAGGGTACAAGAATCTGTTCCAAAACTTCGCTCTCACGAAGAAATGTAGTTGCTTTCCATCAAGGTTGTCATTATGGAACCTGCACGCTTCCAAAACCTCCATGCTATAAAAAGAAGATACGAAACGACCTTAAAATTCCATGTAATACCATTTTTATTAAACGAGTTAATGATTTGGTATCAAACTAGCGAAAGCGAAACGAGTTAATGTTTTGGTATGAAACTCGCGAAAGCGAGTTGGATACTAAATCTTAAACGAGTTTAATAAAAATAGTATTTCTCGCAAGTGAGTTTAGTATTCTGTTTGTTAATCGCCAACAAAAACTGACAAAAAAAACAGCGGCGGAAATCACTCTCAGCAATCAAGGTATAGTAGTAAAATTGCGACAGCGGCATTAGCATTGTGACGTCATAACTTTGAAACACGTTGACGTCATACATCAAGCGGTTATTACACTAACCAAAACCAAGTTTTGCATGTGACATTCGTTGCTCACAAACGGATCAGTGTTTTCACGGTGTGTGACCCTGTCCAAGAACATTATTTGTTGCATCTTCACTTTCAGTAAAGATCGACTGTGTAAATTCTCCCCAAAATTACATCCTTGTTCGTTGTAAATTTTATCATAAATCATCAAACATTATGAAAATGTTTCACCGCTAGAAGCGTACGAAAAATCATTACCATTATTTCATTATTTGATTTGAGTATAAGTTTTTGATTTGTAAGTCTTTGTATTGATTTGTAAGTCTTTGTTCAAACACCAAATATCATTTTAACTACTTGTAGCTTCTCGCCCCGCATGTGGACACGCATTGTTAGAATTCACACGAGTATGTTGGTGCAGTGATGTTTCATAGCTATATGTCACCTTTTTCAATAAAACAATATTGAGTAAATATTAAGAAAAACAACCAAATTGTCACTTTTTCGTGGAAGAGAAAATGCTATTATGTAAAAAGACAATTTAAAGCTTTGTTTACTTTCTCATGCAAATAATATTTGCGTATATCCATCTGTCAGTAGATATACAACAAGGCAGAGAACATTGTCTGCCATCATTATGCAAACGATGTGTGAATCTAATGTTATTTTCTATATAACGACTTAATTTGCGAAGTATTCATATTTCGCAACCATACTCAAAGTTCGAGAAGAAATCCTTTTCCGCTTCGAATTCCAAATTTTAGACAACCCAGATCGTTTACAACAACATAACACGTTGTAGCATTTGGTCGCATCGTCTGCTATTGTCGGCAGTGCATTCTTCGTACCGGAGTGTCTTTTCTTGTTCTTTCTTTGTCAAGTGTGTATATTAGTGCTGCCAGATTCATTGCAGCTCAGAGACGAAAATGGTTGAGGCACGTGCGAGGAACTTTTGCCTGATTTGGACTTTACTCCTGAATTTTCAACTGTTGGTGCCCGTCTTCACGGATGATCCTGCACAACCGTCACCAGTAGAAGAAGCAACGAAAGACAATTTTGTAACGTTTGTCACGAACAATCCGTATTTATTGGTTTTATTTTGTGAGTATTTCCTTAGAAGCATTTTTGAAAAATTCCTTCAACGTCCCACGTGTACAAACCAACAGACTGGGTCCATGTCACCAGCTCTTTTACAATAGCTTTTATTGATTTGACACACCGTCATTGAAATGACTATCGACATCACTAACTATGCTTAACTGTGGTTGTTTGTTGTTTACGGGTCAGTCAGCCATCATTTACATGTACGTGGCGTAATTTAGATATGGATGACTCATAGTCAGACAATCCAATGTTTGATATCACAAGAATATTGATCCATAATTTAGATATGATCAAATCCAAAGAACAAAACAGTGCTGGCCACCTGATGCATTAAGTCAACTTTTATAAAATGGAAATGTTGTGTAGAACCAGTGTCCATATCTGGAACCCGAAAGCTTGACTAGGTTTAATTGTGTTCATATGTGCAAGACTTGGGAATATTTTGAAAAAGAGTATGATAATCCCTTATGCCCTGATTGTTAGGGAAGGAGTATATATCTAGCATACATAACTCCCTTATGTCCCAATTTGACCACCCTGGGGCATTTGGTAGCCGGGGCATTTCAACTGGTATTTTCTGGAAATACCTAGGTAACTGCCTTATACCATGATGTGTCTGAGAGTACTTGGGTAACTCTTATATCCATGTCTTATGACACCACAACCTTACAATGTGTCTGAAAACACTTTATCTCCTGTATGTCTGAGAATGCCTTGATAACTGCCATGTGTCAGAGAATACCTTGATACTTCTGAGCACTTTCAGATAACACCATCATGTCCCAAGCCTGATAATTCCTTGAAACCATCATTATATCTTATGTCTACAAGCCTTGATAACATCATTATATCTTATGTCTACAAGCCTTGATAACATCATTATATCCTATGTCTACAAGCCCTGATAACATCATTATATCTTATGTCTACAAGCCTTGATAACATCATTATATCCTATGTCTACAAGCCTTGATAACATCATTATATCCATGTCTACAAGCTTTGATAACATCATTATATCCTATGTCTACAAGTCTTGATAACATCATTATATCTTATGTCTACAAGCCTTGATAACATCATTATATCCTATGTCTACAAGCCTTGATAACATCATTATATCCTATGTCTACAAGCCTTGATAACATCATTATATCCTACGTCTACAGGCCTTGATAGCATCATTATATCCCATGTCTACAAGCCTTGATAGCATCATTATATCCCATGTCTACAAGCCTTGATAACATCATTATATCCATGTCTACAAGCCTTGATAACATCATTATATCCTACGTCTACAGGCCTTGATAATATCATTATATCCTATGTCTACAAGCCTTGATAACATCATTATATCCATGTCTACAAGCCTTGATAACATCATTATATCCATGTCTACAAGCCTTGATAACATCATTATATCCTACATAACTTAATTTTATCCCATACCTGAAAACATCATTATTACATTCTGTCACATGTATTACAATACCACTGTGTCTAACAATACCATGATGACTAATTCCATGTGTCTCCATGTTTCAGACGATTCTGGGTGTGTGACTTGTGAAGAAGCCAAACTGACCATAAGCAAGCTTGAGACCCCTGAGTTATTCCCTGGAGGTAAGAAAGGGAATACCATAGAAGGGCAACGGTAATCTTTCATGCAAACAGTGCAGTTCACCAATTTTATCAACCTGATCTAAAACTTTTGTCAATCTCATTTCATCTCATTCTATCTGAATTTATCTCCACACATACTATTTTATATCAGTAGCATGACTTATTTTTACCTCTAACATTGTCTAGTTCAGACCAACTCACTCACTCACGCACGCACGCTCGCACGCACGCACTCACTCACTCACTCACTCACATACAATAAGTTATCACATCGTGTCTCGGGAAATACAGGGTTTTATCCCTCGTAAGTCCCTCGTAAGGTTGTATTCCCGACTTATCAGTCCAGTCCCCCGGCTCGGGGAATACAACCTTACGAGGGACTTATAAAACCCCGTATTTCCCGAGACATAATGTGATAACGCATTTATCTAGCTGAATGTTTTCATTAAATCAAAACGAAACAACACGCATCAAATCGACTTGTTGCCATGTTGACACCAGCTGATCGTTTGACCTCAATGCACCGCACGTTACTAAAGGCTTGTCGATGCACGCTTTTCTCACTTCTTGAGTCGTCACCGAGGCGTAGCGGGAGGATATGACTTTCGCAGCGGGAGTATAAAAGTCGTATACTCCCACAGGCGGATCGTGATGGATGTACATGGTATTTTATCAGAGTCATGTGGACCAATCAAAACTCGACATTCTTACATGAGGCTAGATAATGATTTTTGTAGGCCCAGGTTGCATCAACTTCCAGTATTATTAAGCCAGGGTTTAGATAAACATTGGAATAATTAACTGAAACATCTGTTCATACAGATTTTAATAGTGCTGTTATTCTTATTTATTTATGATAGATGTATGTTTGTGAATCATCAAAATTATGTGT
Organism: Haliotis asinina; assembly: GCF_037392515.1. Classification (NCBI taxonomy): domain Eukaryota; kingdom Metazoa; phylum Mollusca; class Gastropoda; order Lepetellida; family Haliotidae; genus Haliotis; species Haliotis asinina. The sequence continues at coordinate 25,250,488 of NC_090292.1, forward strand.
CGTCATTGGAAAGTTTCATATTGATAGTTATTCAGTCAATGTACTTACTGATTAATTGAATAATTAATCAAATCAAAAGAAAATAGGTAAGTGAATTTAAGACCCATGTAGAAAATTGGACTTCTCCTTGTTAGTTTTGATTTTTCGACTAAAATTAATATTGACTCATTGAAATATGTGTACAGGTAGAAATTACGCATCAAGACCTGAAATTTGTGAACTCGAACAAGGATGATTTTTTAATAATACATTTTAAAGCATTTTCTGATTTGATGAGGGTCTAGATAGGGTGTCAAAAATCGTTTCACCCAAAGTACGTATTGAGTGGAAATCAATGGAAAGTACAGGTGGAATTGATCACTTGTTGAGGGTCTAGATGTGGGGTTGCAAATCAGGTGCACAAGTGTAACGTTTCACCCGTAGTGTGTAGTGTGTGGGAATTGTGGAAAGTAAAGGTGGAATTGATAGCCTTGTAGCATTACACACTTAGAGTCTAGTGGGTGGTAACTGAATGGGACATACAAGCGGAATCATTCAATTGATGAGGGTCTACATGGGGTTTACAAATCAGGTGCATAAGTGTATTATTTCACCCTGTGTATGTGGTGTGTGTTGACTGAATGGAAAGTACAGGTGCAGTCGATCACTTGATGAGGGTCTTGGGGTGGGTTAGTGGGGCATGGGGTGTTGGTGTTAGAAGTTGGATGCTCAAGTGTTTTCTTCACCATGCTTGTTTAGTGAGTGGGGGCATCATGATTGCTATAGTCATCATCATTGTCATCACCACAATCATTGTAGTTGTCGTCATCACCAGTCATTGTAGTCGTCATCATCACCATAGTCATTGTAGTTGTCATCATCATCATCACCATAGTCATTGTAGTCATCATCATCGTCATTATCACCAGTCATTGTAGTCATCATCATCACCATAGTCATTGTAGTCATCGTCATCATCACCATAGTCATTGTCATCGTCATCATCACCATAGTATTTGTAGTCATCATCATCATCATCACCATAGTCATTGTAGTCATCATCATCACCAGTCATTGTAGTCATCATCATCGTCACCATAGTCATTGTAGTCATCGTCATCATCACCATAGTCATTGTCATCGTCATCATCAACATAGTATTTGTAGTCATCATCATCATCATCATCACCATAGTCATTGTAGTCATCCTCATCCTCCTCCTCCTCCTCATCCTCCTCATCATCATCGTCATTGTAGTCGTCGTCATCATCATCACCAGTCATTGTAGTCATCCTCCTCCTCGTCATCATCCTCATCATCATCATCGTCATTGTAGTCATCATTGTCATCATCACCATAGTCATTGTCATCATCATCATCACCAGTCATTGTAGTCATCATCATCATCATCACCATAGTCATTGTCATCATCATCATCATCATCATCACCATAGTCATTGTCATCATCATCATCATCATCACCATAGTCATTGTCATCATCATCATCACCAGTCATTGTAGTCATCATCATCATCATCACCATAGTCATTGTCATCATCATCATCATCATCATCACCATAGTCATTGTCATCATCATCATCATCATCACCATAGTCATTGTCATCATCATCATCACCATAGTCATTGTCATCATCATCATCATCATCACCATAGTCATTGTCATCATCATCATCATCATCACCATAGTCATTGTCATCATCATCATCACCAGTCATTGTAGTCATCATCATCATCATCACCATAGTCATTGTCATCATCATCATCATCATCACCATAGTCATTGTCATCATCATCATCACCAGTCATTGTAGTCATCATCATCATCATCACCAGTCATTGTAGTCATCATCATCATCATCACCATAGTCATTGTCATCATCATCATCACCAGTCATTGTAGTCATCATCATCATCATCACCATAGTCATTGTAGTCATCATCATCATCACCATAGTCATTGTCATCATCATCATCACCAGTCATTGTAGTCATCATCATCATCACCATAGTCATTGTAGTCATCATGATCATCACCATAGTCAACTTGCTAGTATCCCCATCCTTCTGCCATATCCATGCATGCAGTAGGATTTTTTCCATTCAGTGTAATGAGAAGCACATTAAGCTATGTCAGTTCATGTAAATCAACACCACCATTACACCATATGGTGATATTTATATAATAACCCCAGCTTCCAGTGCATCTGTGGTTTGGCGGTTGCTGCAGAATTTGTCCATTTTATTTTATTGATTAGTTTATTTTCCCACATTCAAAGGCAGAAGCCAACAACTGCTAGAACAATCTCTATTTCTACGAAGATAATCAACTGTAGGATTGATTTTCTTTTACCTTTTCGAGGCTGGAGGTCTTCAGTTGCCAGCAAATGATAACCTGTTCACATGTTTTTATGTAAAAGTTATACAGACATACGTTGTTTTGTCTAGCTGGTCTTCAAGAACTGTTTTGGAAGAGCAATTCATGCTTGTCGTCACAGGATGTGTCAATCTCGCTGACATGGTTGACATGTCATTGTATCTCAGTTGCATACATTGATGCTCATGATGTTGATCACGGGATTGTCTGACTGAGACTCAGTTGTTTACATACTCCTGCTATGTAAATAATTTGTCCCTGCATATTTCCCACTTTGTTGTGGCTGTGTCAGTGCTTGGATAACACAAAGATGTTTTATTGAAGTCTCATGTCATATTAACAATATAAAACAAAAGACAAGACATTAAAAAAAACTGTCAACTATGAGCCACCCATTGAGGGTTATATGTAGAATGGTAAATACTGTTTGATTAATAAATACTAAATAGGTACTAAAAAGCAGTAATGATTAAATATACACTACACATTCTAATGTAGTGTAACTACCCATCTTGATATAAAATATTTTTCCATTTTCCCAATAAAAGCTTGCCAATTTTGGCTGCTAAAAAGAACATGTCGGCTTTAGACGTGATAGTGAGTGAGTTTAGTTGTACGCTGCACTTAGCAATATTCCAGCTATATGGCGGCAGTCTTTAAATAATCAAGGCCAGACCAGACAATCCAGTGATCAACAGCATGAGAATCAATCTGTGCAATTGGGAATGGATGACGTGTCAACCAAGTCAGTGAGCCTGACCACCCGATCCCATGAATCGCCTCCTACGACAAACATTGTCACCTTTTCAATTTTATGGCAAGCATGGGTTTCGGAAGACCAGTTCTACCCTGGACCTTCACAGGTTCTCAAACCTGATAACTAAACTAATGTGACTATCACTATGTAGGTCTCTCAGATCTGACACAGCGATGTTTGTGGTTGTTTGTCTCTACATATACTTTTCAAGATAAAAAAGGATGCTTAGTTCAATGAGATCTTGATTGGGATTGAACCTCCCCAAATGCATTTTTAAAGTAGTGGTGTATCGATTAGTTGAAATAATCAAAGATTGGTTGCAGTGACCAAATGACCAAGGGATTGACCTCATTTTCTCATAATAGAACAGCCTGAAACATATTTAATTCTTCATTTTGTTCTCACTTCACTTGTTGAAAAGTGATGACTGAGCATTTCTGGAAGAATCTGGGAAATTCATGTTTATGATATATCAGACATCATTTTAGTGTACCAATTTGCATCATTGATTACACAGTGCCATTTAGAAAGTGGTCACATGTGACATATATCATATTTGGGATTACACTTTCTGAGGAAAATACAAATTCTAGTACTTTTTAAGGGGGGTTGAGTCCCATCCTGGATTTGAAGCTGCACCCTCAGAGTCAGTCATCATATTGCCAACACACGAAGTCAGACACCTAACCCACTCAGCCACCACTGGTAGTCTAAACAACCTACGTTGTGTACCCAACTAATAAGTGCATAGGCCTAAAGCTGTGATCACACAGTGCCATTTAGAAAGTGGTCCAAGTAGTTTGCGCAGTTTCTAAATAATAAAGTCTCAAACAGAGAACTGTGTAGTACTTATCTGCATTAACAACCTGAATAAGAAAATCTGAAAAATGATGCTAACCAATTTTTTTCGATGATTCCTTGACCAGTTCCCAAAACAATCTTTAAATACACATTTATATGAGAAATAAAGGAATTTGAAATTGTGTTTGTCCTTGTATTTTACAACATGATGTAGGTGCCGTACAGTGCATTATTAGTGCTAAGGTGACTGAGATCCCAAATGCATTCTCAGGTGTAGTGGAATGGGGTTTAACATCGTAATTAAGAACAGTGTGTTTTTTAGTGCTGAGGTGACTGAGACCCCAAATGCATTCTAAGGTAAACTGAAATGGAGTTTAACGTTGTAATTCAGATTATTTTGGTCACATGACCAGTGATCGCAGTAGGTTTTCTACGAGTGCGTGCAGAAATAAAATTATAAATACGTAGTCCAAATCTTTTGCGCGTGAAATTTTCAGTACAGTCCTGAATCATGTTAAAATTAATGTTTGTCTATTTTTACCAATTTTTTTCACCAAAATATAGAATGTTTTCTCGTATGTTGCGGTTTTAAGGCACTTTTTAAAATTATGAAGATCAGAATCTATGCGTCCAAACCACATGCACAAAATATTTTTTGCATGGTTTTGTTACTTTTTTTGCGTGAAAAATGCATGGTTCTGCGTTAATACGAACACTGATGACAATGTGAGATGCTATGGCACAGTTAAGCATGAATATTTCACTCAGACACATTATACTGACACTGAGGCGACCAGTCCTTGTTGTACCCATTCATGACGAGCAGAAGGCAGGAACCAATAAGTACCATATTTCAACGGCTATTGGTATGACATGGACAGGGATCGAACCAGTGACCTTTCCACTCTCCGGGTGGACACTCTAACCAATACACCATAGAGGCGATCTGTCGTCTTAAAACAAATACTGATTTAAGAGAATTAGAACTTTGAAATGTAATGGTGTTTGTCCACATGTGTTTTACAGTGTAATGTTGGTGCTGTACAATGTGATCTTAGTGCTAAAGTGATGAAAAAAACATTTAATATCAGTAGTGTGTGAAGCCCAGTCCACGTGTCCCTGGGCACAATATTGATGGAATGTTGTTGCAGCATAAAACTCATTCACTGTAGACTTACTTCTGTCATAGAGCTAAATTTGTTTCTTGTGTCACCGTGCACAATGAGAACAAAGAGATTATTTTCGTTGTCATGTTTGCCAGTATATTGCATGGGGAGTGCACTGAGAAAATATGTTTCTTTTTTATTCTAAGAGACTAGTTTTTCACTAGAAATTCCCACAAGGTAACATTAAAGTGTCTGAGAGTAGTATTGCTTTTGATACAACACTAATTCTTTCCAAAGTCATATGATATCATGTTGGTGTTATTATAAATGAGTTGTGTTACTTGCAAACAGGGATAAGTAAGTTGGACCACCGCAGAGAACGTTTTTGCAGGCAGTGCAATCAGCAAACCCATTTGGTTTGTGAAAGGAAAAGCAGATGTAGGTCAGTGCATATGCAGTGTATGACAATGAACTTGATTCCGCTTCACACACCACACTACACTTGATTGCAGACAACATAGGGCCCCTTCACTCACAATGGTAAGAACCTGTGCTCATATATGCTAACACAGGTCAATTGTCACAAGTCAGTGCTCAACTTATCCTTGTTTGCCAGTAAATAAGTACATGTCAGAACATCTGTGTAAAGAGTCAGATTCAGGACACTATTGATTGTGTGGAATTATATGTTAATGTGAATGTTCTGGTAGTTCAAGCCTAATCAACACAGGAAAGTGTGTAATATTAGAATGATTTATTGCAAATTTTATTGATGTGTGGTTCATTTATCATTGACTATTGTTTGAAATTTACTCTCCTAATCGTCATGAAAACTATAAGTATGATTATTTATGCGATTATCATATATACCTGATACTGCAGTTAGGAATTATCAGGAATTACATCTCAGGACATGTGGTTAAATGTAATTTCATCCACATCTGTTAAGATGGTTACACGTTTTTTTATCCCCCCGGCATGTCCGTCCCTGTCCATCCATCCATCCGTCCGTCCGTAATCATTTTGTTTCCGGAGCATAACTCAGAAACCGTTCCATATTTTTAGAACAAACTTGATAGATATAGTAATCTCAGTCTATGGTTGTGCCTTTTGCTATTTACAGATTTTTGGCATTTATATTTTTTTCGTTTTTCCAGGGAACATTTTGGTGTTTTTCTTGTAGTGGTTTGGGCTTCGTTTCCTGAGCAGAACTCAAAAACCGTTTCATATTTTTCTGCAAAACCTGGTAGATATATCAATCAGAACCTAAAGTGGTGCCTTTTGCTTTGTACAGGTTTTTGTGATTTATTATTTTCTCGGTTTCCATGGAAACGTTTTGGACCTAGTCTGAAAAGTGAGAGGTGTGTTTCATTTCCTGAGCAGAACTCAAAAACTTCTTAATATCTGTTAGTAAAACTTTCTAGATGTGTGTGGCAGACCCCAACGTGGTGCCTTTTGGCTTTTAAAGGTTTTTGTGATGTATTATGTTCTTGGTTTCCATGGAAACGTTTTTGACTTAGGGAACAGCAAGAAAGGTAATGCCATAGGCTCTTCATCTAACACGCGGCAGCTGGCATATATGATTTACTGAAGTGTGTAAATTTCTTACCATTCACTCCACATAATTTCCCAATGAAATGACCTAATAATTTTTAAAAAGAAAAAATCTGTAAACCAAGTAATTAAAGCAAAAGGCCCAACTCATTCTATACCATCACAAGCAACAACAAAGGTCTCCCTCTCCTTTCCCTCTCCCTCTCTCTACAGGATCATACAGTATAAGGTGTTCACTGGTCAGGAGGGGGACATGGATTGATGTACCCTTGATGTTTGTTTATGTTCTCTGAGCCTTCAACATAAACAACCATCAAGGGTACATCAACCCATGGGCCCCAAGGGACCAGTGAACAATGTATTTATCTTACCGAACACCTCAGTGTTAATTTTGAACTGTTGGAAGTAGGGTATCGGATCGTACACTTCGGTCAACCTGTGTGAATCGAACGATTCGAATCTTGCATCTTGCTGTTTTCCCTGCAGGTATTGTCTTAGTGGTATCGCCATGGTGTAAATCCCCTTCTTAATATTCACAGGGACTACATTTGAACGTTTGGTCAAAATTTGTTTATTGGAATGCAAGGCAAGTCTTCTCATAGTCATCTCTAGATTTTGCAGATGACACAAGAAAAACAAATTTTCAGTTATCTCCCTTCCATCGATTTGCATTCACAAGACATCAGTAATTTCTGTGCATCATGTGTGCTTCAATGTTATTCAAACTAAAGAAGTACTACCATGAAGTACCAGATGAGTTGCCATTGGCAGCAGGGTACATTGAAACGTACCTCGCTTGTAAGTGGGGTACATTGAAAACTATACAAAAGCACTCAGCCAATCGGAAAACGACATTTAAATGTGACGTAAGATAAGAGTGTTTGTTCCAGAGCTGAAGAAGATCCAAATATCTGATGTGGACCTGGCTGCCTCCTTCGGAGCCTTCGTTACCCCCGGCTTTGTTCTGTTCAGACACGGTACTGGGAGTCCAGTCGTCTATGATGGTAGGTAGAATTCAATGTTGAGCAGCATTTCCTTTAACCTTTTTGTAAGGCAAAAATGATTATTGTTTTTGTATGTCTGCAAAATGTAAAGGCAAGAAACTGTTGAATATCATTTCGTTTGACTTAGTATTGATTGAAAAGAATTTTTTTTTTAAAAAAAAGCAAGAATGTCAAGTCAGTATGCTTTCGAACAGGAATTCCTTTAAACTTTGTATGACTATTTGACTGTAGATAAGTTGAAAAAAAAAACAGTCTGTAAAAAGGTGTCAGTTACAAGCTTATCACATTGATTATTCTTATAGTAAGAAAACCACACTATTCTTTTGTATGAGGCGCCAAGGGAAAATAGCTTTTGTCAGTGAAGAAATCAAATTTGCAATTAAGCATCACTTGACAATATCAATTACCATACTATTTTCAGTTCTAATATAAGTTTTGTGGCATTGACTTTTATGCAGGAATCAAGATTTCTAAATGTAATATCAGCTCTGAAAAATAACCATTGTTTTCACAAGGTACTGTCAAACAGGATTTCCATAAATCAGCTAATATCAGTTCAAGAAATTATTTTATTTTTTCTTCTTAAATCGGCCATAAGTTACAGACAAGATACCATGAAATAGGATAGCCTTTGAATTGTGACAGGTTGTAAAATAATTTTTATTTTCACCAGGCTGCATAAAAGTAAACAGAATAATTCCATTTAATTCTGTTATTTCCTTTAATTCTGTTATTAATATTGGTTCTAAATATTATCGACCCTCATCAATGTCCCTCTGTCGTGGGTTTACTTTTTATAACAAATGCTCAGAGTCAGTTTTGATCCTTTACATAAAACATAAGTTCCTCTTCTTCCCAAGTTACAGATAAGCTGCGTATCCAGTTCTGTGTAAATATTCCTATTAAGTCTATTGCATATAAGTACATCTGAATTTTTGTGAATGCTCTATAACTTTGATCTTACGTGTGTGCGTACAGAAGTGTCTTAGCTTCCTTAGTGGTGAGGGTTTCAGGGGGATACATAACATAACTGACATATACTGAGAGGTTCTATTTCAGCACATGAACTTGGCAACTTTTAATCTTCAATTGAGTTTGAGTGTGATTGTACAGACTGCCTTTGTTTATTCAAAGGAAAATGAGGACAGCCAGTTGAAATGAACACAAGCGAGTGCATAACTCAGTGATTCCCAAACTTATCTGTAGCTCTGAGTCGCTGTTGTCAGAGTCACAAATTCAAGGCAGTCCTTCATGGTTCTATTTTCCAGCTGGAGTCTGAGATCTTGGAACATGATGGGGGGGGGGGGGGGTAGCATAGTGGTTAAAGCATTAGCTGGTTACGCCGAAGACCTGGGTTTGATTCCCCTCATGGGTACAATGTGTGAAGCCAATTTGTGTCCACCATTGTGATATTGATGGAAACTTGCTAAAATGGGGGAAAACTAAACTCGCTCACTTCTTAGAATAGTAAAATATTAACATGCACTGGTTGCACATAATCATAATCATAAACATAATCATGATAATCATAGTCATAATCATGTCATAATCATGAGGTGGCTTTTCACATTAACAGTGTCAGTTCAAAATGCATAAATTAAGCCCTTTTGAGATTCCACTCTGTTTATAATGATGGGCATCCATTGATTGCATGTGGGACACAGTGGGCGTGTTGTCTGAGGCACCAGGCATGCGATCCAGTGAGTTTGAGGATCAAGTCCACCTCTGTCTGGGTGTGAAAACTTTGGAGTCAATTTGGTTTGCAGGCTCTTTCTGTGTTGTCACAACCCCTAGTGTACAATACACAACACTGTACATTTAAAAAAACAGATAAATCTGAATTTCTTGGACAAAGTATTGTAGCTATGTGTCCCAGTCCACCCAGCTGTAAATGGGTACCTCGTAAGGATGGGAAAGCCACATTAACTTGGTGCACGTAGTGGCAGTCAAAGTTTCATGATCTCCATGGAGTTAAGACTGACATCAATGATACAGGTAAAAACTACTTGTGAAGAGCCTTAGAGTGATCTAGAAGTAGTTGAAATAGGCTGCTACAGAAATGTTGCTTATAAATAATAGTAATAATAATAATGATAATAATAATTATGGCTGTGAACATGTCCAGGTGTGACTGTGGACACAGAGAATATCGGTGCCTGGCTGACCATAGCTTCAGACGTAGCAACCAAAACTTTAACTGACGACTCGTTTGAGCACCTCACCCAAGCAGCCACTGGCGCCACAACAGGTGACTGGCTTGTTGCATTGTGAGTATAACAGTGCTTATATTTTTTCAGTTTTTTCCCCCCCCAATTTTTTAAACTTTTTTGCCCAAAATTTAAGAAATAAATACACAATTGTTCATAAATTCACTCACTCACTCACTCGGGGGTCAGATTAAGGATTTGGGAGAAGGTTCTTTGATACAGATTGTACTTGAACACTGCCATTATACTGCTGTCTAAGCAAGAAATACACCTGTTGATCTCTCATGGTGACGGGGTAGCCTATTTTATGAGTCTGCTCATGACCCTGAAGACACGGGCGTGATTCTTACATGGGTACCGACCCGTAAAGGTGACAGGGTAGAATAGGCCTTCAGCAACCCATGCTTGCCATAAAAGGCAACTATGCTTGTCGTAAGAGGCGACTAACGGGATCGGGTGGTCAGGCTTTCTGACTGCTCAGATCGATGCTCATGTTGTTGATCACTGAATTGTCATGCCCAGACTCGATTATTTACAGACTAAACTAAACTCACTCACTCATTTGCATGGGTACAATGTGTGAGGCTCATTTCAGGTGTCCCCCACTGTGATATTGCTGGAATATTGCAAAAAATGGTGTCTAATCATACTCACTCACTCACTCACTCATTCTTATGGTGACCTGAATGGCTTGTTTATGTTACAGTTACAAAGATTCCTGCTCCAAGATTCTGTTTGCCATGGAAAGTTTTGGCGTCAGGTAGGTGATTTGGGTGTGACGCTGTTCCTTGGATGAGTTGAGGCAAAACTGGGCTCAATGTCATACTCAGTATCCCTGGACATGTGTTTTATGTGAGCATGTGTTGACATCTTTTTGCTTTCCCCATCCCTACCCCAAACCCCCCTTCATTCGATGATGGGTTTCATTAAGTTACAATACACTTTAAAATCATGCAAGATTATTGCCTGGTTTGTTTCTGATTGATTAGTATTGTATTTGTGACCTAAGTTCATTATTTTCAGGATGAAGAGGAAAATGAACATAGCCAAGGTTGACATGGCAACCAATCCCCGTTTGGTAAAAAGGATGAAAGTTACAAAATGTCCAAGCGTCATATTGTAAGTGAATACCTGTCATTATAACCAGTGATGTTCATGTCCTCTTTTGCTGAGTGTGAAAATCGAACATTAATCAAACTTGACCAGTCAAAGTCTCTTTATAATGGTAGTATGAAATAAGATGAATCACAAGGGACAAGATTGCAATTTTTTCGAAGGTGCCATTTTTGGGCATCAGACAGTGAATTTAGGTATCCCTTTGTGACAATACGTGTGCCAAAACCTGTTGATGATCCAGTTATACCTAAAACATCAGAACAATGTGTCATTTCAGTATATTGTTTAATAAATTAGTGACCTGTGAAGGTCCCGGGGTAGAACAGGCCTTCAGCAACCCATGCTTGCCACAACAGGCGACTATGTTTGTCGTAAGAGGCGACTAACGGGATCGGGTGGTCAGGCTCGCTCACTTGGTTGACACATGTCATCGGTTCCCAATTGTGCAGATTGATGGCCATGCTGTTGATCACTGGATTGTCTGGTCCAGACTCGATTTTTTGACAGGCCGCCGCCATATCACTGGAATATTGCTGAGTGCGACGTAAAACTAAACTCACTCACTCACTCAATTAATAAATTAGTATGTATCATGTAAATCTGTATACTTGACTGCTGGATTTTGTGAACACTATCATGGCTACAAGACTAGTTCCGCTTCATTTGCCCTGGACCCATGAACAAACCCAGAAACTAAATTTTCATCCAAAACAGGATTTCCCATCATGCACAATGGTATTCCAAAATGGACAAAAAAAACCTGTAAGACTGAGAGTGTCCCCAGTACATGTGTACAGTTTGATGAGGTACAAGAAGAGGTTTTGAGTTTAATTTGATTCTGTTTTTTGCTCATTTTCCATTAAATGAATCATGGTGAATCATCCATGCAATATTTTAACATATACCGTGGAATCATCCATGCAATATTTTAACATATACCGTGCTATGGCACACAAATAAAGAGCTATTTCAGCCTGGCATTGCCTGAGGTCATGATAACCTTGTTTGTTAAGGTTGAAATCCAGATCTCTTTAAGACCAGATAGGTTTTGAGCATGGAATCTTACTCAGGAAAGTCTTACAACTGCAGGCCCAGATATTTTCCTCCTATTATCTTATTACATGTATACTTAAGGAATTTCATTATATAGGCTCTGTCTGTCCATTCTTATGTACATACAAATTGAAATATCTTCAGAGCCATCAACTAGATTCTTTTCATAATAGGTACATAGGTTCATCACTGTGTGCGAAAGGTCCCAAGTAGGTTTCGCTACCCTTCATTTCAAGGTCACAAGGGGATTTTAGCACTTTACCCTTGTCATTGACATATCTCAGGAACTCTTTGCAGGATTTTCTTCACATTCAACACCAAGCTTCATCTAAGGATGACACAGATTGACCCAGTTGATTCTGGTATCTTTCAATGAATTTTCAAGGTCACGGTGACACTTTGAAGATTTCAGCTTTTGAACCAGCATGTGAAGATTGTCAGTCAGATACCTATAGAACCATTCACTGGATTTTCTTCACGGACTTTCAAGACTTCTCTTGAATAATTTTGATATGCAATTTCTTTATTACCATTTTACATACAGCATGCACCATGACATTCATGTCAAGGTCAAAGTGAGTTTTGAAAATATTTGTGCGTTTGAACAACCGCAGAGCAAGATATAAAGAGAGCTTGACTGGTCATGTTTTTGTTGACATTTTACCATCTTAATCTACGACCTTTACTTTCATTAGTGTGATAATTTGTAGTAGGGGCTATGTCACCTTCGCGACAATGCTTGTCTCATTACATACTCTTACATGTCAGTCTGTGAGGATCTGGGTTTGAATTGATCTTCAGCAACACATGCTTCTTTCAGAAGGGATCAAGTGGTCAGACTCACTGACTTCGTTGACATCCTTAAATCCCAAGCACATAGGTTGATGTTTATGCTGTTGATCACTGGAATGTCTGGTCCAGGCTCTGTTTTTGACAGACTGCTGCTGCCATATAGCTGAAAAATTGCTGAGTGCGGCCAATGCTATTAAGAGAGCCAGTATTCAAAGTCATGAGGTCCTGCACTGGTTATTATTGTATCGGTCCTGCAGTTACAAATATAGTTGTTGAAATTCCAATGACAACTCTCTTCCTAGCTTTTACCTTCAACTCCCATCAGAAACATTCAGAACTCAGGCGGTGGGGTAGCCTTATGGTTAAAGCATTCACTCACCATGCCAAAGTCCCGGGTTCGATTCTCTTGATGGGTACAATGTATGCAGCCCATTTGTGATATTCCTGGCCATGATATTGGAATATTGCCAAGAGGTGTGTAAAACCATACTCACTCACTCACCCTTCAGAATCTGAAGTGTTTCATTGTGTTATGTTCTTTCACTTGCAGTTATAGACAAGGCAAAATGTACCGCTATGAAGTAGAAAAATATGACACAAAATCTTTAACATCATTCGTGGAAGGATGGTACAAAAACATGAAGGCAGAGTCTGTACCAGTGGATCCCTCAAGTTTGTGAGTATTCACCATGTGCTTCAGAGAGAACAGCATACAGCTTAGATGTGTTTTTATGTTTTTATATCTGCAAGCTTAGATTCAGATGAAAGTTGGAAAATGAATATTCGATAACCAGATAATTTTGCTACAGCAGTGCACCTAAAATGGGCTATGTGTAAATATTAATGTGCAAACTTGCATTTTCATTAAAATGAACATATATAAGTTGTCTATGTATTATATGAATAATATGATAAAAAATAACTGTCATATTTATGAACAGAAGGATTAGACTTTTCAATTGGTGCCTGAGAAGAGTTAAACAACTATAAAATATTTCGAGTGTACATTACAATTGAGATTTAATATTTCTTGTATTCATAAGGACCCAAAAGGGTCCATTTTTATATATTTTTATAAACTAGTGATCAGAATCAGCATTAACTTGACTGATATGTCCTGTGAAATGCATTTTATTTCACTTCTTTTTCACTTCCTTACGCTAACACGTTCGGCTTTAAATGACATTTACCAGTCTTAAATCAACTTATAAAGGACCACAAAAATGAAAACAGAATGCCTTTAGCTCCTAAATCTTACAATTGCAACAAAACAAAAAAATTTTCCACATCCGCATGAAATCTACAGACCAACTCTGATGATGTGTCTCATAATTTGGGACACCCGAATAAATAAGTTGTTTAACAAATGATCATCATTTTCTTGTCACCTTTCTCTATTTTGTACGAGGGGGGGGCACTTGCTGGTAGAACAGCCAGGTAATTAACCAGCATGTGTTGTGAAGATGGGGTCATCTCAAAAGCCATTATCTGGTAACCACTTGAGTCAGTGTTGCCACTTTCAGAAGACATTGATGTCCGAATCGGTGTCGCTATCGTCAAAATCTACATTGACGACGACCCATCAAAAGTTCAGACTCACATATCATTATACTTACATTTTTGGTTACAGATCTCAAGCAGATGACTAACGGGATCGGGTGGTCAGACTGGCTGACTTGGTTGACACATGTCATTGGTTCTCAATTGTGCAGATCAATGCTCATGTTGTTGATCAGTTGATTGTCTGGTCCAGACTCGATTATTTAGTTCACCTCCATATAGCTGGAATATTGCTGAGTGCGGCATGAAACTAAACTAAACTCACTCACTCACTCACTCACTCACTCACTCACTCACTCACTCAGATTGACAATGTGCTGTTGAGATTGATATCCAATGATCGAATGAAAAATACCAGTGCCTTGAGCTTATGATGCAAAACAATCACTAATAAAGATAATAGAGAGTTATCTTATGTACTGTTTACGTTTACATGGATATGTGCTCTATATAAGTATCCTATAATGATAAATGAAAACAATAAGTTATACAAATTAAATTTCATGTAGTTCATGAATTCATTATTTTCTTTCAGTGATGAACTTACAGAAAATATTGCAAAGGCTTTGAAAGTAAGTATCCCAGAGAAGATGTGGATATATCTTTCATGTTTGTCTTTTCTTTGTGTAAAGCATTCATTCCAAATTTTCTCATTTACTTAACGAAAGGGAAAGAATATAGTACCAAACATTGTGTACATGACAATAAACAAGGTGACAAATTTTTGCTTTTAAAAGAATAAGTTGCATGGAGATGAGTACTACATGTGTTCAAGAGAATTTAAACAAGTTTCTACACAGTACTCTGTGTCTGTTTCTCAGGACCAAATCGAAGGCCCGAATCGTGTCACCTTCCTGGCAATAGCTGGAGGAGTTGCCTCCCTTGTTCTGCTGATCCTCATCTGTGCCTGTGTCATGAGTCGTAGAGCTGCAGAGAGGAAGAAGAAGTTGTTCTAGATGCTGCGGCGTGTGATGATGATGTTCACCAAAGTGTGTCCTTCATATGTAAGATCACAGGTGTATTGAGTTCACCTTAGTGTTGAGAGATGTGAGGAAATTTGAGAGATACAATTAAACAGGTGTTGCAGAGATGCCAGCTTCTACGATACGATTTTATTGTAGCTGCTTAGAATGTTTGCCTCAGACTACTCCAATGTAATTACACCAGAAATTCAATGAAATTTGAAGAAAGATCATTACAATTCAGGTCTATAGACAAAATATTTATTTTCCTCAATTAAATACATTTTGCAAGTAAAAGAAGAAATGTAATGCGAATAATTTGGAAATCTGCTGTTGGAGATATGTGAAATTAATGATTAGTTTATATTATCATATTATGATGTCATATTATCTTTCTCAGAATCCAACATGATTTTAAGTATTTAGTTGACTACTAATTTTAGGGTGCAAATACTAATTTTGGTGCAACTACTATTTGCAACTCATAGGGGTTGGCGTCTCTGGTGTTTACGGTGAAGTTCTTGAATGGCATTTTGAAGTTAGATGGACACACAGTTATGCTACACATTTTTTGGATAGCAAACTCTTTTTTTTATTTTTTATTTTATTGTTTCACAGCCAATTCTTCCTCCTTCCAAAATTAGTGCGGAAACAAAGTCTTAAAGAACAAAAAAGAATTTGATATCCTTACAACGTGTAGGTTGTTAATATTCTTCGAAAATTTTTTGTCATAGCACATCTGAATCCAGTCAGTTATTACTAGGATTAAAGAATCCTTGTGTTTGTTAAACTCATCATAGGAGAACTGAAATGAGTTATATTACCTGACAGTTACACTTACAAATCATACTCTCTACAAAATACATACCTTGTGACAATGTATTAAAATATGAAAACCCAGATAAAAATGAGAAATGTATTGATTAACATGCGATTTAGGGCTCGATTTAGAGATTCCTAATTCACCCTTGAATATTCTTCCTCTACTACCCTATAAGGAAATTTTGATTTTATATGAAACCAGGACAATAGGTATTCCATTTTTGGTGTTGATGTTAAAGAAAGACAACTGCACAGAGAAAAACTTTATTGTTTCTGTTTGAAACATATGTTTAAGTTAAATGTCAAGACACAAAATATACATATGCAGCTGTGAATGATTATTTGTGGCAAGAATTTAGACATTTCGGATCTGATCTGGATTGTGAAGAGGAACAATTTTAATGTACAGACATTAAATATTACAATAGATGAGAACTTTCAGTGTAGTTGATATTGTGATAATTACAGTATCTGTTGCAGTGAAGAAGTTGTCTGTCCATAAAAAATCTTCTTCAAAGTGGTGTTCCGATGGTCAGAAATGTTTAAAAATCGATCGAAAGAAGGACTAAAAATAAGTATCGATTGTAAAAAAACATACTGTTCGAGAAGCATATTCACAAGTAGTGATGAAGTTATTGATTCATTGATCTTTGCTGTGCTGTCTCCATCCTTTCTCGCACATCTGTCTGCTCCTGTCTGTCTGTTCCTGTCTGTGCACTCATCCCTCGTAACAAATTATGAACTCTGTCAACATTTTAATAATAGTTAAGCAACTTATTTGTTTTAAGGTATAAATTCTGCAAAAACATCTCAGAGTTGGCCTGGTGTTCTGATTATGATCAGGGTTTCATTGACTATTTTACGTTTATTAGTTAGGTTGCAATTCATCAGTCAAACAGACTATAATTAAGAAAAAGCTTGGGGAAAAACCCTAAAAACTGGTGATTACATTAAAAATGTATATATTTCGATTATAATCGATAATCGTTCATAACAAGTCCTTCAATAATCGATAGTGGATTTTGTTTCCGATTTCCAGCACTACATGTTCATCATACTGGTATCTAAATGCCATTTAAGAAGTGATTAGATAGTTCAAGTGACCGACCTTCAATGTAAAGTTTGTCCATCTTCATGAACAGAGTGACAGGTTTAAGATGCGGTTGCTAGTCATTGTCATCTGTGAACTAATTGAGGAAGCTGTGGCAACAGTAATTTGTTTTACTATGTATCGCCATAATAGACATTCCCTCCTATAATATTGAGATCATCCTGTATGCCTGTATAGTATTTATTTGACTTTTTTTAAATTAAGAATCATTATGAATGTTTGCTTGTGTCTGTGTATGTACTTATGAGGCCAGACAGTCAGATTTTTCGTCCAAATTCAGATCTATACACCAGGTAAATTATATCCCAAAGGTTGTTCAGTAAAAACCATTAAAACAAGAATCAGGAGCTGTTGTAAATATTGAACATAATTTCATTGTAGTATTTATGATTATTAATTTGGAAAGCAATATTTTAAAAACAAATTTCGATTGGTTGGTTTATTTTATTTTTTTGTTGGTGTTTTGTCTTTGGAATATATCATGTATTTCTGAATCCCTGCTAAAACTCTGCAGCCAGGGATATATGCAGCAATCTAAAGGAATTCAGGTGTAATATTTATGAAGCAAGACAAACCATCCATACAAACACAAGATTTTTTTGATTTTTTTGATTATCAAACAGTTGATTAAGAAAAAGTTAATTCAGTCATCTTTGTGAACATTTGACGTTATTTCTGCTCAGCAGAATGAAAAAAAGGCTGCTATTTTGATTTTTAATTGAATTTTAAAATCAATTAACTTGTAAAGTGAGTGAACTGTGGCATGAATGTGTTGCTATATCGGGTGTTGGTCATGTATTTTGAATGTATGATGTGATTCAGCTGAATGAGCAATATTATCGTATATGTTTTCGATTTTTTATTGAGAGTGATTTTGTGGTGGTGGCTTCCCTCCCATTGTGAATCTGATAGTGCCATCACGAGTTAATGCAGAAAAAAACATTTCTTTCATATCAACCTTCTGATATAAACATGATGAAGAGCTTTCTGGACACTACAAGGAGTTGTTTTTGGTTTTTGAAGGGGTCAGAAGGGTAGCACAGTGGTTCAAGCAAGCACTCAACACACCTTAGGTCTGGGTTCTATTCCCAAGTGGAATTCTTTCAGAGGCATATCTGGTGCCTCAGTACATCACAGTCATGGTATTGATGAATTAATGCTTTGAAGCATCTTTAATCATTACCTGTGAGAGAGATGCAGATTTGGGGAACATGGATGATGCAAAACACAGACAAAATACTTACAAACTAACAGGTGAGATACGATACCCTGCATCAAAGAGGATGATGCAAATAGGGCAGTACACTAGTGGTTAAAGTGTTTTCTTGTCACACTGAAAACCCAGGTTTGATTCTCCACATGGGTACAATATTTGAAGCCCATTTCTTTTGCTCCCTCCATGGATATTGCTAGAAGTGGCATATAACTCACTCACTCACTCATCAGCCTGCCAGACTGCATTCTGATTGGTCAACATCCAGTATTCATATTAACTATCTGGATTTTGAACTTCCTTCCCTTCTCTCATGCTATAATGATCTCATATCATCAGGGATTGTGGGGTAGCCTTGTGGTTAAACCTTTTGCCCATCACAACAAAGACCTGGGTTCGATTCTCCACATGTGTAGAATGTGTGAAGCCCATTTCTGTTGTCCCCCATAGTGATATCACTGGAATATTTCTAAAAGCAGTGTTAAAATATACTCAATCACTAACTGATGCTAGTCTCCATTAACTTGTAATGGCATATGTATGGCATATATTGTACACAGTGTATGTAAAGCTCTGTATTTAATACATGGGATGATCAAGGATGAACAAGAGAACATCCTCGGCATATTAATTTCCATGACAAGAGGAGTTAATTAATTTTTCAAATTATTTTTTGAGCTTGATGTTTGAGATATATTTGAAGTTTCAAACAAATTAGTTAGAGTGAACAGTATACAATGGTATTACTAGAACCATAGCAATTTTGCCTTGGTTTCGGTATACCATAATGCAATTTAAAAATTTTGTATTTTTGGTTTTTGTACTGGTATTTCTATCTATTCATAAAATGACAGTTTTGTTCATTCAGTATAACAAAGATTATGGTAATTTTAAAATGTTATTCAACAATGTAAGGTTTTCGGCTCATGTTTTCTGCATTATGATCGTATCACATATGCCGAACCAAAGGCCTTGTACTGCAATACGTACTGTGATATCAATGTACCATTTCATCCAACATATAAGAGCTTACTTGAAGAAAAATATTTGTAATGCTTATGAATGTCAAAGTCTTCCATTAGAAGGGGAACCAAATAACTTGTCAAACCAGAAACTGAAATCAGATTTTATGATGCTTTGTCTGGTTTGAGGGGAAAATGTGTGTGTCGGGTGTTATGGGTTATCTCCCTTGAAAAGCTTTATACATTATCAAACAGAATATGTGGAGGCAGGATATAATGAAGAAAAGGAGTCAGTCCAATGATGTCTATGTCTTTAATCTTTAATATGAAGTGTGCAAAATTTACACTGGTCCTGTGGTCCGTGGCTAGTAAAAATTCATGAGGACCACTAAATGATAAGTTTGCAGTGGTCATGGTGCTATTTTGGACCTGTGAAGTACTAACAGGAACAATAGTTATTGTCCACTCACTGGTCAATTTTGAAAGGTTTCTTTCCCAGAAATGGTGTACAACCACGCTGGGGTATATTTTCATTATTTCTTTTCATGACTGACATTCCTTACTATTGTGGACATCCCAAATCCACTTGTTTATTTCAGCATGACTTCATATTTGATGGTTGAAGGATTTTGTGATACACATATTTGTTTGTTGTAAGTGTAGGTAGTTTAAAATAAATCATTAACAAAAGGAATGATTGTTTTGCTTTTCAATTCATTATGATGTAAATTAAAGCATGATGACAAACAAATAACAGGATGCAGTCACAATAGCTGATCATATAACGGGTACCCGGTAGTAATGTTTGTGCGTTTTTAATGCTGCTCTATTCCAGCTGTATGGCAGCAGTCCTTAAATAATTGCGTGTGGACAAGATAATCCACTGATTGTCATTTTGAACATCGTAAGTGATAACTTGTGTCAACAGTGTCAGCGAGCCTGATCACCCCATCCATTCTGAAAAACTGATCTCACCTCCCACTTACTGACATGGGTTGCTGTATAGCATGACCAGAAGGTATTGAGGTTTTTAACCGAAACATTTTAAGTTCTTCAATGTGATGTGGGCATACTACTGATCAAAGAAGTTAGAAAGTCGTTGTCCATGCTTTCCGAATATTGGGCCACCTCTTATTTCATTTCAGAAATATTGGTCAGATTTTTCTCTTTGACGCTTTCCTTCATACGAGAGTCCCCAAACATTTTCTATTTGGACTTAGGTCAGAGCTATAGCTTGACCAATTTAATAATTTTTGAACGATGTTTTGGGTCGTTTGGAAAATCCGACAATCCAAAATTTCAGTGTATTAGGAAACAGTCACACAGACGTTTCACCGGAGAAAATCACACTGACCCAGTTATAATTTCTATGCTGTAAGCCAGCAGTTCAACCCTCACTTTTGTTCAGGTTCAGGGCAAAAGTACTTTTTTTACACTGTGCAAGAAGGTGGAGTGAACTGTATTTCTCAATCAATTTATGTCCAATGTGTTTTACATAGCATCTGTATATATTATACATGGAGGAACAATCTACTCCTTGGCCAGGTGTAATCCAGCCAATTATTGCATACATCACTTGTTCCTTTGTTTCCAAACCTGTGATTTTGAGCACTGACAGGCAATGGTTGTCGGAGTGTTTGAGAAAAAAATCCCGAAGATTGGTCTCAGTGCTCAAACGACAAAGACATCGAGCACATTTTCTCATAATCGAACATCGTAAGAGGCGACTAACGGGATAAGGTGGTCAGGCTCGCTGACTTGGTTGACACATGTCATCGGTTCCCAATTGTGCAGATCGATGTTCATGTTATTGATCACTGGATTGTCTGGTCCAGACTCGATTTCTTACAGACCGCTGCCATATAGCTGGAATATTGCTGAGTGCGGCGTAAAACTTAACACACTCACTCACTCATAATCGAACACAAATGATTTGGGAACATTTGTAATTAGTATTAAATAATTGTTGGTGGAACCAGGGAGCCTATATAGAGGGGGAAAAGAAACTGCTCGAAAAGCCGCTGAACGTATGTCTCAGGTCATTACGTAACCAGTGTAGCCAATATGGTGGCAGCGTAGTATTTGAGATTGAGCCCGGTGTATTTTCAACAGCTGATTAAGTTCGCTGAGTGTTATAACAACTGAAATCCAACATGTAGAAGGTAGGTTAACTTGTCACTTCAGTTTAAGTCAAATAATTGGTATTAGTGTCCTTATTAGGACAGTAGATTTGTAGTAATGTTTCAAGTCGGTAAGTTATAGCTCACTGGCTTCTATTCTCGATTCACCGCGAAGATAGACTAAATTGTAGCGATAAAAACCTCTTTCACATAATCGTATAATTTTTAGAAGGAGAACACACCTTTAGTTGAAAGGTATTTGCAAGTAATAGTGACGGTTTTAAAAAAATTGTTAGGGTGTAACAGAGATGTGTGAAAAATATGACCTTTCGCCATTGAAATGCTATACGCCGTTGTTTGAGTATTCCTAGTTACTTCCTCAAAAACATGTTTCACATACACCTTTAATTCAAATGCTTTCTTCAATCGGAGAAGGCGCAACAGACAAGAATAAATGGTACTCGTTTTCAAAAAGCTGGATATTATATCGTAGGCAGTGTCACTTTTCGATTATTAGCTTTTGGCAGACACATCTGAATGTGGTTAACGCATGCATGCTTCAGTGGGGGAGAGCTTATTTGAGCAGGGAGACTATATACAGAGGGAGAAGAAACCCCCCGAAAAAAAACCCGAACGTATGCCACGGGTCGTTACGTAACCCGTGTAGCCAATATGGCGGCAGTGCAGTATTTAAGACTGAGACCGGTTTACTTTCAACAGCTGATTAAATTCGCCGAGAGTTGTGACAACTGAAATCCTACATGTAGAAGATAAGTTAACAATTTTGTCACTTCAGTTTAAGTCAAATAATTGGTATCAGTTTCAGTATTAGGACCGTAGATTTGTAGTAAAGGTTCAAGACTAAATTGTGCCGATAATTACTTCTTTCACACATTCGTTTAATTTTTAGAAGGAAAACATGCGTTTAACTGAAAGGTATTTGCAAGTAATAGTGATAGTTTTATGACTTAAAAATTGCTAGGGTGTATTTGAGGGGTTTAAAAAATACGACATATCGCCGATCTGTTCTCACCTGCCACTTACATGCTACACGCCGTTATTTAAGTGATCCTAGTTATTTCTTCAAAAACATCTTTCACATACACCTTATGAAAGGAATATACTATCAGGTGAAATGTGTTTGCTAGTAATAGTGATAGCTTCATAATCTAAAAAAGAATGTTAGGGTGTACTTGAGGTGCGTGACAAATGTGACATATCACCGATCTGCCCTGATGCGCCCTTGAATTAATATACGCCGTTGTGTGAGTGATTCTAGTTATTACTTCAAAAACATCTTTCACATACACCTTTAATTCTTATGAGGGGAATATACTATCAGGTAAAATGTGTTTGCAAGTAATAGTGACAGTTCCAATATCTAATACAAAATGTTAGCGTGTATTTGATGTGTGTGAAAAATATGACACATTGCCGATCTGATTCGCCATTGATGCTTGAGTGTTATAGTTCCGTAACTTCTTTCTTTCTTTTTGATCTTATTATTTCACAAAACTGGAAAGGTGTTTCAGAACGCGTTGTGATAGTTTTACACTTTATTTTTGATTTCAGTGTGACAGTATCAGTTAACATTTTGTTAATGTCCATTCAATTCCCCACATGCAATAAGATATCTGAATAAGTTATTAGTGTAAGCAAAAATGTTTCAAAGTAGATTTTTTAAAAGGACAGCTGATGTTAACACGTGTTCTCGCGATACTTTTGCGTTCTTTAACATGTATTGGGAGGGAAGGCCGCGGTGTATCATTTATTCTTTCATTCATTCACATATGCACTTCTTTCTTCTGTTCTTTATTTCTTTCATTCATTCCCATAGTTCTTGTTCGTAATTCTTACCATCATTCATTCATTCATTGTAAAATTCCGACTGATACAATAAACTGGCTGAAGTACTGTTAAACCAGGGATAATCTACAACGTATATTGTATTACCTGACGCACCTGACCTACTATAGTATGGCATGAAATGCACGTGGACCCGGGGTTTTTTTTGGTTTTTTTGTTTTGTTTTTTTGGGGGGTAAATAACACTTCATCCAATAATCCAGTCGAACCCAAACTTTGCAGGTGGATGTTTTGTAAGACAACCCAATGACGTTGTTTGGGTTTGAGAGAAGAAACTCTCGCTGATTTCTGGGATCGTATGCATAAATATATAGTTATAGAACCATTCTGACCATCTGCACGTTATTGCCTGGTAACCATGGGAAGCAGTTAAAACTGTGAAGAGATACAATTAACACTGTGCGTTAGCATGCGTCAGCAATGGCGTCACTGACATACTATAGCAAAGTTTGTGTTGAATGTACAAAATCAGTGAAATACAGTTATTTCCCTAAAACTTCACCAGGAAGTTTCCAAAACCAGTGAACAAGTTACGAAACATATAACCGCACGGAATCCTCACAATATGAGAAAATGATACACGGTGTTCAAACTACCCTTTGCTATGTTTTCATTTCAGACAATTTATTTCGCTTCGTTTCACTGTGACGGTTGGTGTTGATGACCAGCACTATTTGTCATTTTATTGTAAAATTTATGAGAAATTAAGAAATTCATCTAAAGAAGGTTAGTTTGGGTTACATCTGATAAATGGCGTAACATAACAGACATATAGTACCCATTGAACGCACTCACTATAACGTTATGTATATATGTACGTACGTACGCACGGTACGTATATATGTGTGTGTGTATGTGTGTGTATACATACATACATACGTACGTACATACATACGTACGTACGTACGTACGTACATACACACATACATACATACATACATACGTACATACGTACATACGTACATATATACATACATACATACATACATACATACATACATACGTACATACGTACGTACGTACGTACGTACATACATACATACATCATTCTCAAAAGCCGCAGCCTTTTCACGTAACACGTCCATATAACCGGTTCATCGAAGTTGAACTTC
This sequence comes from Haliotis asinina, assembly GCF_037392515.1. Taxonomy (NCBI): domain Eukaryota; kingdom Metazoa; phylum Mollusca; class Gastropoda; order Lepetellida; family Haliotidae; genus Haliotis; species Haliotis asinina. Next base: position 25,274,979 of record NC_090292.1, read on the forward strand.
CCCACAAGCTTAGCAGAACCAACCGCAAACCGTATGCAGCTGAACTGCATGGATATAAGGTATGATATTGCTGAAAAGCATGTGCAAATATCATGCATGTGAACGGCTGCGTTTTGGAGTGAAGTTTTGACCAAAAAAATTCATTTTTTGAACGCATGACAATAATCTTTTCAACGTTACAAAATTGTTTTACAATACATCGGTTCACATGTAAACAGTACCTTAAACAGTATGGAATATTTCGTAAAACTAGTTTAGAAAAGTTGACTGAAGAGGCTCCATTTACACAAGCGAGTCTGAACCTTTGATGGGTAGAACATGTGTTACGCAATTTTTAAACTCTCTGCAATCAGGCGCAAAGTTCACTCTGATGCTTGTTCTTGTGCAGTTTCGAATATATCATGATCTTCCAGAATGAACATTGGCGTTTGATGAAAAAAAGGGGGAAAAAACAACATGTACCCTGGATCACTGACATGCCTTCTGGAAATTCAGTTTTCTGAATACAGGATGGATTAGATCTTCAGCAGCCAGTGCTTGTCACACAAGGCGACAATGCTTGTCGCAAGAAGCGCCAAACGAGATCGGGCGGTCAGGCTCGCTTACTTGGTTGACTTCCCAATTGCACAGATCGATGGTAATGCTGTTCATCACTTGATTGTCTGACCCATAAAGCTGGAATATTCTTGGGTGCGGTGTAAAACTAAACTCACTCACTCAGTCTGTTTTCCAAATAAATATTTGAATGTGTGGAATATTAACGGAGTGTCCTATTTTCAGTAAGTCAACTTTCTCTGCAATGGTAGGGTGCTAGCACAGATATCCCAGAATTTTTTTTAAAAGGTGCCATGTACATTTCTGTTCTTAATGTACGAGGGTCAAAAAGAAGTCGGCCTAACAATATTATCACTGTCCACTGTTTGAAAAGCTTCTGTTATTAGTAAAGGTAAAGTCCAAATTTTCACATGGGCAATCATCATAAATGTGGTCAACGAGATATTAGTCGTCATAGCACATTGGGGTGTAATTTTGTCTGTAAAAAATGCCGAAAATGAAAAAGGATATGTCATTTGGTATCTTTTGGATAATAGTATGTGTCACATAAAGTATACTCTTAAAAAAAGTAGGGGAACTGTACTTTCAATGTACGATCGTCGAAATTGGGAGATATATGGGTTTGAATCAATTTTGATACAATAATAATGGACGTTTTGAGAATGCATCACCACATGGATTTCATTCAAGGCAAAGATGTTCGTTCAGTTATTTTCCTTGTTAGGTGACTGGAGTATGACATGAAAATTTCAGGTTTACATTTTTCAATCAATAGTGTGTGAATTGACTCTGAAAAGCCTAACCATCCACAGATGCAAGAAAATTATCCGAAAGAATGATCTACAGTCATTTATCGCCCTGCCTGAAAAACGTCAAGATTCATAATGACACCCCATGCACGTGTAGGAGTCTCCCACGTTGTGCACGTGCTTCCATGCATTGTGTTAGCGTGTGGTGATAACGTGAAATGATGCTGCACACACAAGATGAATGTCATTGTAACGTTCTTCAGTGGGGTTTCTTTGCACCAGACGTCACAGTTCAGGTTCCCCTACTTTTTGTGAAGAGTATATGTTCAGTATAGTATGGGATGGATTCTCGTCATCTTCAACAAATATTTGGATTGCTTGATTTATTTTGAAAGATTTTAGTCTTTCAAAAACAATGTGTCCAGATTGGTCCTGTTTACAATATATTGAGAGTTCGCACTTGTGTGACCATTCAGTATTTTATGAAGGGGGCACCTGTGAAGGTCCCGGGGTAGAATTATTCTTTCAGCAACCCATACTTGTCATATAAGGCGACTATGCTTGTCGTAAGAGGCGACTAAAGGGATCGGGTGATCAGGCTCGCTGACTTGGTTGACACATGTCATCGGTTCCCAACTGTGCAGATCGATGTTCATGTTGTTGATTACTGGTTTGCCTGGTCCGGACTCGATTATTTACAGACCGCCGCCATATAGCTGGAATATTGCTGAGTGCGGCGTAAAACTCAACTCACTCATGCACTCACTTTATGAAGCGGGAGTAACTTTAACACGCGATTGTGGTTTCAGATTGCTTGTTTATGACTTTGATTACAGCGGACTTCTACAGACCTCTGTGAGTGGGGTTAATTTAGTGCATAAGAAACAGTTTTCATGAATTCACTTCCAAGTGAAAATCTGCACATTTGTGTAGAATCTTCTCACCTACAATCGGATAATTCCTGTCTGATTGTTTCGTAGCTTATTTCTCAAGTGGCAAAAATTTAATCAAAATATGTACAGTGCCGCGAACTCCTTTAACATGGATGAACCTACGTATTAAGTAACTTGATAAATATAATGGCATTGGTAGTAGTCGTAAGTTTGAACTGAAATTGTGTGCGAAGCGCAGAGATATATCATTTGCCTGCCTAAGTTCACAAAGATCCATCCTAAACTCATTCCATGATTTATGCTACACTGAAAGAACGTGTAAGTCTATGGCAATTACGTCATGTGTCCGAATATAACAGGTACGAGTCTGTACCTATCCCAAACCAGGGGCTCAAAAACCCATCGCCTGTTTCCCGGGACAAGTCATTTTGTATTTCGGGCAACTGAATAATAGTGTGGCTATTAAATTTGGCAGTGATAGTAGAGTAGAGTTAATCTTTTTGCTATTTATCACTTCTCGATAAATATTCCAGCATACAAATACCATGTTGATTTGTTATTCCATAGTCACATTATCATGATTATGTCATAAATAACAGGGCAAGTGGATAATTAGTCAGGACAAGTTACTTTATCAAAGTCACTTGCCCCATCGCAAGTGGCTTTTAAAGAAATATTTGAATCCCTGCAAACATACACGTTTCCTGCATATTCAGTTTCCTGAAGTTTGTAATGCATTTATTGCAGATTTTGCGGTTTTGGGAGTATCAAGATAAAATGTCAAACAAACTGGGAATCGTGAGACTGGAACATGACAAAAACGATTTGCTTGAGGTTGACAGATGATATGAAGTAAAAGAAAATGTAAAAACAGCTGCATTTGTATCATGTTCCAGGTGAGACCAACTACTTTTTCATAAACCCTCGTATTTGATTACAGCCCTTTGATACATACAGTGGATTCTGTCAAATTGTAAACACCGGCATAAAATCTCAGCTTGTACATTTTTATTAGCTCTACAATCCGGCATGTCGAATAAACCGGATTATTTCTTCAGTCCCAATAAGTGCCAGTGTAGACAGATTCCACTGTAGTTGAGGACTGCTGGGACGGGTCACACATTCCCGTTGAAAAGTATAGCTTAGTACACCGGAACATTCACCGGTGACTGGGTAGCCCTACAGTAGTTGTCAATAAGTGAGTCATCATTAGTGAGATTCACAAACCTGCATGTTTTCGAACTCTTGCAAAAATAATTTTCATAAATTTAGTTCCCGTCGAATTGCTTTAAATACTTATCTACCAGCAGGAAAGTCATCACAGGTACATCCACATAATTTTGATTCAATTTTCCGATGGTTATTCAGAAACCTGCATGTCTTAACATGACTGTCTATGGGATGGATAAAACATTACGTTGTTCTCATGGAGCGTATTCAGCTGCCAATTCAACCTATAAAACCTGAAAAAAAACACGATGAAAGAAAAGCCCGTGAAATCACTAAATTCCCCCCAGCGCTGGGGGGGGGGGGGGGGGGACTGGTTGTCCATAGCGCATGCGCAGTGAATAGGTTCGCGGAGCTTGAAACAGTATGCATGCCCAGCGTCTTAGGTCGTGACCAGTAGTCTTATGTATTCAGCAGCCATTCGATGATTACTCAACGGATAAAAGATGAAAGAAAAATATGTACACGTATCTGAAGATGCTTTCCAAGATGTTTATGAAAATTATTCTTGCAATAGTTAATTAACATGTAATTCTTTGGAAATTTCACTAATGATGACTCACTTATGACCAGCTTCTGTAGTTATGTACTTGTGATGAAAAGACAATGGGCTCAACTTGAATGTTATACAGTTTCGTTACATTGTTTGCAATAACAGAACGTAGTATCACTTTGTGTACCTCTTTTTTAAAAACTGTGGCACTGAGGGGTCAAAGACAGCAATCAAATAAGTCGCCTCTTACGACAAGCATGGGTTGCTGAAGATCAATTCTAACCCGGATCTCCACGGGTCTGACTGGAATAGACTTTTGACTGGCTCGAACTGACATAAGACATGAACGTATAATGAAAGCATTTATTGCGAACTTGTGCAAATTATTCTACATGGTTCCTGGAAACAACAACTACAACAACAAAAAACAACAAACAAGACAATGGAAAGTAATGTCCACAGTGACGTAATTTGCACTGTCCATACAAACACAGGAAGCAGTGACGTATTTCGCACTGTCCATACAAACTCCATACAAACACAGGAAGCAGTGACGTATTTCGCACTGTCCATACAAACACAGAAAGCAGTCCCGCATTTCGCTCTGTCCATGCAGACACGGGAAGCAATGACGTAATTTCAACTGTCCACGCAAACAAAGGAAGCAGGGACGTACTTAGTACTCACTGTCCATTTAAACACCGGAAGTTGTGACATATTTCACTCATTTCATCCTCCAAAGCCGTACAAAACACGCCCCTGCTTCTTCAAAGCGTGCACAACGTCCATTACAGTTATCGTCTTCCTGTTGGCATATTCGGTGTACGTCACTACGTCACCGATAAGGTCATCCAAAAACTTCTTCAAGACAACTCGCACTTCCTCGTAGACTGGTTTGGACATGCGCTTCACGCCCCCTCTTCTCGCCAGACGCCGGATGCTGTTTCGGGTGATGGCACCGAGATAGTCCCTCAGAACCATTCTGTGTTGGCGGACTCGAGTAGGATCACCCGTCCTCCCTTGCCCTACTTTGCCTTTAGCCATTATCTTACGTTCTTGCAGTTCTGGAACAGTCCAATATTATTGAATTATGGGTGTGACGAGTTTTGGTTAGTTGGTTTGTTGTTTAACAATGCACTCAGCAATATTCCAACTATATGTCGGCGGTCAGCAAATAATCGAGTCTGGACCAGCAAATCAGGCCAGCAACAATTTGAGCATCGGTCTACGCAATGAGGATACGATGACATGTGTCTACCAAGTCAGCGAGACTGACCACCCGATCCCGTTAGTCGCCTCTTACGACAGGCATGGGCTGCTGAAGACTAATTCAAACCCGGATCTTCATGGCCGGGTTTTCATGGCGGTTTGGAAAATTCGATAACTGATACTCATATTGTATGCTGTGCATGTGCCCTTCTGGTGACCTGGGCCTAGATTTTCCATGCTCCCTTAGCGCTAAGATAGTCGTAAGTGTCATACAGTAACATTAGCGTACGACTATCTTAGCGCAAAGAGAGCATGGAAAGTCTAGGCCCAGGGTTTACTTTCATGAAGCAACCTTTACTGAGATTAACCATAACTTCCAGTCTTTAACACTGCACTAAGGTTACCTTAGTGACTTACGATCACCTTAGTGCTTTCTGAAAAGAGGCCCAGGCTAGCTATTCTCGAAACGTTCGTATCTGTACGAACTTCTTAAGCCCATTCTTAACACATTGGTTACGATAAAAGTTAAGAATTCTTAAGTCTACTAACATTTCGAGAATAAGGGCCTTTAAGTCCTATGGGTATGTGTGTCTGGGTGTGCGAGCGTCCGTGCGTGCATGTCCGTGTGAATGGTGTGGAAACACAACTTTCAATTTACCTTCAGTTCGTATTCGCTGTATACAAGGGCAGTTTACTTCATTACATGTTGTAAAAGGCGACCGTGCTTGTCGTAAGAGGCGACTAACGGGATCGTGTGGTCAGGCTCGCTGACTTGGTTGACACATGTCATCAGTTCCCAACTGTGCAGATCGATGTTCATGTTGTTGATCACTGGATTGTCATGTCCAGACTCGATTATTTACAGACCGGTGCCATATAGCTGGAATATTGCTGAGTGTGGCGTAAAACTTAACTCACCCATCACCTTTACATGTTGTAGGTTTCTTTCCATCCCCTTGAATGAAAGTTGTAACAGGTCTTAAATGAATGTCTTATTTTCATGGGGTGGTAATATTTTCAAGTACATAAATGTAGCGCAGGCACTTATAATCAGGATGCTTTTATCAAGTGGTAACACTGAAACAGCATCAGATAACTTCAAGTGGCCCAATATAACAGGCATTAGATCTAGGCTGTAGCAACCCAATTTTTCGTATAAACCTAATATTTAGACACTATTGAGGGTCTGCACAACCTTTGTAGGAACAATTAATCATGTGTAAGACTTTAAGATTTTTCAAAACGAGTATAGAGATCCTGGACACGGCATTGTTTGTTGTTTGTTTTATTGATAATGTCATTTAAATGTTTCAAGTTAAGCCATTACATGACATTTTGGTTACTTCTTGCAGGTAGATCTATTTACCATAAAGTATTCGTGAAAACGTATTTGCATTCTTTACTACATGTTCATAAAACATTGGCTGTCACTGACGACACTATAAGCCTTGATGCCACTTTTGGGTTTACAATCGCCTGTAGTGCTCTCCTCGTGTATTTGGTGTAGCCCAACTACACACCACGTGCACCGTTTGGCATGTGTTAATTGAAGACATTCTTAAATTTGCACAGCCTCGAGACGACAAGCCGCAAGGTGAAAGAAAACACTGATGAAACTGGCTAGGTGTTGGAATGACAATATTCCACATTTGATCAAAGAGAATTCTTACCAGAAGTATTTGCAACACTGAAATCCTCGTGTGCTCTTGACCTTGCCGACGATGTGCGATTTAAAGGGAGGTCACTCTCAAACCAAACTTCGAAGCTTCGGATATTATGCGAGTGAGATCTTCTCTCCTGACATAGCAGGACTGTACATCATACAAGCGCTGTGCATCTAGTTTGACAACGAATAGGCTGTTGTCTCGAAAACAGCATGAACTCGGGGAACCCTGAGGAAAAGAGTACATATTTCTAAATACATTTAGGTATACGGCACATGCATCAGTATGTATATGTTATAAGGTATAATTCCCCTATACATTGGAGTTTACCAAAACAAATCATTATTTTCATATGAAGAAAATACATTTAATGAATTTTATGGAAAGCAGTGAAGCCAGAATGTCGCGAATTATAAACCGTGTAATCTTTTTAAAATACTTTTTAAGCATCAGTAGCAAACCCATCCTCGATATCTCCAGGGTCTACGTTCCGAAAAGTCTCCACTATAGTGTACGTTCCGAAAAGTCTCCACTATAGTGTACGTTCCGAAAAGTCTCCACTATAGTGTACGTTCCGAAAAGTCTCCACTATAGTGGAGACTTTTCGGAACGTAGACCCTGGAGATATCGAGGATGTAGCAAACCGGTCTAGGAAGTTTTAAAAGTTTCGAATTTTTCAATAGTACACACTCCCTTCCCCTGAGGCAAGTGGTTCCACTTAAACACCAATCTTTGTTCCAACTGTGCAAGTGTGAGTGGCTGTCTACCTCCAGCTACCCTACGTCCGGGGAAAGTGACGTGGAAGAGTGTTAATGTCGTTCTGGGCTGTTCTGGGCGTATATTGTCGAAGCTCTCTTAGCGCTAATTTTTAAGACAGTCGAAAATGACGTAACGCGATACTTGTTAAGTAATTTCATAACAAGTACTCAGTATCGGATACATTCAACAGAACCAGACCCCATGATGACAAATGATGAATGATTCTGTTTCAGTTTTGTAACAGGCCAGACCAATTTTTTTGTTGTTTTATGGATTTGCCGGTCGTAGTTTTTTTCACAAATAAGGAAACATAATACAAATTAATTTTTCCTGCTCAGAAAGTAAAATTGTAATGTTTTTATTCGAAAAAAATGTGAACTTACAAGAAATTGTTTGCGATTGTTTTTTGCCCAATATACACTTCATAAATTGAAAAGTGGATTCCGGCAGCCCGAAGATGATGCCTAATCACGTCTCTGGGCACTGTTCTTGATCCATGAACTAAGGCAGCTGGTTCTGTTGATGCTTGAGTTCGGGTGCGTAGATGAGTGGCCCGGATGAACCAGTCATGCGTATGAATTGTCACTAGTGGCCGTCTCCTGTTGGCTGATGACGCACGTTGTGCAGGTCGTGTATCGGTGGCAAGCTGACAGCCCAATAATTGTCTAGCTACAGTGGTTGCAGAACCACCTCCGTGCTCCTTTCCAGTGGCCATTCCCCTCTGCTCCGGCATCGTTTGTGTGGCTTTATGGAACTAGCCTGTCCTGTCTTGAATGAGTGAGTGGATTGTGTTTTACACCATACACAGCAATATTCCAACTATATGACGGCGGTCTGTATATAATCGAGACTGAATCAGACATCAACAGCTGAACATTGATCTACGTAATTTGGAACCGATGACATGTGTCAACCAACACGTTCAAAAGATTACCTATATTCTATGGATGGCGTGTAACTCCTGTCAAAGTCCAGCGAAGGACAGTTAACACAAATCCCTAACTGATTAATATGAAAATATTTCATTTGATGAGCTATTACTACAAAACTAAAAATGAGATAATAAAAGTCAAACATGAATTGTGACAAAAATCGTGAAACTTTGCATCCGGAATATACTTTGAAAAATAAAGTACAGATTTTATACGTTTTTGCGCAAAAGCCTCAACACCTGATGTAGCAGCATCGCATTGATTGACAAACATGGAGTCTGTTGTTAAAGGGGCACTGATGCGGAGCAATTTCCGTGGACTGGTGTAAACTTTTGTTATTGTTTTTCTCCCGTGAGTACCCGGATGATATCCCAGAATTCGTGACTGGTTCGTGACCTCTGCTGCGCAGTCCGTAGGCGCAACTGATAGTTTAATTATAGACAGATCAACTGAGGTGAAGTCATTTTTTACTTCTTTCCAAATGTATTATGAAAACAAATGAAACACTTTGAAGGTTAATCATCTGCCCGTGGCAGAAATGGTAAAAAACTATTAGGACGGAAAACGTCTCTATATTTTGTCTCATAACCTTAGTTAGTTTATTATCATACTTGTATGATTCTGAAAATTAATAAAAGAACGCACGATCTGCTTATACTCATAGTAAATTTCTAACATAACAGCAACATTTATACATTGTATAGAATGCCAATGTGGATCCTATTTCACACACATACGCGATCTAGTGTGTTTTTTCTGTCATACAGATTCTGCTGAATGCTACAACAAATAAATTAAAACAAAATGCAAAAAATGAATGTAAAACAGACTAATTTTATAGCAACGATGTCAGGCTACTACCTTGTTCAGGAATGTATCCATCAATATCCACGTAAAAGAAATCGTATTCCATTCATCTGCAGCTGGTAAGTAATCCTGTTCTGTGTCGCGTGTCTTACAACTGTCTCATTTGCGAAAAAGTAAACACATCGTTTCACGTCTTTCGTTGGTGAAAACCAGATAAACCTCTGATTGGTCTCCCAATATAGCACACCTGGCAACTAATTGTATGATGTCCACTATTCTAAGTAATTTCGTTAACCAATAATGAGCAATCAATCAATCAACGCAAGGGTGGTTAATTCTTTGAAGGGAGGATGTTGTTTTTGCACTTACACTTTACGACAGGGTGTAGTCATCTACACACACTGCCTTTTGACAAATCCGCTAGAAGATAAAAGTAATTAATCAATCGGTGAGTTATCGGTTAATCCTTTGATCGATGTTTGTTTTTGTAACTTAGTTGATAAACCCTCTTGCATCACTTACATGCACATATTACATAACATACAATACATTTGCCATTACAGACCTTAATTTATAATGTTGAGTATTTACTCCAGACAGGAGAAATGCCAAATGGGAACCTTTATTGAGTAACCGAAGTTGTGTTACTACTAATTATACCTGTTATAAATTCATTAATTGACCATCCAGAGAATGATGACAAATAACACGTGTAGGTTTACACCATCAAACGCGAGTTACAGCAAGGAAGATGTAATCCCAGTGTCGCATGCAGCCTGAAAACACTGTTGGGCCGAAACTGTTTTGAGGATACCAACGGAATTTCGTTACATAAGGAATACACACGGGCATTTGCTGTGTACTTGGGTAAATAGGTGAAATAAGGGTTTTTTACGTAAGAAAATTTTCAGATTTCTCTACCAAAGGCATATCAACTGTGTGTTTTTATTATCATAAATAATAAACCATTGTAGCTACCATAGCTACCAAAATGTTTGTAAGATATTTGCTATCACAGCTGAACCAGCACTCAGAATTACCTAAATATAAAGCTTTGCAATCTTCCGTACTGAACCAAATGGCTACGTGCCTGTAGACATCATATTTTCATGTAACATGATTAAATATCAGGTTAAAAACACTGAAATAGGATCAAATTGGATCAGTAACTATACCATCCAAGCATCCGAAAAGAACTACACTGCTGGGATATTTGGTTACGATCAGACAAGGAATACCATGGATATTTTTAAACAAATGGCATATGATGGGCATCCGGCCTCCCGACTGTTTAGGTGAAGAAATTCTGCTAATATGGACAGGAGCCCAGTTCCTTTGTCCGCCACGGTCGAAGGAGCGGGCGCTGACCAATTTGCGGTTTGATTTCGTAATTAGACCGTTGGCGAGAAACATTATTCGCTCCGCATCAGTGCCCCTTTAAGTCTTGCATACCACTCCTGACAATGCAGAACCCATGAAGATCAGTGTTACAACTGATCTTCATAAACCCATATTCATCGTAATTAGGCGACTATCGGGATTAGGTGGATTCCAACAACTCGCCACCAACACCATTTTCAGAGAAATAGGAACGGTCTCTATTCTCAACAAACTTTTTCCATCGAACATACGTGATACTGTTTCCAAACTCGAGTTGTTCAGAAACGACCAATCGCAGTCAACGAAATTGTCACGTGACCGCACCGCCCGAGAACCATGTGCTCAAATACCACAAAAGTTTGACAACATGTATTTGACGAGTGAGAGTCCGATTTTGCCAACTTTTAACATTTGAATTGTTTGATTAACTTCCACGATGGAACCAGAGACCATATAATAGATATTATTAAGGTCTCTGATGGAACTAGCTGGTATTGATGTTACAGGATAAACGACATAGATCTTCTGTCGTATTTCAGACATTTCTTCTTATGTAATATTATGTACTACAGTACACTCGGTAATAGCAACACTTTCTTTATATAATGTTTCCTGGATAGCTCTGTGCGATATGTTTACATACAGCTGTTAACACAGATCAAATGTCAGTTTGGATATTCAGTCCGAGAGCACATGCATCGTGTTTATTTAGATGTCGTTTAGAAAATCAAAGAAAAATTTTAGAAGTTGTGAAGGTGAAGGAAAACCAATTTGTATGGCTACCTGTACGTACACCAAAACCTCCCACTCATGCAATGAAGAATTTGACTATCCATAGAACTGTGTTTTCCAACAATTTCAAAATTTTATCTGTAATTACAGCCAGGGATAATCTACAATATAGAATCTATATACTCTCCCTGTTACAGCTGCAAAAGGCTGTCGGCACAGTACGTTACTCTAGATGTGTACCCCAGGTACGTTTCTGTATACAGTAATGTATAAGCAAGGTCGAAATACAAAAACGTACCGGCACCGTACACGGACTAGGAGTCCACATTTCTCAACCCGAAACCGTATACATGTTGTTTTGCCCGTTCAACTGATTGCTCCGCGAAATATTCGTTAATGTATGGTTGTGTCTAATAGAACGCAATCAACTGCATCCAACACAAGACAAAACACGTTCTTTTTGTTGTTGTTGTTGTTGTTTTGGGTTTTTGTTTTGTTTTTCTGGTCAAATAAATATAACTAGAAACGAATTTACTACGACAAGCATGGGTTGGTCACGTTTGAGAAAAGCCGGGTTATAATATATGCATGTAGAATAACTATCCGTGTGTGTAAATATCATGATAATATGTAAACGTGAATGTCATACATGTATATGTAAATGTAAAATATCATGCATCTACGGAGACTGTAATATTCTTTCAAGCTAACGTGCTTCGCGACGACAGTTCTTAAAGTTTAGTTCTAGCAGTAAATAAAATTTGAATTGGTGATAATGTTTAAAGTTCTGTGCAAAGAATTGTCATTTGGACATACTTTCTTGTTCGAATTTTTACAATAAGTAATCTTAACATGACATTCAAACATTTGCGGCGGGAATACTGAGTTACTCCTGTCAAATGAACGAACATTACCTACGCACGCCCTCAAGCTCTCCGCAGCGATTTGCCTTTGTCTACTCGCCCCAAAAGCATTGTCCAGAGGGTAATCATCCGGTAGCATGCACAGTAAGGAGCTGACACAATAGCAGATACGAAACTACATCAAGTGAAGCTATTCCAAGATGGCGGGACGAGGCAGGGGAAGGGGTAGAGGGCTTCTGTCAAGCAACGTGACCGCAGTCGCTCCTGGAAGTGGAGATTACCAGGTTTTGTTTTAGTCATTTAACTCTTTTTCATGTAACTTCCATTTGCTATCGATGTCTCATTCATTGGATCAGTCGGCACATGCAACCGGCTTGGGCATCGTTCGGTTTTCGATCAGATCATTTCTTTGTTTATCATTCTGGACTAACGTATTAACTGGACAGGGTTTTGTAAGGGGTGATTGTCGATGTATGTCGGGTGTTTTTCTCTTTGTTTAATTCATAGCGAATTGGGATCTGTTTTAATAACCCTCATGATCACGTTGGTGATGATCATCATTTTACCAGCTGTTGGACAAAAGTGGAAATTTGTCGGTCGCACTTTATATATTTAAGACTCTGACTGCTGCCGCAGCACTTCCCAGGTGGTAACACTGCCGCCCGTAACCAACTAAATTTTATCCATGAGGAAACATCTTAAGAAGTCTTTCAGTATGTCAAGATACAATTAAAGAAACTTGTTAAAACTAATATTGTTGTCAGATGAATATATATTTAGGTGATGTGATTTGACCAGGATGAAATTTAAGGGGGCAGAAGTCAATGTGTAAAGTTCATCTCTAGCCTACCCCTATGTGCTATTACTGAAATATTGCAAAAGGCTACGTAAAACCTAAGACTCTCTCTCAAAAGAGTGGAGTAGAGGCAGATCTCTTTCCCTCTGTTTGTTCCAGATCACCGCCAAACTAAGCTCATTCATTCCACAAACAAAGGCAGAAAGAGCAATATTGACTGGCCTGTGAAGGCAATTGAAAACACAGGGTATTCCTAGGTGATTGAAGTAACACCATACCCTCTCACAGGTATCTGCGAACCGTTTGGCCTTTAGGGTTGGATATGTTAGTGTTGATGTAAGTTACATCCCAGGCATCCCCTTTCAGTTCACTACCATAACATTGATTTGTTTATTACCCACAATGTCAATGTATGAGTAGTGGCATAGCAATCATACTAATCTTGTAGGTCACATCAGTGTCATATCACATTGACCTGTGTCATAACGACTTGACCTGAGATTCTAATGAATTGTTTGGATAACTAATGACCATTGACTTTGGTCACGTGACAGAAGTACGTTTCCATTCATAACAAGCACATGAATTCATTCATTCCACAGCTTCTATGCAGGAATGTAAACATTGTGAATGTTGCTGTTTAATTGTGAGTCGGGGCGGTGGGGTAGCCTACTGGTTAAAGCGTTTGCTCATCATGTCGAAGACCCGCGTTCGATTCTGCACATGGGTACAATGTGTGAAGCCCATTTTCTGGTGTACCCCGCCATGATATTGCTGGAATATTGTTAAAAGCGGCGTAAAACTAAACTCACTCACTCACTCACACACACACTAATTGTGAGTCGAACTGGGACATTATATCCATCGAAAAACATGGATGTAGTGTTTGCACCAGTAATGTTAGCTGAGTGAAGTAGCTGCAAACCAAAAAACGGGGTGCTGTGGAGACGTTTACTGTAGGCGGCTCTATGAGGTGGTGACGAGTGACATGCATCATGACGTCAGTTACCAAGGTGGCAGTGACATCATTACTGTGTTACGACATGCAAAAAGTGTACAACAATATAGCATTCTTCCGCAACATCTTTATGAAACCGGTTTTGGTTTGAAACCATAAAGACAACAAAAATACACGGCTTTGTCAATGTAAGGCATGCAAGACATAAGTGGTAAATAAAATACAAAAAATATGTCTCATTACATACGAATTATTATATGAAACCTGTGACCTTCCCATCATATCTGACCTCACTTTTCCTCAGTCAGATACCTTTCGTATAATTGTATGTAAATTTATTAATGAGAACTCAAGGAATATTCTGTATGTATATAACCTTGATTCGTGGATCGTGGTAATTATTGTGACGTTTCAGTAATCTGCTGTTTCAGTAATCAAGTTTTGTATGACATCAAGAAGCAGTTCATTGATGTTCACACTCTTAATGTAACCGCCTCACTGAATCTCTGCATTACACGTAAATATACTAAATCCAGTTGTCCAACACTGAGCTGGATAGCCCAAGATCACTAGTACCATATTTTAAGTTTACAAAATGTCAAGTACAAACAGGATACTGTTAGCACCAGTCCTTTTACATCTCATCGTCTGTGTTCATATATGTCAATAAACAGCAAGTCATGTGACGAAAGGTCATGCACTGTGTCAGTATGTTAAAACTATTTAAATCCATAAAACTAAGTGACATCACATTTTGTGAGCACATAAATGGGTGATGACTGCAAAGGCTGCAGTAAACAAATATTTTATTGATGATTGTAAACCAAAAGTCACTGTGTTCTGTAATCTGATTGGTTGAAAAACATGATCAAATGGTATTAGATTCCCGGAAACTGCAAGACTAGTCACTGCGTATTGACCTTGCCAACAATTGTTTTGTTGAGTCATCAACAGTGGTGACGTCATTCAAATTATATTGTGACGTAAAGTCGGAATGACGTCACAAATGAGCAACTCCAGATGCAACCATGGGAACCAGCTGAAACGGCCTGCTGTTGACACTTCACTGCTGTACCCGTACTCGATGTAACCGAGTGCAGACAGTAAAACCCTTTGGTTTACTTTTGTGTTTACAATGTCGATAAACATCATGTGTTAGCCAATTTCCGGGTGTTATTGAGTATTTGAAGCACGGGAATGTTTCATTTGACAAATACTCAAAACACCCGGAAATTGGCCAACACATGATGTTTATCTCCTAAGTGGAATATTATTTTTTTATAATTATATTTTTAATTTGCTGGATCAATGAATAAAATAATCAGTGAGTATACAAAATGACGATGAGCATTTAAATTACGATTTTCACTGTGTTTCCGTTACATCCACAAGGGTCATGAGCGTGTCTACCACTCAGAGGAGATAACTTATCAATCAAACAACCCTTAGGGTGAGGTACCCATTTACGATAAAAAACGGAAGGGTGTTGATCAACTACCCATGGACAGTGGTAGGGCTTGAAAAATACTGATTGCTTTATTTGACTCTAATCGATCAGGATTAAATAGTTGATTGTGGATTTTGTGTCTTTTTTTTCAATCTTTTTTTTAAAAATCCTCTACTTCAAAACGTGGGTCTAAAAACTCGCAACATCATTTCAGGTTGGTTTTTAGATTAATATGTGGAGTATCACTATCATTGGTCAGAGTATGCCGAGCCAATTATCACCAGTCATGTGGCTGAGGACAACGGGTGACCATTTATGGGGAAACAACTACTGCAACATACTTTTGTGATGGCCTATTGCGAACAAATATATCTTGTGACCTACTATTACAATACAATACAATAGTTTCTTTTCTCCTAGAATTGTCTCATTTGATGTCATTTCCCAAATAAATGTACTATTTAGATGAAATACTGTAGAAACAGTCAAAACCGGCAGGTGTCCAATCGAGGAAGTTGTCAACACCGGCATAAAATCTGAGTCCTGTCCAAGGCTAGTACATTTATCATCATTTAGAAGCCGTACATTCAGCAGCTGTCGATTCCAGATGTCGGCATGAAATGAGCCGTCTGAATGTACGTTAATACAGTTATCGGCGCTGTCTGATCGGCCGTGTGGCGAGGAGTCGGCTGGATGTGTATGGTCACCAATGAATCATGCGTTGAAGCTACAACAAAGATAATTTAACCATGGTCCACTGTGGTTATACTTAGACCTGTAGTTAGCATCATTGATTAAATTGTCCCGTTAAGTTTGTTTTTCTTTTCAAAATGCAAATTTCACATCTTTAAAGGAATACTAGGCTGGTAGGAATATAAATTTTATGGAGTCTTTTAGCTATGTTTAGTCATGACTTGGAACAAGCTTCTAGAGCTTATGACAACTGACAAGTAAATACAGTGACACAGACAAAACCAACCTTAGGAACATTATACTTGTGTGCAAACAGGCATCCCAATATTGTTTCAGTTCAAAACATGATTGATTTCTTGGTCGTTTAGGCACTACACCAATCTTTGATTATTTCAATTAATTGAACCACCACAAGAAAAGGAAGCACACTTTTATCACATTCAAGAAGAATGCAACCTTGTTTTGTGACATCATTTGTTTGTTATTGTGTTTGTCCAACCAAGCAATAGGTGTCACACATCAGTAAGCAAATGAAATTTGTGTACAAAATATGTTTAGTTTGTGAGTTCAGTTTTACGTCACATTCCGCCATATTTCAGTTATATGGCTTCGGTCTATAAATAACCAAGTCTGGACCAAAGAATCCAGTGATCAACAGCATGATCAGCGATCTGTGCAGTTGGGAACTGATGATGTGTCAACCAAGTCAAACCTCCAGATCCCATTGTTGTCTCTTACACATGTGTTTAGATGGTCTACACTATCAGTGACCGGTTGTCTCACTTGTTCACGGAAGGTTTTGTACATGTGTGTGTGCAGAAATAAAATTACAAATGTGTAGTCCAAATCTTTTGCGTGTGAAATGTTCATTACAATCCTGAATTATTTCAAAATTTATTGGTTTTTTAACAGTGTTGCTGTTTTAAGGTACTTCTTTAAATTAAGTAGATCAGAACCTGTACGTGCAAAACATGCACGCAAAATATTGTTTGCATTTTTCTGCGTCGTTGACATGAACACAGACTGACCAGTCATCCAAGGTGTGTAAATGAATTGGTTTCTTTTTCAGGCCCTCCTAGTCAAACTTGGTCATGTGAGTATTATTTTTATTCATATTTGTTGACTTGTTTTGTGTATATTCCATTTTGGTTGAACATAACTGATATATACTTGTATTTGTGGCCAGTCATTTGATATTATGTCATGTATGGATGAGATATTCCATTAAAAAATAGGCGATATGTGGCATTATTCAGGATAAACCTAGGACGCCTTTCAGCGACGCAGGGCTTCAGATGAACTTTTGGCCATATGGGTATGATACCCACAAAATCTAAATCTTTTAGCAAAAGGGGCCCACCTAAAATTAACCTGATGGGGCACACGAACTCTCCAAAGGACTCACCCAGAGCTCACTCAACGAGGAACGGCACTGGTCCACCAAAAAATACCTATCCCTAGTTATTAATAGTATTGTTACTGCTTCATTATTTTGGCAAGTAAATATTGGTACTTTTCACAAGCTGATTTTACAAGACTGTAAGAAATTTTACTAGCCATTGCCTTCAGACCATTGGATTGAAGTTAAAACTCCAGCCTGAGTTTACTTGGCTGCCAGCTATAGTACCGTGTTGTACAATTATGTTCCAGATTCGAACGGCAGAAGAAGAAAAGAACAAAGAACACAATGGCAATCAGAACGCCAAGTCACCATCACCCTCACCCTCCCCATCATCATCGTCAACAACGACGCTCAGTGACGTAGAGGAAGCGCTGCGTAGTCTACAGGTGGATGCAGATGAGTCAGATCTGAAGAAAATCAACCAGCTGGCAACTGACGCGGCTAAGAGTGGGGAAGACTTGAAGAAAGTCGCTGAGATGATATATAAGAAGTGCCTTGGCGACCGAGAATTTGCCAAATCTGGTGCCATCATATGTCACCTAATGGTCGGGATTGAAGTGGAAGGAACGAAGTTTAGGAACTGTATATTGTCACTACTGCAGAAAGATTTTAAAGGTACACATAATTTGATTTTGTTTATTGTTTAACACCACATTTGGCAAAGTTCAAGATACATGGCTGTGCTTTGTCAGTGTTCACGATGGTGTTTCAAAGTAACACCACATTGGGTCCTGTAAGTTTCAGATGTCTGTCTGACCCACTGAAAATTCACAGGACCCACAGAATATAGTGTAACAAACATTTCAGATTTGACATTTCTTATAATTGGCATTGAAATTATTAACATTATATGATAACAAACATAAGATTTCTGAACTGCAAACAAATGTTGTATGCCACAAATAACCACTTCACACAAAGACATTGTGAAATATTCAGTCAGACACTGGGGCTGGCAGGTTGGTTTAATTAATACCGAGTAATTAAAAGTTACCAAAAAGTCGTCTGCTTCACTCTTACCTGCCAATGAAACCACGACAGGTTACTTAATTCTGTTGTCCGAGCCCTGTAGTGACATCCTGTGAGGAAGGATTTTCAGTTGTATTAAAAATGTCTAACAAGCTCTTCAATTTGCTGATCTCCCAACCTCAAAAAAGACATGCTGAATCATTGCTGTCAAATGGTGTCAGGTGACCCCTCAGTTCGTGCTAAGTATGTTGTTTGTAAGTGAGAAGCGAGCATTGTGGAAGCCTGTCTGTATTAAACAGGATGGTTTGACCCCTACCTCACTTGCAAGACAAAAGATGCTATTTAGATGGTTCATAGGCATGAGCAAACCCATTTGGTTTGTGAATGGTAGAGCAGCTGTAGTTTGCTAGTGCATGTGCAGTGCATGATGATGACATTGGTTCCCCACATATGAGTTTGCAGAGACATGTGCTTCACCCACTGCACTACACTTGGTCGCAGACAATCTGGGGCCCTTTCAGTCACAATAGCAAGTGCTAGTGGGCGCAGTCATACATGATAACAAGGGTCAATTGTCAAGTTGGTGCTCAACTTATCCTTGTTTGCTATTTGCACTTGCCTCCACTGTGCCTTGCGGTCGACATTAAAGGAATAAAACATGAAGGGATAGGCTACTGATACAGATCATGCAGATTGATTATCATAAACTAAATGTTGATGGATTATTTATAAGTATCGGAAAAATAGCTTTGAGCAAAATTGCCAACAACTCACTCACTCACTTAAACTGATGTTATGCTGGAATCAAAATAATGCTTAATTTGTGTGCCATGTGGCATATAAAATATTAAAACAGCACAGATGAAATGTTTTGTCTTCGCAGCACAACTAGAATCATAATAGTGATATACACCAAGGTTGATTGAATGGAAAATGCAATAGATTTGGCTAAAGCAAGTAATGCAAAACCTATTTTAGCACCCTATCAGACCATCAGTTCGTGGCACGCTCATTCTCACAGCATTACAACAGCGTGGACATTTTGAATTCCTATGAAATCCTGTTTTTGGATGATAATATGTTCATGCAGTCTTCAAAGAGTTCAAGAAATCCAGGGATTTGTTATTGTTATCCACATTTAGCACGAAGCAGGGGATATAGTATTAGGCTCTGTCTGTCTGCTCGTCTGTATGAAATGGAATAAGTAAAGAACGGTTGCCTACATTCTTTTCATACTTGGTACCTAGTTTCATCACAGTATGAGAAAGGTACAGGTCAGGTTTGGTGGCCTTGACCTTCAATGAATGTCACAAGCAGATTTTAACCTGGTGAGCGAGATATTTTAAGAACCGGTCACTGGATTTTCTTTAGCGAGATATCTCAAGAATCGGTCACTGTTTTTTCTTTAGCGAGATATCTCAAGAATTGGTCACTGGTTTTTCTTCATATTTGACACCAAACTTTATCTACAGATGGTGCATCATTGTTCCTCTTCCAGTAATTACATTACATTACATGTCATGCCATAACCCAGCTAGTATCTGCGTCCCTGTGGACACGCTAATCAAATTTGTTGCATCCGTTGACCATTTTTATCTGTATGCCATGTCCACACAGTAATCGACCCATGAAGGTCTAGGGTAGAATAGGCCTTCAGCAACCCATGCTTGCCATAAAAGGTGACTCTGCTTGTCGTAAGAGGCAACTAATGGGATCGGATGGTCAGGGTCACTGACGTGGTTGGCACATGTCATTAGTTCCCGCTTGCACAAATTGATGCTCATGCTGTTAATCACTGGATTGTCTGGTTTAGACTCGATTATTTATAGACAGTCGCCATGTAGCTGGAATCGTGCTGAATGTGGTGTAAAACTAAACTTACTTACTCACTCATAAACACTCAACAAACTGAACCTTTTTTCAGATAAAGAAGAGATCAGAAAGACTTCTTCTGTAAGATTCCTGGGATTCCTGGCCACACTGTGCCAAGTGTTTGGGCACATGCGGACGGCGACGGGGGAGCTGTTCAAGCCTCTCGTCAGCCCCATCTGTGAAAGTATGGAAATGATCTTAGAGCAGGAGACAGACACAACAGCTGATGAGTGTGAATTCCTCACATTGCAGGTGTGTGTTATGCAGTCATACACTGTTAACGACGTCAATACCTGTTTTTATGGACCTGCAAAAAAGCAATATTACTTTTCATTTGTCCCTAAAAACAGATTTTAACCGAATTTATCAGACTAAAATTGTTTTATTATTTAATTACGAAAAGAAAAGCTTCTAAAAACCAAAACATGTCTATTTAGTCAAGTCACTATATTTTCATTACAAACCAAAAATGTTTTGTCAACAGTACTGTTACATGCAAAACAAGAGAATGACTCATAACTTGATCTCATAGTTTATTTTTAGTAACTCAAGTCAATATGACTTTTGGTGTGATCAATATATTCAGCAGCTTTTAAAAGTCCTGTCTGTCTGACCGCTCGGAAAGGTCTATCTTCATCTTGGATGGTGAACTTTTAAAAGCCTCCTGTCTTGTCGTCTTGCAGATATTTGTACCCCCAACAATAAATATTCCATAATATCAGACAGATTCTCTTGAATTGGGCACGACTAGCGTGATCTGGTGTCAGGTTCACTAACACGTTGACATGTCATCAGTTCCCAATTGCGTAGATCAGTGTTCATGCTGTTAATCACTGGATTATCTGGTCCAGCCTCGATTATTTATAGTCTGCAGCCATATTACTGAAATATTGCTGAGTGTGGCTTTACACAACAATCAAACAAACTCTTGATTTTTCTGTGCAGTTGCAAGCTGTTGGTAAAGAGCTGGATGACATCGGCAGTGAAAGACTCGGAAAACTCATGGAAAAAGTCAGGACAAAGATAGTGAATAACGGGTGAGACTTGTGTTCAGTTAGCCAGCTCTTGGCTGCTAAATATCACTGATTTTCATTTTAGGCTGTTTATGTGTGAGTGAGGTTACTGTGCTCGATTTAGTGCTTAATTAGGAGATAAACATCATGTGTTGGCCAATTTCCAGGTGTTATTGAGTATTTGAAGCACAGGAATACATTTGGAACCGACGGCGTCAGCCAGAGGTTTCAAATGAAATATCATTGTGCTTCAAATACTCAAAAACACACGGAAATCAGCCAACACATGATGTTTATCGACATTGTAAACAAAAAAGTAAGGATTTACTGTCTGCACTCGTGTACATTGTGTATGTGTACAGCAGTCAAGTGTCATCAGCTGGCCGTTTCAGCTGGTTCCCATGGTAGCATCTGGAGCTGCTCATTTCTGACGTCATTCTAACTTTACGTCACAATATGATTTTAATGACATCACCACTGATGATGACACCATAAAACAATTGTTTGGAGTGAATAGTCTTGCAGTTTCCAGGAATCTAATGCCATTTGATCATGTTTTTCAACCAGTCAGATTACAGAACACAGTGGCTTTGGGTTTACATACAATTTACTTTGCTCGATTTACTGCTTTTTTATCTTGCACTGGTTAAACGCGATATTACAAAGTGCAGCATAGTTAGTAGTCAACAAGTCAATTTGGGAGATATGCAAGAAAATTGAATACCCAGATTTAAAAAGATGGTGTGCATCTAAAGTTATAGATACCCACTTGACATTCGAAATACTCACCTAGTTTCAAAATTAAGTTTCAACTTAGCCAAAAGCTTAGCCAAAATCTAGAGCTGTGTGTTTGTCTATGCAGGAAACTTTCATAAATGGTGTATCATTTATTCTAAGTGGAATGTTTTTTCATTTCCAGCACATCTCCACGGATACGGTGTACTCTCCTCGAAGTCCTGGAATGTTACTGCCGGAGGTTTGATGAGCCTCCAAATGACGTCACTCGTTTCTATTGTGATACAATGGCTGACATTCTGTCCGGGATGGTTGTGTGATGAAAGAATTGCTCATGTCATTCACGGTTTTATCATCACTGTTTTATCATTCACGGTTTTATCACTCACTGTTTTATCATGCACTGTTTTGGCATTCACCAACATCAATCATGTCATCAATTTTTACCAGCAGTTCAACTGTGGCTTTGATTTGGTATTATGCATTTAGAAAATATCAGCTTTGTTTCTGCCAGTGGGATGAACAATATGTCGAAGGAAAGACTGAACCATTACACCAGTGCCATTTTACTCCCTTACATTCAGTGACTTAGAATCAGTGCGGGACTATGGTTTTTCATGCATCTTTAAACAGTACGACAATATCACATCAAGGGATCACAAAATCCAGACATGAGACACTTAACCTCATCACTGCATTATTTATTTTCAGTAATGAGTATGTCACATGGGTGTTGGTAAACAATTTGTTTCACTGGTAAGGCCTTTTGTTTTTCTTCTTATATGGATATGCCGGTCATATTATTTCAAGAATGTGAAATGAACTGAAAACTAATTTTTCCCCCTGAAAAAATAAAATCTGATGTTTTGTTGGGAAAAAGTGTAAAGAAATTGATTGTTTTTTAATCAATGTACAATTCATAAATTTCCAAAAGTGAAATACTTGTAGTATTTCAAAAAAATATTACTATGACTGGTTTATTGGTTTAATTTTCCTTCCTGCATTTTGGTTTCTCAGAAGAAAAATCCATCAAAACAAGAAATAAATAGGTCTGGCCTATTTACACTATTGATAAATGTCTTGGAACATAAACTCTCTCGTTACACCAGGCTCAGATATCCTGACGAATGTATGTTTTTTCAAAAGGCTAAAGGCTTATTTGAGATTCCTTTTTTGAGATTCCTTTCCAGGTAAGCAGTCATTGGTTTAAATTTAACCAAGTTTAATTTCTTAGTTTTAAAGTTAATGTATTTCCAAGCTTATCCATTTCTCTTTGTCCAAATATCTCTTGGTAAGGACATTTGTTTAATGTTCATATTTGTGAAGTAACCTAGGGTTTAGACATGTTTTGTTTCAAAGTATCTGGATACCTTTTTTGTCTTTTTAGTCACTGGTTCCTCAAGGAGATCTTAGCGCTATCAGTGACTATCATAAACCAATGTTACAGTATGGGAGTTACGATCATCTTAGTACTACAATGATTGTAAGCCTGTGTTGAAGTGTGTGAGTTACGATCACCTTACCGCTACAGTGATCGCAAACTTATGTTAAATTATGGGAGTTACGATCATCTTAGCGCTACAATGATCGTAAGCCTGTGTTGAAGTATTTGAGTTACGATCACCTTACCGCTACAGTGATCGCAAGCTTATGTTAAAGTATGGGAGTTATGATCATCTTAGTGCTACAATGATCGCAAGCCTATGTTAAAGTATGGGAGTTATGATCATCTTAGTGCTACAATGATCGCAAGCCTATGTTAAAGTATGGGAGTTATGATCATCTTAGTGCTACAATGATCGTAAGCCTGTGTTGAAGTGTGTGAGTTACGATTATCTTAGTGCTACAATGATCACAAGCCTATGTTAAATTATGGGAGTTGCGATCATCTTAGTGCTACAATGATCGCAAGCCTATGTTAAAGTATGGGAGTTATGATCATCTTAGTACTACAATGATTGTAAGCCTGTGTTGAAGTGTGTGAGTTACGATTATCTTAGTGCTAAGATTCCTCAGCCCTGATAATAACCTTTAAGGCAGGAATGGTCAAGCAAGGTGACTGGTCACTGAGATATGGGTGGGATAAGAGGTTTTTATGTACATAAAATAAAATAATAACCCTCCCCCAATTTTGACAAAATAATAGATGATGCTCTGACATTCTTGCATTTTTATTCTTGATACAATTTTTAAGGATGAAGTGCACAGACTTTTTTTAAAATTATTTATTTCTTGGGAACCAATTCCATGCAGTGTTAGTTTCCATAGTGATGAATTTCTTTTCTTGTTTCCATGACAACACTAGTCTGGTCATCATAGTTGTGGAATAGTGTCTTTTAATGACCTTTCATGCTTTGTGTTTTTCCATGGAGATAATTTATTGGTTCCTTTCAACATTTGTTTGTTTCTCTGTTTGTAAATGTTTGTGATCTTTGTATATTAAGAACCATTATGTTGTGTCGTACATGCTTTTATGCTTTTTATGTATTTAAAAGAAATACTTTTAATGAGTTAATGATGATGAGTTTACTGATAATTTGTAGCCAGTGTTCATGCTATGCTTTGTTCATATCATCTTGGAAGTCGCATGATTAATGGTAGGCTTACAGGAAGCTTGTATTCTCCCCAGGGAGTGGAGACCAAAACTCATGTGAACACTGATCAATTGACAGGAAATTTATTGAATACTTTGAGTTTGGTTTAGGGTGTTGGTTTGATGCATCAATACGCAAAATATTATTGTTGTTATTTTTTTGTCACAATACCTTGTTTTTTACAATTTTGTAGTCGGATGGGGTAGGTTTTATCCAGTCTCTTGGCTGCTAGTCATAACATACGTAGTTCTTAAAACTAAACAAACACAGCTCATTGGTGTGAATACATGCATACCGCAGCCTACCACCTCAAGGTATAGCTCACTTGAAGTTTGGGAGTGAGTGAGTTTAGTTTAACACTTTATTCAGCAATAGTCACTTAAGTGACAATTCATGTCCGACATTTCATACATGAAATGGTTTAGCAGATTCAGCTCAATTTCGATGGATGAATTGAGACAAGTCAGTGCCTGTAATTCCAAGGAACTTAATTTTTGGAGTTTGCAGAAAAATTGAAATTTTGTTGAATTGTCAAATGTGTTTCTGTATTTTATTTAAAAATTATGTTGTACAATTTTCTGTAAATCCTAAAAAGGTTTAGTCTTTGCCTGTAATTGTTTAGTGCATTTGTTTGTGCTTGTTGCCAGTTTTTATTGTGATGTTTGATAATAAGTGCAACAGACATTTTCCCAGTTGAGCTGTGAGTTAAAAATCTCGTACCTAAATTTGAGTAAGTTTTGTAAACTAGGGGCATGTTTTAACTGAAGTGTTATTTTAAATGATTATACATTCAGTGCCATTTGTGTTAAATCTTTCTTTGATAGTCAAGAATAGCTTTGACTGATTAAGATCAGTTACCTACCATTTGATTGCAGTCAATAATTGGCCTTAAAGATTAATTATGAGCAGTCATTGAGCTTTGTGATTGGTCATTATCTGTCATTAAACTTTGTCACTGGTTGTGAACATCCATTGGCAGTAGTGATTGACTATGATCAGTTGCTGGTCTCAATGACTGGTTATTATCAGTCCCAGGCCTTTGTGATTGGTTATTATCAGTCGCTGGCCTTTGTGATTGATTATGATCAGTCCCTGGCCTTAGTGATTGGTTATGATCAGTTTGCTGGCCTTAGTGATTGGTTATGATCAGTTGCTGGCCTTTGTGATTGGTTATGATCAGTCGCTGGCCTTAGTGATTGGTTATGATCAGTTTGCTGGCCTTAGTGATTGGTTATGATCAGTCGCTGGCCTTACTGATTGGTTATGATCAGTTTCTGGCCTTTGTGATTGGTTATGATCAGTTTCTGGCCTTTGTGATTGGTTATGATCAGTCGCTGGCCTTACTAATTGGTTATGATCAGCTGCTGGCCTTTGTGATTGGTTATGATCAGTCACTGGCCTTTGTAATTCCTTATGATCAGTTGCTGGCCTTAGTGATTGGTTATGATCAGTCGCTGGCCTTAGTGATTGATTATGATCAGTTGCTGGCCTTAGTGATTTGTTATGATTTGTTGCTGACCTTACTGACTGTTATGATCAATCTCTGGCCTTACTAATTGGTTACGATCAGTTGCTGGCATTTAGTGATTGGTTATGATCAATTGCTGGCCTCAGTGATTGGTTATGATCAGTCACTGGCCTTTAGTGATTGGTTGTGATCAGTCACTGGCCATAGTGAATTATTATTATTATCCATTGGCTTTAATGATTGATTATGATCATCCATTGGCTTTTGTGATTGATTGTAATCAGTCATTCACCTTTGTTTCATCATTGGCCTTTGTCATATATTATAATCAATCAATGGCCTTAGTCATTGATAATGGTCAGTCATCGGCCTTTGGTATTGATAACGATCGTCAATTGGCTTTAGTGATTGATTGTGATGATTTGTTCACTCTAATGATTAATTATGATCAACAATTTACCTTTCTGATAGATGAACCACAAACTATGAATGTATGTAATGTATTATCTATGCCCGCTAAAATACACCAGTATGAAGAAGAGAGTAGAATATTTTGTGACTGTTAGATTTGCTTTGATACATAGCAGTGTAAATAAGTTTTGAATAACAAATAAATTTGTAGTAAAATATTGCAGTCGTGTCTGTGATTGTTATATACACTGTTCTGCTCCTAGTGACCTTTGCAGGGGTTAGAAATCCCATTGCCCGATGCCAGGGACAAGTCAGTTTTCATTTCAGGCAATCAAATAATGGTATCTTACTTGTCCATGTGCTTGTCCCTGTGCTACTAGAAAATTTTGGCTTAGGGATTTATTTCATATCTGCTCAGATTGTAGCTATTAAATTTCGTAATGATAATAAAGTAGAGTTACCTTTCTTTGCTATTTATCACTTCTTGATAAACAGTCCAGTAAATATTAACATCAAATACCATGTTGATTTATTCCTTTATAATCACATCACCATGATTATGTGACAAGTAGCTCTTAGAAAACTTTTGAACCCTTGTTTTCATTGTTGTTCTGTGAGTGAGTTTGTTTTATGCCACACTGAGCACTTTTCAAGCAATATGGTGACACACTGTAACGTATCGAGGCTGAACCAGACAATCCTATGATCAACATCATGAACATCGATCTAGACAACTGGAATATGATGAAATGTGTCAACCAAGACAGTGAGCTTGACACCCATGCTGTTGACTGTCAGTCAGCCTAACTTTTGGAACACGTTTTTCCGCAAGTTACTTTAAAGCAATAGATGGTATCTAACTATAACTGGCTCATTTAATAACAATATGTGATGACCTAATGTATGGAACTATGATACGATGACGTGTCAACCAATCAGTGAATCGGACCAGCCGATCCTGTTAATCGCCTTATACAGCCAGCATCCTGTTAATCGCCTTATACAACCACCCGATCCTGTTAATCGCCTTATACAACCAGCATCCTGTTAATCCACTTATACAACCACCCGATCCTGTTAATCGCCTTATACAACCACCCGATCCTGTTAATCGCCTTATACAACCAGCATCCTGTTAATCGCCTTATACAACCACCCGATCCTGTTAATCGCCTTATACAACCAGCATCCTGTTAATCGCCTTATACAACCACCCGATCCTGTTAATCGCCTTATACAACCAGCATCCTGTTAATCGCCTTATACAACCACCCGATCCTGTTAATCGCCTTATACAACCAGCATCCTGTTAATCCACTTATACAACCACCCGATCCTGTTAATCGCCTTATACAACCACCCGATCCTGTTAATCGCCTTATACAACCAGCATCCTGTTAATCGCCTTATACAACCACCCGATCCTGTTAATCGCCTTATACAACCAGCATCCTGTTAATCGCCTTATACAACCACCCGATCCTGTTAATCGCCTTATACAACCAGCATCCTGTTAATCCACTTATACAACCACCCGATCCTGTTAATCGCCTTATACAGCCAGCATCCTGTTAATCGCCTTATACAACCACCCGATCCTGTTAATCGCCTTATACAACCACCCGATCCTGTTAATCGCCTTATACAACCAGCATCCTGTTAATCGCCTTATACAACCACCCGATCCTGTTAATCGCCTTATACAACCACCCGATCCTGTTAATCGCCTTATACAACCACCCGATCCTGTTAATCGCCTTATACAACCAGCATCCTGTTAATCGCCTTATACAACCACCCGATACTGTTAATCGCCTTATACAACCACCCGATCCTGTTAATCGCCTTATACAACCAGCATCCTGTTAATCGCCTTATACAACCACCCGATCCTGTTAATCGCCTTATACAACCAGCATCCTGTTAATCGCCTTATACAACCACCCGATCCTGTTAATCGCCTTATACAACCAGCATCCTGTTAATCGCCTTATACAACCACCCGATCCTGTTAATCGCCTTATACAACCAGCATCCTGTTAATCGCCTTATACAACCAGCATCCTGTTAATCGCCTTATACAACCAGCATGGGCTACTGAAGATCAATTCTAACCCGGATCTTCACAGGTTTGTTGCACTGTGGAGATACTGGGTGATAATAATTGGTTCGTGGTACCCTGTAATGGTTGTTAAAGGCAGCTTGAACTTAGGGCGATAATAGATCACAGGGTCGGTGGGGTAGCCTTTTGGTTGAAACGTTTGCTCATCATACCAAGGGCTCGGGGTTGATTAGCCTCATGACTACAATGTGTGAAGTCCATTTCTGGTGTCACCACCCTTCATGATATTGCTGGAATATTGCAAAGAGTCACCTTCTGCAACTGTTGTGTCAAATAAAAATGACAAAAGTCAATTTACAGAAAATTTAAATTCTTGTATAAGACAACCAAAGAAAAGATGCTTCTCCAAATTGTCGATTCCCTAAAGGCAAATACAGAGGTTTGGACCGAAAGGAAAAATGGGAAAAGGAAACAATTTTTTCAAACAAAATAAACTTTTTAGAAATAATGAAAACAACAAACCACTTTTACAGGCAGCTAAAAACAAACGGTGACGGCGAGCATGATATATGCCCTTTCCCCTCCATAAATGGAATATTTTGACAACAAAAGAATAACACCAAGACAAAACAGCAGACAAATGATTGAAGAATAAACAGGTTCATTATGGTGTTGCTAATGCCAAGCAGGGAAATGTCGCTGCTGCATACAATCAAGTAATATAAATTGTGTCTTACATAGTCTATATAGGCAGAGGTGATAATCACTGGAAGCGGTTTCTTTTAGCAATGAACCGGTGTGATGAGTGCAGAATGTTACTATTTGTTGAGTGAGTGAGTGAGTGAGTTTAGTTTTACGCCGCACTCAGCAATATTCCAGCTATATGGCAACTGTCTGTAAATAATCGAGTCTGGACCAGACAATCCAGTGATCAACAACATGAGCATCGATCTGCGCAATTGGGAACCGATGACACGTGTCAACCAAGTCAGCGAGCCTGACCACCCGATCCCGTTAGTCGCCTCGTACGACAAGCTGAGTCGCCTTTTATGGCAAGCATGGGTTGCTGAAGGCCTATTCTACCCCGGGTAGACCTTCACGGGTCATTTGTTGAGTTACTCAATGTGCCATTACCGTATACAGTAGTTTTCACATCGCATGCTTGAATAAAGAAATACACCGTTCTTCCTAAATTTTGATATTTCCGACACGTTAAATGGCGGTGAATGCCGTCTTCGTTATTATCAGCATTTGAACACCTGGATGTTTCCGATATATACTCTTTAAAAAAGTAGGAGGACTTTGCTTTCAATGTACGATTGTCGAAACTGGGACATATGTGGGATTGAATCAATGTTGATACAATAATAATGGATGTTTTGAGAATGCATCACCACATGGATTTCATTCACAGCAAAGATGTTCGTTCAGTTATCCCCCTTGTTAGGTGACTGGAGTATGACATGAAAATTTCAGGTTGACATTATTCAGTCAGTAGTGTGTGATTTGACTCTGGAAACCCCGATTATGCACAGATGCAAGAGAATTATTGGAAAAACTTGTCTACAAGGATTTATCGACCTGCCTGAAAAACATCACGATTTATAATGACACCCCATGCACGTGTAGGAGTCTCCCACGTTGTGCACGTGCTTCCATGCATTGTGTTGGCGTGTGGTGATAAAGTGAAATGATGCTGCATACACAAGATGAATGTCATTGTAACGGCATTTTCTTCATCATTTTATTATGCCTTATACCTGCAGCTTTCATAACCTAAAGCTAAAGTAAATATTGATGATAGTGTTTTTCTCATAAGAGTACCTAATTATTGACGTCTTTTGTTCAAACGCATGCCTCAATGCCTGGAAAACATTTTATGAACAGGAGAAAGTTTCAGGGAAGTAGTATTTCTGAAAGTAACAACAACAAAGTAATTAATTTGGTAATTATTAAGAAAATGAAATAATAGTTGGTTACAAATTGCGAATCGAATCGAATAACGTCATCACAACGCTGACCTGGAAAAGTTTTAATTGTGTTCCTTTAAGGTTGTAAGCAGATGGTTCTTGAAGTTCTATCGATGGCATTGATTACTCGGAAGATGTTACTGTTTTACTGCTTAACCATAAGCCAAAAGTACGTTTGATAGCATGCGAATCTTATGACATAAACGAGTGATCGTTATTGTATAATGGGAGTTAATCCTCTTGTGGAGCCGCGATGGCTGACATGTAAAACCAGGATGCAGATTTTGCTTTGTTCTCCCTCCGCACAATGACACAGATAGTTTTTGGACAGGAAGGTACTGTCGTTGCCAAGACCATCCACACGCATTACGGTATTCCTTATGCCAGACACCCAGATCTCAAATTCAAGTACCCACAACCAACTGACTCTTGGATACCGAAAGTCAAGGACGCTCGTTCAGTGAAACCATCTTGCCATCAAGCAGAGCAACAACATGAGCACCGATCTGCGCAATTGGATGACATGTGTCAACCAAGTCAGCGAGCCTGACCAGCCTAACCCGTTAGTCGCCTCTTACGACAAGCATAGTCGCCTTTTATGGTAAGCATGGGTTGCTGAAGGGTTGTTCTAACCGGGGGCCTTCACGGGTCGATTACTGTGTGGACATGGCATACACATAAAAATTGTCAATGGAATGACTACCCCAGGGCCTTCACGGGTCTATTCTACCCCAGAGCCTTCACGGGTCTGTTCTACTCCAGGGCCTTCACGGGTCTGTTCTACCCCAGAGCCTTCACGGGTCTGTTCTACCCCAGAGCCTTCACGGGTCTGTTCTACCCCAGGGCCTTCACGGGTCTGTTCTACCCCAGGGCCTTCACGGGTCTGTTCTACCCCAGGGCCTTCACGGGTCTGTTCTACCCCAGGGCCTTCACGGGTCTGTTCTACCCCAGGGCCTTCACGGGTCTGTTCTACCCCAGAGCCTTCACGGGTCTGTTCTACCCCAGGGCCTTCACGGGTCTGTTCTACCCCAGAGCCTTCACGGGTCTGTTCTACCCCAGGGCCTTCACGGGTCTGTTCTACCCCAGGGCCTTCACGGGTCACGTGCCTTTGGATAATGACCACTTCCTAGATGACACTGTGTAATCATAACCTGTGGAGCATATCCAGAGGCAAATATTTGAATTCCAGTTTGTGTACGTCTCATGGTGTACGTCTCAGATTATCAGATTGCTATAGATGGCGCATTATTGATATGAACAGAACAGAACAGAAATTTTATTCTCAAAAATCACATATCGTGACACAGAGAACATACAGCAATTTCATACATAAAATTACTTAAAACATAGAGCAAAGCCCAGTTTTGATAAATTTGGCAATGTTACAGTTAAGTGGTGGATAGTCACATTTCATTAGATACACAAATTTTTCAGTACTGGGATGCTTACAGAAATATTGAGGAAGAAATTGATGTCTGAAGGTATTGAGTGCTGGGCAGTATAATAAAAAGTGAAGTTCGTCACAGACAGACGTCGAAGATGCAGAAAGATGGCAGGTTCTATTACACCGTTCGGTGCCGTACCAGCGTCCTGTTTCAATGGGCAACCTGTGGTTTGAAGTTCTGAATTTAGTCAACCAGCGTCTATAGTAATAGGGTAGTTGTAACAAGTAAGGTTCTAAAAATAGAGAATGCTTATACATTACATAGTAATAACCTTTCGACGAATCCACAGCAGAGCGCCACCATAATTGCTTAAACTGATCAATATGAGTGAGATGAACATTATTTTTAAGCCAAACAATGCTAGGTACAGACTGGCTGAGCCAGATATAATACAACCCCGTATCCTGAAGGATACGCTTGACACTTGATAACAAAGGGAAATTAAAATCAGCATTTACGGAATATAGATTGTACATGACATGGTAAAAGATAGTATTTAATTTGTTATTACAACTTAACATTTTGGTCCAGTTTGATATAATTCTAACTTTAACGGATATACTGATGGGGTATCTACCTAATTCACCGTATATCATAAAATCTGGAGTTGATTGTTTCACATTCAGAATAGATTTACAAAATTTAAGATGGACACGTTCGATCATGGCAACATTTTCAAATCCCCACACTTCTGCACCATAGAGAAGAATTGGTTTAACAAGATTATCAAATAATTCCAATTGGCAGTCTATCGGCATGTCAAGTTGGCGAATGCTTTTGAAGATGGTAAACATTGCCTTATTGGCTTGTACAGAAATACGTTTGATCGCTTTAACGAACCGTCCATTACCAGTGAAAAGTACACCAAGATATATATATTCATTAGAGATGTCAATAGTTGTACCATTTAACGTAAAATTGTATTTCTTCTTACAATATCCTTTTGAAAATATAACAACCTTTGTTTTTTCTAAATTCACACTAAGTTTCCATTTTTTACAATATTGGTCAAAAGCATTCAAAGAATTCTGCAACCCATCACTTGTTTCAGCTAAAATGACCGTATCGTCGGCGTAAAGTAATATTAACAGTTTCATGAAAATACCAATCTGGTCCTCAATAAGCTTATTTACATGTTCGAGGCCAGTTACATCATGTTCATAGAGGAAACACTCAAGATCATTTATGTACAAGGCAAAAAGGAAGGGAGATAGATTTTCACCCTGTCTGACACCGCTCTTACATGGGAAGGCATTAGTTACAACATCAGAATGTACAACTCTTGATTTTATACGCTCATACATATTCTTTATGATACAGAAACATTTTCCATTGATATTACTTTGAATTAATTTATACCAAAGGCCACTTCTCCAAACAATATCAAAAGCTTTACTGAAATCCACGAAAACACAGAACAATTTCTTTTTAAAATTTTGATAAATGTCAATTAGTGATTTCAGAAAATAAATTTGATCCATCGTAGAATATTTGCTTCTAAAGCCAGCTTGAGCCTTACTGATTAAGTCAAATTTGTCTGAATACTTTTGCAGTCTTGCACTTAAGATGGAAGTGAAAAGCTTTCCTAAACAACTTAACAAAGAGATTCCCCTGTAGTTACATGGTTCCGCAGGGTTCCCTTTATTTTTGTAGATTGGCTTTATGTAACCAACAAGCCTAGCTTCAGGCATTACACCATTGTTAAACACGCAATTGAAAAGTTTCATATATACAGGCATTAAAACATGAGTGGTTGCTTTTATATACTCATTGTATATGTTGTCTACACCACAAGCCTTGTTGTTACGTAACTTGCTTGTAGCTGACAGAATCTCTTCTTCAGTTATGTCACAGTCAAGTTCCTCGTTAACAGGCAAATCATTCACATCCAAGCTAATATCCTCATACTCACATTCATTCAACTCTTTAAAATATTCATATAATTTATCTACAGCAATTATAGGCTTTTCGGGCTTATTATTAAAAGATTTTAGCAACTTCCAAAACTCTTTAGGGTTTTTATCTTTTGTATCCCGGAGAGTATTTGTACACTTGAGCTTATAATTTTTATAAGATTTTTTCAGGATTTTACTGTATCGTTTACTAGATTGTAAAAAAGCCGATCTATTCTCGACACAATTCAGTTTACCATATTGCTTTTTGCAGTTATGATACTTTTTACGTGCCAGTTTGCATTCCTGATTAAACCATGGTTTGGAATTTGTTTTGGATATATTACGTTTCTTTTTACTTCCCAAAGTAGCCATTGCTGCAGCAATTAGTTTGTCATTGACAAGATTGGTAGCAATATTAATACATTCCTCAGCATCGTTCACATCCAGTGCATCGATTCTCTTACAAATATCTTCTATAAACGTCTGGTCAAAATGTTGTACAAACGCATCTTGATTAACTGGATCCCACTTTTTAACAGTACGTTTAGTCCTTTCGGTCAAGTTGGAGACCGGGAATTTGGAAGTAACTCTATCACAACGGTATGTTGTGCATGAAAAAGTTATGCATGAATGTACATCGGAGTAACAAGGATCAAATTCACACACTTTGAATTCCGTGATATGCAAAGCCCAGGTTTGTCCTCCAAAGCTAAGAAAGGGACAGCCAGGTGAGCGAGAAAGATGGAGGCGGGTTAATGAATCAATAACTTTGTCGGCACATGTGCACGTGCTTCTCGAACACGTGGCTGTGCCTTTCACCTACCTGTCTACCTATCTACCTTTCTACCAATCCGCACACCTACCTACCTCTACATCCACCCACCTACCCACACACATACGGTGACATACCTACCTACCTACCTACCTACCTCCACCTACCCATCCACCTTCCTACTTATCTACCTACCTACCCATCCACACACACTAAGGCTTTGGTCCAAATTTTCTACCCGGGTACCCCGCCCCTGCTACCCTACCCTGTCCGTATACCCGTTACGTTAATTCCTGACATCAAATTTGCAAGAAATGGTAATATCTGCATCAACAAGGAGGATAAAATTTCGAAATGAAACGAAATGACAATCAATTATGTCTAAATTTCCAAAGACGATACAACCTTTTAATCATGAAAGAATAACATGATAACCATGAAAGGATAGATTATTTAATCTATTTATCAGTCACATGATCATAGCGGGTCCAGCTCATTACCCTATTATCCCAGGCAACCGGGTTATCCGTTGAAACAGCACTACTACCTACCTACAACACCCATCCACCTACCCACCTAACTACCCACCTACCTACCCACCGACCTACCCACCTACCTACCTACCCACCTACCTGCCCACCTATCCTCCAACTCATGCCACCTAGCCATCGAATAATATAATTATGCACAAACACCCACCCACCTACCCACCCACATACGCTGACATACCTACCTACCTCCACCTACCCACCTATCTACCTACCAATCCAACCGCCTACCTACCTACCTACCTACCTACCTACCTACCTACCTACCTACATCTACATTCACCCATTTACCTAACTGCCCACGTACATTCCAACCTCACCTACCTCGACATCCACCCATCCACCAGCTCACCTACCTACCCACCTACCCTCCAACTTGTACCACATATCCATCGAATAATATAATTATGCACAAACATTGGAAAATTCAAGAAACCACTGAAATGAACCATTGCACTGAAATCCAAAACGAAAACGTAAACCAGGCATTAACAGAGACACTGCTGGGGTTCTCATCATTCCCCAGATGAAGGAAAGAAATATTCACCAGATCTCAAAATACCCTTCAAAATCTTCTTTACATTAACACAGTGGTACGGTTTGATGTGCGCATCTTATGACAGTGTCACCCGAACCTTTATGTGAGGAATAAAACTGCAATAAATGTGCGTATACTATACCGTATTATCCGAGAGAAAAGTTTATAACGCATTTATCTTACCGACATGATTAACGTACAAAATATTATGTTATTTTATTTGAATATCGATAAACTCGCTACAGATTATGTGAGAGAGTGAATGACTTTAGTTTTACGCCGCACTCAGCAATATTCCAGCTATATGGCAACTGTCTGTAAATAATCGAGTCTGGACCAGACAATCCAGTGATCACCAACATGAGCATCGATCTGAGCAATTAGGAACCGGTGACATGTGTCAACCAAGTCAGCGAGCCTGACCACCCGATCCCGTTAGTCGCCTCTTACGACAAGGATAGTCGCCTTTTATGACAAGCATGGGTTGCTGACGGCCTATTCTACCCCGGGACCTTCAGGGGTTTACAGATTATATGACGTGAACAAAATGTCGTCTGTCTCTCGATAGGATTTTAAAATCAGTGAAACATATTCTGACAGACTTAAAAATGCTATAAACGTGGTTATTTACGCTTACCCTGGGTGTTCAAACGATGACATGTATAAAGTGGTATCAGTAAAGCAGGGGAAGTGTATATAATAAAGAGTACAAAGAGAACTAAAAAAAAACAGCTGACTGCACAGTTTTCGAACTCAGTGCACTGCATGCGTCATATTACGACGTCAAACAATTGTTAGCACTATAACTTCTCGGCAGTTTGATGGTTACCATGGCAGCGGGTAATATTTTTTTCCTCCTAGGCGGGTGACACCGAAACCTATTACAGGGCCATTTACCAATGAAATTTAAGTATTTTACGTGAAGGTGAGATAACACAGCGCCAAGCCTTGTGCAATATGGATCATTTAAATGATTACCAACACGAGTGAGACACAAAGGAGTGCCAATAACGCTGGTGTCCTCACATCAAAAGAGAGTCAGATTTGCTGCCGAACTCCTCTGAATTTGACGAGGGTAGTCTCGACGTTGTATTGAGGCAAGATTCATTTTCCAAACTAAAGGAGACTGAGTTTTATGCATATCAGATTCTGATTTCCAAAGATTCTCTGTTTACATTTACCCCCGGTATCTCATATTGCCTGACCTTTCATTTTTATCAGTACGGTCTAACATTAAACCAAGAGTGGTACTTATATCAGAGCCACGTTACTCAAGGCGATCATAGCACTATGATAGTCGTAAGTTAATGTTTAAGTATGGGAGTTACGACTGTCGTAGCTCTACGGTCGCCTTGAGGAACGGGGCCCTGGACTTTATTTTGCGTTATAAGAATGAATATGGCATAAAATGGAGTTCTATAGCAAATGATAATGGAGGATTCATCATTTTGTCAGATGCCATCAATAGTAGAAGATTTGCTGCTGCTGAAGGTCCAAAGATAAAATAATTGATTTTCTCCTGCTCATCTCAAGAGATGACCTTGGTGGTAAAAGAGTATATCTTATAGACATATACAGTGGAAGCTGTCAAAACCGACACCTGTCCAATCCTTTGTGATTGTGGTGACACGTACATCGGCGAAACTTTTAGTTTAGGCCCCTCAACACCAGACTGAAAGAACATCAGGCATCCGTCAACAAACTTGACCTCAAATCGGCTGTTTCCGAACACATCAACAAGAACCAGGACCACACCATCATATGGGAAGCCACTAAGGCCCTATCTGTCAACAACAGCAACTGGCGGCAAAGGAAATTGCAAGAGGCCATAGATATCAGAAGAAGCCAACCAGCTATCTACCGTGACCAAGGAACACATCTCCCTAGTGCTTGGGACTTATTAATATTGGAATAATTCCTTATCATTGCTGCCCACTTCATCCTTGTACATACTACCAACAAGGCCCACTCCCACTTGTTACATGCCGCCACTGTTACCACATCAGCCACGCCTGGAACAACACTCCCTGGCTTCCCTTGTCCATTAAGCATGGGATAGTCGTCATCAGCATACTCATTTGTCTTCGTCAACGTAATGTTCATCAAAATCATCAGCTAATTCTCCAGTCATCCTTACCACGAGCCGATGACTACAGGCCCCCGTTGACATCTTCAACGCGTGGTGATCGTCAGTGCTAATGTATTCGGGGAGCTAGCTTGATGATCTTGTAAATCACGAGGGGAACATTCCAATCTCATTGTGAACTCCTGCAATATCTATGGCATATTCAACTGTTGACATTTATGAGGAATCCACATTACAGGTTACGGGGATGGAATATATATGAGCGACAGCCGATCGGACCTGTACTCCACTATAGTCTCTTAATGCGGCTATTCGGTCGGTAGCGGTAGCCCAGTGGTTAAAGTGTTCGTTCTTCAGTTCCAAGACCCGGGTTCGATTCCTAACATGGGTACAATATAACATTGTGAAGATCATCTGTGATGTCCCCAGCCGTGGTATTGCTGTAATAGTGCTAAAAGCGTTCATGAAGTATATTAGTACTGATATAATTGACAGAGATCGATAATCGTTAACCAACTAAAGAAGTCTGAACAACTAAACTATGCCTTCGTAATCATCAGCGTATTCATTCATCATTTCGTCATCGTAACAGTCATCAAAATCATAAGCTAATTCACCCCGAGCCGATGACTACATCCACCCGTTGACACTTGATACAAGTTCCCCGTTTCTGTAGAGCGTTATACCGAGGCAGGTATAACAAGTAATTTCAAGTTATTTACCATCCAAATAATATCGCGGCAGGGGACACAACTCGCTACCCCGCCGCTCCTCAAGATAAGAAGCCACGTGGAAATAATATGCTATGAAATATTAATCAAAAGGAAAGACTCCATAGGCGTCTGTCATTCAGTGTTCACATGACATAGTCTAAACGCCTTACAACATCCCTAAAACAGGAGATCGTATCTGCAGTATCTGCAGTTCATGAATATGTGGGTTTCATGGAAGTAGTACCTCTAAAAATGTCCATAGTCCATCAGTTCGAATGTGTTTGCCAATACCGGAAGACGCTCTAATGCACATAGTATTGAAACCCACATTTCATGCTGATGGGCTACATGACATTACCATCGTCCCCTATTTATTGATATAAGGAAAGAGCAAAGTATCACTGTTGTCATTCTGTCTGCACGAATCCAGCCCCCGAACAACGTCTCCAAGCACGACTAGTTCTATTCATTGGCCCACGTCTAATAACAGTTGCACCCGAACAACGCCTGTGCAGCTGTTTTGTCAGTAAGGGGCAAATGTTTGACCCCAACAGCGCCTAAAACACTACATTTCAGAAAAATGCCTACAGCTGTTTTGCCATGTCAACACCTGGACAACTACAGGGCCTGAACAATGCCCGAAAAACCGCATCGTTTGAACAACGCCTGCTGCTGTTTTGTCACTTCAAACCCTGAACAACTACAGCTCCTGAACAACGCCTGAAACGAATGCATCATCCAAACATTGCTTATACAAATGTTTTGGTCGAACAGCACCTGAAAAACTGCAGCTCTTGAACAACGACTACCTTAGCGACGCATGAACAACAAGAAGACCCGAACAGCTTGCAGCTGTTTGCCCTAGGAATGCATGAACTACTAAAACGTTCGAACTAGGCCTGATACACTGCACCATTCAGAACAATTCCTGAAACTCTGTGGTAACCGAGCAACGCTTGTATAACTATTTTGCTCTAAAACACCTCAGACGCAAGCCCCGGCACGTAAGTACACATCTTGTTTCAATATCTTCTAAGCAAATACGTAACCCTTCTAATAGTCGTTTTAATATTTATCAAACTAACACTTCTACAGCTGAAGCGTAGGGTCTTCATCATTAACTTCAAACCCTTTCACTGTACAGGCCGACGCTCTCACCACAAACAAGATAATATACTATTCACAAAAAAGTAGTGGATATTCTATTTGCGAGCATACCACTTGCCAATGCCAATTAATATGAGAAAAAGTAACATATATCCACACAGATGAAACATTTCCACAGGAATTGAATACACATCTTCCTTTAATTTCTCATCATTTGTCTCCCTTCTTGACTTCATCATTTGCATTGAATCGATCTTGTAAATCCAATACCCAATACTTTTTGGATTGGTATATAATCAAGCACCTCCCAGGTCCACTCTCAGTTAAGTTCATCAGATGAACCCATCAAGATCCAACGACCAGATAAACCTGTACCCACTAACATTCTCAACACGAAAGTAACCTTTCAAAAATCAAATCTATTGTTCTCATCACCAAACTAACCCTTCCACACTCCGATCTCATCACCAAACTGGATCTAATTTTCTCATCAAGAATATATTTCTTCAACCCTCAGATCTGATGTTCTCATCACAAGTTTAGATCTAATGTTCTCATCACCAACCTAGTACGTCCACTCTCAGATCAAATGTTCTCATCACCAAACTGGATCTAATTTTCTCATCACGAATCTATTTCTTCAACCCTAAGATCTATTGTTCTCATCACCAAATTAGATCTTCTCACCATAGACCTAGTTCTTCCACTCTGAAATCTAATGTTCTCATCATCAACCAAGTTCCTCCACTCTAAAACGTGATGTTTTCACCAGCAAACTAATCCATTGTTCCCAATACCAGACTAGTACCTTCACATTCACATCTAATATTACCTTCACTAGTTCTTCCGCATCCAAATGTTGTGTTCTCTATTCAAATAATCTAGTCTGTACATAATCTAGTCTAGACCAGACAATTCAGTGATCAACAACATGAGTATCGAACTACTCAATCGGAAACCTATGACATGCGTCAGCCATGTCAGGGAGTCACCCAATCGTGTTAGTTGAAGATCAGTTATAACCCGGATCTTCACGAGTATCAAACAAACATTGTCAGAGATATTCTTTTCTTCAATGAAACACTTTATTCTTCAATTCCAGAAACAAAATGGCCGTCTCTGTAAACTCGACCTTGACCGATGAGGGACTATCCACCGAGCTTCGCATCTTTCACTCGGTCTGTTCCATCACAATTGCTGTGGCGGGGACAGTAGGCAACAGCTTCAGTATCTACAGGTTGACTCAGAAGGGCAGGAAACACCAAACCTGTAACATATATCTTGCAAACCTCAGCGTCAACAACCTACTCAGCTCCGGAATCATTCTTCCCCTCATCGGTATCAACTCCTTCTTTACTGGCTGGATCTATGGCACTGCGTTCTGCAAACTCTTTGCATATTTCACATATACCAACGTTTGTGCTGAGATGAACGCTTTTAACCTTCTGACGTTCAACCGTTTCTTGAAAATAGTTCATCCCAAGACATACAACAGTGTGTATGAGAAAACGAGAAATAACATCATTCTCATAGCTGTTGGCTGGTTAATGTATGCCGTGGTCTTCATCTTTCCAGCAACTGACGTTCTGGGGCATTTTGGGTACGATCCTGACAAAAACTACTGTGCAATTAAAAGAAAAGACAACTTTGCCAAGATTTTTGCTGTATGCATTCTTTCAACGACTGTTCCCATCATCATCTTCAGCTACGTGTCCATCTTCTGCAAATTTAAGAAATCCAAGCAGAAGATAGCAGATAAGAAGCCAGATGTGGGAAAAACGAACACCGGAATCCAGTCCAAACAGGAAATGCGGCTTCTGCGTATGATCATTATGATCATGATATGTTTTTTGGTGACCTACACCCCGTATATGGTAATGAATGTTGTTGACCCATCCATGGACCTTGCCGGACGATGGATACACACAGCTGCTACTTACATCTCTTGGACGCACCTCTTCCTCAACCCAGTCATATATACACTAAAGAACCCCATGAAGTGAACGAGCAAAGGTCGTCTCTGGGTACTAGTGAAGGTCGTCTCTGGGTACTAGTGAAGGTCGTCTCTGGGTACTAGTGAAGGTCGTCTCTGGGTACTAGTGAAGGTCGTCTCTGGGTACTAGTGAAGGTCGTCTCTGGGTACTAGTGAAGGTCGTCCCTGTCAACAATACTGTTGATGACGATCTGTCATCACCAAACTACCTTCTTTGCCTGTCAAGATGTTATGTTCCATTTCACATCTGACTCTTTTTCTTACGGAATCCTTATGGAGGACAGATCCCTTTTATTGCATAGAGCAATGAGATTGTTGATGGAGTTGACTGCTATGTCACCATGGTGACCAAACAACACAGGCAGGCAACAGCGAACGCACCCTGGCTAATTTGCACACCCG
Source organism: Haliotis asinina (assembly GCF_037392515.1). Classification (NCBI taxonomy): domain Eukaryota; kingdom Metazoa; phylum Mollusca; class Gastropoda; order Lepetellida; family Haliotidae; genus Haliotis; species Haliotis asinina. The sequence goes on from NC_090292.1 coordinate 25,317,131, forward strand.
GTAACCACACTTATTTGTTTTGGCAAACTAATGTGCCTTGCCTTGCTTTGCCAAATGAACATCGTTCCGTACACCCCACATGCTGTTTACCATTTGTGTCAAGACATCACTACAAATAAACAAACTGGAGAGGAGACAATGGGAGAAATGTCAAGATACACAGATATATTTCATTGTTCAAGCATTCGCTTGAATGTTAGACGGGATAGGTGTGAAATTTGAATTTGCAGTTTTGGACAGCACTCATCACAGCTTGGTGGAATGACTTGAAGATTTGTCAGATGAGTCATTATCATATACAATTTAGTGTCGGTATAAGGTGATCAGAATAGCCTGCCATTCCTGTATGAGTGCATCCACTACAGCTTGTCAACTGGCAGGAGGTGGGTTACGAGCACGGCTTTGATAATAGGTTGGCTCACAAGCTTTTGATTTGCGAGAGATCTGACGATCAACATGACCATGGTAGAATATTTATATTATTCAACTGAACAGTCCTGGCAGTATCAGAATTGGTTGTCAATTCTTATGCCTGTACGTTTTTTACACACACACGTACGCACAGACACACACACGCACGCACACACGCACGCACATTGTAATGGAAATTTCACTCGCGAAAGATCTGGATTACATATGTATTTCAGCACGTTGTCCAAATACTTCGGAACTTCTGGGAACGACAGGAGATGCTTACACTGTAATCCCTTTTCCTGAACACCTGGTGTCATCACTGATTTCTTAGTGATCCATTCATATGCTGAACCGCAAAAGAAAATGTGATAATGTTATAATGTGGGTGATGATGACGCTGCGTCCATGAAACAACATCACGACTGGGCGAATTCAATTTAGCCTGAAGCCAAGAAGTACAGTGGGTACATGCTGGAGGATAACGTCCTTGACCTTAGATTCGGTATAGGTGTTTGAAAGACTGTAAACCAGTAACAAGATTCTAGCCAAATATGTCAGTACGTTTAACTAAAGGAACGTGTATTGGCAGATTTCAATGAACGAGCAGGCGTTTGTGACTCACGAAGACCTTTATCAGTGTAAGAATTCTTCCATTTGGTATCAGTAACACTCCAGGCACCTCTCAGAAGCTGACAGTGAAACATCTGGGTCATATTGTCATGGGATATCCCTCTCCTAGGTTTCAGCTGTCAGTCTATTTATCACAAATGTCAAAGCATAAACTACTTTGCTTTGTTGAAACGAAGTGGCGAAATGAGTTTTGTGTTCATTTACGGTGTGTTTAGATTTAAATTTCCTATCTGAGGGGACATGATTGTCAATGTTTTTAAAACTGAAAAACCCCGAAAATCACACCAAATAATGCATCCGTTAAGTATTCAATTGGATGTAATCAAGTTTTGCATAATACCGTTTCTTCTCCCACATATTCCAAATGTACCTTCTCGTACCTACTTGCTTTCCCTATTCTAGAGTGCTTGCATAGATCCGGGTACTCCTGAAAATATTAGAAAGCTTAACAGTTCGGTTTTTCAAGGCTGCTTAGATCATAGATGTCACTGTGAAGCCCCGTTGAAATTTCAGGAGCTCAAAACCTTTACTTTGAGGAACAGGACGTGAAATAGATTTTTACTCTAGGACTTTAGCAAATAGTTTTGTTTTATTCGTGAAAATAGGCTCTGGTATATTTTAGGGTCATTTGGTTATAGGGCAATGAATAGCGCATACTTAAATGATACACCATAAGCCTTTGTGATTGGATGCTATAGACTGTTATCATTTGCTTGGTTGGTGTTCGACTGGTTGCCCATTTTTTTTCTAAAAATTGGAGTGTGGTGAATGAAATGACTCATTTCATCTGTCCTGGCCTATTGTAAGTCACATTTTATCACTTATGTACACTCCCCATCAAAAGTGTAGACTTATTTAACACATTCACGATATGTTATGTCTATATAGGTGGCTACATCGACGATAGATTTCTCCACTAAGTTTAGGGAACCAACTGCAAACCCTATATAGATGAACTGTATCATGCATTGAATTGCTGGAAAGCATGTGCAAGTAGGCTGCATGTGAACAGATCCGTTATGGTGTAAAGCGTTGTTAAGTGAATGAGTGAGTTTAGTTTTACGCCGTACTCAGCAATATTCCAGCTATATGGCGGTGGTCTGTAAATAATCGAGTCTGGACCAGACAATCCAGTGATCAACAACATGAGCATCGATCTGCACAATTGGGAACCGATGACATGTGTCAACCAAGTCAGCGAGCCTGACCACCCGATCCCGTTAGTTGACTCTTACGACAAGCATAGTCGCCTTTTGTGGCAAGCATGGGTTGCTGAAGGCCTATTCTACCCCGTGACCTTCACGAGTCGTGTTGTTAAGAATTTTCACTGAGTTTCATTATTTGTTGAACTCATGACAATAATCTTTTCAACGCTACGATTTGTCTACAATGCATCAGTTCACGTGTAAACTGTACCTTTATACAGTAAGGAATATTCTGCAAAATCTGGTTTTAGAACAGTTAACTAAAGTAAGTGGATGTATATACACACGTGAGTCAAAACTGTTGATGGGTCGCATATATCCCTCAATGAAAAGTAAACACCCTGTGCAACTAACTTTTACTATATGAAAATAATTTGCTCAGGGGAAATATACTTACGTTGCTTAAATTTATCATGGCCATAATTTGTATGAACAAAATGTTCAGCCTTTTGTGGTTATATCTGTAAACTAGACTGTGCTCCCATGGTCGCTTATGGCCCTTGAAATGTTGTCTGTCTGTCGACTTATTCAAGCTATAAGGTGACGCTTTTTGGTAATCCGTGATGTCCTTAACCAGTATAGCTCATAAGTGAGTAAGGTTTTACCCTGCTTTCAGCAATATTCCACCAATATGACGACGGGTTATTGTACCCATGTGGGGAATCGAACTCGAGTCTCGGCGAGCGAACACCTTAACCACTAGACTGCTAGCTACATAGATGATAGCTCAGTTGTGTACTATATGTGCACAGCATCGTTTGTAATTTGGGCAACTAACAAGGAAGTAAGGTCTAACCTTCAGTGTGTGTAGATTATATCGCAGCTGCAGCTGATCTAGTTGCTGAAAATGTACAGGATGGGATAGTGAAAGGATGAACTGCAAACGAAACGAAAGTATGATATCAAGAGATTGTGTCATTTTTATCAAATCTATCTTTAAAAACTTTGCAAAGAATTTTTAGCCACCATAGCACTCTTGTCACAGGACGACTGACTGTAAAGACACCAAACAATTGCTAGGTCATGTTCTAGATTAGCTATGTCATCTGAACTTGGGCACCGCCCCCTTTTGTCCTGAAATATTCCCCCCATCATTTCTCAAAAATCCTCTCCTACATGCAAGTAATACTGATCACCGCAATGTTTGGAACATCCTTGAATATTCATTCATAGCTGGGTGGAATAACATGCATACAGCTGGGTTAAGTATGAAACAAACCCATTCATAGGATTATCTGTAAAAGAAAACTCGCACAGAGTCGAAGATTGTGTGTTATTAAACCACCACGCCATCAACAAAGAATAAAACAACATGTTATACATAAAACATCATACAATCATGTCCGTCATAGAGCTGGAATATTGCTGAGTGAGACTGTAAACAACAAGCAAGGTAAAAGTCAAACATTATGACTTTGCTCACGAAATCCGAACGTGGCCATATTGTGACTATTGAGGCAGAATTCCATTTCCAAGCACCTGAAGACTGCTTTCTTTCTTGCTACATGTGATTTGGTCCGCCCCTTTTAAAAAGAAACAGACAAATGTCCCATGAAATCAAAACATCTCCCTTCAAATCCGCATCAAATGGTCAACATGAGTATACCATGGTGAGGTTTTATCAAAAAACAAACATACCTAGATTTTATTAGCATATCTGGATTTTGATTTAGTTTACAGGAATAATGGTCTCTTCAAGATGGAATGTAAAAGAAAATATCGCTGATCTTCTGTAAATTCAAGAGTCGTTATTACGTTATGTCTTGCATGTACATGCTAACCAAATAACTCTCTTATTGATGATGCTTAGTTTTTGCAGCTCGTGCACGTGGTGCATGTCTGCATCATTTGAAGTATCTGCAGTCATCAATAGTAATAGATGTGCTCATTACGAAGCAACAAAGGAAGAATAATTGATACCCCCTCCCTTCCTCGTCTCAAGACGCAAGAAATGTAGACCAATCCTATGTTAAATAGCAGACCACGTGAAATTTAGGACACTCCAGTATCAAATAAAAGCTGAAAATCCTCAGTTGTCTGTTATTGTAACCAGAAGGTCTGAATGTCTGACAGCCTCTGAACAACAGCATCACACAGGCAACGTCCTAACAGCTAACGACTGAAGAACTTGTGACTGAAATCCGCTTTTACAACTGCACCACTCCAACAAAGCCTGAATCAGTGACACCTAAATATCGTCTAAATAGCCGACCCAATCCGCCTCTGTTCACCTGTATTACTGGAGTGAAGTCGGAATAACTGAAAGTCTGAAATTCGTCCAAACAATCAACGCCTGACATTCGTCCCAACAATCGACACCTGAATTTCGTCCCAACAATCGATACCTGAAGTTCGTCCCAACAATCGAGACCTAATATTCGTCCCAACAATCGACACCTGGAATTCGTCCCAACAATCGACGCCTGAAATTCTTCCCAACAATCGACACCTGAACCTTGTCCAAACAAGCGACGCTTTGAAATTCCTTTTCAGCAACTGAAATACTAGAGTATAATCGGACTAACGGACATCTGGACTTCTTTCCAACAATCGACCCCTGAAAAATCATCACAGAAACCGATGTATCAGAGGTTTGTCTGACAAACTGACGTCTGAAATTCTGCACATCTGAAGCTTACAAATATCCATAACAACTGTCCTGGAACAAATTCTAACAAAGTCACGAGTAAATTCCGTCTGAATTGCTGAAGTTTAAATTCTTCGCAACAAGCGAAGAACCAAAAGCAAAGTCCACAACTAACCACCGAGCAGACTCGGAGCCACTGAACAACTGAACGCCAACAGAACACCTGTAAAACTGGATCGCCGGTTCAGGTGAACCGTTAGACTGGTAAGTTATATTTCCGCACTTCACATATCAATATATCTTTGCTGCACTACAGTGATATTCCAGCTATATGACGAAATGCATCAGCTCCATTAAACCATTTCTATTTAGCCAGTTAAACAGCATGGGTACTATAGTAGACAAATTGAAAGGGGAGCGGGGGTGTTGGGTTATACATGACTTCGCTGCAGCTAATATAAACATTATTTTAAACATTTTTCGAGTAAAATTACCTTAACGTTGTTGATACCAACAGTGATCGATATTACATAGATGTGAAAACAAACACAAGTCCACACATTTAGATGTCAGTAAAATCTTTATTTAAACGTACTTACGTTTTACATCCGTATTGTCCGTGTTCGTGTAATCTGAATTTGCCGCCATTGTTACCATAGTACAAGTATACGGAGATGTTTATTCAACAGGTTGTTTATTTTAGTCAGGTTCGTCCGGATTACAAAGCATTGTTCTCGTAGCGAGTTGATTGGTTAAACATTGTAAAGGCTGAAAGGAGCCACAGGTCGCTCTCATCTACAGGGACTTTCCCTTAAAATTTACAGAATAATACAAAATCGATACTAAAAATCGTTTCTGACTATGTTATTTATTATTTTATTATATAGGATATTTATATAGCGTAAATATCCACGCAACTAGTACATTCTCAAGACACTGATATATTAATTTTATTTCCACTATTGGTTGTGAACGGCACATCTTATTATCAGTCTCAACTCCCCGAGGGGCGATGGGGTAGCCTAGTGGTTAAAGCGTTCGCTCGTCACGCCGAAGACCGGGGTTCGATTCCCCACATGGGTACAATGTGTGAGGCCCATTTTCTGGTGTCCCCTGCCGTGATATCGCTGGAATATTGGTAAAAGCGGCGTAAAATCAAACTCACTCACTCACTCAACTACCCGTGGATCATGCAACTATTGTAGCCACCAAGTGCCACGACCTAATGTGGTTTTCCCATCCCTACAGGTACCCACTCACACCTGGGTGAACTGGAATCCATAGTCATGGTACTTTGTCCAAGTTCACTGCACGTTGCTGTACCCATTCATGTGGCCACCATCTGGTATACTAACGGATTCGTGGGTTCTTTTAAGTGCACAGTGTATATCATGAACATTTGTTTTAGTGGGGATACAAGCTGTTGGCGAAACGATTCCCCCGCGGTAGTACAACACATACAGAGGCTAGTCAATAGACCGATCCAGTCTGTCAATCAAAGCTGGCGCATGCGTCGATTTCTGTTATACACTACTGCGATTTAATAAGTACCGCCAACAAAACCATTTTGGTGAAGACAAACAAAACTGAGGTGGATCAAGGAATGCTATAGGCCTCACGATCAGTTAATTGTAGGCACCATCGTTCTCGAAACCTACGTCTGCTCGAAGTTGAAAATTTGCATGAATTTCCACACTTTCGCACGTTTGCAAAACCATTACCATTTGGATGACAACAACTAGCAGTTTTAGGCTTCGCAAGTGTATATTATAAACACGGATAAATTTTGTAACTACAAAATTGTTTTTGCATAACGTTGTAGTCAATACTGGGCATTGATTTGGTAGACCATAAAGCTGAAACGAGACAGACGAGAAGGCCGTGACACAATATAAACAAATCTGACAGCGATCTGATTTCGGTTAAGGAAGACCAAAATGGCACAATTTGTTACATTAAAGAACAATGTGATGGATATGGTTGCCTTCGATCTTACATATTCTTACATTTGTCACACATGATGTTGTCAAGTTTCAAAAGCACAATCTGAAGGGCTACTGTGCAGTACAGTATCCACTAATAGCTCAAAATATTTGAGGAGTAATATTTTTAATTCAAAGGGACAGTGTAAGCAGATGCCTATCACGTAATATCCAAAATATGAAAAGCATTGGGTGTCTATAAAACCATGCCTTAAATATTTCGGAATTTCCAAAAAGAGATGTGGATCGAGACGCAAACTATGCCAGAAGAATAGTGACTTTCTGGAATACTGGAGGGAATTAAATAAAATTGTATTTCTCAACTAAGAGAATATTATTTGCCTTTAATTTTTGTTACAACATAAATTTGTTCATGCAGGAGAGGTACATTGGTGCACTTTAGGAATAATACAGTCATTAAAATTGATAGCAAGATATCTTTTAAGGATCTTACATCCTTTAGTTTAGTAAGTAGAAATGTAGTAAAATAACTAAATTAAATAATATAACCATTTATAAACAATAATTCCTAACTGACTGACATATTAGATTCATGTGGTTTGAAAGCAGAACCAGGCATAATTAGACAACACTATAGACATGTCATGACAGAGCAATGGCTTGGCACAAACTTAGCAAATGCTACGTAGTTGGCCACACCCAGGCCTGGCATTATTCAGTCTTGGAACAGAATAACTTACAAAATCTTAGTTGACTATTCATGTAACTAGAATGAATATTGAAACATACATTTAGTCCAGATTTGATGTAATGCTTCTTAGAAATCACCATCTTTTGAGAAGGTTACCAATGTTTCATCACTGAGCCAAAGTGTTGTTTATTAAGATGGACAAATTGTTCAAGGTTTATTGATGCGTGGTTATTTGGAAAATTAGCTTCATATTAAATTGTACACTGGTTTGCAGGATGCGAATGCTTTAGGATATTTTCCTAAAGTTATGTTATGATTTTTACCACATTTTGAAACAACTTGAATATGCTTTTGGTAACATTTCTAAGTATTCCAGAAAAGGAAATAGATCAGATTTCATGTTATGTCCTCTGGGGATATGGTCTCAGATATAATAAAACAAAGATTTCTAGAATCATTATTTAAGAAGCAATGATGTCTAAATGTAATTTTATTGACACAACTCTTTGAAACATGGAGATATTTTTGCACCTTATGTACGTTAGTAATTATCTCTGAAGAAACCTAGTTATTTGTTTTGGTAACTGTGGATCCTCCGTTCAGAGATTATATACTGTTTCTGGAAGATGGGTCTGTGTACAGGTGCAGAGTGTATCTTGGATCTTCTTTGTGTTATGGTGGTGTTATATACCTGAATATAAACACTTGCAGTTCATGAAGTCCAGTATTGTGGAAGTTTGTAAATTAGAATTCCGCAACAAAGTACACACAGAAAAATAAATTGAAGAGGATGATTAAAAGAATATATTTCTATATATTAAGTGTCATTTTAGGATAGTGTAGTCATTTGAAGATTGAAATTTTACTGAGATTTGCTAAGATTAGCTGCTGAATATTTGGGTCCAGATACATGTTCTAGTATGTAAATATTTTTCTGCTTTGTTAATCAAAGGTATAGACCCATGACTTCACATAAATGATTGAACTAAATTTGAACATCGGATAAAAGATCGAACTGAAGACTCCTCGTGCAGTGTTGACAATCTATTTATAGATACCGAAACGACCTGCAACTTGAACATGTGGCAGTGTTCGCGGTTATTATAAAACTACGATGGGAATTTAGAGGGAAAAAAACCTAAACAGCATACTTCAGTTTCACTTTCCTGATAGTATCTTAGACGGACATGAATTACCAGATAGATTAATCACTTCGATGGAAAATACGCTTCCTACACGCAGCCACTGGCCGAGACGATTTTTCATCAGGCATGTAACTCAATTTAACTAATTACAGCCTGTCAGCTGTGGTATATTAAAAATAAAATACGTGTTGCTTTCCGCTTTAAGTATCATTCACAAAAGACGGATGCCAAAGTACCACAAGCAGATGTCATCAACGCCGTTCTTCCGTTTCGACGGCGGTGACGCCATTGTTATTAGTCAGAGGTTGTCCCCCCTAACGTCAAGAAACGAAGTGGGCGGGGCTTATCGATCCGGACTGGATCGGTCTATTACCTACCTGCATAAAAGGAACTCCGACAGATCAAAATTTTGGAACTGATTCCGACATAATTTCGGTCATTGATGAACCATGTTAGGAAATATCCTCCACACCTTGAAAGGGTCGACGGGGTAGCCCAGTGGTTATGGCGTTCGCTCGTCACGTCGAAGTCCCGGGTTCGATTCCCCACATGGATCCTCACAATGTTGAAAGCCCATTCCACCGCCGTGATATTACTAAAAGTGGCGTAAAACAAAACTCACTTTACCTTAAAACAGTTTTAGGTAAGCTTTAAGTAATGCTTTGATAGAATTGAAGTTGCTCTTTCTTCGTAGAAAGTATTTTTTGGACTTCATTATTGTTCATCTTTAGTGAGTGAGTTTTATTTTACGCCGCACTCAGCAATATTGCAGCTACATGGCGGCATATTTGCTTTATGAATTACACCCGTGAACATCCGGGTCAGATTTGGTCTTCAGTAGTCCCTGTGTGTCGTAAAAGGCGGCACACGGTATCGTGTGGTGAGGGTCGCTGACTAGGCTGACACACGTCATCGTATCGTATCGATGCTCATGCTGTTGATCACAGGATTGTCTGGTCCACACTCGATTATTTCCAGACTGCCGCCATATAGCTGGAATATTGCTTATAATATTGCGTAAAACTAAACTCATTCACCCCCCTATTCTTGTTTACCGAGATCTAGCAAACTGAACCTTTCCCCATTAAGAACTTGCACTTCCCCAGTTGTCTCAAAAATATCTTTAGACAATGAGGACAATTAGGAGATAAACATCATGTGTTGGCCAATTTCCTGATGTTATTAAGTATTTGAAGCACGGGAATGCATTTGAAACCGACATTCCCGTGCTTCAAATACTCAATAACACCCGGGAATGGCCAACACATGATGTTTATCGACATTGTAAACACAAAAGTAAACCAAAGGGTTTTACTGTCTGCACTCGTTTAAATCGAGTACGGGTGCAGCAGTGAAGTGTCATCAGCAGGCCGTTCCAGCTGGTCACAATATGATTTGAATGACGTCACCACTGTTGATGACACAACAAAACAATTGTTGGCAAGGTCAATACGTAGTGACTAGTCTTGCAGTTTCCGGGAATCTAATACCATTTGATCATATTTTTCAACCAATCAGATTACAGAACACAGTGACTTTTGGTTTACAACAGATCTTGACGGGGAAAAGTGTCTCTGTGAGAGTGAAATCATTGGGTTTTTAAAGAGTGGATTCGGTGGCGAGAACGTTAGGCATTAATGGGCAAAGAGTGAGTTTGGTGGTGAGAATGTTGGGCACTGACAGAGAACGTTGGGTTTTACGTTCCAGGGTGAAACTGGTGGTAAAAACGTTTAACCTTGACTGTGAAAGAGTATAATATGGTGGTGAAAATGAGAATACAGATCTTGACGGTATAAAGCTTGTATGTTGCTGTGAAATGTTAATCATAAACCAAGATGGTTAAAAGTTGAAAAATAGGATCAAGGGTGCGTTGGATTTGATGTTCAGAATGATATGTGTCTGGTAAACGACGGCGTACAACTTTCTTCCATTTCAGAAACAAATGGCCGTCTCTGTAAACTCGACCTTGACCGATGAGGGACTATCCACCGAGCTTCGCATCTTTCACTCGGTCTGTTCCATCACAATTGCTGTGGCGGGGACAGTAGGCAACAGCTTCAGTATCTACAGGTTGACTCAGAAGGGTAGGAAACACCAAACCTGTAACATATATCTTGCAAACCTCAGCGTCAACAACCTACTCAGCTCCGGGATCATTCTTCCCCTGATCGGCATCAACTCCTTCTTCAGTGGCTGGATCTATGGCACTGCGTTCTGCAAAATCTTTGCATATTTCTTGTATAGCAACATTTCCGCCGAGATGAATGCTTTTAACCTTCTGGCGTTCAACCGCTTCATGAAAATAGTCCACCCCAAGACCTACGACAACGTGTACGGGAGGACAAGGAACAACGTCATCATCGTTGCTGTTGGCTGGTTGATGTACGCTGTAGTCTTCCTCCTGCCCCTCACTGACGTCCTCGGTCGGTTTGCCTTCGACCCTAACAAGAACTTCTGTGGAATAATAAACAAAGACAAGTTTGCTTCAGTCGCTGCAGTGTGTATCCTGTCAACATCGGTTCCAATCATCGTCTTCAGCTATGTGTCAATTTTTCGCACATATAAGAAATCCAAGCAGAAGATAGCGGATAAGAAGGATGTGGAGCAAACGAGCACGGGAATACACTCCAAACAGGAAGTGCGACTTCTGCGCATGATCTTAATGATCCTGGTATGTTTCCTGCTGACCTATACCCCCTTTACCGTGATGACCATTGTGGACCCAAGCATGGAGCTTGCCGGACAATGGATCCACACCCTCACGTCTTATATCACCTGGGCACACGTATTTATTAATCCGATCATATATATTATAAAGAACCCTAAGAAGTAAATGGCTGTTGGTCAGATCGCACCAGCATTGAACACCCAGCTACTGACAGCTGACCAACATAACATGGTGTTCTAAGAACAATCAAGGAAATAACAACGCATGCGATATAGAGAGAAGCAATATGCATTTGGCTTCCTAAAACCTGAAATCACTCGTGGATAGTGAATGTTAAAATCAGCTTTACTCGTGTACGTTTGTTAAGGCTTGACATTCTGTGGAGATCCCTGTAATCTTAAATTTTTCCATTGTTGCGTACGAACGGGATAAAGGCGGTTACTCAAGTCATAGTATTCCAGGATGGGTCACTGCGCTCATTATGACAGACCGCCGTTTTAAAGTGTGGCTATTGTTGAATAGTGACGACCCCATGTCAAGACAATAGTGACGACCCCATGTCAAGACGAATGTAATGGAATCACGTGCCTCCGACACAGGTTCATGTCAGCAACCAATGTATTAATGAGTCCGTTTATACGGCGTCAGCTACAGGTATGTCTAGACTGATCAATACCAGTACCTTAAACTGCACATTTTTTTGTCCGGGAGGTCAATGGGCGACTGCCTCTTCGTGGACAACAACTCATGGCCCCCTGTAATCTATGTTCGTAACATACCTGGCAATGAGGACAATTCTGAGACGACGTGCCCACGGCATCTGTGAGAGACGCCCACCCCAACGGCCGTGAAGATCCGGTAAGAATTGCTTGTCGTAAGAGGCAACTTACAGGATCGGGTTTTCAGACTCGCTGACTTGGTTGACACATGTCATCGGTTCCCAAATGAGCAGATCTATGCTTATGTTGTTCATCACTGGATTGTTTTGTCTAGACTCGATCATTTACAGACCGCCGCTGTATAGCGAGAATATTGCTATTGTGGCGTAAAATTAAACTCACTCACCCATTCAAAAGAGAGTGGTCAAGCAAAGAACTTTGCAAGTAAATCAAGGCCAAAACGGAATGGTTGTCCATGAATGGGATGAAGAATGCACTGATCTGTGCTAATGATGGTGATCACTGGATTGTCTAGTCCAGCTTTGGTTATATTCATACCGCCGCTATATGGCTTGAATATTGTTCGGCGCGTTTAACAACAAATCAACCAAACAAATTATGCTAGACACGTCTCCACTGGAGAAGATAATACGTGCGATGAGGAGTTCGTGTGAGGAGGAGAGTTCTCTGTTCGCCTTCCCCCACCAGATCCCTTGAGGTGTCACCCATGGGGCGTCATCGACACAGTCCAAACATCGTTGTATGAACGTCGTCACATACACAACCTTCTGGTGAAGAATGGTGTTCCCCTGTACCGCTAGCGCTATTTAGTGGTATTACTGAGACACAGGTGCCAGAAGCGCACCAAGACACTCCTTGAACGTCCACGTTGACCCTGTTTGTGTGATGCGATGCGATGCGATGCGATGCGATGCGATGCGATATATAAGCCCACCAACACACTCCTTGAACGTCCACGTTGACCCTGTCGGTGTGGTGTGGTGTGGTGTGGTGTGGTGTGGTGTGGTGTGGTGTGGTGTGGTGTGATATATAAGCGCACCAACACACTCCTTGAACGTCCACGTTGACCCTGTCGGTGTGATGTGATGTGATGTGATGTGATATATAAGCGCACCAACACACTCCTTGAACGTCCACGTTGACCCTGTCGATGTGGTGTGGTGTGATGTGGTGTGATGTGGTGTGGTGTGGTGTGGTGTGGTGTGGTGTGGTGTGGTGTGGTGTGGTGTGGTGTGGTGTGGTGTGGTGTGGTGTGGTGTGGTGTGGTGTGGTGTGGTGTGGTGTGGTGTGATATATAAGCGCACCAACACACTCCTTGAACGTCCACGTTGACCCTGTCGATGTGGTGTGGTGTGATGTGATGTGATATATAAGCGCACCAACACACTCCTTGAACGTCCACGTTGACCCTGTCGATGTGGTGTGGTGTGGTGTGGTGTGGTGTGGTGTGGTGTGGTGTGGTGTGGTGTGGTGTGGTGTGGTGTGGTGTGGTGTGGTGTGGTGTGGTGTGGTGTGGTGTGGTGTGGTGTGGTGTGGTTCACTGGCATAATTCATGTGCGCTGTTTATGTGAACTGTTGATTGTTCGCATATTTTGAAATATTTCTCTTTCAATGTAATACTACTACATTCGCGGCAGTTTCTGTTTGTTTGTCACAGTAACTCTTGCTGGTAATCATATGTGTGTTTCATTATATATTGTTCAAAATCATTTTGGTTATGCTGAATTTATATATGCATTATATACTGGACAAAATAGTTAGGGATATATGTAAATTTTGAAATTATGAATAATAGTGCATTTAGTCAGTGACATACCGGTAAAATCAGTCATAGAAATACCAATATCCCTAACTTTTTTGCACCAGTGTATTATGGGGAGTGTTCTTGGCATGGGTGTTACATTCTATACTGAATATAATTTAATGGGTGAATGAGTTTAGTTCAAACACGTGAGTTTATATTCAAACACGTGAGTTTGGACCAGAAGATCCAGTGATCAACTGCATTGCGCAATTGGAGTGAGAGAGTGAGTTTAGCTTTACGCCACACTCAGCAACGTTCCAGCCATATGGCGGCGGTTTGTAAATAATCGAGTCTGGACCAGACAATCTAGTGATCAACAGCATGACCATTGATCTGCGCATTTGGGAACCGATGATGTGTGTCAACCCAGTCAGCGAGCTTGACGACCCGATCCCGTTAGTCGCCTCTTACGACAAGCATAGGTTACTGAAGATCATTTCTAACCTAGATCTTCACTGGTCTCAGGACAAGGGTGGATGAAGGCGAACAATATTTGTCACCTGCCTGCAGTTGTCTTTATTTTCCACAGTTCACTGAGATGGACATGCGGATCAGTGCAGGAATGTCTGTAAAATGCATTCCAGATCATTGCCGATGTTGAACATGTGATACTGACAAATGTTCCACCTAGCCTAGTTGTGTATCACCTTGAACCATCAACACACAGTGTGTTTCTTACACTGTTGTAAAGAGAAAGGTATTCGTCTTGGTATAATGGTCCGGCAACATCTCAGCGCTTAATGCGTGTCACTGACTTTCCAAGCTGAAACTGGGTGCTAGGGTAGCATAGTAGTTAAAGCGTCCGCTCGAAGACCCAGCTTCGATTCCCAGCATGAGTTCAACGTGTGAGGTCTGTTTCTTGTGCTAAAAGCGGCGTAAAATCATACTCATTCACTCACTAACTCCAAGTTGAAAGATATAATGAATCCAAAATTACCTAAGTGAGTGAGTGAGTGAAGTAGGTTTTACGCCGCGTTTTTCAATATTCACGGCGTGGAACTCGATTGAGGATTGATTCCAAATCCAAGGGCTAACTAATTTTAAACATATCTACTGGTAGATAAATCCAGTTAATGTGTTTTAAACATATCTACTGGTAGATAAATCCAGTTAATGTGTTTTAAACATATCTACTGGTAGATAAATCCAGTTAATGTGTTAACTGGATTTATCTACCAGTAGATATGTTTAAATTCAAATTTCAGCTGCACGACGAAAGTCTATAAAGCAATACGGATCCGAATATCAACTAATGGAGCGACTATGCTTGTCGCAAGAGGCCTCTGAACGGGATCGGGTGGTCAGACTCGCTGATTTGGTTGACACATCTCATCGGTTCCCAATTGCAGGAGATCGAAGCTCATGATGTTAATCACTGCATTGTCTGGCCCAGACTCGATTATTTACAGACTGCCGCCACATAGCTGGAATATTGCTGAGTGCGGCGTAAAACTAAACTCATTCACGTATGGATAAAATGAGAAATCGGTCTACAAAGTGGGGGCTCGATGACACGCAGTCAAATTCACCGCGGTTGATGCTACCTATTTGTTTGTTATATAAGGACACAATGCCACGCTTCGTCGACAATATTTTGGTGTATAATCTATATATATTGCGAACATATTAAGCACTCACTTTAGCTTCCTATTCATGCAATAAAGAGTTATTATCCCTTACAACTTCCCTCAAGTCGATAGCTGAGGGATAATTGTTAACTTCGAGGCGAGCACTTGCCATATATGGAATGTTATCAAAGCTCCGCACTCACAGGACGTTGAAAATTGTAAACCAAAAGTCAGTGTGTTTTGTAATCTGATTGGTTGAAAAACATGATCGAATGGCATTCGATTCCCTGAAATTTCAAGACTATTCGCTGCGTATAAATACGTTCAAATAATCGGCACTTTTTTCGCTTCCACCATTTTCAAGATGTGTTCCACAGCACCTGAAAATTTGGACATTCCAAATTTCGATGTTGGCACCATTGAGGACGTTTTTGGAGAAATAGACGCTGACGCCGTCGGTTCCAAATGCATTCCCGGGCTTCAAATTCTCAATAACACCCGGAAATTGGCCAACACGTGATGTTTATCTCCTAATTGTCACACCTTGTTTTTTACGGTGTTTGCTGAACTGATCTCATTCACAAGATGCGCTATAGGGTATAACTCGAAGCGGTTCGATTGAAATAAAGTCCGGTCGAAAGAGAGAGGGCGTTTAAATTTCATATTGTAATCTTAATGCGTAATTTCTTCGCAATAAAATATATGATAGCTTCGCTGGGGACTGATAGTATTAACGAGAGAAATGCAAAATAGACTTTAGAGAAGGTGCGATAACGCTGCACACCATACGCTTTAAACTAGTATGTAGTTAAACAGTATGTAAAGAATCGTGTGTCGACCAGACAATCTAGTGATGAACCGCATGAGACGTGGTCTACGCAACTGAGATACATTGACATGCATGTGTCAGTCAAGTCCGAGGCACCTGTGGCAGGGACTATTCTGGATTTTGCATTGTGAATTGTCATGTTCTTCCTGGTTTGAAATTGGCAATGAGAAAACCCTGTCTCCCTTCCCTTGTTGCATATTGGAAGTGACATAAACAAGAAGAATTGTATAAAAATGACCGAAGCAATCACCGACCGAACGTGCTAGAATCATTGGTTCGAATCTCTTTTTATGTTCCAGGAGCTGTTTGAGTGGACGGGTCAGTGTACTTTTACACTCTTTAGCAATATTTCGCCGAACGCTCCTTCTCTCTCTCGCCTCATCTCTCTCTCCCTCTCTCTCTCCTCTCTCTCCATTCTCTCTCTCCTTATCTCTCTCCTCTCTCTCCCCTTTCTCTCCCTCTCTCTCTCCTTTTCTCTCTCCCCCTCTCTCTCTCCCCTTCTCTCTCGTCTCTCTCTCTCTCCCTCTCTCTCTCGTGTGAGTAGGTTTGGGTTTACGCCGCTTTTATTAAATGAGTGTGTGAGATTAATTTTACGCCGCACAATATTGCAACTATATAACAGTGGGCTGTAAAAATTGAATCTGGACTAAACAATTCAGGGATCAGCCCAAGTTTAGCTATAATCCAGAAATATCACGGTGGGGAACACCATCAATGGACTTCAAACATTGTACCCATATAAATATAGTTTTGTCCCTTGGACTAGAACGTAGGAATTCCCTATATACGTAGATTAAAAAGCATGTATTTCCCAGGGAGCTGAGAAATTATTATTCGGTGATCTTTGTCGTTATTGTGTGTAAATGGAGCAGTGGAGTAGACCCGTGGCTAGAGCGGTCACTCGTCACACCAAGGGCCTGCTGCGTAAATATATTGAGTATATTTTGTTCTCATAAAAGGTTGGCGGCCAATGACAAATATTCATCTTTGATTTAGTAATATGTTGAATCCTGCATTTTTGTTTATGAATAACTACTATCTGTAGAATGAATAGGACATGCTCTCTACATGACGGGAGGTAGTCTAGTGGCTAGAACGTTTGCTCGTCAAGCCTAAGGACCGGGTTTGATTGCGCACATGGGTGCAGTATATGAAGCTCATTTTTGGTGTCCCCCGCGGTGATATTCCTGGAACATTAATAAAAGCGGAGTAAAACCACACTCACTCACTATTATGTGTTCATAATTGTTGTTCTGCGACTGCTGCAAGCATTTTGAATACACGAAAATTAGGTTTTATGAAAATAAATTGCAAATATTACTCACTTGAATATGATTGGATGATGGCCTTAAACATCTGCCACTTTAATGTAAACAACCAACAATCTCAGCTCCTGGCAAAACTAGAAACGCATCCATGCAATCAAACTGTCATCCCCCCAAAAGTGAGTGAGTGTGAGAGTGAGTTTATTGTTACGCCGCACTCAGCAATATTCCAGCTATATGGCGGTGGTGTGTAAAATCATAGTGAGACAATCCAGTGACCAACAACATGAGCATCGTTCTACGCAGTCGGGATACGATGACGTGAGTCAACCTAGTCAGCGAGATAAGATTTCCTGTGATCAACAGCATGAGCATCGATACGATACGATGACGTGTGTCAGCCTAGTCAGCGACCCTCACCACACGATACTGTTTGCCGCCTTTTACGACACACAGGGGCTACTGAAGACCAAATCAATCCCGGACGTTCACGGGTGTAACTCATAAAGTAACTATGCCGCCATATAGCTGTAATATTGCTGAGTGCGGCGTAAAACAAAACTCACTCATTAAAGATGAACAATAATACAGTCAAGAAAGTACGTTCTATGAGGAAAGTGCAACTTCAATTCTATCGAAGCATTACTATAACCTTAGCAAAAACAGTTGGAGTGAATGAGTTTAGTTTTACAGCGATATAGCAGTATTCCAGCTATACAGCGGTGATCTTTTAAAAAACGAGTCTGGAGCAAACAATCCAGTGATCAACAGCATGAGCATCGATCTGCACAATTGGGAACCGATGAAATGTGTCAACCAAGTCAGCGAGCCTGACCACCCGATCCCGTTGGTCGCCTCTTACAACAAGCTGAGTCGCCTTTTATGGCAAGCATGGGTTGCTAAAGGCCTATTCTACTCCGGACCTTCACGGAACGCTTATCATTGTTGTGGTCGTCGTCAGCATCGTCGTCATCATCACCACCACTTATTACTTATTTCTGTTGTCTACATAGACAAATGGGGCGCGGTGGGAGAGCTGGCTAAAGCGCTAGTGATCCAGCGAGGTTGAGGTGTCGGGATCGAGCCCTCGGATACTTAGATATTCTATAGTTATAAACTCAACTCAAGTTGTTTAACACGGGAAGGAATAATAATGTGTACTTCTACAGCGTTATAGTCCTGGAGGCGCTTACAGACACACAGTTCATTACTGAGCCGGATATTCCAAGCGGACTGTCAGGCGTAAAATAATAAAGTCACATGACTTATCCCACTGGGTACCCATTTTCTGCTGGGTGAACAGAGGCCTATTTGAACGAACTCACTTATGGCATG
This sequence comes from Haliotis asinina, assembly GCF_037392515.1. Lineage (NCBI taxonomy): Eukaryota > Metazoa > Mollusca > Gastropoda > Lepetellida > Haliotidae > Haliotis > Haliotis asinina. Next base: position 25,335,895 of record NC_090292.1, read on the forward strand.
TGCTTCGTTGAAGGGCAGGACTGAAGTCCTAGAAACTCCCAAGGGTAAAGCTGCCAACACTGTCACCCACCCGAAGACTCTCCGAGCTCAACGTTGCTTACCTTGATGACCTGAGCTCTATACACAGAAACAATCGTCGTCAAAAAATATTCTGCTCTAAATATGATGGCTGGTTTGGGCAATGTTTTCTTTCTTTCTCTCCTCCGAATTTTAAGGTGTGAAAGCGAGGGCATAAATCAGCCATCACAGTAAATGAAAGCAACCTCTGATTTGACCAAAACATAAACGGAAACATTATCCAAACTCTGGATGAAAACAGTTTTCAAGAGATCCAAGTCACGTGACACTCATCTCCGATATCTCAGAATGGAATAAACATTTATTCGTTTTATTTCGAGCCAGTATCAAACATAGTAGTATACTTTCTTTTCCCCGTCAGTCTAACAGGTAGTACCTTCGGATGCGCGAATGTCAGCCCTTATATTAGGTCTCATGAAAAATATAACTGTTTCTCGGGCTCATTTTTTCCCAAAGTGATGAGGACAGTTGTACTTTATTTTTAAACTTTGATAGAAAAAAGTGACGAGGAAGGAACACGTTTTGTTTTGTTTTTCACTCAGAAATACAGCTTGGGAAGATTGGTACGTGTTAATGAGCTGTAGGGTCAGCCACACTAGTTCTTACAGACACTTGTTCTTACAGAGTACAAAGGGATGGTCGGGACGCCACCAAGTCAAAATTCTTTATTTAAATGGCAATAAAAAAATGTTCAAATAAAAGTGACCCGCCGATGCCCCGGGAAACATTTCACCTTTTTTATTTAGCCTTACGGAACAGTGTACAAGAGGGTAGCTTTACCACTATAATGTCAGCTAGTCTTGGGTGAATGAGTATGGTTTTACGCCGCTTTTACCAATGTCCAAGGAATATCGATCAGAATGGCCAAAAGGATATCCACTTAGAATGTTGGAAGATCAGAATGGCCAAAAGGATATCCACTTAGAATGTTGAAAGATCAGAATGGCCAAAAGGATATCCACTTAGAATGTTGAAAGATCAGAATGGCCAAAAGGATATCCACTTAGAATGTTGGAAGATCAGAATGGCCAAAAGGATATCCACTTAGAATGTTGAAAGATCAGAATGGCCAAAAGGATATCCACTTAGAATGTTGAAAGATCAGAATGGCCAAAAGTATATCCACATAGAACGTTGAAAGATCTGGATGGCAGAGGAAACAGGAACTATGTTTCTGATATCCGTCTTTTACCTTTGTGTAGTCACACGAATGTTGGAGATGAAGAACTGGTTTGTATGTGTTCAAGCGAAGGTTAGACGATACTTGTGTCCAGCATTGACAAGGTGCTTCACATTTTTTGAGTAATTATAGTCTTGTAAACTTAAGATTTTACTCTAAGGCGTATAATACACACCCGTTTCATGATAAGAAGATACTGAGGACATTTTCTAAGATCCGAATTTCTCTACATAACGAGACGAAATAAGGATGCTGAAAGACAGATCACTTTATGTTACCAAAGTAACAGCGGGAAAGTTCAGGGTGAATTTCATATTTTAGTAAAATGTTCAGAATTCACTGATTTCAGAACAAAGTATTCAAGATTTCTCGATGGGAAACATATGCAAATCTCAAATGATAAATTGGTTTAATTCCCAAAATAGACATACAGTTAAAGCAATAACAAAATTTCTGAAATGTGTAGTCTCCAAGAATGTTTGAAACAGTGTTTCACCATAGCTTTGCTATTTCCGTACCACGTGACAACAGAAGTGTTGTAACGACAATTGTAACATGGGTCAGTTGGCCAATTGTACTGAATAAACTTTGTGGAGTGGAGACTGGGTTTTAGGCGTGACGAACGAAAGCTTTTATAACCGCCCCTCAACTCAGCTAGCGATCTTATTAATGGTTCAGCAGAGATATGAGAACACCCCGTATCACGCCAGAAGGACTCTCTTCTCACAGATAAGAAAGAATGAATGCGTATGGTTTTACGTCGCCTCTAGAAATATATATTCCTGCAATATCACGACTGTGATTGATTAGGATTAATTAGGGATTAATTAGGGATCATCATCTCTCCAAGAAGAACTACATGCTTAAAATTGCAACCGTAGAGTAGCTTGACACAGTCTAACTGACCAGTACCTTATGTTGCTGGAAAGGTAATATGAAAGCGGAAGTGTAAAGGACTTAACACAAACTACTCTTAATGCGGCATAAAACTAAACTCACACTATATACTTCAGCCAATACAATCCCGAGTATTTCCATTGAAATGGACAATACGTGTTTGTCATAACACTTTAAAAACACGCAGACTGACGCTCCCACCCTGCAACGTTAAACGGTCAAGATGGAATACCTCGGACCTGAAATAAAGAGTCAGTGAGTTTAGTTTGACTCCGCACTCTACGCAACTGGGAACCGATGACGTGTGTCAACAAAGTCAACGAGCCTGTCCACCCGATCCCGTTATTCCCTTGTTTTTTTTTTTAAAGCATGGGTTGCTGATATAATCGAGTTTGGACCAGACAATACAGTGATAAACAACATAAGCATCAGTCTAATAGCACACGTACAGCTTGTTCAGCTTCACCTCATTATGTGACCACTAATGCATTGCATGACCGTGTCACAACTGGTTGGGTCTATTATTGTAAAGGGGTGCCTCCCAGGTCATGCATAATGTGCAGAATGTGACAGGGATACGATGATGTGTCAACAAAGTCAGCTAAGCAGATCATCCGACCACGTCAGTCATCTCTGTGGGTCAAGCATTGGTTACAGAAGGTCAGTCACATCCCGGATCTTCACTGGATTGCGAATAAACTGTAAGTGGCACTATGAAGGAGGGTGATAAGCAGCTCAGTTACTAAACCCGTTTCCTAACATTTAAAGTCACATAAATATGGGATAAAAAATACAAGCAAATAAAAAAAACTAGACAAATTAAAACAACGTATTTTACATACATCATTACGATTGACTAAATGAATATAAACAGACACAAATTTCTATTTACCTTTTATTCAGATAATATAAGAAACACATTCATAATGAATGTTGCAGGGCAATATCAGAGATCACCCAGTCTCGATTGTAGGCGAAAAACGTCACTAGGCTTTCAAGACAACATTGCGGAGGAAATGGAACGTTCAAAATGTACATTAAATCTGAAAGCAAAGTAGTGCGAATATTTACAAAGACAAGACCATCTTGAATAAATACGTATACAGGCTATGAGAAATTATTTCAACCTGGAACTAAACTGCCAATAGACAATTTTTGCGATGTACCTAAAACGCTCGTGCTCACTAATCTCTGTCTGACAGGTGTCAATATGGCCGGGTGCACATAGTCATCGGTGTTGCGATATAAAATTTTAATAACTAGGGCACCTCACTGCCCAAACCTCACAAAAACACTTTCACAAACATTACTGTAATATAAAGACGTATACACATATACCCCGTGAAAGTAACTGAAAGATCAACAAAGCCATCTTTGAAAACCGACCTACACACCGAACTGAATCCTTTTCCTCCAGCGTTTTAATAAAACGCACAACTGGATATCTGACCTTGACCTGTGGCGGATTTCAGACAAACTCCCGTCGTTTGCGAGATCTTCCGAGACATTATTATCCCGATGGGTGGTCTGCAAATACTGGGCCGTCTTTGCCTTTGGGGTTGAGTTTTGTCGTCAATGCACTTTTCCAAGGATGTTCGGGAAGGTCTGGGACTGATCTTCGAGGTGTTTGACTTTTTTTCTGTTTCAAGAGTTGTTCTCGATCGTCGTCGTCTGTTCGTTGACTTCTTTTTGGATTTTGTTCTTCTTTCAGGTGTTTTGTCCTCAGGAAGATCTTCCTCGCACTCTGCTGTACCACAGTAGAGGTCAAGTACTGTAAAACCCTGGTATTCCTCCATGTTTAGTCCAAAGCTTCTGCTGGAACAGACTGATGATTCTACATCAAAGGGTGTCAGCATTGACCTTTCTGACAGGGTATACTTGTTTTATACTCTCTCCTCATGCGTCATAATGAACGTCAGAGGACCAAACTGTGGAATAAATGGCGCCAGTGTTTTTTGCATGTTTCACACCGCAAAGTTGCTATGGTGACAGTATTATGGAACATATTCTTTTGATTATTCGTCCATATGTGCGGATCCAAGAGGGGTAAGGGTGAGGGCGGCTTTTTCTGATCTGCACAAATCCGAGAACATGCTTCTTGCAAGAGACGGTCTGGGAAGATGCGGGTTAGAACTGGTCTTCAGCAACTCATGTCGTAAGAGGCGACTGTCGGAATCTCGGATTGTCAGACTCTCTGACTTGGCTGACCCATGTCATCGGTTTCCAATTGCGCAGATACATGCTCATGCCGTTGATCACTGGATTGTCTGATCCAGACTCGATCATCTGCAGACAGTAGCTGGAATATTGCTGCGTAGAACTATACTCACTCACTCACTCACTCACACACCTCCCTCAAATAGCAAAATACACATTAAACAACCAATAGACCTAATACTTTTAGTGAGGAATGCTTGAGATTGTGCCTCGGTGGAGTTGGCAGAAAGTTATGCCTAAGACAGGACCTAACGCGTCCTTTTGTGTTTCGGGTTTTCGTTCAACTCTTTTCGTCTGAGGATTCACGGTTAATTCTGCCTAAAATTCAACTTAATACTCTAAGTTTTTTATATATCCTACCCTCTTCATATGAAGAGCGCAAGCGCCCTTGTGCTTTAACGATATGATAGTTCAGGGCGAAAGTGTGCTTTATTACACTATACATGGTGGTAGAACGAACTGTATTTCTTTTCTAAGATGCCGTATTTAATAATTTATAAGCCTAATTTCGATTAATCTATGGCAGAAAACAAACGGCGGTGTACGTGACCTAAATTAAGAATCCTCGCACGGGGCTAACTCGCTGTTCTTTTGACGTGTCAGCCCCCTCCGTTAAGACTAACGTTACTAGAAAAACAAATGATGAACAGTTTGGTGACGGTTTATGTTTGGGTTAAATATCTTCTCTAGATCATTTTAATTACATCTGTGATTCTCTTAAACCATACAAGGCAAAATGAATGTCTCATTTCTACTACTACTACGACTAAAGTTTAGATCAGTACATTCAGCTGAAGGTGACAAGTCATGCGACATTCCACGATTGCATTGTGGGAATGTAAACATTGCCAACATGACTGTGTCTCTGTAAAGTTTTGAGTCGAACTATGAGGCATTTTATCCTTCGGAAAACATAAACATAATGTTTCCACCGGTGATGTTAGCTGTGTGATGCAACTGCAAACCAAGAAACGTAATGCGACGAAGCAGTTTACTGTGGGAGGCTGTACCAGGTGATAGCAACTGACATCCATCGTGACGTCACTTACATTGTGACGTATGCAAAAAAGTTCGATTGCGAGGGGGCAGACTGGAATGGCGCAGCGGCGTCAACACATTGTGAAAAGTGCACATTATCGTCTGATAAAGTATTGTCGGCGCCTTTGATCTTTCACCGAAGCATGTTAGAATGGTGTATATTAGATTTGGCTCTTGATATTTGCTCTTGTATTTTTGTTTATATTGTAAACCAAAAGGTACTGTTTTGTAATCTGTAATCTGGTTGAAAAGCATGATCAAATGGTGTTAGGTTCCCGGAAACTGCAAGACTATTCATTGCGTATTGACACGTAAGCAATTGTTTTGTTGTGTCATCATCAGTGGTGACGTCATTCAAAACAATATCACGCGAACACTTCATGTTAAAATGAATGTTTCTCGGGCAAAAGTTTTTCAAAAGTGACGAGGGCTTTATTCATAATTTCTGATGGAAACAAATGTGACGAGGGAGGATCACATTTTGATTTTTTTTCCTTCGAAATTCAGTTTGGAAAGTTTAGCACGCGTTAATGAGTCAATCACACTCGTTTTTACAGAAAACCATTCTTATAGTAGACAAATGGATGAGCGGGACGAGGCCAAGTCAAAGTGTTTCCGCTTTTTTTCAAAATGGTGCTAAACATTGTAACGCGCACACATAAAAATGACGCGTTGATACCAGAGACACATTATTATTTTTCCTTAATCTTGCTGTTTGACACCCTTCGGTTCTTTGACGCAGTCGCAAGTCAGAGACATATTGAGGAAGAACTACAGAAAGTGTCATCCTGACCTCTCCAGGAGTGCACGTCATTCTGGTGACTGGTGTGAGGAGATTCACCGAAAAAGAGGTAGCGTCTGTGGAATGATTTCAGGCGGTTTTTTGTTTGTTTGTTTGTTTGTTTTTTTTGTTTGTTTGGTTTGGGTTTTTATTTGCTTGTTTGTTTGTTTGGGGTTATTTTGTTCTGAGTCAAAGCGTCATGTGATCGTCATGTTTACTAGGGAAGATGGACTTGAGAAGTCTGAGACGACTCTGAAATATTTTATCGACTTCAACAAGAAACTGAAGACTTTTATTAATCAGACCGGAAGTAACTACATTACAGTTAACGACGACTCGACTGTGGACCATGAACGGTTTGTGCAGAAGCTACTGAAGCAGAATGGAGACCACATCACACATAAGATGTACCCAGAAGCTGAGAGTCATATGATGAACATAGACGGGAAAGAACTGGTCAAACTGTTGACCGAAAACCAAATATCCCATAAGAAGATAGTTGATGATGGTCTTCGGGAATATGGTCAAACACTTTCTGGCTACTCCGAGTCTCAAAAGGAACGTCTGTTGTCAGTTAAGCGTTAGGCTCTTCGGGATGAATATCGCAAGATCCATGATGACCGAGCTTGAGGTGACGACGGATGATTTGACAAAATCTAGACCCAAAATTTAGATCCAAGTAATTGTTGAGATTTTGTTGGGTTCATCGTGGTTTTATAGTGACTCTTGTAAAAAGCGTTATCAGCTCCAGCAGGCAATTAAGTCCACAACACAACCGCGCTCGTTAAATATGATTGAGAATAATTTGCGCTCTAAAGTCAATAGTTTGAATGGAAGTTTGTTGAATTATGTCCAGTTCTCAAAGTAAACAACCTCTTCGAATATATATCCGACTAGAGGAGTTATCTCCAAAATTCAAAACGAACACGGAATAATCACATAATCCCCGATTCGCTTGGATTCTAATCACGTGGGTGTATTTCAAAGAGTAGACAAACAGGCAGTAATCAGCTATAAGGTGCAATGCGTCATTAAGTGTAGGGGTGTTCCAATTTATATTTATGTTCATGAGTAGGCAAACTGGGAGCAGTCATACTCGGAGTAGTCATAATGGGAAGATACCCTTTAACCCCACCACGTGTTAAGACGAGGATACCTTAATGGCTCATCGTCATTTATTAGAAGTTGAATCATGCAATATACACATATGGGCAAACTGTGAAAGTAGCTTATTAGTCAGTGTAACCGTCACGATATACGATATGGGTCACTGTCTCACCCATTGCGTCATGTGTATTTGAAAATACTTCCACAAATCGTACTGCAGTATGAATAAATGTAAGCATATTTACTCCGTGTGAGGGAACTGAAAGATCAATAAATCGTACCACCATGGTATTCAATCAACTCTGTATCCAATACTCCAAGGGCACAGGCCTATAGTGCAATGTATACTTGTCCAAAATAGAACATTTCTATGATATTGATAATATATTTCACACAATTATGATGTTCAAAATATGTCTTGTGATTTGTTTTTTCACAGTGTCATAGCGTGATATATTACCATGGCAACATTCTGTATCATATCTTAGGGTTCCGTTCACGAAGCATCATTTACTACGGTTAACCCTAAGTTACATTCTTTAACATTGCACTAAGGTTACCTTAGTGACTTACGATCACCTTAGTGTTTGTGTATGGAAGGCCAGCAGTTTAACAAAGAATAAAATTGATCTATAGATGGATGGACATAATAGAGTTTTTAAGGTACTTTCTACTTAGTTTATCATATAATGGACAAACGAGAAATAAATGGTATAAATCCATTTTCTAATACGCTAATATTGCAGGATTTACATTATCTATCCCTTTTGTCCTCATTTGCATACTGTTTTCAATCCACAAATGATGGGATGTATTTCATATCGCATGATGAATAATACTGAGTATGCATGTATGGTTTAAAAGAAAGATATTAATCACATTCCGTAGAAAAGAAAGGTTTTTAGACAGTTTTGTTGCTATATATCTTTTAATCTTTGAGCAAAAAATAAAAACTTTCAGGGGCACCTTCTCGCATTCAGCATATATCATTAGATTCCGTGTGCTGATCAATAAACTTCTAACATGCAAATACATGAACTCTGACAATTTGGTCAAAACACTGACATGCCCAAATGTCAGCATCATAACAGAAGTGGACAAAGGTTAACATCAAAATAAGGTCCTTACTTCATGCAGGGTTAACCCGTGAAGATCTGGGTTACAGTTGCTCTTCGGTAACCCATGCATGTTGTAAGAGCCGGCTAATAGGATCGGGTGGTCAGGCTCGCTGACTTGGTTGGGACATGTCACCGGTTCCCAATTGCACAGATTGATGATTATGCTGTTGATCACTGGATTATCTGATCCAGACTCGCTATTTACAGACTGCCGCCATATAGCTGGAATATTACTGAGTGCGGCATAAACCTAAACTCACTCACACACTCATTTAAGCAGGATTACGTACGTGAACACAGATCCTTTCAATAGTGATCACAAGATCCGAGTAAGAATTGGTCTTCTGCATCTGGCGTTTGTCGCAAGAGGCGGCTAAGGGACGTCATGCTCGCCAAATTGGCTGACACTTGTCCTCGTGTCCCACTTGCGTAGATCGATGTTCGATCATTCGATTGTCTGGTCGAGACTTGAGATGCTGATCCTGAGTAATATAATCATGGGATTACCAGTAGGTAATTAAAGTATTTGATTGGCATTTTAGATACGAAGGTACGTACATTATAGATAACAGAATAACGTTGTTATCCATTGTTATCTATTCTTGAAACACGTAGTGGTTAATTGAGTATATTGCATACTAAGATGTATTTGTGTACAGACTGGACTGTTGCTATGCTTTCCTTGCATATTGTTGTGGATTCAAGTGAGTGACATGTTAGATCATGCTTAGAGTAGACTTGTATTGTGACATTCATCTTGTATCATTAAATTTAACTTGTATTAGTAAATTCAATCTGCATTATCTAATTCCTCTTTTATTATGACATTCAACTTGAATTATGAAATTCGCTTTGCCTTATAACATTTAACTTGTATTATAAGATTCAATCTGTATTAAATAATTCAACTTGTATTATAAATTCATCTTGTACTCTAATTCAACATGGACTATAACGTGTTGTGTTATAAAATATAACATTTTGGGCTATAAAATATAACTTGTACCGTAAAATTCTGTATTATTATATCTAAAGCGAGCGGGCGACTTTTTAAAATTCGAACCACCAAACGCCGACAGGTGCCCCGACTCGACCACTATGAAGGAACATGGCACGGCTATCACTCTACTGCTCACAGACGTGACAGCTGCTGTGACGCCTACTTTATCACAAAAGTAAATGTGTCATTTACAGTTTGTTTTCACAGTCTGTGTTCGATCCTCGTTTACAATGTGTATCGTGGCCAAGGAATATGAGTGTCATAGTCTTAAAATCACCATAATTAGACCATAATTATGGTGATCATATTTCAATAATAACTTGCGTATTTACATCAATATTTTATTCAACAATCAGAAAACGTTCAGACTTGCGGACCACGTAACTGGTTTGAATTATGCAACTCAGTCAAGCGGCCGCTACGCTATGGTTATGCCTCAGGCCATAGCATGCTGTGCATGGCCGGGTGCAACGTCATTGTAAATGGCTTATGTCCGTTGCGTAGTGATATGAATGATTTTAAGTGGTCAGTGCACTGCATGAAATAGACATAATTGAAATTAATACACCAGATGTTGGATTACAGTTACTTTATTATTCATTTTTAAACTTCCACAGAAGGCCTGAGTCCCTATATATACTGAGTCCAGTAGCAGACACTTCACTGTCAATTCCCAAGTTAATTCCCCCCAAATATCTTGTCGTCATCGTGACCTAGCCCAGGTCTGCATATACCAGACAGCCAAGCTACGTCATGAGTAACAAATCCACAGTTGACGTTTATAACAGCAAACTGCATGTGATAAGACACTGTCAATCATTCAGTTATTGCCTGGTTACATGCCAGATAGGTTCAGTGCCTGTGTGTAATAAACCCCTCGTGTATTTGCTTAGGTGGTGTTTGATGGTTGGTATAGTCATACCTCTTTCCAAGCAATCTGATTCCCCAGCACTCACGTTTTGATATATTTAATATATATATACTCAGCAACAAAGGGCGAGATAATTCGTTAATAAATAAAAACCCGATCTGGACAGATGTAAGATGTAATGATCTGGAACACCTAAACTAGCTTAGCTGGCAAGCTGAGCGGAGTGACCTGTATATCTTGTTTGTTTGTTTTTGTTACATTTATCAAACTATAGCGAAGAAACCCACTTGGCACAGGGCAACTTGTCCTGACTAATTTTCCACTTGCATTGATTTTCATGACATAATCATGATGTTGTAATTATTAAAGAATAAACCAACATGGTGTTTGATATTATTGGTTAGTGGACTATTTATTGCAAAGTAATAAATAGCAAAGAAAAATAACTCTACTTTATTATCATTGCGAAATTCAGTAGCTACATTTTGAGCAGATATGAAAGGAAATTCAAGTCCCGGGCGTCAGTCGATGGGATCAAAGAGAATGATAGATATCTTTCATGTTCTCAGGAATGAACGTTAGGTTACTGTCCATATCTGAGATGGCTTACATTATGTGATGTGGGTTTGGGGGTAAATATATTCTACGTCTTAGGTTGCACATATTATGCAGGACCAGTTCTTCCGTATTTACCCGTGAAATAAATCTTTCGACGGTTTGTTACAATTTCTTGCAGGCTTTCTAATCATTCCTTGATGTACAGAGGGTGTTTTGTTAACGTTACCAGAATTCTCTCTGCTTGTTCTCCCGATCTTCAAGAAATTTCCAAGCTGCGCCAAGTCCGCTGTGTGCGAAGGGCTATCAACAAGTTTTGAGACTACATACTTCTGACTTGTGCATGATAACAATAACTGTATGATACCGAAGAATGGTTTATATCATTCACATAACCGTATTATTAACATGTACATGTTTCCGTTAATATGACGTTCAGTCACAGGTACCACTACTGAAACGATCGATTCCCCACATGTGCAAAATGTGTCAAGTCCATTTCTGGTGTCCCCTGTCGTGACATTGCTGGAATGTTGCGGGAACCCCTGTCGTGATATTGCTGGAATATTGCGGGAACCCCTGTCGTGATATTGCTGGAATATTGCGGGAACCCCTGTCGTGACATTGCTGGAATATTGCGGGAACCCCTGTCGTGACATTGATAGAATATTGCGGGAACCCCTGTCGTGATATTGCTGGAATATTGCGGGAACCCCTGTCGTGATATTGCTGGAATATTGCGGGAACCCCTGTCGTGATATTGCTGGAATATTGCGGGAACCCCTGTCGTGATATTGCTGGAATATTGCGGGAAGCCCTGTCGTGACATTGCTGGAATATTGCGGGAACCTCTGTCGTGACATTGCTGGAATATTGCGGGAACCCCTGTCGTGACATTGCTGGAATATTGCGGGAACCCCTGTCGTGACATTGCAGGAATATTGCGGGAACCCCTGTCGTGACATTGCTGGAATATTGCGGGAACCCCTGTCGTGACATTGCTGGAATATTGCGGGAACCCCTATCGTGATCATTGTTGGAATATTGCGGGAACCCCTGTCGTGATATTGCTGGAATATTGCGGGAACCCCTGTCGTGACATTGCTGGAATTTTGCGGGAAGCCCTGTCGTGACATTGCTGGAATATTGCGGGAACCCCTGTCGTGATATTGCTGGAATGTTGCGGGAACCCCTGTCGTGATATTGCTGGAATATTGCGGGAACACCTGTCGTGATATTGCTGGAATATTGCGGGAACCCCTATCGTGATCATTGCTGGAATATTGCGGGAACCCCTGTCGTGATATTGCTGGAATATTGCGGGAACCCCTGTCGTGACATTGCTGGAATTTTGCGGGAAGCCCTGTCGTGACATTGCTGGAATGTTGCGGGAACCCCTGTCGTGATATTGCTGGAATATTGCGGGAACCCCTGTCGTGATATTGCTGGAATATTGCGGGAAGCCCTGTCGTGACATTGCTGGAATTTTGCGGGAACCCCTGTCGTGACATTGCAGGAATATTGCGGGAACCCCTGTCGTGATATTGCTGGAATGTTGCGGGAACCCCTGTCGTGATATTGCTGGAATATTGCGGGAACCCCTGTCGTGATATTGCTGGAATATTGCGGGAACCCCTATCGTGATCATTGTTGGAATATTGCGGGAACCCCTGTCGTGATATTGCTGGAATGTTGCTAAAGCGGCGTAAACCCAAGATGCAAAATTACCTGGCAGAAGCAAAGCACAAAGGACATTCCAGGTCTGTACTTGAAGGACAGGTTCACGTCGCCTTCAAAAAGGGACTTGACTGAAAACTGTATTCCTAATGTTCAATCCCGTAGACAGTGACGTATTACACTATGTAAAGTTAAAATCTCGAGGCCTTAGCTAATTATCGATAAACGAGCAGAAATTATCCAAGTCCGTCGCTAATCAAGGTCCGTATTATAGCCGATTCTGAACGAGAGGTTTCATTGGAACATGTATGAAACGGATTGCAAGACCGGAAGTGGAAGCTCCAGAAAGGTGAGCTTATAGCGACAGATAGTACAGTCAAGGCCTGCATCTCAGGTTGCATCCCGTCCTCACCATCCATTTCGCAATATTTTTTGTGCAAGTGCTCCGTGTGAGGTAGTTGGGATTATTATGGTTAAAACGCTCGCCATGTAGAGGACCAATATTTCAGGTTGTCCAATATTTCAAGTGTGTACAAGAACACTATCCCCCTATTACAGCTGGTTGACAGAGAGTGACAATTGGGTTGCAGAGACATTTCATGCGACGAATTTAATTTTACTTTTATGTCAAAACTAATTAGAATGTATATTGTATTTTGCTTCTGTACCTGTGGCATAATGCGAAAACCTTCACAGTTGTGTGCTGGACACACTGGCATATCCTCTACACCCTACACATCTGTAAACATACACCAGCCCCTGAATCCTTGGCCGTGATCCTCTCGATCCCCACAATGATTTTCATTATCATTATACCAACCAATCAAATGTGGAGATAAGGTTAACAGAAACTTTAAAAATCGAAGCGAAAGCCATTTTAATGGAAATTCATAAGACGACATACACATGATTAATTAAACTATACAGAACAATTATACCGACTTCCTTTGATAGCAATTACAGTTTTCAAGCACAGTAAAAAAGGAAATGGTAAACCCCATTGAGTCGAATACACAGGACCAAGCTTTAAAACAACGGATATTTCGGCTAAAAAGTCAAAAACTGAAAAAAATCAGGAAACAGATTACCAAATAAATTTGTTTGTACACCAGGTGACAAGTGCAGATCGAACCCGGTACCTTTCAGTTACGCGATGCCCTTGGACACCTTTGCCCTGATAGATATGTTATTTTCTAAGAGTATTAAGATGATATATGTGTTTGAGGTACGGTTCACACAAAGATTATAGATACCTTTGAAGTGTTCCTCCCACCAAGATGACAGATACATCTGTTACACTGGTCCCACCAAGATGATAGATGCATCTGTTACATTGGTCCCATCAAGATGATAGATGCATCTGTTACATTGGTCCCATCAAGATGATAGATGCATCTGTTACATTGGTCCCATCAAGATGATAGATGCATCTGTTACATTGGTCCCATCAAGATGATCGATGCATCTGTTACATTGGTCCCATCAAGATGATAGATGCATCTGTTACATTGGTCCCATCAAGATGATAGATGCATCTGTTACATTGGTCCCATCAAGATGATCGATGCATCTGTTACACTGGTCCCATCAAGATGATAGATGCATCTGTTACATTGGTCCCATCAAGATTATAGATGCATCTGTTACATTGGTCCCATCAAGATGATAGATGCATCTGTTACATTGGTCCCATCAAGATGATAGATGCATCTGTTACATTGGTCCCATCAAGATGATCGATGCATCTGTTACATTGGTCCCATCAAGATGATAGATGCATCTGTTACATTGGTCCCATCAAGATGATAGATGCATCTGTTACATTGGTCCCATCAAGATGATAGATGCATCTGTTACATTGGTTCCATCAAGATGATAGATGCATTTGAAGCATGATAGATATTAAAGGCACGGCTCCAACAAAGATGATAGTTACGTTTGAAGTGACGTTCCCATCAATATGGTAGATACGCCAATTGTTCCAAATAAGATAACAGATACGCTTCAGTCTTGTTTTCCATAAAGATGATAAGTTTGAGGCATGAAGAACACTCAATACATTTCATACTGAGATGAAAAATACCGTTTTCTCATTAAAATGAAAAAGTTGTTAAAATCATTGTTCTCATCAAGAATATATATGCGCTTGTAGCTTTGTTCAACAAAGTAGATTACTGTCATTTAGCTGGGATATTGCGGCTTTGAAACACCTTCAGCTCCCCTACAGTTCAACTATGTTACTTTGAACGAAAGATTGCTGCTGCTACCGTAGCTACTATCCCTCCAGGGCCTGCGGCATAACTCAAACCTACCATGCAAGCAGCGGCAACAACCCCTGCCAATATTTTCCAATCGATGTAAGAACTGTCATATGTATCCCTGGCATGTTCTCTAGCTTTCCTTTCATATATTTTGCGACGTTCATCCTCGAGAGCCTTGCGCTTCCTTGCCAGTAGAATCCCTTTTTGAGACTCGAAGTAGCCAGAAAGTGTCTGACGGTATTTCCGAACACCCTCATCAATTGTTTCCTCATCAGATGTTTGGTTTTCGGTCAACAGTTTGACCAGTTCCTTCCCTTCTATCTTCTTCATTTGACTCTCAGCTTCTTGATACATCTTATTTGTGAAGTGGCCCCCATTCTGCTTCACACGCCTGTCTACTAGCTTCAGTAACTTCTGCACAAATTCTTCATGGTCCACAGTCGAGTCGTTGTTAATTGCAATATAATTCCTTCCCGTCTGATTGATGAAGGTCTTCAGTTTCCTGTTGCAGTCGATAAACCAATTGAGACTCGTTTCAGATTTCTCAAGTTCATCTCCCCTAGTAAATATGACGATCACATGACGCTTTGATTCAGAGCCAAAGTACGTCAGAAATCTTTCCACAGACGTTACCTCTTCCTCGGTAAATCTCCCCACACCAATCACATACAGAATAGCGTGCACTCCAGGAGATGTCAGGACGACACTTTTCTTTAGCTCTTCCTCAATATTTCTCTGACTTGCTCCAGTGTCAAAGAAACCAGGCGTGTCTAGCAGTAAAATATCCCTCCCGAATCTCTCAAACATGACGTGTTCACATGATTTTGTTACCGAAGAGGCTGAACACTCTACTTTGAAAATTGGTTTACCAACGATAGTATTTCCAGTGGAACTTTTACCTGATCCCGTTTTGCCAACGAGAATCAGTCGAGTTTCCTCAGACAAAAAGAGTCCATTCTTGGAACCTGAAGCATAACACAAAGGGAAATATTAGGTATTGGCTTAGCAACATCTGTCTGACAAATCATCTGATGAATCTCAAGTATTAAATGGATTAGGCTTGTTGATTGTGTAAGTGATGTTTGGTTGGGAAGAGGAACCCTTGCGATTTGTGACTGAAAAGTTGCCGGAACGCCTTGAACAAGGCAAACCCATTATTCCTAATGTTGTACCTGCTGAATCAGCGGTCATTAACGGAATGACACCAATGAAAGCATTTCACATTTTATTCATCTGACTGCATTTACATGTACAGCTAAACACCGTTCATATCTTTCAGTTATCCGAAGTTCGAGGCAAAATGATGACTACAGAAGCAATACCCAAACACTAAATAATTACTTTGAGAAAAGCGTACGTTGATGTTAGATTGTATTGTGCAAGGCAGGTGCTTCAGTGTTTCGTTTAACGCAAAAAATGGCATTCTGTTCATACGGCCATTTCAAGGAGTTCAAAATGATGCAGATCTTTAACGGTTTAAGTTTGTAGATACCACAGGGCACTGAAAGGGTTCTCACAAAATCAGACACCTATCTGGGATCTGAACTAGGGAAACATGCTGGACTTACAGACCATCTATGGGGTGCAAGTGTATTCTGTGCAATATGGTGACTGAACAACATTTGGGTAAAGGATGCAAGACGCGAACCATATGAAATTCACTCCAACGATTACCTAGTGTGACAGCCATGTTGTCGTCTGCTGTTGTGTCTGAAGAATAAGAAATATAAGTATGATTCTATAACAAATATATATACATATATATATCAATTGTTGAACCGCCCCCCACTGAGTGAGTGGGAGACAGTATTAAGTTATCAGCTTTGTATTCTTTATACAGATTGAGTACATTTGTATATATGTCATAAGCGATTAGATAAACAGACAGTGGTTTTGCGCCATGAGTCTCTAACTTTCATTTTAGAGGAAGTAGGGGTGTGGTATCGGGTGGAGTTGCTTCAGTCAAAGGTCTAATTTTCAGAAAGTCTGCCACACTGTCACCAAGCCGCCATTTCAAACCTAAGCGAATTTACAGTTATGTTCTGGTCTTGTCATCTTGTAATTATCAAATCAGAATGGAGCCAAGCTGTGGCAGTTTTATCACTGACATAAGATGCCTGGAAACCAGTCAAGCCCAGAAGCCTACATACCATGTAACCTTAAGTCACTTAAGCATGAGATACTGGGTGCCCGTTACCGCCTATAAATATCATTGGGCTTTACACACAATGACAACATGCTATGGAAACAATACAATTACCTTTCTAGCTTGCTTTCCAGATGTTCCGTCTCTGATTGTCCTTTGATAATGCATGGTCACATGTCTGTATTTCCTGGAAATGCATGTGATAAAAGGACTCTGTTATCTCAGTCGACATACCTTGTTGACTGCCATGTGACTTTCTTATCTCAATCGATACACCTCCTTCACATCGACTGTCTTGGCGAATGGCATAACGAATTGCATGGTAGAGCACTGCAGCTATTGTTGCTTTGAAAATTATTTTATCAGTTTAAAATTATGTTATCTGTCTGCATTTATACAATACAAGGACGGTTTATACTGCCTTCTACCTTCAGGACAGTCACACCAGGATGGAACACTGTAGGTGTAGCCCAGTAGCATTCAGTGTTCACACAAAAGGATCTGGTTCTTTTCCTCGCTGTATGTTTCAAGCCCATTTCTTATTCAAAACTTGAATATTGCTAAACTCACATGAAAAGTTCACTCACAAAGAAAACTACTTAGTATGATTATTTAACTTAGACATAAAGGGGAAGAATCAATCACAGGTGTTCTTACATACTTGGTCCGAATCAAACACAGGTACTGTACTTACAAAGCAAAGGTTATACTCGGGAAGAATCGATCACAGATTGTGTTCTTACATACTTGGTCTGAATCAAACACAGGTATCGTATTTGCAGACCCAGGATTATGATCGGAAAAGATCAGCCACAGGAGCTGTTTCTATTTCACTGAAATGAATCAAACACAGGTATTGTACTTCGATACCAAGGGTTATAATCGGAAAAAAGTGATCACAAATTTTGTTCTTATGCAATTGGTATGAACCAAACACAGGTATTGTACTTACAGACCAAGCAGCATAATAGGAAAAAAACAATCGCAGATGCTGTTCTTACATAATTAAAATAAATCAAACACAGGTATTTTACTTACAGACAAAGGGTTATAATCGGAAAGAACCAATCGCAGATGCTGTGACATGGATTGTGCCACGGGCACTTCTGTTACCAATATACAGTACATGACACGTATCATCCGTTATAAAGAGATTTGTGGCCTGTGAATATACAGAAGCGGACTTCAACACATGCTTGCTGTGCTTGGTGAGCTTGACGTGCTTGACGTGTTTGACGTAAGGGCAGTCAGACTCGTTGACTTGATTGATGCATGCCATTGAATACCGGTTGACTACTTGGAATAGCCAAGTTTAGCTGACCACTGACCCCTACTTCTGCATTTAAGTGCAGTTAAGCCTAAATATTACTGTAGTGGTCAGCACAGAAAACTCCACTCCACTCCACTCAACTCCGCTCCACTCCGCTCCTTCCTTCCTTCCGCGCATTTCATTTAATTTCTGACCAAATACAATTTCTTATTTTGTGAAAGTAAGTGTTTTGAGGAACACATTCCATTTACATCTCAGAAATTATTTCATCAATACAATCTTTAAAAAGTACAAGATTTAATTGAAATTAGTACTAACGTTACAGGTCATACGGTGGGAGCTATCAAAACCAGCATCTGTCCAAACCGGCAAGTTGTCAACACCAGCATAAATTCTCAGTCCCATCCATGGCTTGTACATTTATTATCAAATCTACAATCCAGCACTTTGTCTAATCCGGATTATTTCTTCCGTCCTAGTGAGTTCCGGTTTAGACAGCTTCCATTGTATATATTTCTGATACAGAATTAGTCCGTCCTGACTTTAGAAAACCATTTACTTACATTTTAAGGGGAAAATAACAAGTCTTTAAATGCAATGTGTCTTGTTGTGAAACAGGTGATATACACAGAAAAGAAACGAAAATAAGAACTCCCCAATTTTAGGCATGTAGTAAAGCCAACATCAAAATGCTATGAAAATGCGAATTATACATTACTCTACATCCAGTAAGAGCGTGTTCTTTATCTTCGGGTCATCTTTTGACTATTTATTTACTGAAAATATTTTTAAACTACTCAACCGGTGTTTTTCAAGCAGCAGATCATATTAGTAAAGCCTTTATATAGAAGCTCTTTGGATTTGGTATGCCATGGAATATTGCCTCTTGTCCTGCAGGAACATTCCCGTAAATATTGTGGTATGGCGTAATTCCGCAGCAAGTTCGCTCAGAATTAGGGCTATTAAAGTTGCAATTGTTGGGTCTTCGATATTAGTTAATCGATATTTGAAACGAAAAACTAACGATAGCTTATTAATTGACTTCCGTTTATAAAAGCGCAGCGCAACATACAGGAAGCACTAGGTTCGTTCACTTTGAGACTTGTAGCTTCATTGAGTTTATGTTTTAAGTGCTTACATGATCCGAGGTTTCAAGTTTCTTAATTTCAAGTCAATTATTTAAATGGACTGACATTACTTCAACCTATTTATTACATATAAACTGTACATTCATTTGGGAAATGATTTCAAATGAGACAATTCAAGGAGTGAAAAACTCTCGCAATAGTTCGTCCCAATAGACTATCGCTACCACAAGAGTATGTTACAATAGACAGTCACCTCTAGTCATTTTTAGTATTTATTATTAATCTACCATCAGTAGAATCAATTCACTCCACATAATTCACAAATTAGACCAATTGAAAATATGTCCTGATAAAATCCTTCCTATTGTGTGTGGGGAGACAAATGTCGGTTGCATGCGAGAAATCATTTGATGGAGAAGTAAACTTGATATCATCACCTTGACATTGAATGTGATGATTCATCCTCGTAAATATCTCTCAGTTTGATTTTATTACGTTCACGATGACGCATTGGCTAAAACACCACTGGATTGATTTTTTGTTTATTAAATATTAAAGCAAAATGACGTTGATAGTAGATGTCTTACGTCCTTCGGTTCAACAGTTTGATTTCCTGACAGTTTGTTTTTGCCCAAGCGAAACATTGTGGAAATTCGTGTTGTAAAACTATCCAGTAAATTTTGATGATCTCCTTAGCAGCTTTTAGGTTGGCACAAATGGAAAACAATGTGTTTGTGAA
Source organism: Haliotis asinina (assembly GCF_037392515.1). Taxonomy (NCBI): domain Eukaryota; kingdom Metazoa; phylum Mollusca; class Gastropoda; order Lepetellida; family Haliotidae; genus Haliotis; species Haliotis asinina. Next base: position 25,355,918 of record NC_090292.1, read on the forward strand.
ATATATTCAATCTCACACCGGCAGACAGATAAATACATGTATATATGTTACCTTTACATACTTTTAATATGTATTTATAAATTCAGCTAGATCGTCCATTCGTTCTGCTACCATCAGTCGTTTGGACAATAGATAGTAAAATATGAATAGTATTGTACTAGAAATCTGTACTTCCATTCATTGTAACCTTAAGGGTTTATTCAATAAACAACTGAATGTTATAAACTTGCCTGTGTTATACATTGTTGGTCTGTGATGAATTCACAAGCCGTTTGTCTCAGTAATTTCAAAACCATAACAGCAGATACATTGTATTTTGCACGATTATTTTAACACCATGCATCTTTGCATGTTTTGCCTGCATGATACCTGATGATTTGATCCAAATCATCGTCAGTGTTATCAGTAATTAGACCAAGATATCTTATGTTATCATAGCAACTACCAAAGTCACATGGTATCATCGATACAACGGTCAAATTAACAGACACTGCAATTTCTCGCTGTATTCTTACGAAAGATACAATTGTGTCTGAATGATATAGAAATATATCCTAAAATGAACAAATCACATGCAAATACTAAACATGTTCCATTGTGCATCTCTTCTTGTATGGTCACGCCATTACAGAAGTATTAGTTATACATGAATCTATGTTTATTCCCGTCTTCCATACCATCATCTCCAGGAATGTTTATCAATTTTATATTATTATTTATTGCTTATATTGCTTCGTGAAATGTAATGCCTAAAGACGTCAGGCTGTAGTCACTTTCCATTCTGCAAGAATTGGACAGAAGTGATTGCACGATGCCATTTAGAAAGTGGTCAAATGCAACATATGTCATATTTGGGATTTCACTTTCTTAGTAAAGTACAAATTCTAGTACTTTTTTCGGTTGAGTCCCATCCGGGATTCGAACCCGCACCCTCAGAGTCAGGCACCTAATCGCCAGCACACAAAGTCAGCCGCCTAGCCCGCTCAGCCACCGCGACTTAGTAAGAAAGTGAAATCCCAAATATGACATATGTTGCATTTGACCACTTTCTAAATGGCATCGTGTAATCATAGCTTTCGACCCTGGGAGCCGTGCCAATTTACACTCATCAGAGGGGTACACAAAGTACGCAGTCTAGACTACCAGTTGTCCGACTTTCACTTTGTGGAAGTCGCGGTGGCTGAGCGGGCTAGGCGGCTGACTTTGTGTGCTGGCGATTAGGTGCCTGACTCTGAGGGTGCGGGTTCGAATCCCGGATGGGACTCAACCGAAAAAAGTACGAGAATTTGTACTTTACTAAGAAAGTGAAATCCCAAATATGACATATGTTGCATTGGACAGAAGGTTCCCATCAAGACGATAGATACGATTGAAGTGTTGTTCCCATTAAAACGACAGGCATTTTAAGGCATAGTTCCCATGATACTGATAGATACATTTGAAGCATGAGTCAATTCAGGGTAATAGATACATTGAAAGTTTTGTTCCCATCAAGATGATAGGTACCTTGGAAGCATTGGTCCCATCAAGATGATAGGTATCTTTGAAGCATTGGTCCCATCAAGATGATAGGTATCTTTGAAGCATTGGTCCCATCAAGATGATAGATACATTTGAAGCATGATAGCTATTAAAGGTATAGTTTCTATGATGGCGACGTTTCAAGCACGGCTCCAACAAAGATGACAGGTACGTATGAAGTGGTGTGTCCATGGCTGATACGCACATTTGTTCCAAATAAGATAACAGATACCTTTCAGTCTTGTTTCCCATTAAGATAATAAGTTCGAGGCATAGTGCACACCAAAGGAAAGATACATTTCATGTTGAGATGATAAATACATCTCTAACCTTGATCTCATTGAAATGAAAAAAAATCTGTTAAAGGCACTATTCTCATCAAGAATATATATGTATATATGTTTATAGCATTGTTCAACAAAGTAGGTTATTGTCATCTAGCTGGAATATTTCGGCTTTGAAACACCTTCAGCTACCAAACAGTTCACCCGTGTTACTTAAAGTGAAAAATTGCTGCTGCTACCGTAGCTACTATCCCTCCAGGGCCTGCGGCATAACTCAAACCTACCATGCAAGCAGCGGCAACTGCCCCTGTCAATATTTTCCAACTGATGTCAGAACTGCCATATGTATCCCTGACATGTCTAGTTTAACATTAACATTATTCCAACCAATACGACGTGGAGATAAGGATAAAGGAAAGCTTATACATCAAAGCTAAAATCAGTTTTAATGGACAGTGATACACACATGAGCAAGAAAACAGAGCAAGTTGTGACAATCACTGAAAGAAGATACCAAACAGAAAGTACAGTTATCAAAACAAATGAAGAAATGACAAAAAACACTCTTGCAAACACACAGGAACCAATCTTTCACTTAAAACAGTTATTTCGAGAAAAAAAAGGTTTTACTCCACTTTCTATATTCAGTTATAAGATAAAGGAAATGTGGAGCACAATCATCAAGGTATAGGGTAGTTATGAGGCAATCGATCATCTGAAGCACATTTTAAGTGTAATTCCTGTCATAATGGTATACTAGTATACATTTGAAGCATTGTTCCCATCAAGATGAGAGATATCAATTTGAAGCTTGATTGCCGTCACGATGACAGATGCATTTGAAGCCACCATCACTTCTGGGCCTGCGGCAACATCCACACCTATTGCCATAGCAGCTGCAGCTATCCCCACAGCAACTGCAACTGCCCCAGCTAATATTTTCCAACTCATGTGAGAACTGTCATTGGTATTCTTGGCATGTCTTCTGGTTTCCCTTTCATGGATCTTGCGACATTCATCAATGACAGCCTTGCACTTTCAGTAGAAAGCTCCTTTTGAGACTCGGAGTAGACAGAAAGTGTCGGACGGTGCTCCCGAACACCATCATCAATAACCTTTATGTCAGATATTTGGTTTTCAGCCAGCAGTTTGACCACTTTCTTCCCGTCTATCTTCTTCATAGGATTCTCAGCCTCTTGGTACATCTTATTTGTGACGTGGCCCCCATTTTACCTAACAAGCCCGTCCATCAGTTCCCGTCAAAATTATAGATACATTTGAAGCATAGTTCCAATCAAGATGATGGATACATTTGAAGCATGGAACGGATCATGGTGATAGATAAATTTAGATCCTAGTTCCCGTCAAGATGATACGTACATTTGAAACATAGTTCCCGTCAAGATCATAGATATATTTGAAGCTGGGTTCAAGATGATAGATAATTTTCAAGATGATACGTATATTTGAAGTATAGTTCCCATGAAGATGATAGATACAATTGAAACATGGCTCCTACCCCACAGATACACTTGAAGTGGTGTTATCATCAAAGTGACTGATACATTTGAAACATAATTCCCTTCAAGATGATAAATACATCCGAAGTATGATTCCCATCAACATGATAGAAATGTTTGAAGCCAGGTTACCGTCAACATGATAAATACGTTTGAAGCAATGGTTATGAGTTTAACTATCATTTAATTACGTTTCATCCATCATATTACCTTGAAGCAAGAATTCCAACTAGTGTAGCCACTGCTGCCTCTGGTCCTGCAGCAACAACCATACCTACTGTCACAGCAACTGCAGCAACTCCAACTAACCCTGCTAATACTTTCCAAATGATTTCAGAACTGTCATATTTATCCCTGGCATGTCTTCTAGCTTCCCTTTCATGGATCTTACGACATTCATCCTCGAGAGCCTTGCGCTTCCTTGCCAGTAAAAGTTCCTTTTCAGACTCGGAGTAGCCAGAGAGTGTTTGACCATATTCCCGCACACCCTCATCAATTGTCTCCTCATCAGATGTTTGGTTTTCGGTTAACAGTTTGACCAGTTCCTTCCCTTCTATCTTCTTCATTTGACTCTCAGCTTCTTGATACATCTTATTTGTGAAGTGGCCCCCATTCTGTTTCACAAGCCTGTCTACCAGCTCCAGTAACTTCTGCACAAATTCTTCATGGTCCACAGCTGAGTCGTTGTTAACTGCAATATAATTCCTGCCCGTCTGATTGATGAAAGTTTTCAGTTTCCTGTTGGAGTCGATTAACCATTTCAGAGTCTTCTTAGACTTCTCAAGTTCATCTTTCCTAGTGAAGATAACGATCACATGACGCTTTGATTCAGAGCCAAAAAACGCAAGGAATCTCTCCACAGATGTTACCTCTTCTTCGGTGAATCTCCCCACACCAATCACAAACAGAATAGCGTGCACTCCAGGAGATGTCAGGACAACACTTTTCGTTAGCTCCTCCTTGATACTTTCCTCACTTGTTCCAGTTCCAAAGAAACCGGGCGTGTCAAGCAGTAAAATGTCCCTCCCGAATCTCTCAAACATGGCGTGTTCACATGATTTGGTTACCGAAGAGGCTGAACACTCTACTTTGAAAACCGATTGACCAACGATAGTGTTGCCAGTGGAACTTTTACCTGATCCCGTTTTGCCAACGAGAATCAGTCGAGTTTCCTCAGACAAAAAGAGTTCATTTCTGGAACCTGAAACATAACATAAGGGGAAATTTAGTCTTGGTTTGGGAACATCTGCCTACCAAATCTTAAGTATACATAATTTTATGTATTAGGTCTGATGAAATACAAAGAACATATATGGATTAAGGTATGCATCACCAAATGCAAAGAAGTTTCCTCAGACAAAAAGTGCTGGTTTCGGTAAAGCTGACACATGTCGCGCATTGTCGCGCAGTACATCTACAAAACTAGTCTTCGCGTCATGGGTATAAAATTAATGCTCTTCTTTGGAATCAGTGGTCTGCTTGCCTGCTACAGTTTGTTCTTCTGGTGGTGGGATTGCCCAGCAGTTTGTCACGTCGAAGACCTCCACATGGATTCAGTGTATGAAGTCCTTTCCTGGAGTCTCTCGCCGTGATATTATAAGGGTAACGCTATCTTTCGCGACATTACCGTTTGCAGAAGCCCGAGGTGTTTCATTAAGACCGATGCCTTCTGCAAACCTAGGGCTTCTATTATCACGGCGGGGGACACCAGAAATGGGTTTCACACATTGTGTCCATGTGGGGAATCGAACCGGGTCTTCGGTGTGATGTGTGATGAGAGGAAGCTTTAACCATTAGGCTATCCCACCACCACGTTGAACAATCGGCACTTACAGCAAACTAAAGGTTTCAAGTGTATTCAGTGTAATATTGTGTCTGAGCTACATTTGGTTAGGGAATGAATCATGAGAACCAGAAAACGAGGAAATCCATCCCATCTATTACCTGTTGCAGCAGCCATGTTCTCCTCTGCAGTTGGATCTGAAAAAATATGAAATGTAAGTATAAATTTTAAAATCACATATATAAATATGAAGATATATAAATCGTTGGAAATCTCTGGCTGCATATTCCTTTGACGATCCTTTTGAAAGTAATTACATAAATAAAAAATAATAATATTTGACACAACCATTAGGCGTTTGTTCAATTCATATCAATGATTAATGTTCCAATATTATACCTCCAGCCATAATAACTTATAATTAAAGCCGCTTTGTATCGCCTGTCAACAAGCACCCAGCAGGTGAAGAGATGGTATACAAGTAACTTGCCGAGTCTGTTTCCATGGTAGTAGTGTAGAGGCCTTTATACTACTCATGGTGGAGTGAATGAGTATTGTTTCAGCAATATTCCAGCAATATCATGGGGGTGACACCAGAAATGGTTTTCATACATTGTACCAAGTGGGAAATCGAACATGGGAGCGTGACGAGTGAACGCTGCAACCACCAGACTACCTGACCACCCCTTACATGGTGGAACTTCATATTCAACGATGTCTTTACATCGTGTTGTTTGTCAAGTCAAGTGTTTACTAACACTAGCTTTACATATGACGATGGATAAGTGGGTGTGAGCTTTAGTAATGTTATGTACCTATGTAGGGAATCGAACCCGCGGTTCCTTGGCGTATTAACCACCAGGCTACTAAAGTGAACATATCAGGTATGACTTATGACGACTCTATATTACCCATATAGGCATGGAAATAGTTTATTGTATTTATTCCTGCTTTTTCTAGTGTATACTGGCTTGTTATAGAACGTAAATTGTCAATATGCCGCAGCGGGTGCGCAAGGATATGATCTTCATCCTTTTTTTTCTCTAACTATTGGTGGAATTTCTCCATGAGACTAAAACATCTGCCCAAACTTGGTTCGCTTTGCCATAACATTTCACTTCATAATATTGTTCACATTTTGATATAAAGCTCATATCGTTTGTTTTAATACTATCATAAATGTTTACAGTTTTGAATCGTATTTGAACAACCTCTTAATCCATGTAATGTTTTGCGATTTGATTATATTTTCTATGTTTGGTACTCTGAGCCCCCTTTTACGACTGATTTACAAAGTGTATCCTAGTTATATTGACTGGTTTATTTTGCCAAAAGAATTTAATTTCTGAATTTAATTCTCTGCTTTATTTTGATTAGGGAGAGATGAGAATAATAATTCAGTTTAAGTAGTTTAAGACTTTTCAATCCGGTAAGGTCTCTTGTTGACCATTTCTTCATCGAAAGTCGTACTTCTTTCAGTTTATCTTCCTACCATTTCTGCCAAACTATGCATGTGTAAGGAGATTAAATCCATTTTTTTCAGGGATCCTATTATTACTACTTGCGTTTTGTTCGTGTTAATTTTTAAACCCGAAAATGATTGATAGGGTCGTAGTATTTGCAGAGTGTTCTTAAGGCAATTTTCTGTGCCATCTGATATCAGTGTTGTGCCATCTGCAAACTGGGATTCAAGAAAATCCGTATCTCAAATGGTTATTCCTTTTATTTTATAATCCTTGGCATGTTTGCTAGTATTTGTGCTCATAGCAGAAAAATATATGGAGATACGAGATCTCCCTGTCTGCAGCCTCTGGTCAGAATAAATTAGTGCGCTCGATTTAATGTATTTATAGAATGCATGCATGCAGAGTTTGAATGAATTTCCGAAATTAAACCAAAAAATCCCATACTTTTGAAATAAAATCCCATTCAACAACGTCAGGTGCCTTTTCGAAATCAATTAAATGTAAGATGCCTGGTATTTCCATGCTTCTGTGTAGTCTATGATGTCATATATAGGAAGTCTACATTCACCAATACAAAACCCTTTTGATCTTCATTGATAATGGCATTGGTTTGATTCTATCACTGCTGACACAATTCCCAGAGTTTTTTGTCTCCAGTTTTTAAAATATTCTTCACATTAACCTCATTTGAGGAAAAATGCCTTGGTTTTGGCTGGATGGAGGCTTTCCTCTGGAATACATAGAGCGATTTGATTAAATGCTTATTTAAATCGGCCCAGAAAATTTATAACATTCTGTAGTGAAGTCAGAAGGAGCGGGGCTTTTATAATGTTTCGTATTTTTCAAAGCATTTAATACTTTTTAATACTTCATCTTATGTCAATTCACCATCCAGTAGTTCCTTTTGCTTGGGGGTTTCGTTTTAGTTTCAGTATATCATGATTTTCAAACAATTTATCTAAATCTATGTTATCTGTTTTTGTATTTCGTACACAGCCTTTAATATTGTTTTTTGTTTCCTTCGTTTTAGCACGAGTTTCATTTTTAGCATTCTCTTGTTCTAGTTCAGCCGTACTCGGGATGTTAGGGTTCTCGAGTGATAAGAAACATTTAGTTGTTTTTTTCTCAAATTTCGATGCATTCAGCTTTTGATCGAAGGATTATATATCTACCTTCACTTCTGACCAGTTGAATCTCTTTAAGTTTTCTAAAAATGTTCTATTTTTAACTTAGGTTGAATATTTTCCTTTTGGGATAATTCTTTAGTTAAGTTCAGTTCAACCGTGAACCATTGTTTCCTATTCCCTTCTCATTCTTTTCTCGTGAGTGAAGAGGATTGGACTATGTAGTATATCGTCTTGATATACGTTCAATCGTTAATCTACACGGATCTATTAGCCTATGTTCTTCAGTGAATTCAATTGCCTTTCTCTTGCGTTTGGATTATTAACGTAATTTACAGTTGAGAGTATCTACCTCTGTGTTGTATACCGGCTTAAATGAACGAAAGTGACGTCATCAAACACATGCATGACCTCACCGTGACCTTGAAAAACGCTTGGGAAATGAACGAAAATGTGTGTATTGTTGTGCGTGGCAGCCTTACGGACAGATCAACCGGTTTCATCCGGTTTGACAGTGGAAATATATATAACCCCTTTCATTTCGGATCAGGCATCACTTCGTCCCTGAATACTCAGACGACATCCAGGTATCTCTCTCCCTCTTGAAAACGGAAGCTACTCACCGGCATACCCTGAGGAAGAATTATTCTGGCCTCGTTCAAGCGATACAGAGAGTAGAAGAGGTAGTCGACACTTGAACCCCAACCAGGGAGGAGGAGGAAAAGGGGACACCCATCAGGGAAAGGGACTCCCCTCTTAGCTCCCTGTAAGTACGGTTTACTTACTGAGATACACTCTGGCCTGTGTAGAGGTCGCCTATAAGTCTTAGGTCTACAAGTCTTAAGACTAAGAGAGGTGTCTTAGACCCCCTAAGCCTGGAGAGCGCGAAGCCGGTTACAGAGTCACTGACTCATGTTGGTTTTTTATTCTTTTGTTTCAGAACAGTCATCCCCCGACCTAATTCTGAATGAAGTGGTGCAAATGGTTTCATGTAAACAGATTTTTAGTGTGTTCGGTGTGATGTCATTCTCAAGAACTGGCACATAGAGGATAATTGTTGGAGTGAACATGAAAAGTAGTTTCCAGACTGTCCCTATTTGACCCTGGTAGGAGTACCTGGGACAGAGATGGCCCTAGGGGGTAGTCATGTGGATTTACATGTTTAAGAGATGGACTGAATGTATTTGTGACTATTTGGTCACACACAAGGCAGATGCAAGTACAGCAGAGTGGCGCAGTGGAAGCGCACTGGGCTCATAACCCAGAGGACCGTGGATCGAAACCACGCTCTGCTCCTCTTTGAACACGAGGGGAGTTCTATATAAAGGACTACAAGGGCAATCTTGCTTCATTTAGCCGTGCACCCGTGAGAGTGACACTTCATCTGCAACTGCAACAAGAAAATGAACAGGAGATACTGGAGACCCTATCTGGATGGCCCGAAGAAATGGACCAAATATTACTACTTGCAGGCCAAGGGCTATCCCCAATCCCTTTACGAATGTAGACGATTATGTGATCAATTACGAGAAAGAAGGGGTCAAGATGGACTTACTTTACTTACTTCAACAGACACGTTTGCTCTCACGTCTCCCACCCAACAAAGTCGTTCAACAGGCGAAAGCCAAGTTGAAGGAAAATCGTGTCGTCCATAGGGAAAACACTATGGAAGCAGTGCCCACAAAACGAATGAAAACAGGTTTTTAAATAGAGACAAAGGGCTACATTTGTAGTAGGACTGTCGCCGTGTGAACATGTATTCCCGTCCAGTATGCTCCAAACAATATGTTTGGGCTCGTGACTTGTCCCGTCATATTCGAACAAAACATTCAGGAGAGGATCTCAAGCAGCAGCAGCAGCAGCAGCAGCAGCAGAAGCAACAGCAGCAAAAGCAGCAGCTACATGTGGGTGATGAATTTAGGTTGCAACACCCGTTTACCATGAATGTTTCTGGGCCCACCTCCTGTGGAAAAACCTACTTGGTGAAGCACCTACTTGGTGAACCTTAAACCATACCCCGAACGTATTCCATGGCTCTACAAACGATGGCAGTCCTTGTATAATGTCATTCAAAGTCGTGTTTATCCCTACGTTGATTTCCATCAAGGCATTCCTTCTGACCTGGAAAAGAATGAGTTTCTGAACCCCCAGGTGGTGAACGTCGTTGTGCTTGATGACTTAATGTCCACAGTCAGCAAATATCCACGCATTACCGATCTGTTTACCGAAGGAAGTCATCATCGTAATCTCTCAGTAATTGCCTTGAACCAAAACTTGTATTACAGTAAGGATCCCACACAACGAAGGAACTGTCATTATCTGCTTCTGTTCAACAACCCCATTGATACACAACCCATCATGACTTTGGCGAGGCAAATGTATCCAGGAAACTATACATATTTCATGGACCAGTTTCAAAGGGCTAGCCAGAAGCCTTATGGACATTTGCTGGTTGATCTAAAACCCCAAACACCCCAAACACCTCCCCATTACAACCTCCAAGCTGGGACGATTCAGTCAGAGTTTGATGTTCATCGTGAGCAGACGTGTGAAGAACAGCTCTTAGCCATGCCATCTTGTGATGACTGCGGACTCATGTTTCAAGATCCTTCTGATTTGCAAAAACACAGGCGAAACTGGTGTCCCGAAAAGTCCAAAGGGGGCCTTCCTGGAATACCCCAAATTAAAAGGAAATGGGAGGAAGACAACTCTGATGTGAAGAGACCACGTTCTCTGTCAGAATGTGACTATTGTGGTCAAGCGTTTAGCAGTAACCATAACTTACAACGACATTTACACGACAAGCAACGTCCTGAAATGGAACAGGATGATGACTCATTAAGCAATGTCAACAACAGGAAAAGTAAGATGGCTGATCTCGAAGAACAAGGTATCCAGCAAATGTATTCACGTACACGTGAGCTGAATAGAGATGTACTGGATGAGAAACGCCAGCTGTACACGAAGAGAGGTTTTAGCGAGGACGTAATCCAAACCAGACTGAAAACGTTAACCTGGATCGCGTTTAAGGAGACGTATGCTCGCTTTATTACTTATCTGTATCATATGCAGTGGGACCCAAAGACACAACGAATATTAACAGAAGTAAAAGATGGCAATAATATGTATGATGATGTGTTTTCCAAATTGTACAAATACAAGGCTTGGGTGGAAGGGTTGACTGAGGATTATGATGATGATACAGACACTCTATCTGCGACAGAGAACGCAGGATAGGAGGATGATGAAGGACAATGACATGTACAGTATACATGTAGGCGTATGCCTATCCCATAGTTTCACTCATTTGAAAACGGAGCTAATAAACCATGAAATGTATATTTTTTGTGTGTTTCTTAATGTGTGGTACCCACCTTTAGTCACAAGGTGTGTGCCAAGTGGATGCTCCCCATGGAGTTGTCCACTGAGCATGGGAACATGCAATTATTTACACCAATGTGTTGTCCGACACTTTAAAACTTTTCTGATGGAAGTCTAAGGAAGCGCACGTACACGGCAGCTATAGGGCAGAGCAAAGTCAGAACAAAAGTTATACATCATTATATGAGTATATTCAAATTATTCATTTATGTTTGTTTTAAAATGTCTTATCATGAGGCATTCATTCAGTCCTATTTAGCCAGAGCAAATTCATAATTCCATCCGTGTAACACTGCGAGCGGCCTCGTACGCATACACTCAATGCTGTCTGTCGCCAGTGTAACATGATAGCCCCTCCTCACTAGTGCAATGTGAGTCTTCGCATGTTTAAATGCAGCCTAGCATTGCTTAAAGCCGGTCCTAAATGTTCAACTCGTTGAAACTCCAGTGTAACATGATAGCCCCTCCTCACTAGTGCAATGTGAGTCTTCGCATGTTTAAATGCAGCCTAGCATTGCTTAAAGCCGGTCCTAAATGTTCAACTCGTTGAAACTCGTTATTGTATGGCAATACTGTCTAGTTAGTCTAGCTCAGGGCAGTGCATGAACAGTTTCTGATAAAACGTATAACAGACTTGCGCCAGTCTACCCAAGACTTGTCGGCGCTAATATGTGGCGGATAGTGAGAGATACACAGATGTGTATTTTCATCTCATGTGGTTTGGTGGTTGATTCATTCCATACAATCACAAACATATGAGGTTTGGGTTTTACATGTCAGTATCATCCTTGAATTCGCATCTCCCGCACTGGATACACTGGTCTAGTATGAAACAAACATGTTGGCATTCCCAGGCAGGATACCATAAGGATACGGAAAGTAACCATGGCACAGCGGTGCGTCATTTTGATTCGTTTAAACATGTAGTACGGCAAATGTGTCCTTAAACCGGCGAACTATTTACATCTATATGTGTTTCATCTCTGGATGTGAATGGATCCAAACAAACCACAGCAGGCAGAAAATATAACATGGGAGAGAACAATTTGAGGAGATATCATATGACCACTTGGCTGAGTGAGCTCTCTCGGCAGTACGCTATGAGTGCACCATGCCTCAACGGCGCGCGCACTTTGAGATATGCGACAGAAAAGGTGATTGAGTATGTAAACATGGTATACAGACAAGTGATTATTGTCAGCGGAGTTCAAATGAAAACCGGATGAAACTGGTTTGTAAACCAGTAAGTATTGATACTTGCTGATTGGTCCAAAAGAATGGGGTGATGCCATGGCGTGATGTGTCATGCCGGTACCCACGGGGCCAACACCACGGTGTTCAGTGAAAATGAGGTCACGCAGGTGTTTGATGACGTCACTTTCGTTCATTTAAGCCTGTATACAACACCTCTGTACTTTGGACAAGATTCCAGTCTCCACATTTGTTAAATTAGTCTAAGTCAGGTGAGTGAATACTATCCACAATGTTCGTGAAAAGTAATGGATCACCATTTCTCGGCCCACGTAGTTGCTAAGACGAAGGTTTAATCCGTTAGCCTTTATCTAAATATGGGGTAATTGCCATTATTTTCATCTCCTGGTTCGTCAATGATTGTACAATCAAACTCGTCATTAAAAAGGTTCGCTACATACACCTCGTGAGTTGCTTTTATATGAACGGAATATGTGTCAGGGTGTCGGATATACCATCGGCTACTCCGTTTCTTTCGGGACATTTTCACTTTCGGTTTGACAAAATATCTCCCGCTCAGCTGGCCAAATTGAACATATATTACAGAGGAGCGTAAATATGGCCATTGTCTTCATGTCATTTCTGGACTGTGCAATATTCGTACTTGCTCTACACACATGAGACGTAGTAAAATACACTTGAAATCAAGCAGGATTTATATTGCGTATCGTACTCACGGGAGCTCTCTTTCGCAGTTGCAAGTTGTCGTGTTGCTAAAATAGCACTGACGAGTTGTAATGTTTGTGTGACAACGACGCTAGTCACGCGCTGGGCAATAGTGTATGGAGGGCTATTGCAATTGCACTGAGATAAAAAAAAAAACTTCCGTGTCTCACTACAAACCTGCCTGTGCGTTGCTTGGTCGTTGATTGTCACTCGTTTACAAGGACCACAAGTGTAACCGCCTTTATTGAATGGTTGGCTGGTTGGTTGTTGTTAACACCGCATATACCAAAACATGAGTCTCATTACACCATTCAGACAATGACACGCTTTTCAGCCGATCCGAATTTTCTCGTGTGAAAGTGAAACTAGACACCACAAACAACTCTGGTTACACTGCATTCCTTGTTTCATAAGGAAATGTTTTTCCAAATGAATTTTAATTTGAAACTTTAATAACACAGTATTTCTATATTTTATGTTGAGGTTCAGGCAGCATACCTTAACTAATGAATTACGGACTGCCCCTGTTTGGTGGGGTCTTAAAATTGTTCACGTAGGATCTGGCTCACTGGTTACACATGTTATGTATTTTTGGGGCGCTTATTCGGTTTATTTCTGTAACACACAAAGAGATTGATACAATATGAGTTCCGTACCAGACTGGGTAAAGTTTTCTAGCGCAGAGCCGAGTTTTGAGATTTCCCCGTTTTTCAGGTTTCCGTTTGAGAAATGGCTGTACGACAGAGGAAGGAATAGAAGGAGCGTAGTGTTGCCAAATACAAGTGCTTAGGCACATCAAATCATACTGATTAATATTTATGTATCCAGTTAAATGAATTCTGTACTGGTTACCGCACTCAGTTCCGTCATAGGTCGGAACCCAGTAATCAGGAAACGAGAATGTTCTGTAGTATTCCAACATTATGGTAGTGGTCTGTAAACAATCGTGTCTGGACCAGACAATCCAGTGATCACCATCAGGAGCATCAAGTGTTTTCTCTATCATATAATAAAACCGAGGAGAAGTGTTTTCTCTATCATATATACCGTCAATGATGGGTAATTACAATGTAGATGAAGCTACATAACAATAACTGAAGCGCACGTAAAATCTAATTAGTGTTGATAATTTAACCCCTCCACCTTCGTCGGCCCGATGGTCTTGTGGTAGAGTGTCTGCCTACGGATGAGAGAATTGCGGTTCCAATTCAGCTTCGGAAAACTTTTGAATTTTAATAAAGTGTAATCATAAACGATATTTTTCAAACACCCATGTATCATTTAAATGTTGATGTTCATGTAAAGTTAGGAAAAAGTAAACCGTGGGAAGCGGTCTTACTAACGAAAAGTAAAACCTGTCCCTCCAAAACAAAAAAACCTCTAACAAGAGACGACCTAATGTATAGTGAGAAGCTCACTTTAGGTTTATATGATCAGTTCTAACCCGGATCCTCACACGGCGCCTCTTACGAGAAACATGGGTTGCTGGAGACATGTTTTAATCCGGATCTCACACGGTGCCTCTTACGAGAAACATGGGTTGCTGGAGACATGTTTTAACCCGGATCTCACACGGTGCCTCTTACGAGAAACATGGGTTGCTGGAGACATGTTTTAACCCAGATCTCACACGGTGCCTCTTACGAGAAACATGGGTTGCTGGAGACATGTTTTAATCCGGATCTCACACGGTGCCTCTTACGAGAAACATGGGTTGCTGGAGACATGTTTTAACCCAGATCTCACACGGTGCCTCTTACGAGAAACATGGGTTGCTGGAGACATGTTTTAATCCGGATCTCACACGGTGCCTCTTACGAGAAACATGGGTTGCTGGAGACCAATTCTAACCCGGTTCTCCACAGAACGCCTCTTACAGCATGCATCTGTTGCTGAAGACCAATTCTAACCCGGATCTCCACAGAACGCCTCTTACAGCAAGCATCTGTTGCTGAAGACCAATTCTAACCCGGATCTCCACAGAACGCCTCTTACAGCAAGCATCTGTTGCTGAAGATCATTTCTAGCCCACATCAACTCAAGGCGCCTCTTACGGCAAGCACGGGTTGCTAACGACCAGTTCTAACAAGCATTATCACAGGGCGCCTCTTACGAGAAACATGAATTGCTGAAGTCAGCTGACTCGTTTATGCACTACCACCCAGAGTCTGAGATGAAGGTGGAAAGATCCATCGAGAGCACAAGTCGTACTTTCACAATACAAATGTGTACAACAGTGTACAGTTACACGAGTGAATGTGTTTAGTTTTACGCCGCTTTTAACTCTATTCCAGCAATATCACGGTGGGGGACACCAGAAACTGGCTTCACACATTAATATTGTACCCACGTGGGGAATCGAACCTGGGTCCAAACCACAAGTGAACTCTTTAACCACTGGGCTACCCCATCTACCCATAAACGAGAAAGAGAACGGGGTACATTTAAGTGTAATGTTTTCAGTTATATTTTAATTATTTGTTTCTTACTATATTTTCTGCGTGTATACTTCTCGTTTGTTTATGTGTTTGTCTCTTCTGTATGATAATATTATGATGTAATGATGGTTGCCAATCATTTATTTTTAAAATGTCCAAAGTATGTCCGCTGCCAGTTTTAATTTGATACAAGGATTTGAATCCAAAGAGTTGGTTTAGATAATAACACCATTCAGCACAGAAGAATTAGTCTGCCACGAATTGTAAATGAAAATATTTTAGTCATGTCTATACATTGATTGTGCTTAGGAAACGTTTCAATTAATGTGTAACATGTCTTACCCTTTTCATTGACCAATACATGTATTTTGTCATGTAATTGTCGGAAGTTGATTTTGATTAATTTAATAACCTGAGCCTAATCACTTTCAATACAGAACAAAATGGTCATACAATAAAGTCAAAGTAGAGAACGATTCTGACTAAACAAAACGAAATAAAATCATCGCTTTTGATATGTGTTGTTGCTGTTGTTGTTGTTGTTGTTGTTGTTGTTGTTGTTGTTGTTGTTTGACACACACAAACAGAATATGTTACTATGATAGCATCACCATAGCAACTTTGCGGTGTGAAACATGCGAAAAACACTGGCGCCATTTATTTCACAGTTTGGTCCTCTGACGTTCATTATGACGCATGAGGAGAGAGTATAAAACAAGTATACCCTGTCAGAATGGTCAATGCTGACACCCTTTGATGTAGAATCATCAGCCTGTTCAAGCAGAAGCTTTGGACTAAACATGGAGGAATACCAGGGGTTTACAGTACTTGACCTCTACTGTGGTACAGCAGAGTGCGAGGAAGATCTTCCTGAGGACAAAACACCAGGAAGAAGAACAAAGTCCAGTAAGAAGTCAGCGAACAGACGACGACGATCGAGAACAAATCTTGAAACAGAAAAAAAGTCAAACACCTCGAAGATCAGTCCCAGACCTTCCCGAACATCCTTGGAAAAGTGCATTGACGACAAAACTCAACCCCAAAGGCAAAGACGGCCCAGTATTTGCAGACCACCCATCGGGATAATAATGTCTCGGAAGATCTCGCAAACGACGGGAGTTTGTCTGAAATCCGCCACAGGTCAAGGTCAGATATCCAGTTGTGCGTTTTGTTAGGACGCCAAACCGATGGAGGAAAAGGATTCAATTCGGTGTGTGGGTCGGTTTTCCAAGACGGTTTTGCTGATTTTTCAGTTACTTTCACAGAGACTTAATATGTGTATACTTCTTTATATTACAGTAATATTTGTGAAAGTGTTTTTGTGAGGTTTGGGCAGTGAGGTGCCCTAGTGATTAAATTTTATATCGCAACACCGATGACTATGTGCACCAGGCCATACTGACACCTGTCAGACAGAGAATAGTGAGCACGAGCGTTTTAGGCGCATCGCAAAAATTGTCTACTGCCAGTTCCAGGTTGAAATAATTTCCTATAGCCCTGTATACGTATATTTTCAAAATGGTTATGCTTTTGTGAATATTTGCACTACTTTGCTTTCAGATTTAATGTGCATTTTGAACATATTTGTGCTGTCAAGCAATTAATTTGTCAAACTGATTGTCCGATGAAATATATTTGTTCTACTGTTGTCCATGGTTACGCAACTATCATTATCCTATATATACAAATTGTGTGAGTGGTTATACATACTTGTGTCCCAGGGAATACTTACTTTTTCAGTGCATGTTATCAGTAACATTTCATTTTCATTTCCATTCAAGTTTGTCTTGAAAGCCAAGTGACGTTTCTCCGCTATCAGTCGAGACTGGTTGAACTCTGCTATTGCCCGGCAACATTCATAATAAATGTATTCCTTATATTTTCTGAAGAAAAGATAAATGGAAATATGTGTCCGTTTGTATTCATTTAGTCAATAGTAATGATGTATGTAAAATACGTTGTTTTAATTTGTTTAGTTTTTTTCTTGTATTTCTTATCCCATAATTATGTGACTTTAAATGCTAGGAAACGAGTTTAGCGACTTGGTTGCTTACCGCCCTAGTTCATAGTGCCTCATACAGTTTATTCGCATTCCAGTGAAAATCCGGGATCTGACTGATCTTCAGTACCCCATGCTTGACCAATGAGGTGACTGACGTGGTCGGATGATCTGCTTAGATGACTTTGTTGACACGTCATCGTATCACGTCCTGCTCAGCTTGACCTGAGCGAATCTACATATGCAAAACCCGGGAGGTCAAATGGCACAAGCGGCAGATCGAATTAACTTTATTAAATAGGGGAGCAGAGAATGTTGTCAACATGTCGTTCGTGCAAAGCATGCACACATCGGAAACATTAAACATCTGTAGCTTGTCTTTAAAGAAAGTTAGGACATTGTTGACGATTTCCCGATTCTGAGATGTCTAACGGCGACCTTGTCTCGGTTGTTCCGACGTATTGACAGTCAGCTGACAATGGTGCACCCCTCACAATAATAGACCCAACCAGTTGTGACACGGTCATGCAATGCATTAGTACTCACTTGACCAGGTCAAACTGAACAAGCTGTACGTGTGCTAATAGATTGATACCCGTGTTGTTTATCAATGTATTGTCTGGTCCAGACGCATGTCTGCCAAAACAGGCGAATAACGGGATCGGGTCGGCAGGCTCGCTGAACTGGTTGACACATGTCATCGTATCCCAATTACGTAGATAAGTGCTCATGACATTGATCACGGGATTGTCTGGCCCATACTCGATTGTTTCCATTTTGCAGCAGGGATACTACTGATTGTTGTATTAAACAAAAGCAAAAGAAAAAATATTTCTTTCTTAGTGTACTCTTAGACCCGTGAAGGTCCCAGGGTAGAATTGGCCTTCAGCAACCCATGCTTGCCATAAAAGACGACTGTGCTTGGTATGAGAGACGACTAATGGGATCGGATGGTCAGGCTCGCTGACTTGGTTGACTCCTTTCATCATACCCGATGCTCGTGCTGTTGGTCACTGGATTGTCTGGTCCAGACTCGATTATTTCCAGACCACCGCCTTATAACTAGAATATTGCTGGGTATGGCATAAAACTAAACAGACTTTTTATTTCATTTCTGGGACATTCAATCTTGGTCTTTGACAATAACATTACATTTCGCTTCCGGAATAGATAGAAAAGGTAGGGACGTAGCGTAGGCAACAGCAATAATAGTGTGTTAAGTCCGTAAATTCGTTTTTAATGTTTATGTAATAAATATCCTCAAATGGAGGGAGGACACAGACGCATGAGCCAAGTGTAAGTAAACGCACGTAGTCATTTTCTTGTCCAGCATGGAGTTACAACAGAATTTCAGTTGATATAACACATATCTGCAATGTTTTGTTGTTGTTGCTGCTGCTAAGGTTGCAGAGTACAACTGCACGTTTTCAAAGATTTATAGCAAACGCGGGTTGTCCAATTTAATTGAAACACTTGGGATATAGATATACCCTTATATCTTAGGTCCTTTACTTTCCCGTTATTTGCATGATTACCGTTATAACTTAAGGTACTCGTAGCTCTTGTACCTGGCATACTGTAACAAATGCTACGAGGAAAGTTACGAGATCTTAGGCTTACGAGAGTTTTGTGAAACGGGGCTAGAGCTGACCCCACTAACGGGATCGGGTGGTCAGGCCCGCTGACTGGGTCGACACATATCACCGTGTCCAGGTTGATCAGATCGATGTTCATGATGAAAGTTCAACCCTGGATTGTTTGATCCAGAGCCGATGACTTACAGACCACTTTGGTGCATATTGCTGGGATATTAGAATATTACAGGGTGTGGCGTAAAACTAAACTCACTCTTTCATGTCATACAAGCGTTATGTATGGCTGCTGGTGGGAACACAACCAAGACCCATGAAAATCAAGAATTGGTCTTCAGCAGCTAGCCTATGCTCGTCGTCATTCGTAACTACTCGTCTCTTTCCGTGACCTTTCCGTGAACGCCACCCGGCTTGCCGGAATAACACGAGTAGCTACGAATGTGATTGTCGTAAGAGGCGACTGGGAGATCGAAGTTTGACTGACATGTCATCGTATACCGAATGTGTATGATGTCAGTCACTGCATTGTCTGGTCTAGATTCAGTTTTTTGCAGACCGCGGTCATATAGCTGGAGCATTAATTGTTCACTGCGTCTTTCAGGAGCCAAGAAATACACACACGTTCAGTTGTGTTCAAAGGATTCACATCTCCAAAAATTAGCATCTGAATTAGGCGAGTAGCAGGCCATTATTTTCGTATGTTTAAACTGTTTGAGAGGCATTCTAGAAGTTGCTGAGATAAAGATGACAAGAATTTTTTATGGATGATCAACTTCTTTATTGCAGGGTAGCGACGTTTCGGTATAGATTCTTATACCGTTTTCAAGCGTGTGGGGAATGGCAGGGGGAGTACAATATATATACAGCAGAGATGAGCATGTGATGACAATACAACAATGACAGGATTAACAATAACTATTTGAGGTAACAATACATTAGAGAAGTGTTGAGGTAAGCTGATTAAGGACTGAAGCCAGTGGGGGGGGGGGGGGGGGGGGGGTAAGAGGGTGAGTTGACAGAAGCCAGAGTGAGGGTACGGCGGGTACGGGCATCATCTCTACCCTCACCCGCCGTGCCCTAAACCTATCCTCTGTCTCTCCTCAACCCGAACTAAACCATCTCAAGCATGTCTTCACCCAACTAAACAACTACCCTCCCCAACTTGTTAACCGTGTCATTAACTCCACTGTCAACCCACCTCCCAAACCCACTACTACCAAGCCTGATCCCGCTCCCATACGCATCTCACTACCATACACCGGCAAAACATCACACCACATCAGTCGCCTACTCAAGCAACAAGCAGGCATTGACACCTACTTTACAACAGGAACACCCCTCAAAACAATCATTAAGGCCAACGGTAGGAAACACAGTACACAACAACAACACCCTAAAGGCGTCATCTACAACATCAGCTGCAGCTGCGGCAGCAACTACATTGGGGAAACATCCAGACCACTCAACATACGCATTAAAGAACACAAAACCTCCACAAACAAAGGTGACACAAAATCAGCCATTTCGGAACACATCACCAAATTTCCTGACCACAACATCAACTGGGACACTGTCACAACACTTGCTAGCAACAAACATGACTTCAAACAACGCAAACTTGCTGAAGCAGTACAAATCCGCAGACACAACCCAACAATCAACAGGGATCAAGGCGTCTTTGTCTCTCCGGCATTCAACTGCATCATTAACACTAATTAATCCACTCAACCCACTCTGGCTCCCAGTCTTAATTTATCCACTCAACTCACCCTGGCTTCCACCAATTAATCCACTCATCTCACTCTGGCTTCTGTCAACTCACCCTCTTAGCTTTTTCGTAAAGATTACTGCGCGCGTATTACAACGCTATACAAACTAGCTAAGACGATCGTATCTATCAAACTTTAACTAGATACTTAGCAAACAAGATCGCTTTGTGGAAGGGGGTTTCAGTCAAAATGTATACACTGCCTTCGAAAAGAATGGCCCGTTTTGACTACTCTGGCCAATATTTAGCGCTGGTCTGCTTTGGCGTGTCGATAGAAAGAGTTAGCTCCCTTACAGGAAATGCATTCAAATTACCTCCCTTTTCTCATCCACATTTGTTTTGAGCTTAGTCATTTTCTACGGCGTTGTAAGTAATTTGTAACAGTGATCATGACTACAAATTACAAGATTGTTGCGGAGGACCCACAATTTTCACAAGAGCTTGCAAGTGCTGGGTCGAAATTGGTTGTAGCAGATTTCTTCGCAACGTGGTAAGCTGACGAGTGAAACAAACTCCAAATGATGTTGCATTTCGTTTGAAACATTGGGTTTCTGCACGAAGGCAGAGATTTTCCCCTCCAGAATGTGAATGGTTTCACGGTAAACTAGCAATCTCTAACTTTTGTCCTCGGGAAAAATTACTCACCATAATCCAATGTTCACGCTGTGTCAACATAAGATATCATGTGGTAACCTCATTTAATCGGTCAGCATATAAGACGATTCGAAACTAAAATAATCAGTTCGTACCTACAATTGTCAAAATATATATGCATGTATGGTTTTAAGCATTTGTAGGTGACCCAGATTTAGATACCTACGTTTCGATGACTCGTACTTCATATTTTGGCTGATTCCTACCCACATTTGAATGTCCACTACCCATTTGTTTTTTCTTTTTGTTTTTTTTTTTTTGGACACCATGGACCAGTGTTTTAGTGACCGGAAAGAAAGTCACAGGATAAAAAGTCACAGGATAAAAAGCCACAATTTGGGCTTGGAATAAAAGTCACAGGAAAAGAAAAGTCACAATCAGCACCCCCTAAGTAATCAAAGGAAATACAGCACATTTGAAGGAATTGCATCTTAAAATTGAGTCTCATAAGGGATCAGTATTTTAATTCCCAAACTATGAGGGATCTTTTTAAAGGGGCACTGATGCGGAGCAATTTCCGTGGACTGGTGTAAACTTTTGTTATTGTTTTTCTCCCGTGCGTACCCGGAAGATATCCCAGAATTCGTGACTGGTTCGTGACCTCTGCTGCGCATTCCGTAAGCGCAATTAATAGTTTAATTATAGACAGATCAACTTAGGTGAAGTCATTTTTACTTCATAAGAAATGTATTATGAAAACAAATGAAACACTTTGAAGGTTAATTATCTGCCAGTGGTAGAAATGGTAAAAAACTATTAGGACGGAAAAATAACGAAGCCAATGTACGTCTCTATATTTTGTCTCATAACCCTAATTGGTTTATTGTCATATTTGTATGATTCTGAAAATTAATGAAAGAACACACGATCTGCTTATACTCATAGTAAATTTCTAACATAACAGCAACATTTATACATTGTATAGATTGCCAATGTGGATCCTATTTCACACACATATGCGATCTAGTGTGTGTTTTCTGTCATACAGATTCTGCTGAATGCTACAACAAATAAATTAAAACAAAATGCAAATAATGAATGTAAAACAGACTAATTTTATAGCAACAATGTCAGGCTACTACCTTGTTCAGGAATGTATCCATCAATATCCACGTAAAAGAAATCGTATTCCATTCATCTGCAGCTGCTAAATAATCCTGCTCTGTGTCGCGTGTCTTACAACTGTCTCATTTGCGAAAAAGTAACACATCGTTTCACGTCTTTCGTTGGTGAAAACCAGATAAACCTCTCATTGGTCTCCCAAGATTGCACACCTGGCAACTAATTGTATGATGTCCACTATTCTAAGTAATTTAGTTAACCAATAATGAGCAATCAATCAACGCAAGGGTGGTTAATTCTTTGAAGGGA
This sequence comes from Haliotis asinina, assembly GCF_037392515.1. Taxonomy (NCBI): domain Eukaryota; kingdom Metazoa; phylum Mollusca; class Gastropoda; order Lepetellida; family Haliotidae; genus Haliotis; species Haliotis asinina. Next base: position 25,378,736 of record NC_090292.1, read on the forward strand.
GGATGTTGTTTTTGCACTCACTCTTTACGACAGGGTGTAGTCATCTACACACACTGCCTTTAAACAAATCCGCTAGAAGATAAAAGTAATTAATCAATCAGTGTGTTATCGGTTAATCCTTTGATCGATGTTTGTTTTTGTAACTCAGCTGATAAACCCTCTTGCATCACTTACATGCACATATTACATAACATACAATACATTTGCCATTACAGACCTTAATTTATAATGTTGAGTATTTACTCCAGACAGGAGAAATGCCAAATGGGAACCTTTGTTGAGTAACCGAAGTGGTGCTACTACTAATTATACCTGTTATAAATTCATTAATTGACCATCCAGAGAATGATGACAAATAACACGTGTAGGTTTACACCATCAAACGCGAGTTACAGCAAGGAGGATGTAATCTCTGTGTCGCATGCAGCCTGCAAACACTTATGGGCCGAAACTGTTTTGAGGATACCAACGGAATTTCGTTACATAAGGAATACACACAGGCATTTGCTGTGTACTTGGGTATGTAGGTGAAATAAGGGTTTTTTTACGTAAGAAAATTTTCAGATTTCTCTACCAAAGGCAAAGTCATCGTTTTTTGTTTACGAATTCAAATAAATCAACTGTGTGTTTTTATTATCATAAATAATAAACCATTGTAGCTACCATAGCTACCAAAATTTACGTATGATATTTGCTATCACAGCTGAATCAACACTCAAAACTACCTATATATAAAGCTTTGCAATCTTCCGTACTGAAACAAATGGCTTGATACGTGCCTGTAGACATCATATTTTCATGTAACATGATTAAATATCGAGGTTAAAAACACAGAAATAGGATCAAATTGGATCAGTAACTATACCATCCAAGCATCCGAAAAGAACTACACTGCTGGGATATTTGGTTACGATCAGACAAGGAATACCATGGATATTTTTGAACAAATGGCATATGATGGGCATCCGGCCTCCTGACTGTTTAGGTGAAGAAATTCTGCTAATATGGACAGGAGCCCAGTTCCTTTGTCCGTCACGGTCGAAGGAGCGGGCGCTGACCAATTTGCGGTTTGGTTTCGTATTTCGACCGTTGGCGAGAAACATTATTCGCTCCGCATCAGTGCCCCTTTAATGACACAAGTTCTCATTTAATCATTACATTTTTAAAAGAATTAGATTTACTAACTGAATTGTAAATAGATAACTGTTTTATTATTGGAAGTTTAAATTGGTAAGTGTGCTTGCTAGTGGCTGTATCCTCGAAGGGGGTTGAAGTACTGTAAAATTATTGTCCTCCAGAGAGGGCACATAAGTCCACAAACATTCAATGTAAATTCTAAATTTCCAGGTTTTTAATTGTAGAATAAGTGTCTTTTTATTGTATGGCTAGATTTCACAAATTGCTGACGGCTGAGGGGATGATGTAAATCCATCTAGGGTCAATGCAGGTAGCAAAAGTACTGTAAGTCCCCATGGTCCATAGTATGGTGATCTACCTCCAGTTGTTAGCACTCTATAGCCCATTTTTATATTGTATTGTCCTCTGTAGATAAATTGTTTTAGGTATAGTTACTAGTTTTACATTCTTGTCTGTGATATTCTAGTTGATTTACTGTTCTTTGTTGACAGGTTTTAATAATACACATATATTCCATTTCAGTGTTATGTCCTCGTCACGATATGGCTGAAATATTGCCGATGTGACATTAAATATTAACTCACTCACTCACTCAAAATCGAGTCAAATGTTCACAAACGCAGCCTACTCACGGAACAGTTGCAGTGATATCGCTAGTTTAGCGGCAAGAACATAAACACAATGCCCCTATCAGAAGCAAATGTTGGTAATACTGGAAACACTCTCTACTAGCTCTGCTTCATAATAATTGCGAACTTTAATAGCTTCATTCTGAGCAGATATAAGAAAGTGACTTGTCCTGACAAATTTTCCACTTGCCCTGATTTTATGACACTGTCATGATGATGTAATTAGGAAAGAATACATCAGCATGGTACTTCATGTTAATGTTTACTGGACTATGTATTGAAAAGTGATTAAGAGCAATGAAAGATAGCTCTTCTTCATTATCATTGCAAAATTCAATAAATACATTTTGAGCAGATATGAAATTAAATCCTATTTTCAGTTTGCAACCATATTTGGAAGTTATCTAGTAGCCCACAGACAAGTAAGATACCATTATTTGAATTTTAATTGCCTGAAATGAAAACTGACTTGTCACAGGCGTTGGGCAATGGGATTTTTAACCCCCTGAACAGATATACAAGTAGTTTGTGTACAGATAATCACAGGTAAGTCAGAATCTAATAAGATACAAAATTTGTTTAGTGCCCTACATGCTTTAGAAACTACAACAGTCTAAGTTGAATGTATCTTCATTGAGTACAGATTCGCTGATTGTTAAAAGTAGATGTCATCCAGTTGTTTAGGTACAAATGAGTAGGGGTTGTAGTGCCTTGTACATCATTCAGGTATGAGTTTGCTAAAACTATGAATCATTGATGATTTGCAGTGTTCCGTTCCCAATGAGCATACCAGTAACATTACGTCCTATGGAAATTAACTCTACACTCCCTGGCAATGTTTGCTATTCTTTAATTTTGCCTGTTGGCCTGCAGGCCCTGAATGAAATCTGCATGCCCATTTTGTCAGACCGTAAAATCAAAATAGACAACACTTTATATTATGAACATTTCCAGAAAGTTTCTGCAAAATCAATTACTGAAGCCTATGATGCAGAGGAAAGTTTTTATTTGTTAAAGACGGGTGATGACATTCCTATGAAAGTACCAGGAAGTGAAACTGTATCATGAATGATTCTAGAACGTTAGTATAGCAACAGAGTATGTGAAAGATTCTAGTTGCGAAAAAGACAGATAATTTAGTGCAGGTCACAAGGGCATGCAAACAGTTGAAACTGCCATCCTTATCCAATAACAACCGGCACTGGGCCAGCCATTACTTTGAAACGCTGCTCCCTAGGCCTGTGAATGACAAAACACAACATTCCCCTGGAACAGTTTATGTAGAAGTCTAAACACCTTGCATGGACCTCACATTTTATACGCGATTCATTAAATTAATACATGAATTGTTCTCTCAGCCTCTGAGTTAGAGCATGATTTATCAATCTACCAAGGTAAGATGAGGTAAGATATTATTAGTGATTATGGTGCTGATCAGAAAGGCCCTAAATTCATTTATGCTTTCAAGGACCCAGTTGCCTTTATTTGTCTTGAGTTGAAAGGGACCAAAATTTAACCAAGCTTGTTCAAGAATGATTTAACAGTAACCTGATACATAAAACTAACCTGTAATCACATGGTAATGACAATAAGTGTTAAGTAATACCTGTTGAACTTGAAAAGTGAAACTTGACTAACACAGTGATGTAACAGAGACGGTAGTGCCACATTTGACTAACCAGTAAGGCAAGTGTGTGAGTGAGATGTGCCGTATACCGCTTTTAGCAGTATTCCATAGTGACACTTAAGCCAAACGGGACACCAGATACGGGCTTCACACGATGTTCCCATGTGGGGATTGAACCTAGGTCTTCAGCATGATGAGTAAGCACTTCAAAAACTAGTCCACTCCTACGATCCTGTTTTATATGTATTTCTATGAGGTCTTAAATTGTCGATAGGCAATTCATAATAATCTTTACTAAGCCTGTGCCATAGTCCTCGCTGACTTCAGTTCAGCTGGAGTAAGTGAGTGAGTTCAGTTTTACGCCACATTCAGCAATATTCCAGCTATATGGCGGCCGGCTGTAAATATTCGAGTCTGGACCAGACATTCCAGTGATCAATAGCATGAGCATCGATCTGTGCAATTGGGAACTGATAACATGTGCCAGTGAGATTGACCTCCCGGTACCAGGATTCACCTCTTACGTCAAGCACAGTCGCCTTATGTGGCAAGCATGGGTTGCTATCCCGGGACCTTCGCGGGTCAGTTCACTTGGAGGGGTGGTAGGGTAGTGTTGGTTGAAGCTCTGGTGTTATTCCAAAGACCCGGATACAAGTTACAATGTGTGATTCCCCTACATGTAGAATGTGTGAAGCCCATTTCTGTTGTTCCCAGCTGTGATGTTGCAGGAATATTCCTGAAAGTGGCTAAAAGCACAGGCGTTTAGCATAATGAGAGAACACTTTAACCAGTAAGATACTTCACCTCCCTGTAGAAATGTAAATTATTGAAATTTGAATCTCAGTGTGCTTTATAGGATATTCTGTTGGGTGATTGTGAGATATATTTTTTTTGACCAGGACAATGAAATTCAACAATTCTTTGCAATCTTGATAGTACTCAGGAAATCCTGCTTCAAGTTTACCAGTTTACATTTTGTTTACTGTTTTATTAAACATTATATTGAAGTGATAATTCTAGCGATGTTAAGCTGGAGCATGAAATGGTAAGGGCACACCTATTTTTACAAAATAACAGTTTACGCAGCTAAATTAAATTTGGGTTACCCATGGCACCCTGTGAAATAATCTTTTTTCTGTCCCTGTGTTGGCCTTTTTTACATTTTTCCATCTACAACATTTTTGTGTACATAGTATGAGTTGTAACTTGTTCAGGATACTATGTCCTTCAAATGTTGATTGGGTGATGCTAAATAGTAAATGTTAACTCACTCACTCATTAAAATATATTGATTGATGAAATGAACGAAAAATACTCTCAGTATCACATGTTTGAGATAGGGGATGGGTCGAGTAATTCACAGGGTTGTGGGGTATCCTAGCTGTAAAAGTGTTTACCTGTCACACCGAAGCCCGGGTTCTATCCCCCACATTGGTACAACAGGTAAAGTCCATTTCTGGTGTCCCCTGCTGTGTGTCCCCTTTCTGGTATTGCTGGAATATTTCTAAACCCTGCTTGAAACCTCACTCACTCAAACACTCGCACAAACACTCACTCAACCACTCTCTGTTACAGGTGTGGGCCATGTCAAAGGATAGCGCCAGTATTTGAAGAGCTCAGTACCAAGTACCCAAATGCAATCTTCCTAAAAATTGATGTTGATCATTGTCAGGTAAGCAAGAGCAAAATGTCGGTTCAGGATTAACCATTTACTGGCTTAAAATGAGGTTTCATATGTTCTTGATTATATGCAATAAAAAACTTATCGTCAGGACATGTTGTACAAATACAAAGAAAATTGGCTCTCATGGTGGCCGGAAACAATATTCATTTGCATCCAAATAGACACCTCACTTATACCGAGATAATCAGTGCTTAAAATAGTACATTGGAGGTGGGTTATACCAAAATCGATAAAGATCTGGGTTAGAGTTAGACTAAATCAGTGCTTGTCATAAGAGGCAACTAACGGGGTCAGATGGTGAGGCTATCTGACTTGGTTGACACATGTCATTGTGTCCCAGTTGCACTGGTCATTCATGTTGATCACTGAATTGTTATTAATGTTAAACCAAACCAGTTTCATCATTCTCTCTCATTTCACTGGATCCAATGAAGGTCTGGTTTAGAATAGGTTCAGCAGCCCATGCTTGCCACAAAAGGCGACTATGCTTGTCGTAAGAGGCAACTAATGTGGTCGGGAGGTCAGGTTCCCAGACTTGGTTGACACATGTCATTGGTTCCCCTTTGTGCAGATCGATGCTCATGCTGTTGATCACTGGATTGTCTGGTCCATATTTGATTATTTACATTCATCATATAGCCAGAAAATTGCTGAGTGCGGCATTAATTGACAAACCAATGATCCCTGTAAACGAGTGAAATACAGACAACCAAGCACACATAGGTTAGTAGTTAGCTTAGGCAGGTAGGGGCATAAACATCAAGCCAAAAAATCATTCTTATACATTTTTTTTTGGCATCAAGATAACATGTAAAATAACGAAATATGGTTAAACATGTTCAAAATCCTATTACACCAAAGTTGATTGGGCAATCAATCAGAAAGTCAGTTGTCTGAAAGTCAGTTAACTCATCATTTGTCTGTATTGTGCACATAGGTAGAGGTAGATTCAAACTGGCACAAGCCAGTGAGGATATTGACCTCAAAATGTTGCTAGCACTTCAGACACCTTACTGTCTTGAATAATTCATGATGATTTATAGGCAGTAAAACAGGGCACATGAGAATTGTTAGTATTCATTTCACAAATTACTTGGGTTTTGCTTTTAACCAGTGTTGAATGTCTTGGGCCATACTCTGGCACTTCAGAACTGACCAATGACGTTACTGCTTACGATTTAGATAGTTATTTGTAACAATGTTCATTTGACTATTTGTTTATGATTTTGAAAATGATATTGTCGCAAAAATTAGCATGTCGGGATATGGTAAACATAATAAGCTCCTAAATTAAAACTAGTCAAGTGGGCCAGCTTCAGCAACTTTTGACAGGTCCAAACAAAGGTCTACTTGCATTTTGCTGACGGGCACGCAGTTATTTCGAGTACTGCTTACACAAAAGGTTTATGTTGATACCGTTGCTTCAAAATTTGTTAATATATTAACAAACATATGTAAATACAAATATTCCAAACAAAACTGTAGTGATTCGTCCAAATGATGTTAGACCCGTGAGGGTTCGGGGTAGAATAACCCGTGCTTGCCATAAAAGGTGACTATGCTTGTTGTGAGAGGCGACTAACCTGATCAGTGGTCACTCGCCAGTTGCACAGATCGGTGCTCATGCTGTTGATCACTGGATTGTCTGGTCCAGACTTGATTATTTTCAGGCTGCTGTCATATAGCTGGAATATTGCTGAGTGTGGCGTAAAACTTCACTCACTCACCCACTCACTCACTCACTCACTCACTCACTCACTCACTCACTCACTCACTCACTCACTCACTCACTCACTCACTCACTCACTCACTCACTCACTCACTACCAAACCAGGTAGTTATTTCAAAACTTGATTGTACAGGAAACAGCTCAGTCACAAGGCATTTCCGCCATGCCAACGTTCTTGTTCTACCGCAACAAGGTGAAGATCGACAGTCAGAAGGGAGCAGACCCAAAGGTGTTGGAAGAGAAGATTAAAAAGTGGTATGGCGAAGAGGACGAGGGAGAAGAGGAGGTTGTCGTCAAAGGACATGTGAGTTTAGACAAAAAAAAAACATATTTATTCTTTGTGCCAGGGCAGATAAAGGTTATTTAGAGAGAGGGGTGAACACTATTGAGAAAAGTTGGGGTGCACAATTCACTTTCACTAGAGTTTCAATGCACATTTAACAACAAAATCTCAGGACAAAAGGGGACAGGATGGTGTGGGGGGTGGGATTGCTAACCTGTGTGTGTCCTTAATAAAGATCTTGGTTACAATTGGTCGTCATGCTTGTTGTAATCACCAACTAATGGGATTATATGTTCAGGCTTGTTTATTTGGTTGATGCATACCATAGTATCCCAACTTTAAGACACAAGTTCATGATGTTAATCACTGGATTGACTGGTCTTGATTTGTTATTTACAGAGTGCCATCATAAAGCTGGAATCAGCTTTCAGAATAATGGCGGCCTGGAGCTCTAGTGCCGGTTGTTATTGTATCTGACCGGCAGTTTCAAATGTTTGCAGACCCTTCTAGCCTTCAGTGAATTAGTGAAGAACCCTGTTTTGGGGTTCTGTAGTATTAGAGGAAGAGCCCTGTTTTGGATTCTGTAGGTCGAAGGAAGAGGTCTGTTTTGCGGTTCTGTGGTATTGGAGGGAGGGACCTGTTTGGGGTTCTGTAGAATTGTATTCTACACAGTTGTCTTCAGTACAGTTGTACATTGTTGTATTCTACACAGTTGTATTCAGCTGGGTTTTATTCTACACTCTTCTATGCTATACAGGTGTATTCTACACAGTTGTATTCGGTGCAGCTGTACATTTTTGTGTTCTACACAGTTGTATTATGCACAGTTGTATTATACACAGTTGTGTTCAACACAGTTTTATTTAGCTCAGTTGTATTCTACACGGTTGTACTCTGTTGTATTCTACACATTTGTATTCAGCACAGTTGTACACACTGTTCTTGTGTTCTAGATGGATCTTTCCACTTTCATCTCCAAATCTGGTTGCGAGTGCCTGAACGAGTCAGATGACCACCCACTCGCCCATGCCCTTTCACAGAAAGGAGGATACTTGGAGTCAGATGTTGATGAACAGGTACTGGTGTAATCTTTAGTCACAATCTTGCCTTTGTTAGCTTCTGATGACATATTCAGTAATTTTTTACATTGCCTTAGCCCAAATTTGTTTGTTTATTTGCTCATGTGTTTGTTTATTTGTTCATGTGTTTGTTCATTTCTTGCATTATAATCGGTCATCTTGGGTGACAGCCCCATCCAGTTAATGCCAAACACAGATAAAACCTGCATATATGATACAGTGTAAAGTGAAAATATGCTTAACAAACAAATGTTGCATCGCTTCTGATACAAATAACTAATTAAAACCACAAAGTTCAGTGCTACAGTAGGTAATAAATGTAAATAAAATGATTTCTTATTTCAACGTGATTTCAAAAGTACACTCATTACATACATGAAACACACATCTATTTCTGAAGATAAAGGTATGTCACTTAGCTGGATCATTCATTTACATAAAGCTGTCTCATTTGCACAGAACCTGGTTAAATTTGATTTGTATTTCTCTGGTATAAAAATGTTAACATTTCAGTTATTCCTCCATTAATGTACCTCTCCCGCAGTACATGTCATACAGTATAAAGGGCTACATACCTATCATAGTGAGTCAATACATGTTCATCTCGTGGAGTCATTTACGTATCACAAATCAAAAGTGTGTCTATTAACATATGTCATGTTGACAAACTCTTCTGCTTGTTAAACCATGCTCGTCGTAAGAGGCTACTAACTTGATTGGATGGTCAGGTTCCCAGACTTGGTTGGTGCATGTAATCCATTCCCCTTTGTGCAGATCGATGCTTTTGCTGCTAATCACTGGATTGTCTGGTCCAGACTCAGTTATTTACAAACTATTAATGCCACCGTAGCACTGGAATATTGCTGAGTGTGGCGTAAAAGTAAACTCCCTCACTCTTTTCTTTGAAAATATGTTTGAAAATATGTCTAGATGGAACCCTGGATAATATTTAGCTGACCTGATAATTGCCCAGTGTTAGTATGTATGAATGCTGCCCACTGGCTCTTGCCATTGTGAGTGAAAGGGCCCCAGGTTGCCTGCGGTCAGGTGTAGTGTGATGTGGTTACCGTTAAGCATGTGAAAGTGTTATGAGAAAAGTGTGTACAGCTACATGCTGAATCAATTTCATCACCATGCACTGCACGTGCACTAGCCTGCATCTGCTCCACCTTTCACAAACCAAATGGGTTTACTCATTGCTGTACAATACCACCTTCTCATGAAAGCTTCCTTTGCACCAGTCCAACTTATCCTTGTTTGCCAGTGCATTTAATCATTTCTTGATTTGGTCATTCATGTTTGATGCCATATTCAGTAATCTTTGGTAACAGATTTGCACATATTTATTTGAAAGGCACTTGCGAAATTTGAACTTTTGTCTTATTCACTCATCCATACAAAGTGCTGATTCTTTCACCATGTCTTCTGCAGCTTATTATAAGTCTGGCCTTCTCTCAGCCAGTGAAGCTCCACTCTCTCAAGGTTAACGGGCCACCAGGTAGGAAGTCCTTGATTGACTCTCATCTTCTGCTATCAGAAAATATCAGTAAATCAGACCAAATTATGGTAGAATCTGTAATTACTGACGAGATCTGGTAGAATCAGGTCGTATTCATCTTATTCACAATAAGGACAAGATATGATAAGGGTGGTTTTTGGCCCACTAACAGAATTGCTGAAAACATGTTATTTGTTTAGAGACAAGTTAGCTTTGCATAAAAATGCTATATTTTATATGTTCTGAGGTGTAATTTTACTGCAGAGGGGCCCAAAATGGGTTTTATCAGTTTCCATGGAAAATAACAAGACGTCTGAAATATCAGTGTGCCATAATGGCTTATTTACTACTGTTATTTTATTTACGTATAAATTACAGCAATTTTACAACAGGTAGTCAGTCTGCTGAAAAACATGTCAATGTCGATCATGTTTTAACCTCAAGGGGCCCAATTAGGGTTGCAAAACATTGTTGATTCAATTACTTGCCAATTGTGTCCCCAAAACTCAGTCATTATCCACAGCATTTTTTGCAAATGTAATCCATGGGTCCATTGTACAACATGTAAGCATGATAACAATCATGTTGGACTAAGAATCACAGGGGCCTGTTTTGGGTGAAGCTTCATTTTGGGCACAGCCTCATTCTAACTAGTAAGTGTTACAAGTCAGCATTTACAACCAGTTTTAGCAAATATACAGTTAACATCTCAATCATCATATGTTATTACAATAGCCAACCATGTTGCACTAAAAATCGCAGGTCTTGACCTCAAAGAGGCCCATTTCGGGTGAAATTTCATTGTCAGCACAGGTTCATATTAACACCATGCACATGTTAAAGTCAGTATTCAAAAGACTTCACAGAGTAATTATCCACAACGTATCCATTTTAGAGATAAAACATCCACTATTACTCTTCATTCACACAGTCATCAATCTCAGTATCTGATTCACTCTCAAGAACTGCAGTAATCAAAATTGTATAAACCTAAAGTAGATCAAAATGTATAAAATATGAATTTAAAATATTGGGAACAAAGGCAACTAGACCGACTTGAAAAGATGAATGGTCAGTGTCTTAAGAAAAGATTTACATGATGTTAATTAAAGCTTGTTTCACCAGTGTTGTAACATAGATTACCAAGCTTAAGAAAAAAATTACAATATTTGGATTTGATGTGAAACAGTTTAGTTAAACATTGTAGACTTGACAAACAAACTTTGAAAAATAGAAAGACAGGTTACATGGATTTGAACCTGCATGTCTGATAACAATAAAAACCCCAACAGTCCACTATTGCAACCATTAGGCTACATATTTCTTTGCCTCCCACTGTGAATTTAAGCTTATATATTACACTTTACAACTATGTATGACTTGACGTCTGCTGGTGTTCATCATCTGCTAGACCTTGATACAATGTTCTTATTCTAGCTAAAAAAATCCTTTTCATACAGTTAAGTGTAGTCATTTCAGTTAAATGAAACATCAAGGTACATAAGTTCTTGGAAAATGCATATGTTTATGCATGGCAATCCTGTTGAATGACAGTGTTATTTTGACAGTGACAGGTGACTCAAAGGTGTTTGATACACAGATGATAGAAAAACTATGATCAAATTCTTACATAATAACATAGATTCTCACCTTTACAGTACTGCTTGATCATATTTTGAAAATCTTCAGATATCTTCTTACTTTTCTAGCAGAGACCAACAACCAAACACAAATGTTTACCTCTCATAAATCAGCCCTGTGAATGCCTTATGATATTGAAAATTTTAATAACGATGTTTGATATGTGTATTTTAGAGCATAAAACCATCCAAATTATAATGTATCATGGCACAGATGTGTAAATGTGATTGATTGTTTTTAAAGATGTTAGTTTAAGCCAATGTTTATTTTTTGACATGTTGTATGGGGCAATTTCATGAACCGAAAAAAATGTACTTTTTTAAAAATTTTGATGTGAGCAAAAGCATGACCCACCACAATTTTTTAGGTGTGCATTCTAATTTACTCTCTTCATCTGTGGTGAAAAAATTGGGATGGGTCACGCTTTTGCTCACACTTTTCTATCACTCTGAAAATCAGAAAATGTAGGTTTCTAGAAGATATTGTAAAATATGTCAACTTTGAGGTCTTCAAAGAGGAAAACTAACAACACCAAAAACATAAAAACGCACTTGGCGGTAACTTCAACAATTAATTTAGCTGCTTTTATGCTAAAATTATCGTGTTGGAAAATTTTGATAATCATGACATGTTGTGGGCCAATAAGGGCCTCTATCATACTTTGTCCTTTGTTGTACAGAGTGGCATCCCGTGGCACAAGCTGCGATTATAATGATTAGATGTGAAAATTCGGCTTCATTTGTATTTTTAAGTTTTTGGGTTTGACAAGCGTATGCATCGATTTCATAGGTATGTATAATGTCTGGGACCTGCAGAACTCCTAACTTTTTTAACACACTGACTGACATGCAGTCGTCTCCAGGTAGTAACAAAGAACGCCAGGAGACTTTTGTAACTTCTGCCTATTTTCCCAGCATGTAAAAACTGATATAGCTATGAGAATATTGTAATGGCAAATTTGACCAGAACTGATACTGCAAGTATACGTGTGATTTTCTACTTCTAGGTATGCAGGCTAAATACTAAAATCACAAAGACTCTCTGACATCACAAAGTTTCCATTGTTGAATTCACAAAGTCTCCACTCTCACTGTAACCGAGTTCCCTAACAGTGGAAATGCGGGATCACATTTCTTTGTAAAAAAGTGACCTGAAGAAAGTAACTCATCCTTGTCTTTTTTTTCCTGTAACTCTCTTTCCTGCATTTTACATATGTATTTACTTTTGTTTTTGTGTTCATCAATAATAGACAGGATTTCAAATTTATTTTATTTATTTTTGAAAGCCCCTTGCCACAGGGCAAGTAACTTTAAGAAAATAACTTGTCCTGACTAATTTTTCACTTGCCCAGATTTTGTGACACAGTCATGATGATGTAATTTTGGAAAGAATAAATCAGCAAATATTTGATGTTAATGTATACTGGACTATGTATCGAAAAGTGATTAAGGACAGTGAAAGATAGATCTGCTTCATTCACATTGCAAAATTCAGTGGCTACATTTTGAGCAGATATGAAATGAAATCCAAGTTTTTAAACCCCTGTGAAACACCTTGTTCCTTAAATAAAATGGTTGAAATCCAAGAGGTCTCATTTTTTTGTGTATCACTTCTAAATGCCATCCAAAGACTCCATCATTAAATCCAACTGAAGTGATCCATGTTAGTTTTTAAATGTGATATCTTTTCCAGAAAATGCACCCAAAACAATAAAACTGTTCATCAACCAGCCTACAACACTTGACTTTGATGGTGCCGACAGTATGGAACCTGTACAGAAGTTTATGTAAGTTATAAAGAGGTCAAGCATGGATTCTACTGCTAGACACATATTAGATGATCCCGCGCACTAAACGCATTTGTGACAAGAGAGGCGGTACAACGAACTGGGCGAGTACACTTGGCTGCTACAGGTAGCTTGACGATTATGCACGTGCAAAACATGCTAACCGTGACATGAAATCAACACCGCATATTCCTTCGATTGATAAGACTGCAATTTCAGGCATAAGATACTGATATTCCACACTTACCTTTAGTTAAGACGAAGACAAGTAGATGATTGGGGTATTGACAAGCATTTTAGATATTCAACAATTTTGTTAAAAAAAACCCAGGAAAATGTCATTTGCTTTGTGAAATGGATCGGTGGTCCTAAACATATTTGCTCAGTATATTGTGTTGATTCAATTCGTTGGGATTGTACCTGTTCCCAAATCGAGTGTGCTATAACAATTTATGCATGAAACACACGGGGAAAATGAACTTCTCGATATTTATTGGACAACCTGTCTCCCTCTTGTTTCAAGTGGAGCGTTCCCAAGTATGCAAATTGGGGCATTTGTCAGGTCGTGGATCATCTTATATGTGTTTACCAGTAGACAACAAGGGGATAAAAGGGAGGTCACTCTAATTTACTGAAGACCACAAACATTTGACATTTATGAAAGTTGTTTCTGTTGCTGCCTGTTATAGTCATCAGAAAAATATATCAACTGCCACAGAAAAGAATATTTTACATTAGATTGGTGATTTCCTTTCAGGGTTTTAGGGGTTTTTTTTGTTTTTTATTGAGTCTGACCTAAATGATACATACAGCAGTTAGTTCTCATTGCAGTATGGCTTTGTGGGTGGTGGTGTTGATGCATCACGGTTCACTCTCCGGTAGTTGACTGTAAAACAATGGTCATCATCATCATCATCATCATCATCATCATCATCATCATCAAAGGTCTTAAGAGGCGACTAACGGGATCAGGTGGTCAAGCTTGCTGACGTGATTGACACATGTCATCAGGTTCCCAATTGCGCATATCGATGCTCATGTTGTTGATCACTGGATTGTCTGATCCAGACTCAATTATTTACAGGCCACCACCATAATATAGCTGGAATATTGCTGAGTGTGGCGTAAAACTAAACTCAATCAATCACTCATCATCTAGGGAATTCACTCTCCAATATTTGACTAACAATGGGTGTCTTTTATTTTCCAGACTCACACCTGACGATGTCAAGGAAGGTGCTCTTGTCCAGCTTCGCTATGTAAAATTCCAGAATGTACAGAATATCACAGTAAGAGTTCTTGTTCTATTGCTTCACCCGTGAAGATCAGGGTTAGAACTGATCTTCATTAACCCATGTTTGTAGTAGAAGGTGACTGTAGTCCATTTGGCTCAGAAACGGACCAATGAATTGCAATATTTTTGCAGAATTTTGGTCCTAAAAATAAACAAGTTGTTTAAGAAGGTATCGCTAAACTACTGACACAGTTCACTATTATTTATGAGGGAGGAGTTCCGAGAAGGGGACAGCCAGGTGTTCGAAAAAGCTTTTAGACGGTACAGCACAGGTTAATGAATAAATGATTTTCTCGGCAATTTGGCACATGCTTCTTGATCACCTGGCTGTCCCTTTCTCTGCACTCCTCCGTCATAATAAACGGTGAAATGTCTCAATATTTAAATGATAGTTTGTTAGCAACATTTTCTCATTTTAAGGACAAATGTCATCATTTGTTGATACAAGTCATCGTATCACATTTACCTAGATTGATGCTGTTAATCACTCAATTGTCTGGTCCGGACTTCATTATTTACAGGCCGGCACCATATAGCTGGAATATTGCTGAGTGTGGCATTTAAGCAACTAGCGCCAACCAAATTTCCCATAAACTGGTATAGCAGTACAACAGCATTTGAAGTACCTGCCTACCTGGCCACGCAGGACAGAGTATTTTCAACATGGACTGTCAGATTCTCAAATTCACTTGTTGGGTTCAAATTTAGACATGTATGTGAAGATATTTTGTGGGCAGGTAAATTTTGGTCAGGGCCTGCAAATATAAAATCTAACCAGCCCTGTGGTCTGGCTGAAAATTTTGAGCATTTCATACCTTTGTTCCAGGGTAGATAAGGGATGCCTTTTTAGTTTACTTGAGATTTTTAAGATATTTGACCACCAGTATACGCACGAAAGCAAACTCTTTTATCTTGAAAATAAAGCTGGTAAATATCACTTTATGTTTTCTTTGAGTGGCATTTTGGAAGGCAGGAAGTACAATATATACAAGCTTAAAAATAATGGTTGACAAGCTGTCCAAGGTGCCAGGATAGTGATTGAGCCCACCTGTGACCGAGTGTAAAAACCTTTTAGTCAACTTTGTGTGCAGAATCTTTCCATGTTTTCACAACCCCTTGTGTACAGTACACAACCCTGTGCACATAAAACAACCCACAAATCCATTGGTATATGACCGACAGCTGGTACAGTAAACTTGAACTAAGTATTGTGACTATGTGCCCCAGGCCACCTAGCTTTGAATGGGTACCTTGTAAAGATGATTAAGCTGCAGTGACTTGGTTAGCCAAGTGGCTGCAAGAGTTGTATGATCCCAGGGGAGTTGAGAATTGTAATATGATGTGCCATTGAGATTGACATCCATTTATTGAGGGAAGAAATTATAAGCACTTTCAGCAATGATAATAAAAATCCCATAATAATGTGTCAGATGACATGAAAAGTGTGTGACTCAAATTGCTGCAAATTACTGCAAGGTGAATTACTTTTGGGGACTGGAAACCTTTGATATGGCACCATTCCACTTAAGATTTAAAGGAAAAGAGAAATGCATTGTTTGAGATATGATAAATATATAAGTATGCACTGTATTGCAAAGTTTACAACCCTTTGTCGAATGTGTATTTTGCAATACAGGACTACATTCAACCAATAGTCTCACTGAATCTGTTTTTGCAGTTTTTCATCAAAGACAACCTTGGCGATGCTGAAACAACACAGATTGACTACCTGGGAGTGATAGGAAGTCCAGTCCAGGCCACCAACATGTCTGACTTCAAACGGGTAAATACAAGGGTTGAGTCAGTGTGGTTTTACATGACATTCCATGAATTGAAGTTCATATCTGAAAGGACTGACCATGACTTTATCTTTGAGACACTGATGTTGTTGATGGAAGTCTAGGAATTCACTTCAAATATGTAAGGAAGAATAGGTTTTCTGGGAACTTTAATCTTTCAGTTTGCGCAGGCCGATTGTATATCTTGTTTTACAGATTTTTGTCCTCATAACCCTAAAGGCAGGTGGGGAAAAAAGAATGAAAAAGTCGCAAGTCAACGTAATATTCCTTAAAGACAGTATTTTACATTTGACAATTTATAGAGCGACTTTTGACAATTTTGGTAACAAAATAGTGAATATTTCAATGAAAGATTGCCAAACAACTTTTTTTATTTTTAGGACATAAGTTCTGTAAAAAACTCACAAAGTTGATCAGATGTTTTGATTATGATCAGTGTTTCATTGAGTATTATACCTGTAGAGTTTGCGAGCCTCAGAGCTAGGATTGAATCCTTTGCAAAGAAATTGGTATCAGTCAAATGTTTGATATTGCCAGTATACCAAAAGAAGTTCCTCGCTTGGTCTTGTCATTTCATTATGGGGCCAGTCTTGTAGCTCAGTGGTTGAAGTGTTTGCCTCTCATGGTTTGATCCCCTACATGGGTTCAATCTGTGAAGCCAATTTCTGTTGTCCCCTGCTATGATGTTACTTAAATATTGCTAAAAGCGGCATAAAACTAATTGCTAAAAGTGGCATCAGACTAAACTCAGTCACTTTGTTAGATTTAGTGGTCATATAGTTGGTCTTGATGACATTTTGCAGCTTGAACTGTTGCTCATAATATCAATCTTGGGATTGTCTGGATTGTTGGAGCGATATTGAGTCTATTACATTAGCCACAAGGTCAGAGCCTAAGTCGAGGGGAATTTCTCCTGGTCATCATGTGCATGTAAAATAATCTCATACCAGTCTAGGGCCAGTGTAGTAGCCTAGTGATTAAAGTGTTCACACATCACACTTAAAACATGGGTTTGATTCCCCACAAAGGTGAAGTCCATTTCTGATGTTCCCCACCATGATATTGCAAGAATATTGTCTAAAGCAGCATAAAACCATACTTATTCACTCACACTAGTCTGTAGGCTGAAATCTATTTAAACACTCAGGCTATTTCTTAGAAAGTGTTTGACAGTGACTGACCCTGTATATGCAGATCCTACTTCATACTTATGTAACTATATTATCTTCCATGGTGGTGGGAGGGACACCTGTGAAAATCCACAAATGATCTTCAGTTACCCAAGCTTGTTGTGTGTATTCTGTCAAGTTGATTTGGCGATTGGGGTTGACTGAATATGTTCTGATATAGCTGATTTGTTGTCGGATTTCTTTGATGATTCCTGGTGCCCATGAAGATCCACAACTGATCTTCAGTAGCCTATGCTTGTTGTAAAAGGTGACTGACATGTTTGCATGGTCAGAGTCACCAACTTGGGTGACCACTTGTTATACTATCCCAGTTGCGTAGATCAATGCTCATGCTGTTGATCACCAGATTGCCTGGTCATTTACAGTCCGCCTCCAAATAGCTGGAATACTGCTGAGGATAGTGTTAAACAACAAATAAAAGACCTAAAACTTTCAACACTGTGAACTTGAAGTCCAAATCTCTGGTATCAATGAACAAAATCAGAAGTGCTTGTACATCTAAACATGTTTCTTGTACATCTAAAAATGTTTTGAAACATGTAGAATATGAAATCTTATGTCCGACAATTGTTTTCAGGTTGCTGGCAAGAAAGGCGAGAGCCACTGAACAAGTCAATGCAGAGTTGATGAATTATCTCCCGAGGATTGAAATATTATGGACATGACATGTGAAGCAACATGGTAACTTGACAAGTACATGGACGTGTTGATACAGCTTCAGGAATTCTTCATGTACCTTCCCTGCAGCTGAAATTCACTGAGTGCATCAAATGGCAGTAAAAGTTCCAAGTTTGAATATATGATTTCCCATTTCCTCAGAATGTACATAAATAAGAACCATAAACATATCCCAATTTTAAAATTATCCCATTTTTTTCTGCCACAATAATATCACCTTTTCATTTATTTTGCCAATACTAAGTAAAGATTCATTAAGTGCAGACCAGCTGAAGTTGGTTGTCAACATTTTGGGTAACAGGTTTTAAAATACGTCCTGCAAATCTACATTCCTAGTTTTGAACTATTTTGATACAGTCCCAATTAAACATAATTCTCCTTTTAACTTAGACTAAATTATCAAAAACGGTTTGTAGAATGTTCGCACAATTCGATGTCCAGTTACCGCAACACTGTGTTAATTACTAGCTAAGTACGTGTTCTACTTAAAAGAAGATATGTTCATATTATGATACTTAATGTCTGGGGTGGGGGGAGGAGGGGAGGCTGCATGTTTAAGTAATACTAATTAACATTCATGACCTTTTTATTACTGCTACTTCTTCACTACAAGAGAGTCACTGTTGGTGTCCTCAAACAGTTCAGATATTTGTTTGACTATGTGAGCATTTTACGTGATGCATTTCTGTTACAGTTTTGATGTACTCGATTTCTCCAGGTACTTCACGTCAAGAAGCACTCTGATCTTTGTTAGACTGACTCTCTGTACATATTATTATCTCCATGTATTTTAACAGAAGTGTATGTCATTTGTAAATGATGAAGAAAGGAGGATGGAAGTTTGTATCTGTTGTTCTTGTAGTGGAAATGTGTGTGGCCTAGTCGTTAGAGTGCTTGCTCGTAACACTTAGAACCCCAGTTTGATTCACCAAATGGGAACAATGTGTGAAGCCCATTTCTTGTGCTCACCACCCTAATATTTCTTGAATATTGTTAAAATCAGGTTAAACGGGAACTTGCTCATTCAGACGTATGTGAAGATGGTTAAACTATGACCATCTAAGCAATCCAATGTGTTACAGTGAATAATCTGCCACGACAAAAGGTGTAAGAAATCCCCCATGAACCAACAAAATATACAAGTCTAAAATATTCAATAATATGTAATGACCAAAGAGCAAGATACAATGATTCACAATAAAGGTTTCTAGTACTATGCAGCTGAATCAAATCTAAAGGAATGGGTCACAAATATAATGTTTTAGAGTGAGAAACAGTCATACTGAATGTTACATGGCGACCGGTCAGTCTTGGATGTAGGTCGATCAGTTGAAGAGGCGGACAGATGTAGATAGGCCCAATAATGACACAACTCCAGTGTAACTCCGAGGGTAAGTTCGTGTGTGTCCCGTCAACACAACAACCAGCCTTTATATACACAGTCACTGATTCTTGAGCATTCCAGCGAAGTATGGAACCTTCGCAGTCGGAGCGTGACAAGCATGGATTGCTGAAGACAGTTCTAACCCAGAATAGGAATAGGAATACATGGATTACTGGAGATCCGTTCGAATCCAGAATTCCACGGGTTGGACATGCTATCAATTTGTGATCATGGATGCATATGCAAGTTCTCTTCAATTTTTTCAGCTATGTCAATGACCCGTGATTGTCGAGGTTAGAACTGGTCTTCAGGAACCTGTGCTTGTGGTGAGAAATGGCAAGGTTCCCTAGCTGCGTTGACGCACATCCCCCATCATCGAATCCCAGCTGCGTAGATCTTGATCACTAGATCGTCTGGTCCAGACTGGATTGTTTAGAGACCGCGGCAATATAGCTGGACTATTGCTCAGTCGTTAAGCAACTGACAAAGATTTTCGTCAACACCATACCCATGCTTGTGGGCGTTTCACAACAATGTTACACGTCAGGGATTACATCACTTCCGGTTCTACCCAACTTCCGGTTCTGCCTATCGTCCAATTCTACTTGGGTGATATGTTGGAATTTAAAACCGGTGTTACTCAAAAGTCACTCACTCGCTCATATTAAGCATTTATTTTTTCGTCTTAAATACCGCATCAAAATATCTTCAAAGATGAATAATGATATAAATATGATATATTGAATGATAAACCTGAACTGTTGCATAATTCCGCAAGGGGCAGTTGGGTAGGCAAGAGGTTAAAGCGTTCGCTCGTCATGCCGACGACTCGGATTCCATTCCATACATGTGTACCATGCATGGAGCCCATTTCTGCTGCTCCCTGCCGTGACATTGATGGAATGTTGGCAAAACTAATCTCACTCACTCACAGAAACACAAATCAGTTTACACTTCTTGTTTTGTTGCCAATATACATTGCAGCCCTTATCTAAGATACATTGTTTATTCTCTGGTTTGAAAACGTGTTGATAATGTTGAAATATTCCACGCCTGTGTTCCTGATAGAATTAAACATTCCAAGAAAGAGTTGATTGTTAAAGTCTTTTCCTACAACTGTTTTTTCACCATCCTGAACAATCAGTCATGAGTGAGTGAGAATAGTCTCACGACGCTTTTAGCAACATTCAAGAAATATCACAGCTGGGGACACCAGAAATCGGCCAGATCAAACACAACTGATGTAAAATAATCTAAGATGTGACTGCAAAACAACAAAGTTATTCCAAGGTTTAGTCAGAGCCGTTAGCAGTTATTACTGCTTGGTACTGGTTTCGACAGGTTTTGAGGTTAAAACTGTGTTGCAACCAAAATACATTATAATTTCGATGCAGCCCATATAACATAAAACTGGGAGGTAGTCAAAATCAAGTAAAACTGAGGTGCAACGAAACTGCATTGAAATTGAGATGCAACCCAAATCGAATACAATCGTGATACAACCGAATTCAGTATAGACTGTGATGCAAATTCTATTTAACCAGCATTGTAATCAAATTGAAATTATAAATTTTGGAGCAACAAACTTCATTCAAAATTCTAGCATGACATTGTGAGATACTCGATTCTGATTGGTTGACTGCTGCACGTGACCGTCCTTAGACCTAAATCAAAGGACCGCTAATTACACGTCGACCGCTTCACCTGCGTATGAATACATAGCACTCGCTGACCTTTTTGTTTGCAAACAAACATGTCGTTTGAATTAGACATAGGCGATTTTCACCTTGGTACCTTCTACGAGATATTCGGAGAAGAGGAATTTGATCTAAAACCGGAATAGTTCGATGACGACCTACTGGAATCAAGCGGTACAAATGAAATTCTTCAACAAGAGAATACGGGTACATCTTTCGGCACACATTGAGTGCCACTGAATTAACTCTAGATTCCACATAGAGCGGTGCCGGGTATTACACAACTGCTAACATCACATCACGCCTAAGTTAGTAATTCCCCCGATGTTTCATCAGTCGTAACACAAATAACTACACAAAACGAACCTCACAATATCTATATAGGCGGGGACGGAATTTTGTTCAGTGACGGCCGCTTGTTCGGTAATACCCGACACCGCTGTACAAAACAGTCGTACAAGACTACTGCATACGGTTGCCACTCCAAAACAAAGAACAAAACAGTATGAATTCAAATGAAAATGAAATTTATTTATCATCCTACAACAACGATTCATCGACAGCACAGAAACACCATTACTCAGCCATCCTTCACACACAGGAAGCCGATATCGCACTGTAGGTTAAACATAGACCATAGATATACACTCACGGCATATATATTAACAGAGTAAAGGCGCAGCAGCTGCCATATTGGATTGTCGTGCAGACATCGACATCGATTTCAAGCTGAAATGTACGCTAAGAATTCGGTGACATTCAAAACCATGCACACGTACCTCTCAATTATACATGTCCCCACACATCCTGCCTGATTTCCACGACATAACACCCATTTTATTAACTTTAACACGTCCTCAAACTCGAAAATCAAACCAAAACACCTCTGGGGTGAACGTTATCCCGCACTCGCAGCCTCTCGCTTGATCGCTGAAGCGAAGTATTTATAGAATCGGTAAACAAGACAGCATGGTTTGAGAGCGAAAAGATTTGGATGAGCTATGAATTTGACACCTGATCAGGTTACAACAACAACAACAACAACAAAAACAAAAAACAAAAAACGATTATTAAATTTCGCGCTAATGTAATGAATTTGTTCTGGAAAAAATAGTTCAGCGGACCAATGAAATGGATAGAATATATATATTCTACCTCGGGACCTTCACGGGTCTCGTTGAACAAATGCTTTACAGAGATCGATAATCGTTAACCAAATATTGACCGATAATCGATAAATATCTGAGACGTAACTTTGAGCAAATACGCCAGAAATCGGTATTGTCGATTACACAATTTTGATATCAATAACAGACCCGTGAAGGTCCCGGCGATCAGCAACCCATGCTTGCCATTAAAGGCGACTATGCTTGTCGTAAGAGGCGACTAACGGGATCGGGTGGTCAGGCTCGCTGACGTGGTTGACACATGTCATCGGTTCCCAACTGCGCAGATCGATGTTCATAGTGTTGATCACTGGATTGTCTGGTCCAGATTCGATTATTTACAGACCGCCGCCATATAGCTGGAATATTGCTGATTGCGGCGTAAAACTAAACTCACTCACTCACTTAGTACCTTGAACATTATCCCAAACCTACTGATCTGTGTAAATTTCAATTGCACCCAGTTAACTCATAGGCCCTCGTGTCATTGCGAGGATTACAGATTTTTCAAAAAACTATACAAATTTGAGATGACACCTTGACTTGAAACGCTTCACAATATTATATTACACTGTAATCTGGACCATTTTCCTACCCAGAGTTCCATGCGGCGAACCACAGGCCAGAAATCGTCACATCTTACACAGTTCAGTCAATATAATGTACAAATGTCATAACTGTTTTTGTGATGAATCTACACATCTAATTAAACACCTTTGTAAAAATGGTTCAGTTTCACTAAGAAATTATCCTAAAACTTTTAACACTATTTCGATTTGCGTAGCGACTCTTTGTTTACGTGGGTTGTACGGCTGCACGTGCTCTCATCGAAGCCTAATGGATAGCAAACGATGCAGCCGGTTTGAAATATAAATATGTATTGTCAAACCTTACTGAAGAAGGTTGTAGAAAAACATTTACGTAAAAGTGTAAAACATTATGAAAACCTCGTAGATGTCAGTCTCAGCATATTAATGAATGTGCGCATTTGTTTTCAAAAAAAAAAAAGAAAAGAAAAGTCTGGTCACGTGACATCCAAATTGGCCTGTGGCAGTGATGTAATGCTAAGTCATCGCTGCGCCGGAGTGTGAATCTCATTCACGTCGTTCAGCGACCCTGTACAACATTCGTTCAACGACCCTGCACAACATTCGTTCAACGACCCTGCACAACATTCGTTCAGCGACCCTGTACATCATTCGTTCAACGACCCTGCACAACATTCGTTCAACGACCCTGTACAACATTCGTTCAACGACTCTGGACAAGATTCGTTCAACGACCCTGCACAACATTCGTTCAACGACCCTGCACAACATTCGTTCAGCGACCCTGGACAACATTCGTTCAACGACCCTGGACAAGATTCGTTCAGCGACTCTGCACAACATTCGTTCAGCGACCCTGTACAACATTCGTTCAGCGACCCTGCACAACATTCGTTCAACGACCTTCGAATTACAAAAAGAAGCAGTGTTTTAATATCATATTTTATTTATTCACAAAAACTAACAGCTTTGCTTTTTCATAAAAATAAAACTAGTCAATGCCAAATGAAAGGAAGTAGGGTACACTAGGTTAAAGCGTTCGTTCTTCACAATGAAAATTCCGGTTCGATTCCCGGTAAAATATGTGCACCCAATTTCTGGTGCCCCACACCATCATATTACTGGAATATGGCTAAAAGAGGCGTAAAACTAAACTCACTCACTAGCTGCACATGAACAATGCAACGCATGCAAACAAAATCAAATCTGCAGAAGTACTTTAGCAAGCGTGGTAAATACATAATTTAATGAGGCGGGAATCAAACATAATACTATGAAATGTGTGAGGCGTATCCTGCCTCTGTCAGCCAGACCTCAAGATCAGACTCAAGCTCCCTGAAGGCAGCCATCTTGCTTCTTATTGACCTCACAGCTGTATCACGTAGTGCTGCATCGCCATCAGTGGCGTTCCGAAACATTCCTGACAACTGGAAATGGAAACACAAGTAATCATCCAGTTACCAGTATGCTTGGAGGTTCTCGATCAGATTCAGGTACAATGTCCAAAAAACATATACCTTACGTGCACGTGAAATAGCTTAGTTTCATTAGTCAGTGCCGCTTTAACACGTTTCTGTGTATCCCGTTCTAAAGCTTGACACGTATTAGATGATCCTGCGCAGTAAACTCGTTTGTGACAAGTAGGCGGGCAAGGAATGTAGACGAATACACTTGGTTGCTACAGGTACATGAGGTAGATCGAGGATTAAACACATGCGATACACGCTGACCGTGGGGGGAACTCAATGCCTCTTCTGTTGAACACGTGTCCAGTAGTATGATATAACAATCAAAACACGATTCGCACGAGGAAATTGAACTTTTCATTATTTAGACGACAACCTGTTTCTCTCTTGTTTCAAATGGAATGTTCTGTAAGGCGTTCCCATATACAAATGTATGCAAATTGGTGTAATTTTGTAAGGTCGTGGCTCATCTAAAACTTGTCAAGCAGTAGAGGGTGACAACTGGAAAAAATATTACCTGCTGCTACGGTGACCGCTAAACTCATCACCGAGAGGCTGTACCGCTAATAAATAATATTGTGCACGTTTTAAGTTAACTTAGTCTCAGTGTATTTCGTTACACTCCACCGCCTAGTAGAAGGTCGCGTCACGTAACCTTTGAACGACCAATGACCGTCCAATCAAACGCGAGACGGATAAATAGATTTAACCAATCAGACAACGGCTACTATTCTGGGATCGGAGGGACTTTCAAAATATTCAGGTCACTGACACAGATCTCTCCACAAACAAAATTCCATATATAACACAACTATTTGACCTGCAGTATATAGGGTTTGGGGTTTCTGTTGACATGGTTACCATTAGCTAATGTTCCCGCAAGATGACGTCCTTAAATATTGCCAGAAACACTATTTTCAGCGACTGTTTACTCACCGTGGTCATGGTTGTACGTACGACGTGTGCATCACCCGGAAGCGAGCGTACGCTAAATAGCATTCGGAATTGTTCGGGTATGAACCTTTTTTAGATAAAAAGTTCAAAAGCTATGTGCGAATGTCCACTTTCGCGATTTGGTAAGCTGTGTTCCGATTGGTCAGTCTCAAAGGTTACCTGACGCGACCTCCCATAAGGTTTTGTTAGACTCAGTAGTGGAGTGTAACGAAAAGTACTGAGGATAAGTTTACTTAGACTGGTAAACACTCCTCCATCGGGCAATACCAGAGATCGAGATAAGGCGCGTATTTGCGTACTTTACTCAATAAAAGTCACATTAAAACCATTAAATACAAATCTGGAGTACAGAAAACGCGTAAGAATCGCTTCAAACCCAATAGGTTCATAATACCTTGCGTACTTTACTCAAATGACTCAACTGGCTTATGTATGATTCGTCGTGGCGCACAAACTCTGAAACAGCATTAGCTGGTGGTAAGCGATGCTTACATACACTATTATAGCCGAAGTCACTGCCCGGAGTTTACTCTAATAGTCACATGACTTCCACGTTGAGTATTTAGAAATGGCTGTGAAATGTTTGGCAATATGGCAATTACTAAAATAAATTAGTCCATTGAGATGTATTTATATTTACATTTTTAGAAGAGTTAAGTACCCAGTAAGGATAAGAAAATCTATGTAAAAGTACTCAACTGATGTTATAGTGGGGTTATACAAGATGCTAGTTACTCCTCACAAGATGCAATTACTCATACATAAACAGATATGGGAGTAAATACCCAATGGCTTGAAAAATTATCTGGAGCTCTGGAATAGGGTCTGATGTATATACTTTTGCAGCAGACTGTATTACCCTCGCGAGAAGCACACGCCTTACAATGTGTCGTTATCTTGTTTGTTTCTTCAGGGTTTGTTTGTTCCAATATTTGGACCCGTGAACATCCGGGTTAGACATGTTCCTCTGCAACCCATGATTGTTGTAAATGGCGACTAACGGGATCGGATGGTCGTGCTTGTTGAAATGATGTGTAAACAGATTTGTAAAAATATTTGCATGCCTGTCTGTTGTTTAAAGCTGCATTCAGCAATATTCCGGCTGTATGGCCGTACTCTGTAAATATTTGAGTCTGAACCAGTCAATCCAGTCATGAGCATAGAAGTGAGCAGCCAGTAGTAGCAGTAGTAGTAGTAGCAGCAGCAGCAGCAATATTACAGCTGTATGACGGCGGTCTGTAAATAATCGAGTCTGGACCAGACAATCCAGTGATCAACAACATGAGCATCGATCTGCGCAATTGGGAACCAATGACATGTGCCAACCATGTCAGCAAGCCTGACCACCCGATCCCGTTAGTCGCCTTTTACGACAAGGACAGTCACCTTTTGTGGCAAGCATGGGTTGCTGAAGGCCTATTCTACCCCGGGACCTTCACGGGTAAGAAGAAGTAGTGGTAGTGGTAGTGGTAGTTGTAGTTGTAGTTGTAGTTGTAGTTGTAGTTGTAGTTGTAGTTGTAGCAGTAGCAGTAGCAGTAGCAGTATTAGTAGCAGTAGCAGCAGCAGTAGCAGTAGTAGTAGAGGTGGCGGTGGTGGTGGTAGTAGTAGTAGTAGTAGAGTAGCAGAAGCAGCAGCAGCAGCAGTAGTAGTAGTAGTAGTAGTAGAGGCAGCAGCAGCAGGGGTAGTATACTAACCTGTTGTATGAACACTTCTGATTTATGCAGATATTCAGCTCCAGCAAGAATGGGCCGCAAATTGTACTCATGCCTGTAAAGGAAATTAGCCCACCATAACTATCATGTTATTTTGTGATAAATTATGAACGGTCCCTAATTCATGGAGCCGTAATTCAATGAATTAAAGAAAAAGAGCATATTCTGATACATTTATTGACACTTTGCATCTTGCTGTATAGTTTCCGTTTGGACTGAATATTCGGAACCATGACTGTGATAACACGTAAATTGTCAGAAGCTAAAAGGCAGCCCATTTCGAGACTCCAACTAACATAGGGCTATCTCACAAGACCCGACTGACCCCGCGAGGCCATTCGTAACTACTCGCCTCTTTCCGTGACCTACATTCGTAACAACTCGCTTCCATCCGTGACCTACGAGAAGACTCGTACCTGTATAGTACGCCATTATTGCCAAGAATCGTGGCCAACCAATCAAATCGCGCGTAATTATATATCTTTATCATAATTACTTTGTTATTGATATTTGCGACATAAGAAAACTTAAATAAAGTGACGTTCGTCTTGAATTATGAATTAATATTTGGAAATTCAGGGTTATCTTTCCTTGGAAATAATCCCAGACTATTTTCAACTCCGTGCCCGTTTTCGCTTAGACAAGGCCCAGTCGTGGACATGACTGCGGGAGGGGTATGAGTCGCCATCCGGTTTGCCAGAATAATACGAGCACTTATGAAAACCCGCAAGGCTGCAAGATTGTGGATACTTGTTTGGCGCAGTTAGTTGCGCAGTTTTTGTTCCTTAGGCAACCGCGGCTACAATGGAGAGCCATTTCCTGCAGGACCGACAGGAATCGGCTGAAAGCATCAGGATACCCACCAAGTATATTAAACTGTCTATAGCCCATAGCAGCACGACTTTCCTGATGTAAACAATGTCTTCGCTGGAATATTGCATCATGGCGGACGGTTCACCTTTCTGATTAGAGTTTCATGGATCTGTCTCCTCTAATGCGGCGATATGTTTGGGATGATACACTAACAGAGAAAAAAAAAGGACCACAGGAAAATTTACTAGTTCTTTCAATATTTTCATCACCAGCTTTGAACTAAAGTAACACAATAAAGAGGTGTTCACTAATATACACACGAACATTAATTAAGCACCATCCATTTTCATGCTATAAGACTGTGTTTAACACAACACACTGGCCATTCATGATATGGAAACCAAACACATGGTTATAATTTCGTTAACTGGACCATCTAAAGTGTCAATCCATCAACTTCCAACACTGCTGCTACTTTTGGCTGTAATTTATTGACGGTCATATGGGGGCACTAAAAACGGTATCAATAATCATGTCCAAAACTATGGTCACACAGACAATGTCTCTGCTTCAACGTACACACACTTCTCAAAAAAAACCAAAAAAACGTTCACTGTTCAATCTTAAGCTAACAGTGATGGTGACATCAGTATTTGGAGTATCCTCCCCTCCCACGGATGCCGAAACCCGCCTCATGCTGCAAATCAAACGCAGAATGCGTATTACTGGAATCCTCTGCCATTCCTCATGAAGAGTCTGGGCTAATTCCTGTAGATTTTGAACAGGTTTCTCTCAGTTTACATGTATATTGAAACTCCTCTCATCGATCCCTCGGAACCACTACCAACATCGCCAAAGCTGCAGCAGAATTTCTGCATTTGTTCATAGCAGCATAGATGAATAGCAACTCTCTGCATTTGGTTGTTGCGCCAGCTAATTGCAAGATTGCAAGAAATGTATCATATCTGACTTCAGCTTGACATTCAGCTTCAGTGGACTTTCTGTTTTGACCTCTGAACATACGGGTTGTAATGTTTTTCGCAACCCATTCTTGTCATAAGAGGCGACTACCGGGATCGGGTGTTCAGTTATACTGACTTGGCTGACACATGTCAGTGCATCCCAACAAAAACGGCCCAACTAATGGCTTTACTAAGGGGCATAACTCTGCATAACGAATGTGCAGTGAATACTTTACTAAGAACGATAACTCTGCACAACGGCTACAGCAAAGGGTTTTACAACGGGAAACAACTCTGCATAAGGACTGCGGCGAATGGCTCTCCTGAAAGACATAACTCTGCATAACGACTGCAGCGAACGGCTCTACTAAGGGACATAACTCTGCAGAACGACTGCAACGAACGGCTTTACTAGGGGACATAACTCTGCATAACGAATGTGCAGTGAATACGCGTCAAAGGGACATAACTCAACTTGGCGACTATGCAGAGAATACTTTACTAAGAACGATAACTCTGCACAACGGCTGCAGCAAATGGTTCTACAACGGCAAACAACTCTGCATAAGAACTCTCCTGAAAGACATAACTCTGCACAACGACTGCAGCGAACGACTCTTCTAAGGGACATAACTCTGCATAACGACTGCAGCGAACGGCTCTACTAGAGGAGATAACTGAATAAAGACTGCAGCGACTGGCTCTATTAAAGGAGATAACTGCATAACGGCTGTGTAGCAAATATCTCTACTAGGGAACATAACTCTCCACAACGACTGTTAGTCTGCCTGTAAGGGGACTGTGAACATATCTGTCCAACTGATTCCCGAACTGCAGGGTTTTGCTAAGGGGCATAACTCTGCAAAACGACTGTGCAGCAAATGGCTCTAGTAAGGGACATAACTCTTCACAACGACTGTTAGTCTGCCTGTGAGGCGACTGTGCGACATATCTGCCCAACTGATGACAGGACTACACATGGTAATGTCAGACGACTGACGTGTCAGGATGTTCCTGGATGTACGTCCACACGGCGTCCCTGGCTCGGTGAGATCTGGTCAGGGTATACAAGATGGCGTCTCTCTGGCCCAGATCGGGCGTCCCGGGAGGGAGAAATCGCTCCAGCAACCTGGAACACCAACATTTCTGTGAGGTACGTACAGTTTTACTCCGCCTTTAGCTACATTCCAGCAATATCATGGCAAGAGACACCAGAGATGTGCTTCATGCGTTGTTCCCACATGGGGATCAGAACCAGTTGTTCGGCGTGACGAGCGAACGCTTGAACCACCACGCCAGCCCACCGCTTCTACATTAAGGGAGCATGTCGTATTGTCAGCACATCAGTGACACACAATACAGACTAAGGACAGAAAATGCAGATTTTCGAAGTTCTCTTAGCGCTGAGATAGTCGTAAGTGCCATACATTAACATTAACTTACCACTATCTTAGCGCTAAGGAGCTTCCAAAATCAAGTCCATGGTGTCAAGAACATATCAAAACTGATAAAATCCCTTTGTAAGGAGAGCCGTGAAGATCCGGACTAGAATCAATCTTTAGTAACCCACTGACGGAACCGGATAGTCGGGATGACTTGGTTGACACACGCCATAGTATCCCAGTTGCGTAGATCGATGGTCATGCTGCTGATCACTGGAATGTCTGGTCCAGACGCGATTATTTACTGACCGCCGCCATATAGCTGGAATATTGCTGAGTGCGGTGAAAACAAACAGCCAAAATTTCTTAAGGGTGTATGTAACACAAGGCATACCGTTCAATCATCGAAGGATCACTTGCACACCCCAGTGCCCGATCTAACGACTTCTTGTGGCGGGAGGGCAGTGACGTGTTGAGGGAAGCGTTGTACACGACGTCCCAGGCGTTTTGACCACCGTTCATGACGCCGTAACAGTACATCGTCGACCTGACGTCCGCCGACAGAGTGCTAGGAAATAAGACAGTATCCTAATTAAAATGTATTCAAATGCGTTTCCTTTGGATACACGTAGCCATATCAGCATGAGTGAGTGAGTTTAGTTTCACGCCGCACTTAGCAATATTCCAGCTATATGGCCGTTATCTGTAAATAATCGAGTCTGGACCAGAAACTCCAGTGATTAACAGCATGAACTTCGACCTGTGCAATTGCGAACCGACATGTGTCTACCAAGTCAGCGAGTCTGACCACCCGATCCCGTTAGTCGCCTCTTACGACAAGCATAGTCGCCTTTTATGGCCAGCATGGGTTGCTGAAGGCCTATTCTACCCCGGGACCTTCACGGGTACCATATCAGTACGTCTAACCTCAAAGCTCTAGCGGGGACAGGTAAAGGCAGTAAACATTATGTACATGTCGCTAAAACACAGCTATCCTTTACGGTACTGTGTGTGTGTGAGTGAGTGTGTGTTAGAGAGAGAGAGAGAGAGAGAGAGAGAGAGAGAAAGAAAGAGAGTTTGGGTTTACGCCGCTCTAAATAATATTCAAGCAACATGAAGACGGAGGCACCATAAATGGGTTTCACATATTGTTCACATGTGGGGAATCGAACCCTGGTCTTCGGCGTGATGTGCGAACGCTTTAACCACTGGGCTACCCCACCTTGGTGTAAGGAATATCATAGAAATAATGATTTCGTTGAATGCACGTGCATGTTACACGACAACAATATGGAAAACAGCCACGTCAGCTTCTTTACATCTAAGTACATAATAAACAAATCTGACTGGCTATATCCCCCCGCAACTCCGTTGTTGCGGTGGATAACAAATCAGACGGTGGCACTGACACACTGCTGGTAATGAAGCGCTCGGAAAATGTTCTCTGTTATCACACACATACATTGTTTGAGCTACATTTGTTTAAAATCTGAACACATTCCTTCCAACGAGTTGACACTCTCATTGAGCAGCTGTCAACACATACTTACACTAGACTGAACTTTGAGAATAACATAGACCATTCTTAATTTTTATGCATGTGACCTTTGACAGATATCAAAACGAGGTTATACCAGCGAAATCTGCGAACTGTGATGACGACGAAATCTGGAAGCGATTTGGCAGCTGTACCGTCACTCACGTTATCCTTCGTGGAGACTTACATTCAGATGAGCAGCAGAAGTGCCAACTGAACAAAGGTCACATGCATAAATATTAAGAATCGGTTATGTAGTTGCTGTATTTCAATTAAGGCATGTTGGGGTGCATTAAGTGATGGGACTGCGACCAGCTTGGGATAAGCATTGCAATAATTAGTCAGTCGTACGCAAATTTTCTTCACAAAACTAATTTTCTGGCAGATACGTTGCTTCACAAACATGAACATAGTCTCCTTGAATGTTTGGAGAGGTGAGGTATAATTCATTACTGTTAGATCTTACTATCCGGTAGATGCTATCGAGGGTGAATATTTCACAAGGGACTAGAACACACGTAGATTCGTTTTGGAAGTCAGACTGGTTTCCTTGGTATGTTGCGGTGCCGCTTCCCACAGTGAAGCGGCGGCGCAGCATACCCAGGAAACCGGTCTGTGTGGAACTGAGACTGGTATACAAACCGTTTCCCTTCGGTCCATTCAGTGAACACAACAGACGCGGCATCCAGACACGCCTGCAGCCTGTACCTACACGCCCACTCTGCTATCTGTTTCCTGTGTTGCCTGGAGGAGAAACAGAAATACTTCGCGGAGTCTGTTTCCAAATTATATACATTGTATATCTGACTGATTGAAAAGGAAGTAAGTTGCTGAAAAACAATTGCAACCAAGCGTAAATGATTGCATATGGTTTCACGCCGCTTTAAGCAATATCTCAGCAATATCATGGCGGTGACACCGAAATTGGTTTCACGCATTGTATCTATGAGGGAATCGAACCCGGGTCTCTGGCGTTGCGAGCGAACGCTTTAACCGCCTAGCT
The DNA here is from genome assembly GCF_037392515.1 of Haliotis asinina. NCBI lineage: Eukaryota > Metazoa > Mollusca > Gastropoda > Lepetellida > Haliotidae > Haliotis > Haliotis asinina. Next base: position 25,411,414 of record NC_090292.1, read on the forward strand.
ACCCCCACCGCCTACGCTCCAACCAGGAATCCCCATTGACGGAAAGCATTACATATCCATTGGAACGTCGTCTGTACTCGCCCACAGCCCGCAATGCTGGAAGGCTGCATTCAATCGGTCTTTCATGTAATGCTGAAAAGAGACAATGCTCGTAAATTTGATTATGAAATATTTCATTTAAATAATATATCGTCAAAACTAACGAACGTAACTCAACGCATCTAATTTCAGCGCCTTATAATGGATTTTTTTTCAAAACCAGAGCTTAATGAAAAAAACGCTGAAACATTTAATACTTTTTAAGGTTTCTATTGTATTAAGGGGTGGTAGATAAAGCGTTCGCTAATCATACCCAAGAACCGGGTTCTATGCCCTTCCGAGGCTCTGTATGGTAAAGATCAGTCCAAGTGTTCTTCTACTGGGGCAGTTTTGGAGTATTGCCTAACAACAGTGTAAAACAACACTCATTTACGGGTAGAACCAACGGGTAACCGCAGTGAGAAATACTCAGGAAATGACTAGGAAGTACATGTGTCAGTGAGGTGGGTGGGTGTGACGCATCTTTTGACAGTATTCCAGTAATATTACGGCGTGTCAGCTTAATGTGGGAAGGAAACCCGAAGTAATGCTCATCTCAGATGTTTATCACTTTGTGACACCCACGACCACGCTGACAAACCTATTTGGGTAAATCTGGGATTCGAACCCAGTGGATCCTGGATTCAGTAGGAGGAGTGAGTGAATATGGTGTTACGCCGTTTTAGCAACAGTAAAACAATATCTTGACGAGGGACGCCAGAAATGCGCGTCTGAAACTCTATCCATATGGGGAATCGAACCCGGGTCTTAAGTATGACCGGTAAAGCTGCTGACTGCTAGGCAACCCCACCGCCCCCGAGCAGGAGATAATCGCATTATATGAACGTGTCAAATGTAGATGTGTTACGTACAGTAACACATCAAGTTAAACTGTTAACTTGACACTTAACACAAGTTCAGCTAACCTCAAATGCGTCATACAATCGGGTCTGATCCAGTATATCATCAAGCTCCATGATCTCACGTAACGCCGTCAGCCAAGGGAGGTAATCCAGCTCGTCCTGCAGGTAAACTAGTGTACCCAGAGCAATCTTTACATCCAGTGTCCGTGATCTGAAATCAGATTGTTCACAATGTTCAAACTAATTCTAAGTGCTATTGTATGTTTTACATGTGTTGTCCTTTATGACTCTGATAGAACCGTAAATTATTATATTGTGTGACTGGTTAAGATGTGTGGGAAAACCTTCCTATGTGCGTAGATCGATGCTCATGTTGCCTGTCACTGGATTGTCTGGTCCATACTCGAGTATCTACAGATCTCTGCCATTTAGCTGGCATGAGTGGTGTGACGATTCATCGGGCCGGCGACACAGTAAATCGAAAACAGTAGTTTTACAGTGTTGTATATCCCGACAAGATAGTTCAATGGGCCACGACACTTTGAAGTTTGCCTATTCGTGATATCTGTCATGGAAATGGACTTAATTTTGTTTGGTGATTTAAATATACAGTCGAACCTCATTGTCTCGAACTCAGTTGAGACGAATTCTCGGATGTGTCGAACTGACATCTCGGTCCCTGCCGATTTCCTTATATTTATCATTATTTTTACCCTGATGTGTCGAACTAGATGTGTCGAATTCCCGGTTGTGTCGAACTCATTTTAAGTTCCTCAAAGGCAAGTACAAATTTACCGTTTTGTCTCGAACTGTCAAAGCTGGTTGTTGCAACTGAAAACTTCAGTCGCGCAATCAGAAGTCATCCTCATAAACGTGCTACCTAAAGATCCAAAGTAACGATTAACGGACTCAGCAATCAAGTGACATGTTTAACTACGCATCAATACACACATTTTCAGCACACTTAAAAACTGAACTTTACTCAAACAATTAACCATAATTGTAAACCAAAAGTTACTGTGTTCTATAATCTGATTGGTTGAAAAACATGATTAAATGGTATTAGATTCCCGGAAACTGAAAGACTATTCACCGCGTATTGACACGTAAACAATTGTTTTGTTGTGTCATCAACAGTGGTGACGTCATTCAAATCATATTGTGACGTAAAGTTAGAATGACGTCATAAATGAGCAACTCCAGATGCTACCATGAGAACCAGCTGAAACGGCCAGCTGATGACACTTCACTGCTGTGTCCGTATTCGATGTAAACGAGTGCAGACAGTAAAACCCCTTTGGTTTACTTTTTTGTTTACAACGTCGATAAACATCATGTGTTGACGCCGTCGGTTCCAAATGCATTCCCGTGCTTCAAATACTCAATAACACCCGGAAATTGGCCAACACATGATGTTTATCTCCTAATTAACTTGTTACCAGTGACACGTTGATCACGGACCGACAGGATATCTCTAAACAAACAATGGCGTATGTTGTATGCTTACGTACTTAATTATCTCGTTTCCGAATGAGCACCGCAAAACGTTGCCGGAATTTGAGGAAATTCTTTAAAATCGTTTTGCTGTGATCTAAAGAAGTTTCATAGTTGGTGTTAAATTTAAGGATTGTAGTATCGGGATTCGTATCGTATCGCCACCCTTATATCGTGATATGTATCGTATCACCATCCTTATATCCTGACATGTATCGTATCACCACCCTTATATCGTGATATGTATCGTATCGCCACCCTTATATCGTGATATGTATCGTATCGTCACCCTTATATCGAGATTCCCATCGTATCGTCACCCTTATATCGGGATTCGTATCGTATCGCCACCCTTATATCGTGATATGTATCGTATCATCACCCTTATATCGTGATATGTATCGTATCACCACCCTTATATCCTGACATGTATCGTATCGCCACCCTTATATCGTGATATGTATCGTATCGCCACCGTTATATCGTGATATGTATCGTATCACCACCCTTATATCGGGATTCCCATCGTATCGTCACCCTTATATCGGGATTCATATCGCATTGCCACCCTTATATCGTGATATCGTGATATGTATCGTATCGCCACCCTTATATCGTGATATGTATCGTATCGTCACCCATATATCGTGATATGTATCGTATCGTCACCCTTATATCGAGATTCCCATCGTATCGTCATCCTTATATGGTGATATGTATCGTATCACCACCCTTATATCGTGATATGTATCGTATCACCACCCTTATATCGTGATATGTATCGTATCACCACCCTTATATCGCGATTCCCATCGTATCGCCACCCTTATATTGGGATTCGTATCGTATCGCCACCCTTATATCGTGATATGTATCGTATCGCCACCCTTATATCGTGATGTGTATCGTATCGTCTCCCTTATATCGGGATTCAAATTGTAGCGCCACCTTATATCGTGATATGTATCGTATCACCACCCTTATATCGTGATATGTATCGTATCAACACCCACATATCGGGATTCGTATCGTATATCAGCTTCAGCGCACAATTCTTATGCACGGTGTTTACCTTAATTTACCAGCCGGCCATCAGGGCCTGCTGCTTCCTGCAGGCATTAAAATCTACAGGCCCTGAATGAAATCAGCAGGCCCATTTGGTTAAAGTCAAACCAATAAAAACAAAACAGACTACATTGTATAGTTTCACACTGTTTTACAAAATTAAGCGAAGCCTATGGCACACAGAGGAGTTTCTATTTGTTAGACTGGTGACGTTCCTACACTAAAGCGCTGAAATACCAGAAGTGAAACTGATGTGGTCGTAACATGATGGATCGTGGATGATTCCCGAGCGTTAATAGAGAAAGAATGGGGAAGGATCCTAGTTAAAAAATAATTGACGGATAATTTATTGAAGGCAATGAGGGCTTGCACATATTTGAAACTGCCGGTCCGATACAATAACAACCGGCCCTCTGCCTCCGGGCCGGCGGTTATTTCGAACACTGATAACTTATGTCAATGTGATCCTGACTAAAATGTATCGTGAGCCAGAATTACTCACGTACAAACAAACAAGTCAGTCAGGTCAAACCCTAGAGAAGGGGCTTCTTGCTAAACACCTTGAAACATATTCTTGGCGAAACAGGACTTAAACTCATTATCATAGGATGCTTGCTTGTTGCAACTCTGTACAGCTTATTGCGGACCACGTGGATCCGGGCGGACCCAAAAATATTATAACACTTCACCGGACGCAGATGGTGGTAAAACATTTACCGACTTACTTATAGAGGGCGAACGCATCGTTGATTATTTGGGACCGACTTTGGGCAGAGAACACCTGTAATTGAAAAATCAAACAAATGCAATTTCAGTGGGTAAGTATCTTATCGACTCTCGCATGCGTATCTTGATAATGTATATATATTCTGCTGGGGTTTGGGGGTTGTGTAATGGCCAAAGGCTTGAGTTCTAGTTCCTGGAAGGCTGCAATTTTTCAGGCTATATCTGATGTCCTTGCCTTCATATTGCTGCGCCATTTTCGATGTCCCCCGCCGTGATATCGCTAGAATATAGCTAAAAGCGGCGTAAAAGCATATTCACTCACTCACTGTTATTGCTGCGATATTGCCTGAAGCGGCCTAAAACGAATTCACCCACTCCATCGAATCAACATCTGAATCGCATATTTGCACACGATGAAATATAGTGTTACAGAGGATTGACCCTCTAATGTCCGTCATTTCAAAGATTCGGGGGAAGATAGTGTCCCAGAAACTCCAAATGTGTAACGGATGGCTAGAATGTGGAGTGGGGAGGGGGAGTCAAGTTTTGGGGATGAAGGGAGAGATACTACTCTAAGATACACCCATCTGCTAAGTCCAACCTACCGTGTGATCCCTCTTCAACTGTTCCAAGAGTGCCTGCCAGTTTCTGTCGTCGTAGTTGACGCGGTAGTAGCCGATGACGTCGGGGTTCACGAGAATCCAGCCATTAGGATCCGTCTCATCGGGAATTGACAGGTTGCGGAAAGTCACTGATCGTGTTATTTGCAAAATACGATTTTTGATTATCATAATAAACTATATTACATAAACAAGGGGTTACCGGCTGGTTTGGTTAAGCAATATTCCAGCTATACCACGGTGGTCTGCAAATACCCACACCAGGAACAGACAATCCAGTGATCAACAGCATGAACATCGTTCTACGCAATTGGGATACGATGACATGCGTCAACCATGTCATCAAATCTGATCACCGATCCCGTTAGTCGTCACTTACGACAAGATCAATTCTAACCCGGATCCTTACGGGTCTACTAAAACTGAAGGTATTATGCATATATCCCCTATACAACGCCATTGTGTCTGTAGGTCGGTGGAGTAGTGTAGAGGGTAAGGCGTTTGTTTGGCACTCAGAAGACCGGGTTCGATTCCCAACATGGATACAGTGTGTAGCACACTTCATTTGTCCCCGCTGTAACATTGCTAGAATATTGCTCAAAGCGGCGTAGAATTAAACTCTTAGGAAAAGTAGTGGACTACTCGGTGGAATAGTGTAGAGAGTAAAGCGTTTGTTTGGCACTCAGAAGACCGGGTTCGATTCCCAACATGGATACAGTGTGTAGCACACTTCATTTGTCCCCACTGCAACATTGCTAGAATATTGCTCAAAGTGGCGTAGAATTAAACTCTTAGGACTCACATTCCATTTTGCTTACAACGTGAGTCATCTACAAAACCCCATCGTCATAGCTTGCAATCATAATACATACCGTCTTCTTGCGACTAGTCACGCCGAAGACCCGGATTCGATTCCCCACATGGCTACAATGTATGAAGCCCATTTCTGGTGCCTCTTACCGTGATATTACTGCAATATTGCTAAAAGCGGCGTAAAACTATACCAACTCACTCACTCACCCTTGCCAATACGTCAAGTTGTGGGGCGGTGGGGTAGCCGAGTGGTTTAAGCGTTTGCTCGTCACTCTGAACACCCCGGTTCGATTCCTTTCATGGATACAATATATGATGCCTATTTCTGGTGTCCCCCACCGGGATATTGCTTGAATTGCAAAAAGCGGCGTAAACCTAACTCACTCACTTTTGCCACTCCGTCAAGATATGCACTGACCTTCAGACTGGCTCTTCCTCAGCCATAGGATATCGCTGTACTGGGAGGTCGTGCTCGAGACTGTCTTCACGCTGGACATAATCATCATTGGGATATCCCACATGTGTCTACAACAGACATTGAATGGCGGTATATTTGGTCTCATGGAGTATGGTCCATGAACAGCTATGGACTAGTTATCCTGCGAGGTTGAGGTACCGGAATCGATCTCACATGTGACCGGGTGTGAAAAACCTTGGAGTCAACTTTGTGTGCAGACTCTTTCCGTGGTGGCACAACCCCCTGTGCACTTAAATGAATCCACGAATCAGCTGGTATGTGACCAGACGGTGGCCACAGCACCAAGTTGCGGGTACAACAGCGCGCTGTATCTTCGACAAAGTACCGTGACTATGTGCCCCAATCCACCCACCTGTGAATGGGTAGGTCGAAAGGATGACAAAACCGTAGTGACTCCGTGCGCCTAGTGGCTGCAAGAGTTGCATGATCCCAAAGGAACTGAGATTGATAATACCATGTGCCCTTGAGATTCACATCGAATGATCGATGGGAAAATATACCAGGGCCTTGGGTATGTACAAGCTGCGTGGATATGTGCGCTATATCACTATCGAATAATATGAAGTATAGAAATAAATAAATGGTAATAGCAATAATAGTAGTAATAATATATAACTCTGGGCCCCGTTTCACAAAACTCTCGCAAGCCTAAGGTCTCGTAACTTTTCTCGTAACATTTGTACCTGGCATACTGTAACATAGGAGGTGCAAAGGCTACGGGAAAAGTTACGAGACCCTAGGCTTACGAGAGTTTTGTGAAACGGGGCCCTGGACTCAAAGTCAGGCTCGTATTCTCCATGCGCATACTGCATAACGGACGTTATCGCCCCGGTTATCCCACGCTACCTGTGAGGCTATAGGAGGTTAATAATGATATGTCTTACTCTACCGGGTACCCATTCACTGCTGTGTGAACAGACACAGCTTGAACAAACACACTTGCCTAGGGTGAGGCACAATAATGTATTGCATGGCGTACCAGCAGCACAACTATCGGCCGATAATGTTCAGTTCAGGAGGGTTCTTGCCGGATGATCATCCACTTTAAAGGACCACTAAACTCAATTTTTGGGTACTCTTTTTATCACTGCATATGAAATACTTTTGGTTAGTCTTAAACGAAGCACCATTTTAAAAAACAAACAAACAAAAAAACCCAAAAAACTTAATTAATACCAAGCGCTTAAAAGTTGCTAAAACGCCGTCTGCTTCTCTCTCGCCCGCAAACGAAACCGCAGACAGGTTACGTAACTCTGTCGCCAGAGCCCTCCAGTGACGTCATAGAAGGAACGGTTTCCAGTTAAATGTATAGAAAATGTGCAGGAAGCTCGTCATTTTACTGATTTCTTGACGTCACCAAAGACATGCCGAATTGTTGTGTTGCCGTCAGTTGTTTCTTGGGGTCGGGTGATGGTGTCACTATGCACAGATTTCCACCAGACTCCATAGTTTGTCCGTAAATTGGTTGTTAGTGTGTGCGAAGTGAGCTTTGTGGAAGCCTGTGTTGTACACTAAATCGGATGGTTCGCCCCCTACCACGCTTCCAGGATAGAAAATGGAGCTTAAGTTTCATCGAGTTTATAAAATTAAGACTGCTTACTACGCATTGCTGACCAAAAGGATTTTGCATGGATATAACGCTTTCTTCCTCGGAAACGAGGTTGTGGTCGAAGTGACAATATTGTCGTAAGTAATCTTATATTGACTCCTTATATTGACCGATTCCAAGAGTGAAATTGTTATGTTATAAGCAATGTCATGTAAAATCCTAATGTCCATCAATAAAATACATATTTTACTACCAGTAGAAAGTAATTGTCCTTTTGTTAGCCGGTGAAAACAAACTTAAATAGCATTCATCGGGTAAACTGCACTTTACGGGTCCCCGGAAGTGTACGTGACAGACATGCGCAGAAGCCATATTTACATCGAAGCGAGCACTAACGCTGACGCCATTTTTTGTTTACTCCGGCGAGTAACTGCCGCTGTTTTATGGCCTTGTTTGACCTATTAAAATTACCTATGGGTTATAATCGAGAATCAGCTCAAGACCTTCATTCCTCAACATTATTTTAGGGTCAGTATTATGTCATGGTATTGTCAATTGCAGTGTTTATTCATTTTTTAAGATCACGATACAATTTCCCAGTGCTAACCGAATGTATGATTTTTTTGCAATCTCATATTTCTGCAGAATGGGGGGGTGGGGGGGGGGGGGGTGTTTATGGGGGCAGGTGCCCTCCTACATTATTTTTACATATTACTTAGCATTTCTTTTTTATTCCTAATAAACAAAAAGAGGTAAGTTTATTTGATGTCTAATATCAAAACGCTTCACTTACATTACAAGAACAAACCTCCGCTTGCATTAAATTCATCCAAATCCTGAAAACCATTTTCTTTATTTTCAATTTCAATCATTTTAAAGTATGCATGGTTTTTTGGGGGGGTCAAACGCACGGCGGATAAACGCAAGAAATGTTACAAAAGGATCATCAAAACAACGTTAATATTTTTACCTCACGATGAACTATCAAACAATCCTTTAGCAGTTCCATACCTGGGCAGGGACGCTTTCACCACTCTCCACGTACTCTCAGTTTTATTTGTGCACACACCATTCTCTGCATTCACAAATTCCTTACTATGATTTACTGTCGCATGCACATATCCCATCTCATTCAAGTTGTGGCATTCCTAGTAACCCACTACCTTATTTGGAACATTCGACACGTGCGTCCACATTTGACCAATCAGAGAAAAGGAACGTCATGAGGATTTCCCTTTGATTACTAACGATTGGATTAATGTTTTGGAGGATTACTAAAATTCGTGTTTAAAACTCTCGTCTTTCAGATGAAGTTTTAAGCTAAACTTTTGCCAGTAAACACGAAAATGACCTCTAATTTCGTCTAAAATGCCTCCTAACGGAGATCAGCCCGCTCTCGCGTGCTTTTCTTTTATATATGACGCGCTGGGCGCGTCGCTTACTGCCAAAGGCAGTAAGCTCGCGCCGAAGGCGCGTACACGTTACTATAGAATACATTCTACTTCCGGGTGACTGCCGAAGGCAGGGACCCGTAAACTGCAGGTGTCCCCATTCATCCTCAGACAGGGCGCCGCCATTTTTGAAAATCGTGAAGTCACGGGCTAAAGTCCGTTAGAATTATTGAGATTATGATTTGTTCTCATCAAATTAGAAAATCAAAACTACTTCTATATAGTAGTTAAATATGCATTTGAATCATGGCCAAAAGGATTTTGCATGACACAACTTTTAACATAAGGACTTCTTCCAAGGAAGCAAGGTGGGGGGCGAAGTGACATCTATAATGCAAGCAATGTTATATTGACCCTCACCTCACTTCCAAGAGTGAAATTGTTATGTTATAAGCAATGTCATGCAAAATCCTATTGTCCATCAATACAATACATATTTTACTACCAGTAGAAAGTAATTGTCCTTTTGTAAGTCGGTGAAAACACACTTAAATAGCATTCATCCCAACACAGGGCGCCGTCAATTTTGAAAATCGTGAAGTCAAATCCATTTGAATTAATGAGATTATGTATGGTTTGTTCTCATCACGTTAGAAAATCAAAACTACATAAATGTGTATTTGAATCATTACCAAAAGGAGTTCGTATGACACAACCTGTAACATAACCTAAGCGAGGTCGGGGTCGAAGTGAAAATACTGCGCGATAAATTTCTTCACTTGCTAAATTTACACTTGTCAATATACGTCTTTATACTCGGTCTCATAATCCTAATTACTTTATAATCATACTTGTATGCATTTTGAAACTTAATAAAAAGAAGCGATCTGCGAATGTATAACAGGAATGTAATATGTAGACATTTCATAGTTTTCCTATATGAATCATAATTCGCACGCACGCCCTAGTGAATGCCGTCTGCATCATTACACTTAACGAATAAAACAATGATTCTGTTGAAAGCTACGACAACTTATCAAAAAAAAAAATGCAAATATTCAAATTAAAGTTATAGGAGCGATGTCTGGCTATTACCTTCCTCGCGGAATGTATCCATCAATATCCACAAAAACAAGTGATATGTAATTCATCTGCAGATATCCCAAGTGATGTGTCTTCTAACAGTCTAATATACGAAAACGTGATGTATCGTTTCAGGTTTTTCACATTGCTGCATATTTTCATTGGTTACCCAAGATAGCACACTTGGCAACTAATTGCATAATGTGCATCATTCTTTTTAAAAAGTTATTTAGTTAGCCAGTAATGAGCAATCAATCAACGTACTGGCGGTTAATCCTTTGAAAGAAGGGTGTTGTTTTACATAGACACAGACACGACAGAGTGTATTCATACAAGACACTATTGTGGATGACAACTTATTCAATTCTTTTAACACTATCCAACTATCGTCAACTATCCAAACCACTCCATCAACTGGGAAAACACCGAGATCCCGGCTTCCAACATCAGTGATTGGCGGAGGAGGAAGCTTTGGGAAGCAACCAACGTCAGAAGATTAGACCCTCAGATCAATAGAGATCAAGGCGTGTACCTACCCTCTGCCTGGTGTGTCAACAAGAACTCACAGACTCTCAATCTATCAGCTGTGTAAACAACCATGTACTGTTAAATCATTCCTCCTTTTCATCTCTCCTCTGTGAAAGTACATACCTAATTACATTTATGTGCTTGTATATACATCTTACCTCTCTGGCTTCATGTATACCTATATATATTCTGCAATGTTACCTATGCTCATTATCCACCTGACGAAGGGGCAAGGATTAGCCTTGAAACGTCGTGTTAAAAGAATTAAAGAAGTTGTCATCCATAATAGCGTCTTGTATTACCTCACCAACTTCTAAACGCCTTTGAAGAATTTCAGAGTGTATTCAGCATAGATTAGTAAATGTACATACATAAACACTACCTTTTGACAAATCCCCCATTTAAATCCCCATAAAACTAATTAATCAATCAGCGTGTTATCGGTTAATCCTTTGATCGATCCAGATAAAAGAAATGCCAAATGGGGGCCTTTGTCGGGTAATCTAAGTGGCGTTACCACTAATTATACCTGTCATAAATTAATTAACTGGGCATTAAGTGAATGATGACAAATAACGTGTAGGTTTATACCACCTAACACGGATTACAACCTAGCGACACCAAGTGATTTTGACAGAATCGTCTATGAAAACAAGGGTTGTAACTCGAAAACTAGGCAAAGCAGGAGACAAAACTAAACGATAGTAGATTGTGAGAACATATAGCTTTCATTTTTCTCAACAGGTTTTGCGATTTCAGGTTTGTACAAACCTGTAAACGAAATAGTTTAACCCCTGAAATGTAGATGAATACTGCACAGACCCTCATTTCTATAAGCACCATTACGTCACGGAGACGTGCCGCTCTGATTGGTTGAAATTTCGTTTGCGGCTGAGAATTGTGCACTGTTGACAAAAAGGTCGATTTAAGGTAATTAAAGATCGAAATGAGCAGTTTTAATGACGGGGTTTCATTTATAACGATGTCAGCAAGTGATTTTGCATTTGTACCCTATTAGAGTATATGTGACCTTTAAGATTGGATTAAAATAATTATATAAATAAAATACAGTTATGACGAAACCAAAGGGACGATTTATTTTGGTTCGTCATAACCGCAGTTCGTTGTAGGCAGTTCGAGTAAAAATTCATGTGTCCAGACCAAGAAAACAAACCTCGTTATATACGCCAGTTCGTCAAAAATTTCCGCAAGATAGCTGACAGCGTTCTCTGTCGTGTATCCACTGACAGTAATATCCATCAATACTAGGTGTATCCACACCTAGAACAGCTAGTAATCACGTAATTTATACCGCTGTAACAAACTCGGGTATCACGAACTGACGTACACAATTATTACTTCTGGTCCTGGACGTATATCATAGTTTACATGAGTACAATGAACACCGGTTGTAACGAACTATGTTTGGCGCAAGACACTTACCGTATATTACAGTTTAAATGAGTACAACGAGCTAAAGTTATACCGAACTTATTTTGGTACCGTCGAGTACGTTAGAGCAGTAGTTATTAACTGTAGTTATTCTTACCCATACGGTGCGTATCCGCTGTCTGTCTGGCTTGACATATCCTTCCTAAACAACTCCTGTTTGACATGCACTGACCCTGACCTTGACCTTTGCACCGTCACCAAGGGGAAGTGCTCCTGAGTGAGCCACGGATCCAGGAAACTCTCGGTGTCCATTGTCACGTTCTGTTCACTCGCCACCTTCCGCATCGAGGCAGATTAAATATTCTATCAATTAAAACAATTGTTGTTTTGTTTGTTTATTTCTTTGTTCTTTAACGTCGTACTCAGCGTTATTCCAGCTATATGGTCTGGAAATAAACGAGCCTGGACCAGACAATCCAATGACTGACATCAGAAGCATCTAACTACGCAACTGGCATACGATGACAAGTGCCATCCAAATCAGCGAGACTGACCAGCCAACGCCGTTAATCGGAACTAATGACAAGTATGGTTTGCTGAAGACGAATTCCAACCCGGATCTTCACGGGTGGACGTATTATTGTTTTCGTTTGTTGTTCAACAAACACTCAGCACTTTTTCAGCTATATAGCGACGGTCTCCATAGAGACCGCCTACGTCTATTAGTGGATACGACAAGCATGGGTTCCTGAAGATCAATTCTAACCATCCTTACCTCGTCCAGCACTGTCCAAAGGTCAGTGAAGGTCACGCTTCCATACTGATGCCGCTGAAGAAACATCTGGGTTCCGATAAAACAGAAACAAGCCATATTTGAGTGTTTGTTGTATGAGACCATTTTCTGCAATATACCAGCTGTGTGACGGTCACCCATAAAATTCCAGCAGGCAATCCAATGACTGACGTCACGATCATCGATCTACCCGAACGGGGTATGATGACCATTTTTGAGTGTTTGTTGTGCAACGCCAGCTGAATGACGGTGACCCATGGAGTATACGATTCCCAACAGGCAATCCAATGATCGACGTCATGAGCATCGATCTACCCAATTGGGACATGGTGACCTATGTCAAACAAGACAGTCAGTCTGAACCTGAGCTTTCCAAAGTCGCCCAAGTGGTTACTGAAGACAAGCCTCCGATTTCTCGAAACAAACTGAAACCCGTGTTTTGACTCAAATTAGAGTTTGGGAAAACGCATTTCCGAGAATGAGTTGAAATTGATATTATACTGAAACATAGTAGACAATTTCAGTTTGGTGAACAGATTTTTTAAGTTGTTTGGCCTTTTGTAATGTCAAAAATTATTAAACTCAGTTTGAAATTTGTTTCGTGAAATCGGTTCTGGTTCGAACCCGGGTATTACGCTGTCTTCTCGCAACAAAACATGTTGAGTAAAAGGCGCATGTACCCTGGGCAGTTTGGGCTGAACGTATTTTATGGAGGACATAGATATATTCATATTTTTGAAATAGCCACACCTGTCAGGTGATGTTTTACTCCACCGTTTGCCTAGTTTTAAACTTTCTTCAAAGAATATATAATTTGGCGCGGATCCTTTTCCTTATATGGGGATGACTGTCACCTGACATTGTAGCTGCACCCAGTGGAACTTTAACTAAGCTGACGTGCAAAAAAAACTACACAGCGGATATTTGGGAATTATTTGCCAACACATATTTTAAGAAAGTAGTTTCATTCTGACACACAAAGTCATAAACATTGTACAGATGTTCTCTTTAACGTCCTTTACAACGAAACCACAATTACCGTAAAAAAGATGTTAACACTCACATTTAGACCTTTCAGAGTTGCTTCCTCGCCCAATGTGCAGAAGAGCATGCGGAATATACTTCCACCCTGACAACAGATACAAGAGTGTTATTTTACGCCGCTTCTACCAATATGACAGCAATATCATGGGAGGGAATACAAGAAATGTGGAATACACTTCCACTCTGAAAACAGATACGCCGCTTCTACCGACATTCCAGAAATCTCGCGGCAAGAAAGAAAAGAAATATACGCATGTTTCCACCTTGACAACAGATATAAGAGTGCTATCTTACGCGGCCTCTACCAATATTCCAGCAGTCTCACGGCAGGGGACACCAGAAATGGATAATATATTTGTTTCCACCCTGACAACAGATACAAGGGTGTTATTCTACGCGGCTTCTACCAATATGACAGCAATATCACTTCAGGGGACACCAGAAATGTATAATATGTTTATGTTTCCACCCTGACAACAGACACAAGGGTATTATTTTACGCCCCTTTGCAAATATCTCGACAATATCATGGCAGGGGACACAAGAAATGTGGAATATGCTTCCACTCTGACAACAGAAGCATGAACGAATGTTATTATACACCGCAACACCACAACGAGAGAGAACGCGGAGAATCGATCCCGTGACTTCAGCGTGCGCTTGAACCACTAAGCTATCCATTAATTAACTTAAAGATATATATATTTATGGTTTTTATTGGTCACCCCCCCCTTGACTTTGTTTGTCGTCACATCGTCACACGTCACGACGTGCTATTATTTCTCTAACTATCCATATATATGCATATGTATGCTGACATTTTATTGAAAAAGTGGAGTCCTTTATTCCAACTGCCTCTGTAGGGACGATCGCGAGTTGGATAATGCGCTCGTGGGGAGACACTCTGGGATTGAGTTGGAACTCGGCTCACCTCATCCTTCTGTACGTGTATGTGTCATGTCTTGTGTAACCAACACATGAAGTTTAAACACAACTACGGCTTCGTCTACGTCAACGTAACGTCATCTTTATAATGAGCTAATTCCCCAGTCACCATATACTAAGCGTCTACGCGTTGACAACAGTTCTACCTTCTGGCGTGTGGTCTGCTCGTGGCTGTCTGGGGTGATGCTGACGGGTCGTGCAATGTCCACGTCCGTCTTCATACTGTTATGTACCTCCGCAACAAACATCTCCATCTGAAATATATTAAAAATAACTCATACTTACCGCATACATTATTCTGACTTACTACGAGACCCATGGTTCCTGTGTAGAATAGGCCTTCAGACTTGCCATAAAAGACGACTATGCTTATCGTAAGGCTGGAATATTGCTGAGTGTGGCGTAAAACTAAACTCACTCACACTCACGTACTCAACGTACTAACCATCACAGCTGGTTAGTTCTATCCTATTAATACCTCACGCCACTCAGGGTAGATCTTAGCCAATGCATACGACTCTAGAAACGTGGCAATGCCTCTGCTCAGCCACGCCCACTCCTCGCCGGCAGGGGTCGCCACGCCTCCGAACCACTGGAAATCAAAAGCGATCTGAATGAAAGATACAGGTTGATAATAAAGTCGGTTTGACTAAACAATGTCATTTAGAAAGTGGTAAAAGAAAATAACAAATTATGTTTTATTTGGGTTTACTCTTTCTCAGTGTGCTGGAGAATAGGTGTCTGACTTAGAGGGTGTGAGTTTGAAACTCGGATTGGACTCAACCCAACCAAAGTTCTAGAATCTGTGAGTGAGTGAGTGAGTTTAGTTTTACGCTGCACTCAGCAATATTACAGCTATATGGCGGCGGTCTGTAAATAATCGAGACTGGACCAGACAATCCAGTGATCAACAACATGAGCTTCGACCTGTGCAATTGGGAACCGATGACATATGCCAACCAAGTCAGCAAGAATGACCACCCGATCCCGTTAGTCGCCTCTTACGACAAGCATAGTCGCCTTTTATGACAAGCATAAAATCTGTACATTAGGGAGAAAGTGTAATCCCAAATATAACATATGCTATAGTTTACCACTTTCTAAATGGCCTTGTGAAACTCAGATTTTCGAGAAGGGTTTTCTGGGCCAACTTGCACAAAGCGATCTTTACTCCAATGCTCTATCATAGGCTTAAGATTGTGCTAACATCGCTTGGTGCAAACGATCCATGGTCAACTAACATACTAAAATCCCAGATATTTTCCTATGTGCGTGTATTAACTTTACGAAAATTATGTATTCGGGAAACCTAGAAAGAATCCTAGAAGGGATATTGTCGCGTTGTCATGCTTACAAGAACAAAACAATAAGTGTCAAAATTAACGCAATAAAGATAACGCGATAACGCGACAATGTCCCGTTCAACGATTCCGTTTTAAAACCTTTTATCTTCATGTTCATCATAGATGTTTCTAAACAACCAATCAGAATCCAATATTTTCTCCTGATAGAATATCCATCAACGTGTTTCCGTCTATCACTAACAATCGTCTGACGTCATAATACAACACATGAAGTGTGCGGAGTTTGAAAACCGTTCCAGTAGCTGTTTTGGAGTTCACTATGCAGACATTTATTTCACCGTCTTTCACTGTTATATTGAAACTATTTTACTCATTGAATCGTTTGCACGTTCAACCTAAATCTGTTTAACCATTTCGATAGCAGTTTTAACCCCCTGGATGCCACAGGGACATATATGTCCTTCCTCTACATACCTCACTTGGAAGTCCAATAAAATTCTAAATATACCACGCATATATAAATACTTCACAGTTTTGAATTCTGCGGGAAATACCCAGTTTCTTGATACCATCCACTATTATCTCAGACCAAGCTAAAGTGCTTAAAATCGCCTTTCAAAATAGGCTTCATCGTAAATGTCGCCCTTTTTCAAACTGTGCAAAATCGAGATTCACAGCGTTATTTGCAGTATGTTTTGGATAGTGAAAATCGGATAATTACTGGGAGTAATGAATTTCAAAAATAGCATATTAATGATCACTGATATCAAGTTTTCATGTAACCAGGAATGATAATTCTGAAACGTCACCGATGTACCCAGAATCGGTTGGGATGTTTTCGAAAATACACTTGCACGAACGCCGAAGTGCGCTTTCCGCCATGTTGGATAGTGTTTACAAAATCACGTTTCGAGAAGGCCGGTATTGAGAAGCCCATTACATCATGTATACTTCATAGTTAGCTGCGACAAATCCATCATTGAATTCCCCATATATCTTAGAATCAAATTACAAATGGTCTTTGCCCCCAATACCAACTGTCTAGACATAACGAAGCGAAATATACTTTGTATGAAAACGAACGCTGTGCTCGAAAGACAGCGCTTGACTGAAATGTAAACAAAGAAAAATTCCGATTTTACACTGGGCAGCATTTTCGGAAATTTCCCAACATCCAGCCCTCTAATCATTGCCTACAATGGCTCAATACGCTTAGTATATTCAGGGGAAGAGTATCGTGGCAAAAAATAGCAAATTGAAAATAGATACAATGAAATAATTTGGTAATTCATAAGAAACTGTCAAACTTTTAGTGCAGCGTGACGCCATGACTGACGCAAAATCACGCAGAACGACAACGGTACCTATCGGCATTTCTGGCTTCTTCCGTCATTTACAATGTAAACGATAAGAACATATCACAATACACGGATAGTCAGAATAATTCTGATTACTTACATCTCACATTTATATACAAAAGAGCCCTGAATCAAGCAAAAAGTCGTCGCAAAACCCTGTGTACCCTTCTCAGCGAAGCCGCCATTTTGAAAGAAATCGGTCATCGGTAGTGATGTCATACGTCAACATTGTTGCACATATTAGGCAATTTCTTTGAGGTGAAGGTCGGTTGAACAAGAGTAAACACAATGCCCATACCATTCCGATTGCACTTTTAGTATTGTGATGTATATTTTGCGCATCGTTCAGATATTTTTTCATGAAACTGATTTCAGTATCTACATATATCCATGTTCAACACCATATCATATGTGGATATAAGGTATCCGTTTTTATTCTTTGAAAGCTTTTGATTGTTTGAATAATATTTACATGGGAAATTGACTCAGTAAGTGTATTATAGCACATTTTAAGTCTCTACACAAATCTTGGAAGATCACACGTAGCCATTACTGCAACATGTGCTTTAGTTCCTGTGATGTGCAATATTCAATACGTTGGGACAAATGTTGCAGTTTCATATGAACAGGTTAATAAACAGCAATTTAATTCCAACTTATAAGTAAAACGGATAATATTCATGAAAACGATTTGCACATTTTATGAAATGTAGGGGCACACATACTACTAATTAAAGGAATTGTCTTGTTCATTGTATTGGTTTGTGTCGTTTTTATAGACATAACTATTATGAATATTAATTGACCAGGTACGAGTTTGTCAAAACGTTTCATGATTCATTACCATTGTTTTTCGATAATAAAGTCAATTCAAATGCGATTAAAATATATCTGATGGCAGAATGTCTAACTCAAACAATATTTACACGGAAATTGTTAAAATTATATGCATCAGGTCAAGTCTTAATTTGGACAAGCATTACGTCCATTTTCTAATACTTCTTTACTGAAAAAGCGATCTCTTTGTACCTTTCATTGCATACTTATGAAGGGAATTGATTTCATAATCATGTGAAGAAAAGTCTTTTTCCTAAATGAATACTCAATGAATATTCAGGTGTTGTGAAATTTTCATTTATGCGAAATTGATGCTAGGCAAGGGCGCGTGTTGCTCACAATAAGATATGTAGTAAAACCGTGTAATTGTTGATATATTCAGGACACTATTTCAGTGATAAAACCATTCATTTTATATTTTGGCTAAAAAGTGTTGAATTCCGACAAAGAAGCCGAGATCTGTTACACATTGAGTGGAAATTAGGTTAGATATATACTAATCAGCAACCAGAGTAGTCTTTTTCCGACGTCACAAAATGCACAAAACATGCCGTGACGTCAACTAAAATGTCGCATTATTTTCAGTTATTTCATTACGTTTGAAAATGTGGCTGTTACTCCGTTAATAATGATGGAAAATTAATAAAAATACATATACACAAACAGGAGAATATGGGAATCTAAGAACTAAAATATGTATCGGATAGGGACATCCAAATCGCTATTGCCTGATTTTTGATGTAGTACACTTGCATCTTTTCTTACAAATTGTGAAACTATCAAAAGGTATCCTCTCACATTGGGGAAATTTGTATTGGAATAGTTTGGTTCACTGTGAACAAACCATCACGAAAATATACTGTCCATATCCACAGCAAATTCTCTCCATGTTATCGGAGTTACATTGACCTAATGTAAACCATAGCTGAGTTATGCCCCCTTATCTTTATACGTGCATGACCTCTCTGTCGACGTTTGACGTCATATTAGAAAATCGATTTTTGACATTTATTGCTGGTCATTTTTGATTTTGTGAGTATGACGTTATGCATTAGCACATACATCCATTTCATATACGCTTATGTCGTTCAGATATCAAGCTGTATTTTCTTCGCTCACACTTTCCGTAAAGATGCCAAATTAAAAAATTCGTAGCAGAGTGCTTTTATTGGTGCACGATAAAAAACGGAGAAATTTACTGTTTTTGAACACACACAAAAGTTTTGGACAACTTTTAGCAGTGTCTATTTCTCCAACCCCTGAGGTAGCCGCAATTATATTTATACCAACGGATAGGAAATCAAAT
Organism: Haliotis asinina; assembly: GCF_037392515.1. Lineage (NCBI taxonomy): Eukaryota > Metazoa > Mollusca > Gastropoda > Lepetellida > Haliotidae > Haliotis > Haliotis asinina. The sequence goes on from NC_090292.1 coordinate 25,431,081, forward strand.
ATTCTACATGTCTGTGCAATTTCATAGCCGTACGCAGATCCAGGACCACGCGAGCGCAAATCTCGCACAACGTTCACTTTTCAAACTTTATGAAAATGTGCGCCTGAAAAAAAACTCGGCATCCAGGGGGTTAAGCGTGTGTGAATGAGTTTCACTGATATATAAATTCCAGTCGAGAGGCAGACACCATTTTGGTATTCAAGTCATATAGACGGTAAAATAAAATGATATTTTGTACATTTCACATGGCGGTAAGATAACAGATTGCATGCATCTCCCGTGGGTAATACGGTCTGATACACGTCCCTTTGTTACCAGCTCGGGTAACACTGCAACAAAGAGGCGTACATCAGACCATATTACCCTCGGGAGAAGCATACAACTTAGGCTTTATAAAAATTAAAATGTTTCTCGGTCACATTTATTTTCAAAAGTGACGAGGGCGGTAGGACTTTTTATTTTAATTTTAATAGCAGAAAGTGACGTGGAAGGAACATTTTTTTGTCTCACAGAAACACAGCTTGAGAAGTGTAGAACGTGTTAATGCGTTGAAAATTCAGCCACACTCGTTCTTACAGACATTCCTTCTCATAGTGGTCAAATGGATGAAAGGGACGAGCCAAATCAAAAATTATTTTTGTTTTAATGGCACATATAAAAGGAACGTGCCGATGTACGAGAAACATTTCACTTAATTCTTTTTTATTTACTTATTTTTTATTATTTGTTTTTTGTTTTTTGTTTTTTTTTTATTTTTTGTTTTTGTTTTGTTTTGTTTTGTTTAGCCTTAAACTGTTTCTTAAGGAGACATGCGCAGGTTTGTACACGCAACATTCTTCCGTTATTAGTTATCAGTTATCAGTCACAAACTGGCCCGTGAAGATCAGCAATATTTCAGCTATGTAGCGGCGGTCTGTCAATAATCAAGCCTGGGAACATCATGAGCATCGGTCTACACAACTGGGATACGATGACGTGTTGCTGGGTGGGAGACTGGGAAGACTGGTTGCACGACATCCATGCCCCGGTGGCAGTTGACGCGTTGAATGTATCATACCGGAAGTGATGTAATACAGCGGAGTAAGCTGCATGGTCTATGTTTTCGAAGCTCTCTTAGTGCTAAGATAGTCGTAAGTGCCATACCTTAACATTAACTTATGACTATCTCAGCGCTAAGTCAGCTTTGAAAATCTCTGCCTAGATGCACATACCTGGTGAGAGATGCCTTGAGTTATGTGCCGTGCAAGTCGTTGGTCTGTTAGGACTCCTTCCTCCGTTGACACAAATGACTCTCGGAAAGTCGTCGTACCAAAGTGTCCCACGACGCCATGCCTTGCGTTCCTCACCACGACGTTGTCTGAAGGAGAAAATATGTTCTCACACATTCAGCAATGAACCACTGGGTTGAAGGGTCCACAGTGAATGAGTGAGTGACCCAAACAATTAATGACGCAATCAAAGTGCCATTCTCATCCCACAGAGGCTACTAGTCATATCTTCCTTCAAACCTCAGTCCTACTACGACCCTTTCATGGTGCGAGTGTTCAGGAATCGTGACTGGTTGCAATCAGATTCAGTTGCGCAATCAGTGACGTTGTTTGAAAATTGATCCTTCGTAAGGCATCGGTAATTTCCGTTTGCTTCAGGAAACCTAGAACCTCCTCTATGTTGCGATGCGCAAACGTCTGTTCTAGACAGACCTCAGTCATGTAATGGCAGGTCTTTGGCGTTTCCAATGCCATCGTTGACAACGGACAGCCATTAAATGTCTGGTGTGTCATGTGTGAACACAAGTCCCCGGTGTATGTGGCTCCACATTTGCTTGCACTGGTCAATTTGGATCTAAGTCAATGTAACACGTGTTCGGATTGAATAGAAAGAAGGGAGATAATTCGTGTTGCGATTCTTTGCCTCCGGGCGATTTACGAGAACCGAGAAACATGGCCGTATTAGAACATTGGATAGTAGGAAGATATGACAAGTAACCTCTGTGGCAAGATAATCTCAAACAATATGTTGAGGTCATGAAAATGGATCTCACACTCACACACACACACACACACACACAAACACACACACACACACACACACACACACACACACACATACACACACGTTCTCTAAAAGCTGTATCCGTCCCTGGTTTGTAACATGCTGATACAGATTACGTATTAACGGTTATATTTTATAATAAACACTATGTTTCAATGTATATATGAATAAAATATTATAGTATCCTGTTTTGCCTGTACATAATCTGCTATACTGAGCCTACCATATTTGGGGAGAGGATACGGTGGATCGAAAGTGTTCTCAAACCAGTCAAATACAGCCAGGCCATGCTTGTGGAACTGCTGCAGTCTGTGTAGCTCGCCTGGCGTCGAAACCGTACGAAACTGAAAAACGAACAGCAAATACACAACCGTGCAAAAGAAGTATACGCCTGAAGATTCGTTTTGGCCCAGGACTTCCAAACGTCATCAAAACTGTTTAGGCCATCATTCACGTATATATGATGGCACTGCGTAAGATTTTACCACCTTGCCACGTTTCTTTCTATTTAAGCTGCGATGAAACGCGCTTGAATGCTTTCTTTTCCGCGGCAGTACATTTAGGGGGATGACCGAAGTGTGTTTGGCAAAATGGGGACGTATACCGCCAATTTAGTTTATCAGGTCCGCTACTTCACTTCTCTACTAATTCGTTTTCGGCAGTTTCTTTTAATTACCATTTTTATTCATTTTTTGTTTGTTTGTTTGTTTCTTTATTTATTTATTTTGATTTTTCTGTGTTTTATGGGGTTTTTTTTAACTAAATCTGACTAAAACTGACTAAGGTGAATAAATTATAGTGTTATAGCTAAAATGGATGGAATTATCATGAAACCGCCCCTCTAGTCATCAGAAATGAGCTGGCCGCTGCAAATGACAATGGCATGCAGATTCTTCAACGACGGGGCATTATCAGTTCTGTCATTAAATGACGTCACAGCAGGTGACGTCATACTCCATAATGACATCATAAATATTGTTTCATGGTGTCAAATGTTGTGTCAACATCCCGTTGCGAATTGTTTGAAATAGACTTACAATGAAATTTATGATACTGTTTTGTCTCTAACACAAATTCCATCCGTTTTAGCGCTATGGTGGAATTTATTGTCCTTGTTTGACGAATCACGTTTCATATTGTGACCGTATAAACTGATTACAAGCATCCTACCCAGTATTCCATTTGCCACCATGTTATGCTGAGTCATCGATGCCCCGGAGTGTGGATTATATGGAAATTTATTACACTGACCAATCAGACCTCGTGTTACATACTAAGATGAATTAACATTAATGAAAACCTGCATTGTTTCAAAGGATGTGACTTTACTGAGTGAGTGAGTGATTGAGTTTAGTTTTACACCACACTCACCAATATTCCAGCCATAAGGTGGCGTTCTGTAAGTAATCGAGTCTGGACCAGACAATCGGAGCACCTTCAGAATTCAGCACCACAATTTCTTGTGAGGACGTTCTCAGCCGTAGGTCACATGTCACTGAGACAGGCAACCGGTTTGTGATTGTTAGCCCGACAGCTAACCGACTGAGCTACGTTGACGTTGTTGCACAATGGGCAAAATTTAGCTAGTCATTCCGGTGACGTCACGGAAATGAACGGAAAGAGTCGAATTGGTTGCGGACAATTACGAAGGTTACTTGTAGACTTGGAGCCTCGTGCTTTCAATCTACTGACGGTTGCCGAATGATCCCGATATCGTTTGGTACGATCGTCTTATTCCGTAATGTACACGATAACATGTTGTGTGGAATGAGCCGATATGGATCGAACTGAAAACGGTTGTTGACGTCAGGCGTCAGACGTTGATTTCAAGGTGCATGCATGAATGGCGTGCTTGCATAAAAATCAGTGTGTGCTTTCGTGACAGAAAAGTGTTGTAGGAAACCCAGTAAGGATAATGTGGATCGCGCTAAGGAATGTGTGAGACATGGGCATGTTTGGTGACGGCACAGGGATGAGTTAGACTTCGAAAATATGTAGATACTGAAAAAAATGTAGATCTAGAGGTGAAAGTGGCTGGACTGCAAGTTCGAGGCTGATTTCCATTAGTCCAAAATCTCTGCATTAAAACATTTCATCGTTTATTTAACTTTTGACGTTTTTGGTCTTCTGTTTTTTGTGTGATCAAGGTATTAAAAATGCAAAAGGAAAACAAATGGTATTCATGTGCCCCTGACCCCAAACCTAACCCTAACCCTAACCCTAACCCTAAACCCTTGAAATAATCCTAATTTATAGAATACGTTGACCATGAAATGGCTGACGTATCCAGTGTAATGCATTCTTGCCGCTTCGAAAAATAAATACGAATAAACTCCATTTCAGTGCAATCGTGCAAATTACCGAATGACAAAGATATATATGTATATTAGTTTACATTTAAAATTCATTTGATCCAAATAGTTACGTCTGAAACCGAAATATAAAATATATTTAGATTATTTAACTGCGAATAAAAGAATATGGCAAAATGTGACCAGTGTAAGGCATTCTTACTAAATTTAAAAAATACAAAATATTTAAATACACAAGATATAACACCTCAACACCCCTTAAGACAAAGAAATATGAGCATATTAGTCAAAAAAGAAAATATATTTAAAGCTAGTGCTTGCAAAAAAAAACCATATGCGCATCCGCCGGGGAACTACTACTAGAAACTCTCAACATCGTTGGGTTTCTGTAATGCCATGGCTGGTAGAGATGAAACATCAGTGAGCGCAGCTTATACGCACTCACTGAGCTTGATGACCTCGTTGCTATGCCGGCGTCATAGGGCATTGTTTCAAGAACGTGTTTTTGAACAGAATCACCTGCAACTACGTAAAACAGTATCATGACGTGTCTTTATAGTTTATGGTGCTGGGTATAGATTTTAGAAGTTCTTTTAGCGCCACGATAGTCGTAGGTTCCGAGAAACATAGACGCCTTTAATGGCAAGCATGGGTTGCTGAAGGCCTATTCTACCCTGAATCTTCACGGGTCCGCATTTTTATGGCAAGCATGGGTTGCTGAAGGCCTATTCTACCCTGAATCTTCACGGGTCCGCATTTTTATGGCAAGCATGGGTTGCTGAAGGCCTATTCTACCCTGAATCTTCACGGGTCCGCATTTTTATGGCAAGCATGGGTTGCTGAAGGCCTATTCTAGCCCGGGTAGACCTTCACGGGTGTGTGACTTTACTGGGGTATAAGGAAAAGAGTAAATAATCATAGATGGTAACAGTGTTACTTAAAGTATGTTGCTTCCCAAAATAGCGTCAGTTACATCAGTTTGTTGTTCTTGTTTACTCCAGCTCTTCAGCTATATTCCAGGTAATATGACGGCGATGTGTCTGGACCAGACAATCCGTTGACTGTTATCATAAAAATCAAATTATTGGTAATTCGACGGTATAGTGAAGGTAAACAACGATATGAAGTGTCAACTGGAAACCATCAACACATCTCTAATAGCAGTCAACTCACAACTTGAAGACCTGACTACTAAGTGTGAGGGTATAGAGCATGAAAATATCAAGTTGAAGGAATATGTGTTCAAGCTGGAGGATAAACTCGACTATCTCGAGAACCAGAGTCGACGGGATAATATCATATTAAATGGCGTCCCAAATCGAGATGGATTTGAATCATGGCAGGATTGTGAAAAGGCAGTCAGAGAGGTGATCTCCGATAAACTTGAGCCCATAGGATAACGAAAGGCCAAGCAATAATTGCTAAAATCCCGGATGGTCACGACAGACGGAAAATATTCCAATCAGCAAAGAAGCTAAAATCTACATCAATATGGATATCTGAAGATTTTTCCCAGACTGTGAGGGAAAAACGGAAGCATTTGAAACCTATGACAATCACGTGCAAACGTGCATACGTCGATCGATGATGAATCACGTGAAACAACCTAGGAGTTAGGCCTGGCTCGTGAGTCAGACGCACATAACGGTACATACGTCTCAAGTGGAGAACGGGTTAACTGTATGTGTTGGAACATAAACGGGCTTAAAAATAAATTAAATAACAGTGATTTTATCTCTTTTTGTTCCAAATATTATATCTTCGGTTTATTAGAAATTTGGAAAAGTGTTGATAAAGATAGTGTCGAAGCTGCGTTCCCGTCGTTCACAGTGTTTGTGAATTATAGAGAATATAACCCAAGAGGAGGGGTTGCAGTATGTGTACATTCTTCAGTTATTAATGGTGTGAAAAAGGTTATTACCCATTTCAATGATATGATATTTCTTGTGTGTGACAGGAATGTATTCTCCTTTACTCATGATATTATCCTTGCATTTATTTATATACATCCTATAAACACATCAGTACAAACTGACAACAGACTTTATAAAGGTATTGAATACTTTGAAAGGTCGTTAATGTCTGTCGTGTATGATTTTCCCGGATATGAAATTATTGCATTTGGTGATTACAATGCAAGAACTGGTACTTTACTTGATTATGTGATTGATGATGATAATAGACACATACCATGTCTGGAGGATATGGACTACGTATCAGACGCCTTTAATATACCACGTAGGTCTACAGACGAGTTGTATAATCAGTTCGGAAAGGAGCTAACCGAATTATATGCTACATTTAATATTCATATGTTAAATGGCCGATATCACGGTGATTATAATGGCGCTTACACGTGCTTCCGAGGAGAGCGGGCGAGTTTAGTCGACTATTGCTTATGTTCCAGTAGTATATTCTTGTATGATGTTGACTTTTGTGTTGAAACACGATGTGACTCTGACCATTTTCCGATTGTAATGACTATGCCAAAGAATGCGAATGTTTATATAGAACCAAATCGGGAGGAAACGGTTAATACATCAACTTTACCCAGATTCACATGGAATAATAGTACGGGTGCTTCTCTTGTTACTAACTTGTCGAATCTTCTTGAAAATTTTACATTAGCGGATTGTGAGGCATGTTGTTTGAATGATATTGATGTGGCTGTTGACACACTTGTGAACATTATTCAAGAATCTGCTCGACTTTGTGGTCTTCAGAAGCACTTATCTACTCGACATCGTCAAAGATTTGAAAATAACAACAAATGGTATGACGATGCGTGTACAGCGTTAAAACAGAAAAAGTTCAAGACGTTGGATATTTTCAGAAGAACGGGGGATAAAGAAACTCTTAAAGAATACCAACACGTTAGAAATGAATATTGACGTATGTGCAGAAACAAGAAAAGTGTATATGAAGATGACTGTGTAAATGATCTCGTGGCCACCAGTAATAACGGTAAATTATTTTGGAGAAAGCTCAAATCATTAACTCAGACAAAGGATAAGACAAATAGAGATAATATCCCCCCGGAGGAGTTGACTGAGTACTTTAAACGAGTTTTTAATCTGACGGATATTCAAGGGGACCCTGATAATATGGAGTCTGCAACTTTATATGAAATCAACCACACTGAGGAGAACTGTAACTTCTGTCAAGATGTAACCTTAAATAGCATTTTGAACTCAGATGTATCAGAGAGTGAAGTATATAGTGCCATAAACAGGCTAAAATGCGGGACTGCACCTGAACAAGATGGTCTACCCCTTGATAGACACGCTAGGAAAATGTTTGACTGCGGTTATGAATGACAGATTAGCTCAGTTTGCCGATTTGTATGAGAAGATCCCAGAAGCACAAGCTGGATTTAGACGCGGATACTCTACTGTAGATGATATTTTTACTCTACAATATTTGGTTCAAAAATATCTATCTAAGAAGGGCATGAGATTTTATTCATTTTTGTAGATTTCAAAAAGGCTTTTGACTCTATTAACGGGAAACTTCTTTGGTACTCCATAATGAAGAATGGTGTTCATGGTCGTATACTTGTTTTGTTAAAGAACATGTATTCTAAAATTCAGTGTGCCGTTAAACTCTCTAACGCTACAGTGTCGGAGTTCTTTGATTCATTAAGTGGTGTTCGTCAAGGGTGTATTATTAGCCCAATGTTATTTTCCATGTTTATGTTAGAACTTCAGAATATGATAGAATCGTCCACTCTAAGAGGTATATCGGTTGGCCAAGAGTTTATGGAAATATTATTATTACTATATGCGGATGATTTATGTTTAGTTGATGACAGTGTCATTGGACTGCAGCGGAAGATAGATATTCTTGATAGTTTTTGCAATAAGTGGGGTCTTCAAGTTAATTTAGATAAAACGGAAGTCATGGTTTTCAGAAATGGTTGTATATTAAGGCATTATGAAAAATGGTTCTTTAGTGGCTCTCAGATAATGGTTACTACGTATCATAACTATTTGGGCATTTTGTTTTCAAATAGATTGTCTTGGTCAAAGTGTGTAGACACGTTAGCTGTCAAAGGCAACAAGGCGCTGTTTTTCATCAAAAAGTTACTTTTTATGCTCCCGGGATTGCCAGCTAATATTGCATTTAAACTATTCGACATTAAAATTAAGCCTGTGTTGCTATATGGTGCTGAAGTCTGGGGATTTCAGAGATATCCAGTGTTAGAATCATTACATTCTAATTTCTATAAGTTTGTGCTAGGCGTTAGCAAATATAATTCTAGTAATGCTGTTTTGGCAGAGTGCGGTAGACATCGATTGTATATATAGATTATCATGTCAAACGTGTTAAGTATTGGTGCAAACTTTTGAGGATGGATAATAGCAGATATCCCAGGCAGTGTTATCTTTTAATGAAACAACTCGATGAATCTGGCAGGACAGCATGGGCAAGTGGTCTAAGGCAGCTACTTTCCAGCTATGGATTTGGTGATGTGTGGTGGTTTCACGATATTGGCGATATGGATAGGTTTTTAATGCTGCTTTAGCAACGCATATGTGAGTGTAATGTGCACGTAATGTTTGATAACATAAGTACTTCTTATAGGTTAAAACATTATCTCCAGTTAAAATCATGCTTTGATACAGAATATTATGTCATGAATATTAGAAACTGGGAGTTGAGGAGATGCTTTTGTTTGCTTCGATTAGATGAGTTGCCTATTCAAACAACCATTGGACGAAGGTATGGTATCGATAAACGAACGACTGTGTTTCTGTAAGTATTGTAATGATAAGATAGTTGACGATGTTATACACTTCTTATTTGTGTGCCCAAAGTATAATTTGGTAAGGGCTAGATATATACCATCTCTATTTTCCGATAACCCCACTGCTTACTCATATAAGCAACTAGTATGTAGTAAAGATCATCAAACCATACTCAATGTAGCAAAATATGTCAAACATTGTTTGTCTCTCCGCAGTGCATAATCATTGTCACTAATGCTATATCACAATGTTAATGTTCACAGATGTACATGGGCCGATGGCCTAAAAAACGAATAAAAACAGTTATTGAAATTATTGGTAGCCGATGACCTTTTTGTTTCCTGTTTTACGCCGTACTCGGCAGTATTCCCACCATATGTAGAAAATCCGAGGTGGGGTGATGTTTGGCCAAATGGGGGTTAACGTCGTGCTGAAAGATATTTCACTCATATGATGACTTGCATGCGTGTGTTTGTGTGGCTGCTTGTAATACTGGCTGCTTGCTGGATATATAGTGCTAGTTCACTGGAACACCATGCCGCAGTCAAGCATGAATAGTGGGGATGCGTAATACCGGTTCACCAGTACTTTCAAACATGAATACCATACTTATAGCGGTATTTTGACATGCATTCGAAAGTCTTCATAACACTCGGAAATCTTCGGATATTTCCGTTTTCCACATCGGAACTTAAGTTCTTTTTAAATCTGTATTCGTAATTTTTGTTCAAATGTTTCGGGTTCTGAATGTTTTATATATTTACTCACTAATGACCAAAAACCTCTGATATATCCTGACCACGTCAAATTGGTCTCGAAAATCTCAGGGATTTTTTGAGAGTGGAGAAACTTGTTCAAACTAGTAACCACTGTTTTGTAGTTAATTCGTTCTTTCCCTTGTTTCATGTGTGACAAATATTTCCATTTCCTGTCACGATTATAAGTTTTTATTTAGGTGTAATCAAACATAGAGATTTTGTTGTGTTTTTTAATGTAAAAATCGAGCATTAACTCGATTTTAAGAAATGTATTTTCTTTGAAAAAAACTCCTTGCAATACATATCGCCATATATTCGCGTCGCAATATAAATCTTCTTTGCAATACCCACCCCTAACGAATATCCTACTCAGACACATTATACTGACTACGAGCGACCAGCCCTTGTTTAACCCATTAATGCCGAGCGCCAGACAGAGATAGTTTAACGTCTTTGGGGATGACGGCCGGGGATCGGGGATCGAACCCGCAAACGTCCGCTCTTCGGGTGGAACTCTCACCATTATACCACAGAGGTGGTCCCAGACAATCTAGTGATCAAGAGCATGAGCACTGAATAGTTCATTGCGGGAACACCAAAACTGGTTTCACGCATTGTGCGCGTGTAAAGAATCTTGAAAGTGCAAAATCATCTACATTGAGCTTTCATAGTTTGTTGTCTGTTGTAGTTGGGGTTTTTTTTGTTCAAAACCGCTCTGTTGTTCCAGTTACACGGATACAGTCTGTGAATAATCGAATCTGGACCAGACAATCCAGTGATCAACATTGATCTGCAAAATTGGGATACGATGAGATGTGTCTCATCCAAATCACCGAGCCTAAAACCCAATCCCCTTAGTCGCCTCAAACATGATGATAACGCATACGGACACTGTCACTAAGACGGTCCGGCCCCGTTAGCCACGCTTAACAGAGCAGGGTGACCCCTTACTGACCTTGACCCCTGATGACGTCGTGTTCTGAAGATACACGTAGTTACCGATACTGAAGGCCAAGTCACGTGTACACATTTTCGGTGTTTGTTTGTAGATGTCAGCAATAATACCGTTTTCCCTGCAATTATCAAGAAATGAAATTGTGGAAATATATTTTGATGCATCTACATCCATAAAATTCCCCATTTACATATTATGCATATCAAAATAGTCCATATCCCATACCACTTCGTGTTATTTAAATATAGCCGATGTTGTAGAAAAGGGTGTGACTAACTCGTTATTCCGGGACAAGCCGAATACAGGTTACGGAAAGGGGCGAACTTCATACCCATTTGTGACCAGCCGTGTTACTCCGGGACAAGCCAAATACAGGTTACGGAAAGGGGCGAACTTCATACCCATTTGTGACCAGTTGTGTTACTCCGGGACAAGCCGAATACAGGTTATGGAAAGGGGCGAACTTCATACCCATTTGTGACTAGCCGTGTTACTCCGAGACAAGCCGAATACAGGTTACGGAAAGGTTCGAGTAGTGAGAAATGACCGTACCGTGGTTCTTGGTACCATATTTCACTGTTTGACCACGTGCTCAAACTCTCAGAAGCTTTCCAGAGCAAGGTCAAGTTGAACGTCGCCTTGAAGGACGGTCCGTCGAAGCAGGGGAAGGCTCTTCTAGCCAAACCATTGTTGAAGTACGTTGTGGCCGTCTTCCTGTATAAACACCGAGGGAAATGTTGTAAGGTTAGTTTCTAATTTTGAAATGTATCCTATTTCTTTCACAAAATACTTCTGAATATGATCCAGGAGGTTTCATTTTGTAGCGAAGGAGAAAGGAGGACAACAATTCGTTATCAGTGACCATCCAGCAAAAGAAACGCAACTCTGGCTTTTTGTTAAGTTTTTAAATAGCCAATCAGCAAGCCCTAGGTGTTGCTGCATGTTTAAACTTTAGATTACGGCAGAACACATATTAAACGCCCAAAGAAACGATACCCTCCTAACTTTATGAATTACTTAAAAGTTAGAAAGCATCATTTCACAAGAGAACAACGCAGCTTTATTCTCAAAATTCTCAAATGTATTCATATTTAGGTGACACGCATCTTTCCCAGAGACGGTATAATGTCCTATTTTTGACCATGCCGAAACAAACCAATAACGGTGATTTGTCCAAAAGAAAGATTGATATACAATTCGGATTTGAGACAAAGATAAAACAATTCAAGTCGCCACTTTTCAAGTATGAAAACAATAAACAAGACTGTCATGGAGTGTAGTATAATTGAACAAGAATAATTCCTGTGCTTTCAGTCTTATAAAACATTTTCTGCTGATTTGCACAAGTGACAATGAGTAAAACTTGGCTTTTATATTGTCAAAAAGTGTTAGGGAACATCTAAAATTATCTTGGTTCACATTATTGCTTGCAGAGTAACATTTTTCCCACTTTCTGTTCACACATAATAATATCAACTGCCAAGACGTTGCAACATTCAAGAAATATGCCACAGCTGAAGAGAAAGAACCATTGAGATGGTGCAGTTGGGGTCGACATACAATGCTGTTGTCAACGTCCTCTGATGCCACCGTATCACGGCTATAAGACTATAGGACAGTGGGCGTCCATGCACCACGAAGCCTGCTGAAGATAGGTAGCTACGTCTTTAAAGGACTGTAACGTTTCTTGTGGCTTTTATATTGTTTGCCAGAATCATCTTAAGACTTACGACATCTTTCCGCCAGCACTATCGGAAGTATAGACATAAATTCCACGGGGCTCCAACACAACAGGAGCGCGATACTTTATTTGAACTTTGAACTTCCCTAGGGGAGGTAATTCTGTGTCGAGTTGAATGACGAGCAGCTGTGACTGGGTCATGTAGCTTAGGCCGCGAACACCAGGAACGTCTTTGGTGGGTGCAACGGCATCCAATCTCACAGACGCCTCGTCAATGTCCAACTCTAATGCATTGACGGTTATAGCAGCAGTTCTGTCAAGCACCGTGAAATATATGGACACTTTCCCTTCCGCTGCCATATCCTCCACACTATTGTAAAAGTTCGGATAGAGTTCAAGGTCGTAATGATAAGGGGAGATCACTTTTGGTAGGTTACTAAGTACGAGAGAGGCGTTGTTAGGTGTAGTTAAGTCTGGGGATGACAGTCTTGGGTTGGAAGAACATGAGCCAGTTCCAGGGGGACACGTAGCCATGACGTCAGTCTCGCTTTCCGGAACTGTAAAAGAAACAAAACCAAGGAATTCCAGATCGGACATTTGTGTTGATGTCTCTACGAAATCATGCGAAAACACAAACACTTACCAAAGGTTCCATCCATCATTTTATTTAGTGCCAGGCAGTGAGCTATATAGCCACTGGCCCGCAAGCCCGTGGCTTGTGAAAATGCAGTCGGGCCAGTAAATCTCCACAGTTACTGGCCTACATGGCCAGTGAATTTTCACTGGGTCATTTCCTAAATATATCACTCTCTCCGACTTGTTAATTTGTAGATACACTTTCAAATCAATCACGATTATGCCTTGATACAAATGTTGATCATGTTCGGAGCTTAATAACGAAACCTGTGCCATGCTGACAATATCTTATTCTCAGTTTGTTTTGCAATCATTTGCTTTGTTTCCACATTAACATTTCGTCCTAGTGAATTATTTTGTGGGCTAGTAATAGTCAAGCATAGCCTGCGCATTTTGGAAAATATTTTGCACAGAGGTGGTACAGCTTTGGACCCTTGGTCTTTGGCGTGACAAGTCAAGTTTTGAAATACTAATTTTAGAAACTGCAGTATCTGGAAATTCAAAATCTAAAATGTGTGAAAAAGGGTTAAAATGAACTCGACTGCGACATTTTCCAAACGCAACAATGTCGCCGTTGTTTGTTAATGTTTACACACTGAAATCGATCTACACATGCGCAGAATTAACCTCCTGTCAGAACTCTAGAGGGCGTGTTTGGTTCCGATGACTCTGAGACAAAAGTACCAACAACAATTTGGGGGAAAAAAGTTTTTTATGTTTGGCAAATATCTTTATTGTGGTTATAAAAATCCATGAAACAGACGACGACCTTTCCTTCCACAGACTTGGCTCCGTCTGTACCCACGCTTGCATGCGCTATAAAGTTGTCGTGACTGACTTCATCTATAAATTCAGATCATGTTTTGTTAATGCTAAAGAACAGTCCGTGGATGATTAAAGAGCTACAGCGAGATAATGTGACTGTGGCATGTTGATGAATTTCGAATTGTCATGATTTGTAAACATGATGACAAAAAGCATGCAATGAATATTAGCGCCATATTGCGGCCCCGCGACAATTTGATGTAATGGCAAACCAGTTTATCCATTGTGTGGTGATCGTATGTCGTACGTTCCAAAGGTACTTCTTGGGAACGAATATCGAATATCAGAAAAAGAATTAGGAAGACATAAACGTAAGGACGATAGAAAATATTATTCGAGTTACTTTTTGATGTAATTGAAAACTGAAAGGACATTTTTTTTAAGTTGGTAATGTGCAGTTTAGTATCACACATGACTCATGCGTCACATTGTAAAAAGTCATCCGAAATGGTGCACTTTTGTGTTAATCACTTTGTTTTATTACAAACTGGGGTAAATTTATGATTTGCAACTACATCATGCCAAGTAGTATTTACATTTCTACAAATTTTCAAAGATAAAACGGCGGAGGTCTGAAGCTGTGTATTAATCGAATTTCTGTATGTTTTGTATTGTATTTAAATAAATAAACGTCTGATAAGTTCAGGTGATTTATTCTTGGAACGGAAAATATAAACCATTCTAATTTCAGTTCTTTCAATTCTTTTAAATTCGTTCCCAAACACTGGTGGGGAACTTGGTTACGATGAGTTTTGAATCTTTGTGATTTTTGCGACAGAAATCTTGCGATATGTTAATCGTTTTATTGTGACAGCTGGTTCCCATGGTAGCATCTGGAGTGGCTCATTTGTGACGTCGTTGTAACTTTACGTCACAATATGATTTGAATGACGTCACCACTGTTGATGACACAAGAAAACAATTGTTTTCGATGTGAAGAGTCTTGCAGTTTCCGGGAATCTAATACCATTTGATCATGCTTTCCAACCAATCATATTACAGAAGACAGTGACTTTTGGTTTACAATGTGACAAATGATCCCATAAAGAAGGGTAAACCTAATACAAAGTGTTCCAGTTAGGGTTTATCTTCTTTCATCATAAAGCATGTGTTGTTTTGTCTACGAAAAGAACTGTCCGTATCAATTTCCATGAATTGGTCAAATGTCACAGACGCTTTGTGATTACGAAATTAATGTAACGGAAAGTTCATGCATTGTCACAGAAAATTATGGCTGACGGGGTATGATTCGTCCAGTTTGGTAAATGAATTGGATTTGGACCTAATGTTAGTAAATTTTAATTATGTTAGTAAATTTTAATTCAATTCTCTTGTAATGTTGATTTTCTGGGTATACAGGTGATTTTCCTTGCTGATGCCAAAAGCACGAAGTGAGTGAGTGAGTGGGTTTGGTTTTACGCCGCTTTTTAGCAGTATTCCAGCGATATCACGGCGGGGGACACCAGAAAATGGGCCTCACACATGTACCCATGTGGGGAATCGAACCCGGGTCTTCGGCATGAGGAGCGAACGCTTTAACCGCTAGGCTACCCCACCGCCCCCCAAACAGCACGAAGGCTGTGTGACATATTGCAAAGTTTCTGTCGCAAAAATCACAAAGACTCTACTGTCGTTCCCCACCAGTGCCAAAGATAAACCACTACAAAGACATATTACTTGCCTCCGATTCAGACTATCACACCATATAGGCCACTGTACAAACTTGCTGTTTCATAATTATGTTAACACTACTGTTTCTAAAAGTCACACTAATTAACGTTATCACTCATAATTGCAATTATGTTGATTAAGTTATTACTGTTAATTAATCAATATGAGGATGTCATAACACGACGAGATCATGGCAATAGCCTCGTGAGAACGGATGGTCTTTAAGTCATCTAAGGGAAGAGAAGGCGGTATTTGGTATTTTTTAATTTATTTTTTGTTTTTATGTGTTAAGCGGAATAGTTTTGCTGTCACATTGCGGTTTGAACGGCATGTAGAAATAAGACTCATAAAAGATGAAAATCTATGGATGTCACTTTGTGAGTTTAATTTTAATCCATAGCCAGCAATATTCCAGCTATATGGCGGCGGTTACTAAATAATTAAGTCTGGACCAGACAATCAAGTGATTAACAAGAGCATCGATCTGTGCAAATGGGAACCGATGGCATGTGTCAACCACGTCAGCGAGCTTAACCACCCGATCCCGTTATAGGTTTATACTCACGGTCCCAAACAGGGCCTCCGACATCCTCCCCAATTGTCTTGTTCAAGTCTTCCACAAGCGTCGATGTTGACCCCTGAACTCTGTTCGTACAATGTGCATCCTTTTGGAATATCACATACAGGAGGCCACCAATCACAGCACATAAAACCAGTGATACCAGAACCCACGCACACACAAAAGGGCCGGAAATGGAGGATCTCCTCCCCTTCCGGGTCTCGGTTTCCGGTTCCGGTTTTTCTGTGTCGTTGAAATCGAAGTCCGTGATCTCCATATCAGTACGCAAACATGTACAGCAAGTACTCTTAGGGGAGTTATACAGAGGAGTGCATCGTGTCAGTTTATACTGCCTCTGTATATATGAATATAAGCAGTGCGTCCTAATCAGAGACACATTCCTGTCGAATTACGCCGAGGCGATTTCTGTAATTATCATTTGTTATCACTGACATACATAAACTGTCTAGTCGATCGCCGTGGAGGATATGATGTAAATACATCCTCTCTCTCTCCGATCTCCGTTCCGATATTGAAAATAGATATCTCTATTTAACGGTGTCTAATGCATGTCTACATTTAAGGGTCATGTATTTAGATAGATATTATCATAATAAATCTTATGTGTATACAATGCAAAACAACATTTCGCCCATTGTCAAAGTTTGTATTACATTATGTAATATACTGTAATGTAATGAAACGTAGTGTGTTGTTGCATTGGAACTTAGTAAATGAAACACTTTCAAACAGTCCGTCGCCAAACTAGAATAATTAATTGCAAAATAGAATAATTAATTGCAAAATAGAATAATTAATTGCAAAATAGCTACAAACCTGACACTGATGAAAATGTGAACACGTTTCTTTCCTTTCGATAATCCTTCGAAAATTAAAAATTGGGCGACTACCAGCCGGTCACGCTACTGCTACAGTAAAAACAAGCCGTATCCTAAGTCACGGTTTTGTCGTCACGGTTTTGCCGTCACGGTTTTACCGTCACGGTTTTGCCCTGGTGTCCCAGATGCAAAGATCCGAACCTTTGGGCATGGAGAAGGGTCGTTTCATGATGAAAACACTGTACCTAACATGAAGTGCCGTTAATTTAATTAATTTAACTTAATAGTAATCAGCCACGGCTGAAAAGCACGACACATCAGCCAACAACGACGTATACAATATGACATGTGCAGCACGCGTCAGCGCCGTTCGTCCTAACGTTCTTCCCCTTATGTTAAAGCTGTCATCGTGCTAGTGTTTTTAAAACAACGTTTCTGTTGACGGCTGAACAGCTACAAAACAGTGGATAGTGTTAGGTACATGGTAATCATACTAGACTAATAGTTATTTTGAAAATTATCGATCTCATGTTTAGTACATAACGGACAACAACCACAGGGCGACAGAAGACAAGAGATAAGACGCTCAGGGCTGTAGGCAGGAGATAATGACAAACTCGGGGTTGTATTTCAAAATATTGTCTGTATTAGGAAACAAAGATTTTCTAAATAATTTCTGTGAAAACTCTACATATTGTAATGGTGTAATTAAAAAAGTAACGCCCAAAACGCTTGTATTTCAATTTCCTTGAGTATTCTAAACACAGAGTAATAAATACAAAGGTGTAGACAGGAGAGTAGAGACAATACCAGACAAAGTCAGGTCTGTGGCATACACTGGACACAGTGCATAATAAACACAGGGTTGTTGGCATAAGCTACCCACGGTACATAATAAAAACAGGTCTGTAAGCATACCCTTTTCAAACGGTACAATAAACGCAGATCTGTAAGCACACACTAGACATAATGCACAATAAACACAGATCTGTAGGCATACACTGGGCACAGTACACAAACGCAGATTTGTAGGCATACACAAGACACAGGGCACAATAAACACAGATCTGTAGGCATACACTAGACACAATATACAATTTTACCACAAGTCTGTAGCACTACACTAGACACATTGCACAATAGGAGGCATACACCAGAGACAAGGCACAATAAACACAGGTCTGTAGGCATATACTGGACACAGTGCACAATAAACACAAATCAGTAGGCATACACTAGACACTGTGCACAATAAACACTAATCAGTAGGCTTATGCTAGACAGAGAGCACAATAAAGACAACTATGGAGCAATACACTGGATAGTGCACACTAAACGCAGATCAGAAGGCATACATTAGGCACAATGGACAACAGACACAAGTCTGCAGACATAGACTAGACACAGTGTACAATAAACGGAGAGGTAGGCATACACAAGACAAGGCACAATAAACAGATATGTAGACATACACTCGACACAGTGTACAACAAACACAGATCAATAGGCATACACTGGGCACAGTACACAATAAACAGAGGTCTGTAGGTATCCACCAGACAGGATGTACAATAAACACAGATCTATAGCCATACACTTGACACTTTGCACAACAAACACAAATCAGGAGACATGCACCAGACGCAGCGTACAATAAACACAGGTCTGTAGACACAGAGCACAATAAACAGCACCGTAGGCATACACTAGGCACAGTGCACAATAAACACATTGCTGTAGGCCCACACTAGACACAGTGCACAATAAACACAGGTCTGTAAGCACACACGACACACAATGCGCAATACGCAGACACCATAAAGGTTAAACATGGGTAAGTCTGTATCCAAGAGACTAGACACCATGCATGACGAGCAAAGTTCTGTGTACAGGATACAGTTTACATGTGACAAGAACGCTGCCGGACTGGCCCCTCAAGACTTACATTGTAGGTGAACGGGCTAAACTGTTCGAAGCACTAAGAAAATCTACACCCGAGACATCAACGCCAAATCTTAGTCATAGAGGTGAGTCAGATTTAACAAAGACTTAACAGTGTTCCAGTTACCCGAAAGCCTATCCGTGAGTCACATTGTAAACCCCCTCTCAACATTTGGCATACATTCATCATTACAGACAAGAGAACACACCATTTAAAGAGTAAAATAAGTAATGAAAACGACAGTAATATAATTAATCTATTAGGTAAAAATCGTTTTGTTAAGGTAAAATAGTCATGTACAGATTTTACAATATTTTCATTCATTTCATCAGAATATGAGTGACTCCCACATATTATAGACTGAAATTTAAAACCATTTATGTCATAGAAACACTTCGATCAAATTGTAGTAAAAGTTGGAGTGGTAATAGGAAATGAACGGCATCCTCTGATGGCCAGAGGAGCAGGTAAGCATAGTTTGAAGAAAACGGCCAAATGTATGTTCATTTAAGTCACTACAACCTAGTCTTAACTTACAATGAATTATCTGGCACCGATTTCTCGAAACAAACTTAAATCTGAGTTTTTGCTTAAGATCAAGTTTGTGCTCAAATTTGAGAAAAGACAGAAACATGCATTTTCCTGAATGAACGGAAACCAAACTCAGTCTGAGTTTGGTGGACAGATGTCTTTAGTTGTTTTATTTTTTTATTTTGAAAAAATGCGGCTGAATTAAAAAATCAGCTGTTTCAAATTGTCAAACTCAGTTTGAGATTTGAGTGAAAACCTGAGTTTGTTTCGCGAAATTAGGGCCTGGTTAAATATAGTTCCAGTGCTTTCTGATGACATATTATGTTCCTACATAATGGTACCTAGAGTACGTTACTAGATCTAAATCCATATGTGTATATTGGAATTAGATCTGATAAAAACTTTGGAGTTTTATTATGAAAAATGTTATGAAATACACACACTTGGTGATTTTTGCTATGTTCCATAATGGTGAAAAACCAGTTTCATGACAGATTTTGAAATCCTTTAACTGGCCCACACACGGTTCTGCAAGCATCTAACAATAAATTTTTAGTTTGTACACAGTTGTTCCAAATACAATCACAACAGTTAAGATGTGATAAAACAAATGAACTACACGGGCTTTGGAGGCTTTTCCTCTGAAGGTAGCATTTCAGGCTTCTTAAACAATTGATCATAGGACTTATTTAGAAGTAATATCATCTATATGTGTATTCCAGTGACCACCGCTGTGCAAAGTCAGTCCCAGATGTTGATGAGTGTCAACAGACTTTATTGGTATATCATTCACTATAACATCCGTCATTGATGTTAATGTTTTCTTTCTAGTAAAAATGATAGCTTAAGTTTTATTGGGATTAAAGTCTACTTTCCATGTCCCACTTACCTATTATGTTTTACATATTGATAAAATAGGGTCATCAATTATCACATATACGGATGAATCATCGGCAAATAATTTAACATTACACTGTATATTGTCAACAATATCATTGATATAAACCAAAAAGAGTAAAGGTCCGAAGACTGATCCCTGGGGGACGCCAGCTTCAATTCATTTAACATTTGATTTACAACCATATATTACAGTAAACTGTTTTCTATTATTTAGAGAATTTTCTAACCATAATAAGTGAGATCCGCGGATGCCACTAGCCCACAACTTATGCAAAAGACCCTTGTGCCAAACGTCCATCGCCTAGCTATACTGTATTATTGTAAAATAGCTATATTGTAAAATTGTCTTATTAACTAAGTGACAATTTCATTGAGTCACAATGTTCAGAGTTTTGAGTGACAGTTATTATGGGTCACATTTCGTATCATAAATGTTCAGTGCTAATAGTAATTTGAGCTGCGCTTTAAGGTAGCGCTTTAGAATTCTCTTCCTGTGAGTATGTGTTTTGATTGATTGTTGACTTCCTGGAGACTACGAGAAGGTTCTAAGTTAATGGCGAGGGGCGGTTTTTTTCTTTGCTTGTTTTTTTATTTATTTTTAATTGTTTGTTTTTTTTATTTTTGTTGTGTGTGTGTGTGTGTGAGAGAGAGAGAGAGAGAGAGAGAGAGAGAGAGAGAGTGTGTGTGTGTGTGTGTGTGTGTGTGTGTGTGTGTGTGTGTGTGTGTGTGTGTGTGTGTGTGTGTGTGTGTGTGTGTGTGTGTGTGTGTGTGTGTTTTATTTAAGGCCGGTTGTTGTGTTGACTCAGGGACGCACACGGATGTACTGGAGAATATTAATCTCATTAATTGTTGATATACTACCGACAGAAAATAAGGGAACCAAGAAATTGAATGTAGATGACTTTGACTGTGACAGGGTCCGTTATCGTGGCGTATCTCCCAAACGCAACATCCAATGACAATGGAATTTCGCATGATGTATGCTACACGTGCATACAGAAGTTAACTCCTGTGAATATACTGGAGAAGTCGCAATCACTAATGCAATAGAGATTGACACTTACAAAATGCCTCCGAGGCAGTATCTCGGTGAAGCAACAAAATAGAGAATTGTGGGGATGATAGAGGGGGGGGGGGGTCATTATGTGAAGTTGCCCGGCAGATGGGTAAATCAAAAAGTGTAATTTCACGCCTGTGGGATAAGTACCGTCAAACGGGTGGGGTTGCAACGCGACCTGAGCGTAGTAGACCAAAATCAACGGCACCACGACAGGATCGTTTCATGACGTTAATTGCTCTACGCGATAGGTTTAAATCGGCCCCTGCCATCAATAGAGAATTCCGCACACTCACTGAGAGACGCATTTCAACATCAACCGTTAAAAACCGACTCTATCAAGCTCCTCTGAAAGCAAGACGGCCTTTTAAGGGTGTCACCCTTTCAGCTCACCATAAGCGCCAAAGACTGGCATGGGCTAGGCAGCATCAGGGACGGGCTATGCGCCACTGGCGTTACACCATGTTCTCTGATGAGTCAAGGTTTTGCCTACGATTCACAGATGGCAGAAAACGTTGTTGGCGTCGGTGCGGGGAGCGATATGCCAGAGCAGCAATTCTTGACCATGATCGATATGGAGGTGTTAGTGTCATGGTGTGGGGTGGGATTACACATGACAGACGATCAGATTTGGTCATCATTAACGGAGCCATGACTGGTCAGCGATACGTTGACCAAATATTGCGTCCTGATGTGGCTCCATTGGCTAGAGTTATCGACCGAAATTTTGTATTCCAAGATGATAATGCCAGACCACATCGGGCCCGAATTGTCTCCGCTTATCTCCGACAAGAAGGTATCCAGACATTGGACTGGTCCTCTAAGTCCCCAGACCTGTCCCCAATTGAACATCTCTGGGACGTTCTTGGTCGACGGGTGTACGCCAGGGACCCAGGACCCGCCAACCTGGCCCAGCTTGGTGCAGCTCTCCAAGAGGAATGGCGGGCAATCCCACGGGCAACCATCCGGAAATTGATTAACAGCATGCCATCAAGGTGCCTTGAATGTGTTGGCCAACATGGTGGACACACCAGATATTGAACTTGACGCCTAAAATTGATTTAGTGGATATTTAAAGCAGTTTCAAATTCGCTATTATTTCATTAGTTCCCTTATTTCTTGTCGGTAGTATATTATCTTTGTGACCCATTGCTTTAGGTTTCACTCAGTTGCAGTGTACATGAAACCTCTATTCTGAATCTTTGTATCTTGCTCTAGGTTGCTCAATACATATTAACGAACATTTTACTCTTGTCAGTGTTATATTTTTTTCTGGTTGTGAGGGATTTCTTTTACCTTTCGTCACGGCAAATTATTAACCGAAACAATATTGTCATGCAAATGAGTGAGCTGGTATGATGTAGAATCACCAGTCATGAAACCTGACTGTAATGAAGTGTTAGTTCATCTAGGAGGAAAAAATGACACTTCTCAAGATACATTGAATGACTAGTAAGTGCAACCGGCCAATAAGTAGTCATCAACAATATTTGCTTTGTCAATATCATCTTCATAAACAACATCATAGCGTTCAATGTATGGACACATATTAACGTTATCTGTTTTCTTAAGACAAGTTTAATGCTAGTTGACCACTGCCTGTCAAAAGTTAATGAAGCTGATCCGCCTGGCTAATCATGATTGAGCAGTGATGTCATTGGTCATAATTACACAATTTAGAAAGTGGTCAAATGTAACATCTGACATTTTTGGAATAATTTAACTTTCGTATTAAAAACATTTTCTAGTACTTTTTTGGTTGATTCGCTGTTTATGGTGTACAACCTGATAGGTGATAAGTGCAAGCTGTATGTGGCCAATGACTGAAGTTTTAAATTGCATGTTGTCCATAGCAGACAGGCATTCAGACAC
Source organism: Haliotis asinina (assembly GCF_037392515.1). Taxonomy (NCBI): domain Eukaryota; kingdom Metazoa; phylum Mollusca; class Gastropoda; order Lepetellida; family Haliotidae; genus Haliotis; species Haliotis asinina. The sequence goes on from NC_090292.1 coordinate 25,454,419, forward strand.
ATAGGTGTCAATAAAACAGACATTAGTCTGTGACAGAGACTGCGTGTTACAATCAACATATTTTTGTATGTTTACATAGACGCGTATGAAAACATTTCAGTTTTCAAACTGAGCAGTTTTAATAGTGAACTTTCAACTGCTACACTTTCTTGAAAACTTGTTTTGCAAATGTGCAACCAAGTATAGGACCAGTGCATTTGTATTATTGCAAACCCAAAAGGCTTTTAATCACCAGAAACATCTCTTGTTCTCCAACTTCGACCGCAGTGATAATCCTTGGACGCACTTGCTGTGTGTTTACGGGTCGCTTTTCCGGGTCAAGCCGCGCGAACCTACTCACTGCGCATGCGCTACAGGCGAGGCTGTTGCAACCAGCGCTGAGGTGAAATTAGTGAATCGTTTGAACTCCGATTTCGCGGTTTTTTTCTCGTCGTGTTATTTTTCAACTTTCAAAGCTGAATTTGCATTTTTGATAATTCGCTACTGTAAGTCTAAACCGAAAGGTATCAGAATCTGCAAAATTGTGTTTTGCGTTGCATGTGACCTTTAAGATAATTTAATATGAAGATAATTATCCCCCGCAACGCGTTTTGCGGGGATTTCAAAATGGACTCCGCCCGTGCGTCCGTACACATTAATCTTTTTCGTAGCAGACCTCTAAAACAGTTCAATATTTTCTCATCAAACTTGACACATGGAGTGAGTGAGTGAGTGAGTGAGTGAGTTTAGTTTTACGTCGCACTTAGCAATATTCCAGCTATATGGCGACGGTCTGTAAATAATCGAGTCTGGACCAGACAATCCAGTGATCAACAACATGAGCATCGATCTGCGCAATGAGGAACCGATGACATGTGTCAACTAAGTCAGCTAGTCTGACCACCCGATCCCGTTAGTCGCCTCTTACGACAAGCATAGTCACCTTTTATGGCAAGCATGGGTTGCTGAAGGCCTATTCTACCCCGGGACCTTCACGGGTCTGACACATGGATAGGCCAGGTGGTGTAGTGGTGAAGTTTGGTAGCTTGGGAATTCTGAATTAAATATTTTTGACGTTTCCATGGCAGAACCTATAAACAATTCACTGTTTCGTCACCAAACTTCGAATATACTAGTAGGCATAGCTAGTGGTAAACGGGTGCCTTTTGGTAGTTTTGGAATTATGATTAAAATATTTTTGCATTTCCGTGGCAACAATTTTGACTTCAACTGAAGTTGGTGGTATTGCTCCTTTATGAAACAGAACTAAAAAACCTTTTAAATGCTCTCCGTCCACTTTCCTATATACATGCCAAATCATTTGACTTAATCATAACCTGTCGACATATTCATAAAGTGTCATTGCCTTTGCGGGGGATATTGATGATTTTGCCTTATTGATTGAAAATGTATGGATATTCTTAAGAGTGTGTCCAACCAATGTCAGAGGCTCAAGGTCAATTGTCTGAAACAATTAATTTGTTAAATGAATACTTTAACTATTCTAATATGCGCTGTTATATTGTCTATAAATTATCATGAAACATTCGGGACAGTAATAAGGTGTCTAAAGGGCAAATGACATTCCGGTGTCACTAGCCCTAATGGCTAGTGACAGATGGACTCTATTTCAAACGCTGTGTGCAAGACACTCCCTGTTACCATCAGCCAAAAAAATTACATAGATCTTATCGTAATTATTCATGAATCTTTCGTCTGTTTAATAGATTTCAGCGACACACTTACTCAGGGAGATTATATAGTTGTAGATTATCCCTGGCTTACTGAGCCATGGTCACTGCAGAATGGGGGAGTAACAGCCGGGAAATTTACAATATCAGGACAAGATACAAATATTAGGTCAATAAATGTCCTCGATTTATTCAGTAATATGTGCATCATGCCATAATTGTCTTAATATGTTCAGTATTAGGATCTATTCTATTAAACAAATTAGCCTTGAAATCCCCAAGTACGATAGTGATGGCGCATGCGCGAGCGTACACACACGCTCACACACACACATGCACACACGCACACACGCACGCTGTTACGGTTAAGAATGAACCGTGACAAAAGATGCAAGAAATCCCCTTGTGAACCAGCAAAACAGAACAAAGACAAGTTTAAAATATTCAGATATTATTATTTAGCAACGAGAACAAGGTATAAAAGTCACAAGTCAATTTGACAATGCTGATTACAAATTCAATACAAGTGACACAAAATCTATGTCAATGGGTCACAAAAATACCAAACTCACCAAAGTCTCATATGCGAGAGGTAATCAACTATGCAGAATGTCAACACAGCGATCGGTGTGACAGCAGATAATGTAGGTCAGGCGTTGACGGCTTTTCAAACGTTGGCAGTGATGTGAATGAGTCTGCGTTGTCCTCCGCACGACAACCAGCCTATATATATACATTTTATGTACTAAGTCATTTCCCGAAAGTTCGGGCACACACGACTATCGTCAACACTGTAGAATGCCCTCGAATAAGTCTCCCGGAAGTAAACACATTGAAAACTAGGAGCAGATAAATTCCGGAAAACAAGAATTCTAAAATTGTTGACCAGCTATTAAAACGAAATGTGACCCATCATAGTTAATATTCAAAACACTAAACCTTGTGACCCAATAATAATTATTACTGGATTAATAACAAAATATACAGAAAATACACACTCTTAACAACGCACACACGCACGCACGCACACGCACACGCACACACACACACACACACACACCACACGAACACATACACACACGCGCGCACACACACCACGCACATACATGCATACCCAGATTCAACCATTGGCTTTAGCTGAATTAAGACAACCGTTGGCGGGGCCGAAGGTAGCCCAGAGGGACAGGGGGTAGCTGTCCACCTAGAATTCTTTTTCAGATTATTTTTTGTACATCAAAGTATTAATGTGACACTCGTGTGATTACGTGCCGTAGCAAATTTGTAGCGTTTTGAGCATGCACTAGTCCATAAAATCTTACGCTCTACAAACACATTGTATTATGAATATTTTCTAAGACGTCTCTGCACAATGTAAGCACGCTTGGTTCTTATGGTGTATGAAACTACACAATAAACATATACAAGTAACCGAAGAAGGTCTGCAATAGATCATCTTTATCTATATCTCATCTGCGACGTTCCGTAAACCATTATCCTCATTTAGAAACACTGCTTAACTGTCACCTGATGTGTTGACCTAAATGGTCCTTTCATTTATGAACATATAAACGTGAACACAATGGGTAAGCTCTGATAATCTGCGTAGTGAAGCAGATATATCTACGTATTATTTACGTTTATATCTCCTTAAGCAAAAAGAATGCATTAACAGAAATCAATTTCAGTCAGCAATGTCACTTTTTCTCACAGCGTGGATGTTTTAGTGGGTTTCTTGTTTAACGTCGAACTCTGCAATATTCCAGTTATATGGCGGCGATCTGTTAATAATCAAGTCTGGACCAGACAATCCAGTGGTCAGCAGCATGAGCGTGGATCGACGCAGCTGGGATACGATCACTTGAGTGAAGTTGACCAGCCAGCCACCCTGACTACCTGATGTTTTATTCGCCTCGTACGACAAGTATACGAAAGATCAGTTCCAACCCGGATCACCACTTGTTAAATAGGTATTGAAGTGTCTGGATGCGTCCATGTCCGTGTAAACCTCCTTCTCTCGCTGGATGAAAGAAAGCTCACTTTCCTCTTCTAGTGACTATACATCGGCGAGACTACACAGATGTAACTTTTGTGAACAGGTTTGTTTTCATTAGGTTTTTTAAAGAAAAAATAATACCGAAACACCAGGTGTTTAGTTTCATTTGTATGTCAGTATACTTTTGATGGTGTTGCAATGTTTTGAGTGAGAGAGTGAGTTTGTGTTTTAGCAATATTCCGGCAATATCAGAACGCCAGAAATGGGCTTCAAACACTGTACCAATGCAGTGTTGCGAAATAATTTCCGATTTATGCCAGCCGTTCGACCTGGCTAGGCCTGAAAGTTACTTGCCCACATTATAATTCCTCATCCCGAAAGAAACTCGGCAAATCATTACACAAATGTAATCTGCTAATGTGATGAACATTTTTATCAGACCATCTTGCATCATTTAACTCGACAAGTATTATAACTCGACAAGTACGAGAGAGTGATGTATTTACAAAATGACTCCATCAAAATTCATTAACCAGTTGGGTCATTGACTGTGCAGATTTCCTGGCCAAACTGGATTATTACCAGACACCGACTGGCGGTCCAGTGGCTATTTTTGCACACTGTACCCATGTGGGGAATCGAACCAAGGTCATTAACCACTAGGTTACCTCGCCTTTCATTCGAGGTATAAACAGAAGTCTCTTCCTTGTTACAGTTGGCCTTCAGCAACCTCCGATTGTCATTACAAGCGACTCACGGGATCGGGTGGTCAGGCTCGCTGACCTACATGACACATGTCATCGGTTCCCAATTGCGCAGATCGGTGCTCATGCTGCTGATCACTGGGCTGTCTGGTCCAGACTCGATTATTTACAGACCGCCGCCATATAGTTGGGATGTTGCTGAGTGCGGTTTAAAACAAAACTCACTCACTCACTGAATGACACATGTCACTGCATCCCAGTTGTGTAGCTCATGTTGTTGATCCCTGGTTTGTATCGTTCAGACTCGATTACAGTGAGATGTCTTTCGCTGCTTTCAGCAATATTCCAACAATAACAAGATGGAGGACACAAGAGATGGGCATAGCATCCATGTAGGGAATCGAACCCGGGTCCTCGGTATCACGAGCGGACACAATAACTGCTTGAATGTAGGCTACCCTAGCACACACCACGACCACCCCAACCCCATTCCCAGGCCCACCCCCACCCCCAACCCAACAATAGAGAGAAAACAGACAGCCAAAAGAACATCTCAGACACCCTAGCAACTGTCATATATACATCATGCGAAGTTTCATTCCAGTGTGAATTTTATTACAGTAATCTAGTTTAGGAATGTGTCGAAAACCGATTGACAGGTCTAAACAAATCTGTTCTTAATCATACACTGAACTTTTGATGTATTCCCAGGGCACAAAAAATAAGATATGGCAACACATTTTGAAATACTCAGCTTGCTGGAAATGCATCTGCGACATAGCCATTTTGCAGATTTCAGTCTTTTAGAAGACCATGACTAGATTACGTTCGTTTTCGGAGACTGATACACCAATCCAAAGCAGCTTTGTTTGCAAGACTCGAATCGTAACTTTTTAACCTCCATCCAGCACAAGTACGTTGAACGTTGATCTATTCCTAGCTTTTAAGAATGACGGTAATTTTTGAAACTTTCCTTTAGTGGTTTCAGATACCAACAGATGGGGCCGGAGGAAGCAATCGGACAGGACCTCCTTCAATGTAATAGTCTCTCGACGGCGACTAATTACCATGTCCATTTGCCTAGTTTCAAGACGCAATAACTCTCGTTTGACGAGCACCAGTCGACGAAGTTTACGACGCAGTGCTCAGTTGTTGTTGACGATGCAGTTGACGTTCTTGTGACGTTTTGTGCAGAGAGGAACGATCGAGACACAATGGGCTTGTCGATCGGTTTTATTGAGAAAGAAATTGGAGCTATGCCTCAAGGGGACCGATTATGCGGACTGTCGGTTTTATTGCAGTGGTTAATCTTGTTCTGTTGTTCCTGAAGACTGAATTGCGGTGTGGCAGTTCTAGTGATTTACACAAACTGCACCGTGTACATTGCACATTGTAAAATACTCACTACCCAACCTCTTTCCTCCGTTTTATAGTCTGTGAATGAGAACCTAATCTTTACTGATTGTGGATTAATCAAGTCTGAGGTTGTTCATCCATGGCTTGCAAATGCGAATGGAAATTTAATGCTTAGTTTAAGTACATTAAGTGTTATTAGGAAGCGTCTGTAGAATTGAGCTGCGGTTTGCTTGCAACATTATTGAGTGTCTGTAATACCGAAACAATACACTGTGACTCTCACAACAGGAACTCACAAACTAAGGCTGATTAGCAATGTTCAGATTAACGAGTGTCTGTTATACCGAAACAATACCCTGTGACTCTCACAGCAGGAACTCTCAGACTGAGACTGATTAGCGATGTCCAGATTAACGAGTGTCTGTTATACCGAAACAATACACTGTGACTCTCACAGCAGGAACTCTCAGACTGAGACTGATCAGCGTTGTCCAGATTAAGGAGTGTCTGTAATAATGAAACCTAGTCACGGTGTAATGTTACTCAGTATGCATACAACTCTCACAGCAGAAACTCTCAGACTGCGTGTCCGCATTAACACTGTCCAGATTAACGAGTGTCTGTAATAACGAAACATAGCCACGTGTATGACTCAGTATGCAATAACTCTCCAGCAGGGACTCTCAGACTGAGTGTCCGCATTAACGTTGTCCGGTTTATTGATAGTGCGGTATAACGAATCATCGTCACTGGGTAAGGTCGCTCAATATGGCTGTAACTCTCCCGGCAGCAGGCCTCAGGTTGAGAGTACGTGTTAGTAATTATAAATATCCACTGTTTCTATTGACATATCCACAGTTTCTATTGGTCTAGTACTATCATCGGCAGTGTTTATAGGCGATAGGGTAGCTTTGTAGTTAAAGCGTTCGCTCGTCACACCGAAGACCCAGGTTCGATTCGATAACTTTCTAGTGAGATCAAAGGAGCGGATAGTTCTTGGAAAAGATAAAACGCTTCTTTCGAAATGTTTCATCTGGTGTTATCTTATTATTTAATAAAAACATGGCATAAACCTGGTTTTCCTCCCACGTATGAAATGAACGAGAGTATATGATTTTTACGCTGCTCTAAGCGATATTTCAGCAATATCACGGCGGGAGACACCAGAAATGGGCTTCACACATTGTATTTCTGTGGGGAATAGAACCCAAGTCTTCGGCGTGACGATCGAACGCTGTGCCCACAAGGCTTCCGTATCATCCTCATCACAATGATTGAGTGGGGGAGTATAGATTTACGCTGCTTTTAGCAATATTCCAGCAAAATCACGTCTGGAGACACCATAAATAGGCTTCACATCAGAAATGGGCTTTACACCCAAATACTCAGAGAGTGTGTACTTTCTTTTACCCATCAGATTTTTTTTTTATCAAAGATAGCAAACATGCTTTTGGTATCTCATTACCAGTGTTGTCATGAACTTGCTCTAACATAATAAACTATCTTCCTGAATTTTAGAGGTGGCAGAACGCTTGGGATTAAAAACCGGAATTATGTTCCATTATTGGTATTATATCAGGTTCTTTTTTCCTAACATATGTTTTTTTCACATGGGCATATATCAAATTATTTCACCCTTCCACTTTCAAGTTTCATCAATATCTTGACTTTTGGAGTAAAAACTCCGAACAATAGATAAGTTTATGTGACAATTTTTTTCAATCACACATTTCCATTCGTTGTGGTCATAATAGTCTCGCTGGAAAAAGTATGAGTGAGTGAGTGAGTAAGTTTAGTTTTACGCCGCATTCAGCAATAATCCGGTTATATGGACGCGGTCTGTAGATACTCGAGTGTGGACCAGACAATCCAGGTATCAACATCATGAGCACCAGTCTACACAATTTTTATACGTTGACATGTGTTAGCCACATATATGTGCGAGTTTGACCACCCGATCCCTTAGTCGCCTCTTACGACAGTCATGTTCAGCTGAAAACTAATTCCAACCCGGATATTCACGGGTACAACGCACGGGTTACTGAGGACCAATTGTAACCTTCATCTTCCCAAAGTTCCGCAAAAAGAAAGTGTACATCCAGTGTTACGGTTAAAAATTGCCGTGTCAAAAGGTATAAGAAATCAGAACCAGCAAAATACACTGAGAAGTCTGATATTTTCAATGATATGTATTCAGCAAGCAAACAGCAAGGTACAAAGGTACACAATAGAGATTTCATGCGAGCGGTCAGACAGCGGTGATGCAGGTCAAACGTTGGCGGAGAGACTGACAGGTATATGTACTCCAGTATCTCTCTCTCTCTCTCTCTCTCTCTCTCTCTCTCTCTCTCTCTCTCTCTCTCTCTCTCCCTCTCTCTCTCTCCCTCTCTCTCTCTCTCTGAATATTGTCATGAATATTTATCAATCCGGGGGTTTTACCTACCATTTTAAAAAAATAGTCCCGGACTTACACATGATTGTTTCTGAAAATGTTGGGCAAGCCCTCAATATTATCTAAACATAAAGCTTTGCAACCTATGGAGCTTACACGAAAAAAAAAACCATCACATGCCTGCAATCTCACCATTTCTGTACATTTCAATTGATAAAAATTCATTTCATGAAACTATTGAGTAATCATATATTTTCATTGTCCAGTTTAGTTGGTAAATAAGGATGGCTGGTGTAGCTGTGTGTGTTCAACAATCGGGAGAATCGATGTGAAAACTATATGAATCAGCGTTATGTCTCGTTGTGACTCAGACCACAATGAACCCAATCAAATACCTAGTCAATCCTAAAAAAAACAGAGCAATTCTTGTAAAAAGTATGCAAATGATATGACACAGTAAACCTGAAAACCTGTCCATGTATGTTTTTTCTACACATATGTACATAGAAAAACGTGTATAAAGCAATACATATAGTGTACTATAGGCCTGAGGCCCTTTCAGTACCGGAATATAGATTGACTGACATGACACAACAGATACATATATTTAATTGCATCTGAGCTTTGTGTGTCATAACCTCGAGACTTGGTGCATGTGTGTTTGTTGGGATAAGTATAATTAGTATTTAATATCGAAATCTGCATTATATGACACTGGTTATGGTACCCTTGAAGAGATGTCAATACTCAGTTCTGAAATTTACTATCATGTGTGTCCTTCATTGGCGTTGATGCATGTTTGTAAATGACGACGCAAAGGCGCCACTACGCCACTGAAAAGGTCTGAGAATGCTGTTGCATATCTGAACGACGTTCTGTTAACGTCAATGTTTATTTTGTTGTTTTTAATAACTTTTCAAATGACGTTCATTGTATACAAGTTTATGCTGTGTACAGATATGTATACAGTTTCCCCTAAGTAGACACAATACAACACCACACAACACACCACACCACACAATACAATACAATACAATACAATACAATACAATACAATACTTCCCTTCCCGTATAGTGAAATATAACCAGTGGCATATATATCGTATGTGCGCATGAACACATATCGCCTTGGCCTAGCAACCATTGTTTCTGTATTTCGTCGACTGTGACGTCAGTAAACACTTGAACGTGAGGTCAAGGAACAGGGCCGTCACGCTCGCTGACCGTGTTTTACTGCACAAAAGTACATGAACAAATGAATAATGAAATGATTACACTCGATCAAGTGTGCCATACGACTCGAAATTCGACTCGACCCCGAAATTCTTACAAAAACTATGCATTGCCCTCACTCGCACCCTGCCAATACAAAATGAAACACACTCGTTTCGTATGACTCGTGTGACACACTTGTTCATGTAATAATCGTTATATATTACATGACATGGTATACAGTAATGCATTTTCACATCATACATCATAAATCGATTTCATTTCATTGCTATTCTTGTTGAAAGTATCTAAAAGTACTGGGTATATGACTGATATCGCACGGCGGATACAGACCAGATATTACACCCATCCGATATAAATCATATCAAATGAGATTGTCGCAGTCCCTATGAATATACAATCGTGTTACTGTATCTCACAATGGTATTATCCAGGTCATGATTCACGATGTCGTGACGGTGGCGTCGTCGGGACGTCACGGAGGGCGAGACGTGGGAGTATGGAAGACAAACGAGGTGATAAGCCGTGACCCGCAGATAGGCAGCTAACGCTGGGCTACAACGAGTACAACGAGCAACTACAACTGCCTACAACTACCTACAACTACCTACAACTGACTACAACTACCTACAACTGCCTACAACTACCTACAACTGCCTACAACCAACTGCCTACAACTACCTACAACTGCCTACAGCTACCTACAACTGCCTACAACTACCTACAACTGCCTACAACTGCCTACAACTACCTACAACTGCCTACAACTACCTACAACTACCTACAACTGCCTACAACTACCTACAACTGCCTACAACTACCTACAACTATCTACAACTGCCTACAACTACCTACAACTGCCCACAACTGCCTACAACTGCCTACAACTACATACAACTGCCTACAACTACCTACAACTGCCTACAACTACCTACAACTGCCTACAACTACCTACAACTGCCTACAACTGCCTACAACTACCTACAACTGCCTACAACTACCTACAACTGCCTACAGCTGCCTACAACTGCCTACAACTACCTACAACTACCTACAACTGCCTACAACTGCCTACAACTGCCTACAACTGCCTACAGCTGCCTACAGCTGCCTACAACTACCTACAACTACCTACAACATCGAGAAAAGAAACCAGAAGGGGTGTTCAAATTCAACGTCTCATCGTCATTATTTCAGCCTCAGGCTCAGGAGTGAGGGAGGGAGGGAGGGATGGGGTAAGTTTAGTTTTACTCCGTACTGAACAGTATTCCAGCTATATGGCGGCTGTCTGTAAATAATCGAGTCTGGGCCAGACAGTCCAGTGATCAACAACATGACACAACAAATGGCCCTCACACATTGTACTTATGTGGGGAACCTGACTAGGGTTGTCATCGTGGACGAGGGAATGCTTTAACCGTTAGACTACCCCACCCCCCATTAACGCTTAAGAGGAATATATTCACGATGATAGTATTTGATCACATAGGATCATAGTGCTTCAGCGAATCCTGGTGAGACAAAGGTACGCAACTCAGGGTTGCTATATTCTGATATTCATTTTAGATGGATATTAATATCGGCTTGACGAGGCAATGCTTTAACCGCGGGCTATCCCCACCATCCCCATGACTTCATGACTTCAGTATAAACTGAAGTATTGTGATTGGTTAATCAAAGTCATTCAGAGGTATATAATCACGTTATATACCTCTGATTTTCCAGATTCGCAGAATGTTTTTTTTTTCAATAACCCGGTTATGGTTGAATGGAGATAAGCGTACTGTGTTTGAAAATCAGAGGTGCGAAATTATAATACATGTAGATGTATTTTTTATGAGTTAAAACCTCACGCTTCGGTATTATATCAAATTTAGAGCTATTATAATTTCGTTATATACCACTGATTTCCCACAAAGTATGTTTATCGCCTAACTCACTACCCCTAACGAATCTGGCGTCAACGTTGACATTGGACCGTTCATTAGGAGTACCTCGTGTCGAATCTAGCAGGATTATATTTTCAGAGTGTTGGCGGATTATACCGTGTCAATTACTAAATTAGTGTTACGGGATAAATGACATGAGTGACAGTAGAGCAATATAACCTCTCATCTTACAAAACATAGACTAATCTGACGTTAAATGACTAATGCAATATCAGTTACATTTCCCTGTTAGAATGTTAAACTATTATCGCATAAAGATATAAAAAAAATATTATTGTGACACCTAGGTTTTAATAGTATACATGTATATGCTGAACAGCAAAAGAAAAGCAAGTTTTGAAAAAAATGAAATCTATTAAAGTAAGCGTTGAAATCTATGTGTTCTATTCTAAAAACCTTGACAAAACGCCAGTTGCGTTTGTTTTTCTGTCAGTATATGGCGACTGATTATATATTACTCTAATCTATTAATTATTTGACACCATGAACTTTCTTTAACACAATGGTATTTTCCCTTTCAAATAGATCTATCGAATAGGGATCTTTACACTGTATATGAACTGAACTGAACTAAACTTTTTATATTCACTCAAGCTGCAAAACTGCAGCATAAGGGATACATGAATAATGTTTATATTTGTACAAATTATATGCAAACTGTATGATAGATAAAATGTACATATATGTTATTGAAGTTATTTCTTGAACAGAGTCAAAATTATTTTACAGAAAATTGAAAGTTTTCTTAAAGTTCCTAGATATTTACTTTATATATATATTTGGTCTAAGATAATAATACTTCTGAACATATTTTTCTCTTTCTAATTTAAATTTGGGACATATAAATAAATACTGCAAATTATCACCAATATCATTTAGGTTATGCAAAGTACACTTTCTATCATTTGCTGGGATTCGTCGCTATGTACCTGTCTCGACTGGAAGGAAATGATTGGAAGTTTGGAATTTTAACAAGTTATTATAATGCAGAAAATTGAGGTATGGTTCAAATTTGAGAGATGGATTTTTTAAAATACTATGAATGGTTCCTTTGGAAGAGATTTCAATTGTTGAAATCCATGTTGTTGCTGATATATATCTCTTAATATTCTTTTGATAACAGTTATCGATTTCCTGTATCTACAACATATTTGCAAACAGAGAGATACCGATACTTGTCTCCAGTATCATTTGACCGGCGGAGAGACAAAAATCTCTCAAAAAGAGAACCCGTCGGGATCCGGGTTAGAACTGGTCTTAGGTAACCCAACGACATGCTTGTCATAAGAGGCGACTAACGGGATCGGGTGGTCAAACTCGCTGACTTGGTTGACACATGTCATTGTAGTCCAATTGCATAGATCTATGCTTATGCTGTTGATCCCTGGATCGTATGGTCCAAACTCGAATACAGACCGCCGCCATATAGCTTGAATACGCGGCGTAAAACTAAACTCACTCACTCACGTACTCACGCACTGACTCATTCACTCACTCTATAAAATCTATATGCTGCAATCGGTCTAGCTCAGCTGCCAGTCGATGGTTTGAAATTCTGCATTGACGTAAAAGTTAAAATACATTGAGAAAACACACTTTGTACATATTACACATTACAATTATTTTCGATTCTATCTTTGACTGTTTTATAGAATTTGGCCTTCCATAAGGATCATATGTCAGATGTTCAGTTTGGAATATGTTAGTCTCAAAGACAATTTCTTATTTTCAGTTTCAAGAAAAAAGGTTTTCCCAGTTATTTTAAAAGTCATCTAATGTCTTGATATTAGTTGAACACAAACACAAGTATGTATGTATATGTGTGTGTGTGTGTGTGTGTGTGTGTGTGTGTGTGTGTGTGTGTGTGTGTGTGTGTGTGTGTGTGTGTGTGTGTGTGTGTGTGTGTGTGTGTGTGTAGTACGGGCGGGCGTGTGTGTATATGGTATGTGGGTATGTGGTATGTGAGTATATGGTATGTATGTATGCGTATATACCCGAAGTAAAGTTCTCACGAAGGTCAAGTAAACAATTATTCCTAGATTTTCAAAGCCCTAAGTGTTAAATTAAGTGTTACAAATGCATCAAATAGCATGAATGCAAGTACAGTTGAATACATACAGATAAGATGTAGCTTTTATCCTTTTTGTGACTGTTTTTGTGGCTGTAACAATACATTTTTTTATCCAAGACGTTTACATGTTTCTTTGAATGATTCAAGTATTCCTTCATATTTTCATTGAATATAAGAATTTTACAACTGCTAACAGTTATCGTTGGTGTCCATCTGTGCCAATATTCGATAAAAACCTTTTTTTCTTGCTACACACAAACGCAACCAAACGCGTTGCCAGTCCTCCAGGTTCCACTTCCAGCTTAATTATCTTGCCTTCAAGACCTTCAGAATGGTACCTCGAGTCACCCTATGATCCTAAACATTTAAGAACTTTACAACGGTCTTTCTACTGGCCGGTGTGACATCGTCCTTTGCTGGTTGCCAGGTCACGTCGGCATAGCAGGTAACACAACGACCGATGCTGCATCTGAAGCAGCTCTTGACAAACCCCTATCTCCACTGATCCCGTACACTGACTCCAAAGCCACTATCAACAGTCAGGCTCTGGAACTTATGCTAAAAAGGTGGGACACCTAGGTATGACAAACATATACTCAATGAACTAAAGCCAACAACTGGTTACATGATGAAATAGTTTTATGGCGATGTCGTATTGGCAACAGCCGTTTTAATCATGACTATCTGCTGAAAACGGATGGGGATGGACCACGCATGTGTGTCTCTTGCGCTGAAGTGTTCACCGTCAACAGTGTAGGGAAGACAGCCCGTCCCAAAGTGCGAGACGGATGAATTTTGTGGAGGACGGGTTTTAAGAAAATCTAGTCCGTCCTCATGTCGGGTCAGTTTTCAGATCTTGACGGACATCCTGATGACTTGTCTGAAGAACAGTTCTGTAATGTTGTTACCAGATGATTCCACTGGGAGAGATTTAACAGTCCACGTTCTGTGTGTGCATATTAAATGATAGCTGAAAATGAAACAAACCAGTTTTAAGTCTTGAAATGATGTTTTATTTACATTTGGAGGACCCCGATAATCCGGATGTCTCAACTCCCTTGCGATTACAGCTTGTTACCAATCAATGCCTAGATAACTTGCCTCGATAATCCGGAACTTCGGTTTCCGGGACCGGACGCAAAATAGCTGTAACCGATCAGTAAACTAGACAGTAAATGGCTTCACACTGTAAATGATGTTCACAAACCGTAACAGCGCCTCTCGGCGATGTTTACGTAACTGGCCTCAGTCTTTGGAAACAATAAACACTCGGTGATTAACTTATGATGTGACGTAAAGCCCAACTCAACTCAACTCATCTCAACTTGGCTAGTTACGTACTAATCTCGTACATCACACGAGTGTCATCGCGTTGACCGGTGTCGAAACGACTTGATCTGATATTCTAACGATTTGATTGGATAACCAGTGACCTCTCAATTCACTCACCTACCCAGAGTTCCAACGAGCGTCCTTGTGGTATCTGACCGAGCGAAAGTGGCTACCGCAGGAAGGGCAATCGTTTCGTATGTAATGAGATCTCGTGTAGTATTCTCACTGTATATATTTTTGATTGCAACAAATAAACTCTTTTAAATTTCAAAGGAGACACAGTAAGATGGTAAGTTCCTAAACCTAACGAAATCTGGACTTGTTTCACTGAAGATTTTAGCATTGTAGGATAAGCTAGGCTGTAGGGGAAATGTGGGTCAGGCATTGTGAGACATACTATAACCGCCCATACCTAGGACCATGCACTGTAATAAAACTGTCAGGGGGTCAGTTAGGTGTGGTCAACTGGCATTCTTAAAAACCTCACACATTCCTGAGGTTAACAGAAAGCAAAATCATATAGTTGTAAACAACAGTGACTCATCAGCATTTTGTCAAGATCTCGTAGACTGTGGCAGACACTATAAACCGGAGTTAGTTTAGGTTTACGCCGCTCCCAGCAATATTCCAGCCATATGGCGGCAGTCTGTAAATAATCGAGCCTGGACCAAACCACCCAAATGATCAACAACATGAACATCGTTCTACGAAATTGGGTTACGATGACGCATACCGCCCAGGTCAGCAATCCTGAGAGCGGTTGGTCGCCTCTTACGACAAGCATAGGTTGGTTAAGGTCAATTCTGGCCCTCCTGATCTTCACGAGTTAAACAGGAGTTGTACTGACCATCGGGTCAGACATCACCATACTAACAGATAATAAACATTATTATTATTGTGTTGAAATACCCGAAATTATATAACAATACTCTCTGGCCAGTAAAAAATAAATTTTCTTGTGTTTCTTTAAAACCTGCACTCTGCGGTTTTCTTGCTCAGTGAGGTGGTGTGAAAATTATTGAATCCAGACCAGACAATCTGGTGACTGACAACATCAACATACATCTCCGCATTTCGGGTACGATGACACGTGTGAACCTAAGTCAACAAGCCTGACCACGCGATCCCGTTAGTCGCCTCTTACGACAAGCGTTGGTTGATGAAGGTCAGTTCCCACCCGGATCTCCGATACTTAACATTGAACTTATCATAAAAATCACAAACGGTTTCAAAAGAGGTAAACTAATAAAGGGCAAAGAATATAAAATGTCGGGCTCATAATAATAAGAAGGTGTGAATCTATGAGTCTTTGTCCCCTCATGTGTAGCACGCATGTCCGTGTGTCTGTATGCCTGTTTAACGCCGTCCCCAGGAATATTCTACCAATATGGGCGCGGTCTGTAAGTAATCGAGTCTAGACCATTCAACAGAGTGATCAAATGACGTTCAAAGACTTATCGGTCTATCTGGGTGAGGATAGTCACTGACAGATAGCAAGGTCCATAACAAAACTGCAAAGGTCGTATCAAATATATAGCACTTGAATAGCCATCTTTTCATATTTAGACACCCTAACAACTCGTGCATTCTTTAACAGGCAGCTGAGTCGTATGGATGATATCCACGGCAATATCACGGTGGGGGACACCAACAAAACTGCTTCATGCATTGTACCCATGACCGTAATTTCACATTTTTTGTCGTGACGAGCAAACGTTTTACCCAGTCACGGGGTGTTTGTATTTTGGATTTTCACATAATCTGCCAGGCAAATGAAAAATGTATCTCTGAAATATCTGGATTTGACAAAGAAAATTCCAAACGTTATCAAAACGTTACTTGGCAGAAAACAGTTGAGAAAATGATTCAACACTAAGGCTCCAAACACTACTGATACCTGGATGAAAAATCCACCTTCAAAACATGGGTGTTCAGTTCATTTGACCGGCTCTCAACGTGAACAATTGAAAAACTATTTTTGCTTGTTGTTCTATTTTAAGCTACCTTCAAACATGGGTGTTAATTTCATTTATCCCGTAAATACTACGACAGGGAGTATCAGTTCAATGTACTTTCACATATTATCTGTGGCATGTTAAAACAGCAGTAAACACGCCTATCCCTCATCACAGTCGAATCTGAGCGATATCGTCAACTTCCGACAGCTCCCCCTACATATACGGAAAAAGAATACCCCACGTCAACCCGCATACCAATCAGAGGAGTTCTACCAATCATCGTGACAATTTTACAAGTGACGATTTACGATCAATACGGTGAGGAGTCGCGGGGTCACGGAGTTGTGTCCACGCGTCCAAGTTCGTCCACCAGGTAAACCAATCAGGGAACGCGCCAGGTGTGCATTGAAATGCGTTACGGGCATATAAACCCTGTAATTCTTTATCTCCCTGCACTACTGGTAACTGTCGGCGAAAAGACTCGCCTTGAGCACTGCACTGCTGGTAACTGTCGGCAATAAGAGACGCCTAGAGCACTGGAATCAGCTGTCAGTCAGGAGTGAGAGGCAAGTCGCATGCTAAGAGCGCACGTGGGTTGGGCACCGAGGCAAACAAAACTGGCGACTGGCAGCGAGGTACTGTCTTTCCATCACGCCGCAAGCATCATGAGACGGGGCCCGCAGTTCTTGCTGGTGTTGACCGCGGTCTTGCTTGGAACTCTAGCTGTGGTCAGGGGTTATACACTGGAACCATTTGCAGGTACGTGTCCATAGCACTTTTAACACGACTGTTCTACAATCTTGAGGCTTTTCTTTGGCAACATCACACACGTTTCTGTATTTTTAAAGTTACTTTTTAACTCTACGTCAAGATGTTACTTTTTATCACGATTGTTTGTTTCAAGTATCAGTTTGTTTAAAGTTTGTTAAAACAGGTTCATTCCACAAACTTTAAACTTTACTTTGGCAACATCACAAACGCTTCTGTTGTCTTAAGTTTTTTTTAAATCTGCAACCATTTTACGTCATAATAGTATTTTCATGACGATTGTTTGTTTCAAGTATACGTTTGTTTAAATTTCGTTAAAACAGGAGCATTCCACAATCTTTAAGCTTTTCCTCGCACGTTGCTGTAGTTCTTTAGCTACTTTTGGAACGTTTCCATTTCTCATCTCCAACGCCAAGATAATGCTATAGCGGCATACAAATTGACACACTTTTAAAGTTAACTGATACTGGTTAACTGTCAAAGCTTTGAACATTTTAAATCATTTACATTGCCTTTACATAGTTAACATTTCGTTGTTGTGTAAAAATATTTTGGTAAACTATTAAACGTTAACTGATAGCGATATATTCGATACATATGTGGTTGCGTTGTGTAGCCATCTGTATTCATCCATGCGGTGGTTTAATTACACATTACATTTGATTCCAATCTAATCATGAGGTTTATATTTATCCGGCAGGATCTTTTTTGTTATTTATGTCCACGTTTATCTGTGTTATCCAATGACATGACACCCACACTCCACACTCCACGCTCCACGCTCCACGCTCCACGCTCCACGCTCCACGCTCCACGCTCCACACCCCAAACACAACATACCCCAGACATCAACCCCACCCCTCATTGTCACACGCTTCACTACCCACCCATCTAAAAGTAGCTGTTTTTCACCGTTACAAGCTTGTATATTCCTAATACAATTAATATTACTATCTGTAATACCTTTGCAATATATAACCCCAAATATAACTTACGTTAAAGTTTGAATCTTATTTCGTTTATTTGAATTTTCAAGATATAAGCCGTCTGTACCAAATGCATGTACATATGGCTTAAAGAAACATTTTCTCACTCAATACTAGGGTCGTTCGGGTAGCCTAGTGGTTAAAGCGTTCGCTCGTCACGTCAAAAACCCGGGTTCGATTCATTTCGCACAGAGACGTCTGAGTTTTCGACCCTTTACAGAGGGGACCCCGAACACTTAACTGTCCCCACACTGACCCCTCTTATTCTAATCCACTTAGCTACCTACAGTGTTAGACTAATACGGAGGCGCGATTCTTTGAAAGAGTAACATGATGGAAACGAATTCGAAACACGCCACTTCAAGGAGTGTTTTACGATGCATTGTTAAATTTGCTTCTTTCTTTCTTTTATTCTTAACACCCACATCAATGTATCAAGTCCATTTTGTCCACCAGTGCCATGTCTTTACAACCATGTTTGATATGGCCAACATTCACACAGAAGTCGACTTATAGCAAAACATACAAGAAAGGATAAACACGCACAAAAATAATGATATAACACCCCACCCCCACACCCACACCCACACCCACACCCACACCCACACCCACACCCACCCCCCAACACACTGAGAAATCAGCAGTTAACAAAATTAAAATGAAAGAGAAACACCTATTAATGGTAACACGACCCTCACTATGTACTCAGATGTCATCATTTTGCTAACAGCGTCAGCAGTCTTCTACTACTAAAATTGCAGATTATTTCTCCTAGCTGATCAACTCTTTGTTTTGGCAGCTAATGAGTTGTCACACTTTGGCCCCCTCGTTCAACACCTTCTTCACGAGTTTTCCGGGAGTGGACCCTGAATTTGGTTTTTACGTAATAGCCAGGGGGTCACTCTGCGAATACACATGGGGTCACTCTGCGAATACACCGTTCGATTCCGCTCAGTGTGTGAAGCCCATTTGTGATGTACCCCGCCTTGATATTGCTGGAACATTGGTAAAGACGACGTCAAACCCAGCTCACTCACTCACTCACTCACTCACTCACTCACTCACTCACAAATACAAAATGTTTAGAAAAAGATATCTGTTCTGTCGCTCTTACAGTAAATGGCAACTCAAATGCTAACTTTCAGTGACAAAAGTGTCCTTTCTGACCGAATGGCTGGTCGAACATCAAACGAATTCACGATTTATGAAAAGGTCAATAAAGTTTGCAGATAGTATAGCTAATTTCATTTCTTCATGATTGAACGTATGCGAAAATATTCAGTAAATTAAATTTAATGGACATGTTCAAACACAGTGGAGAAATGTAATCCCTCACAACCCGATGTTTTCTGCGTAAATTCATTTAAATATGTCTGTTTCATTTCCCAGAGGCACGCTAACGTTTGCTTTGCTGAAAAAATTTAAATAGAAGATTTTGTGCACTAAATGGCACAGCCATCGCTCCGAAGTGCAGTGTTACGTCCCTTGGGCGCGCCAGGATCCGCTAGTCCATGATTCGAATTTTGTTTCTGTGATTATGATTTCAGATTAGTTATGGAAGCGATACAAATCTAATATTCCATACTTTACGATGGTACAACTCAAATACGGTTCGAAACGGCGTCAAGCCCACAGTATTCACTTGCTATCATTCAGCCTAATACTAACCCGTACGAAATTAACACCCTCAGAAGATGAATCTTGGAAATCAAAATCACGCGGAATAGTCACTGGCTACGAAGTACTATATCCCACCAATTGAAAAAAAATGTCACTCACCTCAACAATAAATTGAAGACGCATTCTGGTAAATATCATCAATCATGACGTCACGTCGTTTAAGAATCTCGTCATTTACATATCGAAAATATCGAGGTTCATATTTTTCATACGATGCCCCCGGGCAAAATATCACTTTGTCATGGAGACGTGACGTCATGAACAATGCTATGACGTCACGTTTCTTCTGTGACGTTGCATTCTACATGCGGCAACTATGAGTAGCCAGTCTGTGTTTAAAAGTAGATTTGAATTCATTTGCCTCCATTTGACGACTTTGGTAATAAACAGAATATTACATTCTTGCCCATGACATACTAAGTTTACCACACTCGTGCCTATATATCAGTATATCCCTCGCTCTCTCGAATATTTAGGACCTCGTGTTGTAAACACAGTCATGGGCGAGGCGGTGGGGTAGCCTAGTGGTTAAAGCGTTCGCTCGTCACGCCGAAAACCCGGGTTCGATTCCCCACATGCGTACAATGTGTGAAACCCATTTTCTGGTGCCCGCCGCCGTAATATTGCTGGAATATTGCTAAAAGCGACGTAAAACTAAACTCACTCACTCACTCAGTCATGGGCAGTCATGTAATATCCTCTATTACTCACCCGTGGGAGATACTGCCGTGTAACATGTTTGCGACAATATTGCACTAGTGTAATATCGCTAGACATATGACGTCATAAAATGGTATCATATAGAAGGTCGTTTAGTATCTTTTAAATATGATTCCACCCGTGAAGGTCCAGTTTAGAAAATTTTCCTTCAGTAACCCATGATTGTCTTAAGAGGCGACCAAAGGGATCGGGAGGTCATGTGCGCTAACCTGTTTGATACGCCATCGTTCCTTGTTGCGCCGATCGATGCTCATGCTGTTGATCACTGGATTGTCTGGTACAGACTCGATTATTTACAAACAGTCGCCATATAGCTGGAATACTGCTGAGTGCGGCGTTAAACTAAACTCACACACTCACACATAACTCATATCTGGGGGTGTTATGGACTATTTGGGCGCTTGGACATTCAGAAATGTTAAGCCCGCTTTCGCTGTCAGTTTCAAATGAAAGTACCACGTACTTAGTACTCAATAACAACCGCAAGTCCGATAACATATAAAGTTTATCTCTTGAGATATAAGTGCCACTCTCGTGTGCCTTTATTTCCCACTATAACAGACGTCGACCTACTCCGCCATAATTTATAAAACTGAGAGGTCGATAGGTCAACTTTACTGACACTTTGTGCACCTCCGCTTTATCTCAGGGCACAAGACACCATTAATATCCAAAGTATAAATACGTCTCCGTTTAAAAGCTGGGAGGTTTGCTTTTAAATAACGGGTACAATGCGAGAACGTGCAATTAATCTTCGCGGAAATTACTTGAACTCTGACTTAAACGAAACATTGTTAGTATAAACGACCTAATGCGTTTGCATGATACATGTTGTGCATTATTTGATTGTTTAAAACACGGTAAACATTTTACGCATTGCAATAAAGTTCATATTCCCTTCTTTACAAGGGGCGATAGGGTAGCCTAGCGGATAAAGCGTTCGCTCGTCACCCCAGCTGTGATAAAGCGGCGTAAAACCATACTCGCTCGCCCACAGGTGAGAACAGATGACCTGGTGCCATCGGGTCTCAGGTCTCCATGTGATCTAAAGCTTATTACACAGCTCGACCTTAAACACAGATATCATCACATCTCCTCTTTCCTTAATTATCACCCGCGTCTAGTCGATGTACATGTACTAAATGTCAGCCACTGACTATCTCTGTGGATGACCACATGCCAGTGTCTATCGTGACCTTATCAAAAGAAGTCATCACCATGGTAACTGGTAATATACAGCAATACGTACCAGAAACAAATATTGTCTTGAAATAATCCAAGTTATGTAAGAATGCTCTCAGTGAGTCAGTGAGTTTAGTTTTATGCCGCTTTTGGCAATATTCCAGCAATATCACGGCAAGGGACACCAGAAATGGGCTACACACATTGTACCCAAGTAAGGAATCAAACCTGAGCCTTTGGAGTGATGGGCGAATGCTTTAACCACAAAGCTACCTTACATATTGTAATTCGAGTAATGAGTGAGTGAGTGAGTGAGTGATTTCAGTTTCACGCCGCACTCAGCAATATTCCAGCTATATGACGGCTATCTGTAAATAATCGAGTCTGGACCAAACAATCCAGTGACCAACAACATGAGCATCAATCTGAGAGATTGGGAACCGATGACATGTGTCAACCAAGTCAGCGAGCCTGACCACCCGATCCCATTAGTCACCTCTTACGACAAGCATAGTCACCTTTTATGGCAAGCATAGGTTGCTGAAGGCCTATTCTAACCCGGGACCTTCACGGGTGTAATTTGAGTAAACGTATTAAGATAACATAGACGTATGGTCTGGATGAAAATCCGGGTCCGTGGTTGGCTACACCATGGTGATGACCTAAGGTAAAGATATCCGGACCACTCTCTTGATTGTCCGTGACAAAGGTTTCACGGACAATCGGAATTCGGTCGAAATCGAAACATGTCTTCCTCGAACATGTATGAATTTAAAGTGTTTCATACATGTGTTTTCAATCTTGTACGTTCAGTCTCATTATCGGCATATTCCACATGCAAAACTACTTTCTTTACGCGGAGGGTCACCCGAGGTATCTAAGTGCTAAGCAGTAAGTCTTATGACATCAAGGCCATTGTTTATGCGAATTAATGCGTCACTGAGAATAGACCATATCTGAACGCTAAACTGAGGAGGAAACATATTTCTGCAGCCCTGTCTATCATTCGTCATTTTTCTCCATTTTTGGCATTGTAGCAAATGCCGTTTGATTTTGAAGCGGCTCGTTGTAAGAAAATTGGTATGTAGCCGGCATTAATGAAGAAACTGGGTCAAATACGGACAAAGAGCATTGTGTGCACAACCCCGTTCATACAGACAGTCAGTCTGGATAAACGGGTTAACACCTTAACGCCTTTCCCTCACGGTTGAAGGATAGAGACTGCACATAGAAGACCATGGTTCAGGTCCTATCTTGGATACCTTTTGGGGTTTCATTTCTCTTGGGGTTTCATTTCTCCCTCACATGTTTATTCCGACTTGTGACGAAATAAGATTCACCCAACACAATGGCGTTTGCTAGGCTTCGTACCGAGATGTCCTGTATTATCAGTAATTGAGAAATAAACAAAGACTGAGAATTGTTTATCGTACAATGAAAGACTAAGGAGGGAATAAAACACAACCGGGGCAGTAAGATTGGTTTATTGTCCCTGCAACGTTTTATTGTACGATAAACAACTACCACGAGACGTTTATTTGTAGTTTTGTTCCTAGCGGTTTTATCGGAGAAAGCAAAATTATGTACAGCTGTTTTAAGGATGCTGATAAAATGTAGAGGGTTTTATTTATATTTACCGAATTTGAATAATGTTTCGATGCATAAAAATCACAATCCGATGTCGACAATGTTGGACGAGCTCTATTTTCGAGCAGGGGGTTCAGTGTCATGTTGTCTGAAGCTTCTGACAAGCGTAAGCGACTAGCAGCCGTTATCTGAGTCAGTTCTCCATTTTACAGGTTTTCGAATTTCGCCCATTTACTGGGTGTGATAGTTCCATCGTTTCCATTATCTGTGTTACTCGGCTACATCTGGGGGCTTGGGTTCAATTGCCCAAATGGGTACAATGTGTGAAGTCACTTTCTGGTGTTCCTCTACGTGATATTCCTAAATATTGCTAAAATGAGCGTAATGTCATATTCATTCACCCATATGGATATTTTGGATTTGGGTATAAATTTGTGTATTCTTGTGCATCGAACCCTGGTCACAAATTACGTTAAGCGACGTTGGTCGCTGAGAGTGATCGTGTTTGGCAGTTTGACTCTGAGAGTTCGATCCTGCCCTACAGAAACGTACAAGTGACACATGTGGTCCGACCTTGCACTCAGTTGTGGATGGGTACCCGGTGGAATAAGTCATAACGGTTAACCTTCTAGCGCCATACACAGCTTGGGTTAACGCTTTGAGCATGCGCAATTGCGTGGAAACAGCTGTTTTATATATAGCTATTATCATTACTAAACGACAATATGTTTTTATCGGCGTAAAAACTCACTCAGTCGCTCACCTACGGGACCCGTGAAGGTCCCGGGGTAGAATAGGTCTTCAACGACCCATGCTTGTCATAAAAGGCGACTACGCTTTTCGTAAGAGGCGACTGACGGGATTGGGTGGTCAGACTCGCTGACTTGGTTGATGCATGTCATCTGTTCCCATTTGCGCAGATCTATGCTCATGTTGTTGATCACTGAATTGTCTGGTCCAGACTCGATTATTTACAGACCGCCGCCGTAGAGCTGGAATATTACTGAGCGCGGGGTAAAACTAAACACTCACTTACTAGTCGGCAGTTTTCACTTACAGAATAGCAGGACACACCTTCCACGATGGTTTCACTGAGCACATTACAAATAGATATTTTTTCTAGTCAGATGCCAGTTTAACAGGCGAATTGCATTATTGATTCTTCTCCCGTTTATTTCAACTGTATCCAGGAACTTATTTGATTCATAGAATCCTAACATTCGATTTTTGCCTGTTTCCGATTCCTCAATCATGGAATGAGGAACATGTCAAAAAATGGTTTCGGGCTGTGTGTCGGTAAAACATTTGACAAGGTATGAAACAAAACGGTTCATTACTCAAACAGATTGAGTACCATAAGATCTGTTTTAGGCCAGCATCACATCACGCAAAGCTTTAAGACATTCTGGTATTTTACATGTTTTAGTCTAATCTGTACAGTGTGCTGTTACTGGGTCGTAGTGTTCATGATTTCTCCGTTGTGGCGTAAAATCTAATTCACTCGTTCACCTTTGATACTGTGAAGAGTATTTTAGCAGACTGGTCATGATCTTGTCAAGGCATGAGTCCCCGTTCGTGTGAAAATTGTTCATGTGAATTATTGTCTGTGACCGTTCCTGTTGGCGTCAAGTATCACCCAAACCCACTCAATCCTACAAAAAACCTACTCAATCACTCTCTCAGACCCACTCACACACTCAAATCCACTCACTCACTCATTCACTCACTCACTAACTCAAACCCGCTGTTCGAGGAGCACTGCTATAGCATTCTGCTAGAAAAACCTCAAACGAAACACAAATTTGTGTCTGTCACGTGAATGTCTTCCAGGAACGTTTGAAACTACGAGTAGTAGTTTATAAGACACAATGTTTAATTAAACCTGGATTCTTTACTTCATTCACTTGGGAATATCCACTGTTTTCCACCGCTTTAATTACAGGCCACCCGATATTGCTTTTTCTGACTTTTCATGTGGAGTGAATGAAATTAGTTTTACGCCGCACTCAGCAATATTACAGCTATACGGCGGCGGTCTGTAAATAATCAAGTCTGGCGATGATCGTATTCTTGAACTTGCTTGTAACGTCAATGGCGTTATGGCAGCAGTGTCATAGCGATCTGAAGCTGAAAATGTCATTGTGATCTACACAGCGTCACAGTAGTAGTAGTAGTTGTAGTAGTAGTGGCAGTAGTAGTAGTAGCTGTAGTAATAGTAGTGGTGGTGGTAGTAGTAGTAGTTGTTGTTGTAGTAGAGGTAATAGCAGCCGTAGTTGTAGCATAGTAGTAGTACATAGTAGCTGTAGTAGTATTGTTGTTGCTGTTGGTACTGTTGTTGCTGTTGTTACTGTTGTTGTTTGCTGTCCAAATGTACATAGCGACAGTAGATGTTGTAGTATTAGAACAAGAAGTTGTAGCAGTAGCTGTAGCAGTAGCTGTAGTAGCTGTAGTAGTTTGTAACAGTAGCCAGTAGCTGTAACAGCAGTAGAAGTAAAAGTAGCAATAACTGTAGTAGTAGAAGCAGTAGTAGCAGCATTAGTAACACTACTAGTAGTAGTAGTAGAAGTGGAAGTAGTAGTAGTAGTAGTAGAAGCAGTAGTAGTAGTGGTGGTGGAAGAAGTAGTAGTAGTAGCACCCGCAGTAGTTGTAGTAGTAGCAGCAGTGGTGGTGGTGGTGGTGGTGGTAGTAGTAGTAGTAGTAGTAGTAGTAGTAGTGGTGGTGGTGGTAGTAGCAGCAGTAGTAGTAGTAGTAGTAGTAGTAGCAGCAGAAGTAACAGTAGCAGTAGTAGTAGTAGAACAGTAGTAGTAATAATTGTAGTAGTAGCAGCAGTAAAAGCAGTAGTAGTGGTAATAGTAATTGTAGTTGTAGTACTAGTAATAATAGTCGACGTAGTAGTGGTAATAATAGTTACAGTAGTAGTAGATGCAGTAGTAATAGTAGAAGTATCATCAGTAGTAGCAGTAGTAGTGGTACGTAGTAGCTGTAGTAGTAGTAGCAGCAGTAATAGTAGCAGTAGTTGCAGAAGTATTAATAGTAGTAGCAGAACAGCAGTAGTAATAATTGTAGTAGTAGCCGAAGTAAATGTAGAAGTAACAGTTGTACCAGTAGCAGTTGTCGTCGTCGTCGTCGTAGTACTACTAGTAGTAGTAGTAGTAGCAGCAGCAGTAGTCGCAGAAGTAATAATAGTAGTAGTAGAATAGTAGCAGTAGCAATAATTGTAGTAGTAGCCGAAGTAAATGTAGAAGTGGCAGTAGCGGCATCAGTCGTCGTCGTCGTCGTCGTCGTCGTCGTCGTAGTAGTAGTAGTAGTAGTAGTAGTAGTAGTAGTAGTAGTAGTAGTAGTAGTAGTGGCCGACGTGACCGTTTTCCTTATAGCGTTAGTCGAGTAGCACACGATGCCTATCAAGCATCATACATGGACAGGCATCGAGACACGGTTAATTCCAAATCGGTTAAACGCAAGCGTCAATGAAACTTCGGTTCTAGCTTCACAATGTATTGCGTTCAGTTCACCAGGGCTCCGCTTCCTAAAGCTACCGTAGTGTCGCGGCTGTCTTAAGGCTTTGTGGGACGGGACCCAGATCAGTGATTTACAGCTACAGCGGAAACATGCGTCATAAAGAAGTAAAATATGATATGAATATTGCCGTTATAAAACGGTTTGGCCTTGCTCGGATTTCTGCATAGGTTATTGTAAGGCCGCTGGAAGAATGACAGCTATTTGTGGTTGGACGTCTCACAAAGGATGTACTTAAGCGAGGGTCGGATGTAGTGTATGCAATGCGCATGGAGTGGCGTGTACGATATTTACGCTGGCCATGTGGTCCCTGGCTAGTAAAAATTCAATAGGACCACTAAATCATAACTTTGCAATTTTCCTGGTGGCCAGTGATTTTTGTTGTTGATAGTTAAATGTACGAATGTTGTTTTGACCAGTGAAGTACTCTGGTTAAGATCTAGTGGTAAATTTTGAAAAGTTTCTTTCCCTGAGCATTCGGTTTTAAACATGCAGTACCTGCTATGTAAAAGACTGTATATATTAATAAGGTATTTAATGCAAAAAGGATAGCGCGTTGTGTTGTGAAAAAGACTTTATTCGGACTGTCTTCTTGTAGGGCTTATTCCGTTACCATAGTAACGGTAAAACAGTTTCTTTTGATACAGTGTAAAGAAACATCGCAACACCCCAATTTTGTCACTGTTAGTATGTAACCATTATATAAGGGCACTCATCCCTACCTCAGTGCAACTTAATATCTTAATAAACATACCCTCAAAATAAAAGTAATCAAAATGAAAAACACAGCGCGAAAAATCTGACTCAAATACATCAAGACTTTGTGCTACAAAATCTTGGCGTATTCTGTGACACACAATGTACCAGACAAGCTCTGCGCGATTTACATCAGGGCCCCGTTTCACAAAACTCTCGTAAGCCTAAGATCTCGTACGTTTTCTCGTAGCCATTGTGCCTCCTATATTGAAACGCAGGAGCTACGGATGCTACGAGAAAAGTTACGAGATCTTAGGCTTACGAGAGTTTTGTGAAACGCGGCCCAGGACTCTGGGCAGGCCAAGGTATCGCTGGCACTGTCTCTTGACATACGAAAGCACAAACAGCATGTGCAAGATATGACCTTGAATTGCCGTCCATGAGAACAGGCCATGTGCACAGAGGATGGTCATCGAAATGTGGTACAACAACTGTTATAGAATGTCAGTGATTAGTCCGGGCATGTGTTCAGAGCCAGTTATTTTTTCCTTTTAGTTTGCAAAGCTTTATATTTAGATAGTACTGAGGATTTGCCCAACGTTTTTCGCAAAAATCACGTGTAAGCCCGTACTTTTTTTGCAAAATGGTAGCTACGTCCCTGAACAACCCTGTCTAGAACGTCGCGGTTCTACCGTTGTCAAATCAGATTTTGTGTGACCGTCACATAGTCATGTTTACTGTCATGTGAGAGACATCCCAAAACTATCACTGAACCCACGCCAAACGGCACTTGTTTAATAATATTCGGCTATCAGTTGTCAAATAAACAAATCGACGTTCGACCGACCAATAAAAGCTTCCCTACGACGTCATATTCCTGTGACGTCGAAGTTGACACCGTGCTGGTCGTGTTGCTCTGGGTCCCGTTTCACAAAACTCTCGTAAACTTAAGACCTCGTAACTTTTCTCGTAGCATTCGCACTCATGATGTTACAGTATAGGAGATACAAATGCTTCGGAGAAAGTTACGAGATCTTAGATTTACCATTCTCTTCCCACAGGTGTTACTCCTGTCATATCTTCCTACGTAACTTCTGTTCTAATACGGCCCTTTCATGGTGCGAGTGTTCAAGACTCGCAATTGGAGACGTTCAGATTTAGTTGTGCAGTCAGAGACGTTGTTTCAAGAGTGATCATTCGCAAGATCGGTAATTTCCGAATACATCGGGAAAACTTGCTACTTTTTTGTTTCTACAAACATATCATGGCGATTGACCCCCGCACTTTCTATTGCCAGTTTCTGATTTTCAGTTAAACATGAAATACCGAATCTTTCCTTCGCACGTTGATGAAGTAAGTATGGGGGCCGCCATATTGGAGCTAAGTCTATTTAGCGCGTTCTGATTGGATAGTAACAAGGGAGATAATTCCTGCTGCGAGTTTTTGCCGCAAGGGGATTTCTGGATGTGCGGGAAATATGGCCTTATTAGAACAGAGGTTACGTAGGAAGACATGACAGGAGTAACCTCTGTGGGAAGAGAATGAGACTTACGAGAGTTTTGTGAAACAGGGCCCTATTCTGTAAATACATGTACATGTCTGATTGGTCATCCTGCTCTATTCCCGACCAGTTCATGCGACTTCGGACCTCTCTGTTGGACAAACGTTGATGTGAAAGTCACTGGACTTGAACGAATGAAGTAATAACAATACTGCCAATTCTGATCACGCGCCACGATCAATTACTTGGTGTTTGGAGACTGTGCGTTATAAAAGATGAATTATTACCAGTATTATCATTAAGTCATATGATTCTGAGAAGGGCTGTATCCTCTCTAGGAGCTGTCATTTGTGGTCGACGGGAACGCTGATTGTCCTTTGCGCAGACTGATGCTCATGGTGTTGATCACTTGATTGTCTGGTCCAGATTCGATTATTTTTCAGACCCCCGTCATTAATAGCTGGAATATTGGTGAGTGCGGTGCTAAACGACAAACATACTTTGGCGTCATCAGTTTGCTGACGATGTTTGGCCAATTCGGCGACAGTGGATAGATGACAACGAACTCTCTTGCTATGGCCCTCAAAAGGTCCTAAGTGTTGCTCTATCTCTTTTAAAATGAAATTTCAGTTACAAAATGGGTTCTTTCCAATGCTGCCAAAGATACGATAAATGAAGAATGACTGCAATTACTGTAGATGATGTTTGCGGTGTTTGTTCATAATGTACACGATCTCCCTTCTGTGTTCTGCACGTGGGATGCGGGTGTTGGGATGATGGAGGGGTGACGTGAACGACACAGACCTCACAGTACCGACATGCTGTGTTGATAGAAGCCAAACAAACAGCAGAAAAACCGTCTCGCATTCCCATGTTCATTCTCCTTCATTTTCTATTGTGCGCGGCAATTTCAATAGGTAAGTCTGGACCCAAGAGAGATTTGAACGTTGTTAATGACATGTGCGACTAATGCAGTTTATTTCAGTCACAAATGCAGACGATCAATTATTCGAAAGGTGTGACTCACTGTATCCCTGATCGAAATTATTCAACCTGATCTCAGAATGGCCACTCTCTACGTAGGGCGTAGCAAAGTGTTACAGTGTTACATAATTAAGGACGTGTGCGAGAGTCTGAAGAACTTATCTATGTAGAGATACTTACATGTACGTGAAAGGTGCTATCAGTTACGTCCATAATACTTGCATTCACGTTCACGACACTTACATCTGCGTTGATGATACTTGCATTCACGTTCACGACACTTACATCTGCGTTGATGATACTTGCATTCACGTTCACGACACTTACATCTGCGTTGATGATACTTGCATTCACGTTCACGACACTTACATCTGCGTTGATGATACTTGCATTCACGTTCACGACACTTACATCTGCGTTGATGATACTTGCATTCACGTTCACGACACTTACATCTGCGTTGATGATACTTGCATTCACGTTCACGACACTTACATCTGCGTTTATGATACTTGCAAGAGACCAATTACGAGATCAGGTGGTCTGGCTCGCTGACTTGGTTGACACATGTCTTCGTATCCCAATTGTCTACATCTATTCTAATGTTGTTGATCACTGGATTGTCTGGTCCAGTCTCGATTATTTACAGACCCCCACCATATAGCTGGTGTATTGCTGAGTGCGGCGTAAAACTAAACTCACTCATTCACTGTAAGATACTTACCTCCTCGTAGAAGATACTTACCTCCATGCAAATGATATTTACCATCCACGTAAAAGATAATCACTCGTACGTAAATGATATGTACCCCACGTAGATGATACTTACCTCTACGTAGATGATACTCACTACCACGTAGAAGATACTTATCTCTACGTCGACGACACTTACTCCCACGTAGAAGATACTTATCGCTACGTAGAAGATACTTATCTCTACGTAGATGATACTCACCCCCACGTAGAAGATACGTATCTCTACGTAGATGACACTTGCCCTCACGTAGAAGATACTTATCTCTACGTAGATGACACTTACCCTCACGTAGAAGATACTTATCTCTACGTAGATGACACTTACCCCTACGTAGAAGATACTTATCTCTACGTAGATGACACTTACCCCTACGTAGAAGATACTTATCTCTACGTAGATGACACTTACCCCCACGTAGAAGATACTTATCTCTACGTAGATGACACTTACCCCTACGTAGAAGATACTTATCTCTACGTAGATGACACTTACCCTCACGTAGAAGATACTTATCTCTACGTAGATGACACTTACCCTCACGTAGAAGATACTTATCTCTACGTAGATGACACTTACCCCTACGTAGAAGATACTTATCTCTACGTAGATGACACTTACCCCTACGTAGAAGATACTTATCTCTACGTAGATGACACTTACCCCCACGTAGAAGATACTTATCTCTACGTAGATGACACTTACCCCTACGTAGAAGATACTTATCTCTACGTAGATGACACTTACCCTCACGTAGAAGATACTTATCTCTACGTAGATGACACTTACCCCTACGTAGAAGATACTTATCTCTACGTAGATGACACTTACCCTCACGTAGAAGATACTTATCTCTACGTAGATGACACTTACCCCTACGTAGAAGATACTTATCTCTACGTCGATGACACTTACCCTCACGTAGAAGATACTTATCTCTACGTAGATGACACTTACCCCTACGTATAAGATACTTATCTCTGCGTAGATGACACTTACCCTCACGTAGAAGATACTTATCTCTACGTAGATGACACTTACCCCTACGTAGAAGATACTTATCTCTACGTAGATGACACTTACCCCTACGTAACTTATATGTACCCCACGTAGTTGATACTTACCTCTTCGGGGAAGATACTTATCTCTACGTTGATGATACATATGCGTTAAGATATTTATATCTACGCTGAATATTATGACTGTGCACACTATATTCAGATGGTGTTATTGTTATTGTTGCTGTTCTTCTTCTGGTGCCTGGGCGGGCTAGGCTGCTGACTTTGTGTGCTGGCGATTAGGTGCCTGACTCTGAGGGTGTGGGTTCGAATCTAAGAAAGTGAAATCCCAGATATGACATACATGTATGTTGCATTTGAACACTTTCTAAATGACATTGTGTAATCATACCTGAAGTAAATTGCTATAAATCGCTTGTTAAGTGATTTCCTGTTTGCAACGCACACTAAATGTTCATAAGCTCGTTTCAATGATCTACCCCATTGACGCTTGTTAAGAGTTTTCAGTCTAAATTAGCAAATATAAATAAGCTTTAGCATTAAACAATCTGTAATAATATCTTGTTGTTATTAAATAGCGGTATCTTATTAATTCTTATTAATCCTCGAGATAGTAGGTCCAGAGGAAATGACACATCTTTTGAGTCCCATTGTGGATTTAATTTGATCCCACACCCTCTTATAAACACCAGCATACATAGCCAGCGATCTAACCCACTCAGCCGCCTGTAGGGTGTCAGCCTAACGAAAGTAGTGTAATCCCATATATAAATGTTTGTTATAAATGACACATGTTCAATAGGTCGGCGTCACTGGAAACAGTTTACTTTGTGTTCTGACGATTAGGTTCCTGACTCTGTGAGTGGGTTCGAATCTCAGAAAGATCTCAACCGAGGTAATAGAATCTGTGCTCTATTGAGAAAGAGTAATCCCACATATAATATTTGTTACATTCAACCACTTTTTAAATGGCGTTGTGCATTCATACATCCTCCGCGTCACTGAAAGTTTACAAAGTGTGTTTTCCAAATCTGATTCAACTGCCATATAAAAACGTTTTGTGTGCTGGGGTAAGCTAGTAGTTAAAGCGCTCGTTCGATTCCCCACATGGGCACAGTGTGAGACGCCTATTTCCGGTGCCATGTGGTACGGCTGGAATATTGCTGCAAAGGGACTTAAAACCATATTCACTCACTCTCTCTGCAATACGTCACTCACTAGGAATGACGTCACGTATTCGCGCAATGACGTCATTCGATTGTTTCTTTCTATCCCACCAGAGATCAGCGTGGGAGTCAAAACGAAAGCGCGTCGTTCCAAGTGGAATACACACACTCCTCTAATCAGACAATTTGTTCCCCAAATCTCGCGAATTGTCGCGAGACTTGGTTTTAACTGAACTGAGGCTGACAGCATATGTCACGCTAATCTAATCGATCCGCGGGTAAGGTGACACGTCGTTGAGATCTGACACAGCGTTGACATGGGCGGGAGCGTACCAAGTTCGTCTGAAAGGGGATCCCCGCTGATTCGATTACTAGGACATGCAGACTTTGCCACTTGGCGGAGCACAGTTTTTTCACCTACAACAATGTTTTTTTAAAGTGTTCCCAATTTACTAAACTTGAGGTAATCGACACGAGGAGGTTCTATCAACCAAGAAAAAGATTTTTGTCAATTTGTTGTAATTTCGGATTTAATATATGTTTCGGTTCTAAATTAATACGAAATGGTCAAGGGAAAAACTGGATTTGATTATTGTCTGAGACTGAGCTGGTGAATGCATTTTTTCGTCGCTTTTAAATTTATTCAGCAAAAAATGGTCTTCACTCGTACGACTTAAGGGTCACCGAACCCAAGTGTTTGGGCTTTAAACAAGACATCGTTTTGTTGCCACGCGTTTCACATCTAGCATACCCAATGGTCAAATTATTGTCCCCAATCACACTTATTCCTTGAGTTCATAGTCATTTTCATCTAAAATGACCACAAAACCCTCAAAAATACCCATCTGACCAATGACTCAACACCCTCTCCCTCTTTCACCCAGCCGTTCGTCCTAACCAGACCACCATATTCTTCAGTCATCTTGTATTTCTTTTGCTGCGCACATACATTGTACTTTCCATCTCTCGTTGCAAACATGTCATTTCATCATTGTCAAATTCCGTCATCTGCTGCGTGTTAATCCACGATAACAGGTAAAACAAAACAGTAAAATGAAAAAAATCTTGCAAAAAGATCAGAACCGCCCAGAATCCTACTCAAACTGTAAGCATGCCACATGCACACTCACACGTGGTATGACACAAGATCCGGCAACCAATATCACTCGATCATTCCAGAGTTACATCCAGTGGCAAGGAACTGTCGCAGACTGTGTGCCTGCAAATGAGTTCCGTCACTGTTGATGGAATGGAACAGTACAACACACATATCCAGCACTTACGTTTTCTTTCGACTAGCGTGGGGAAGAACCACAGTGACGTCAAGTCTCGCGAGAACTGGGAACGAGCGAGATCAAGCGTGAATGGTTAATAGTGGCGTTGGTCGCTTTCAGTTGGAGAGTATGGATGCCAAGCTTCTATCGTTATTTTATTGGAGAGCCACTGTGAGGTCAAGTCTCGCGAGAACGAGCGAGATAAAATATTGGCGCATGGTCGCTTTAGTTGTAGAGAACGGATACCAACCGAAAAAAAGTAACTTCTGTCGTTATTTTGATCAGGGAGCCTATATAGAGGTTGTATCCCTGTTTTGATGAAAAGCAAGGTCAAGTCTCGCGAGAACTGGGAACGAGCGAGATCAAACGTGAATGGTTGATAATAGCGTTATGCTGGTTCATGATCGTTTGTAGAGCACGGGTGCTTAGCAGCTATTGTTATTTTGTTGAAAAACGACGGTGAGGTCAAGTCTCGCGAGAACGGGAAACGAGCGAGATCAAATGTAATAACTGCTGTTGGCACAACGTTGTACTCAGTAGTAGAGTGTGGATACTTAGCCGGTTCGGTATTATTTTTAGGTCTGTCTTTACGCCAGTGTCCTCGGGACAGGTTTAACAGGACTTGTTACTCTAGTGGCCTGATGGTAAACGCGTTCGCTTGTCCCGCCGATGACCCGGGTTCGATTCCCATCATGGCTACAATGTTTGATCGTTACAGTAATGTAAAGCAAATTTCTGGTGTCCCTGTCCATGATATTGTGGAATATTGTTACCACATAAATCTTAAATCACTCCAAATGAAAGAAAATAGAAATGGTAAGTCAATAGTGTTGAATTTTATCCGAATCTCATACATGTCCTCTCTAGCTAGCGTTTCCCTGTGTAGGTGACAGATTACAGTTTAGTGGTCTCAACCTTTGTAATTTTTCAGTCAAATCCATTTTGAAATATGTTTGACCCTAACAAATATATATAGTACACTAAGAAGTTGTCCTTTTTCTTGAGGAAACAACGTTGGATAGTTGTTGCGTGGAACCCCAAACTCGTTTACTACATATCTTCCGAAGCCTGACATTTATTGGACGAATTCTTGTTTAATGCTGCAGTCGACGGTACTAAAACGCCTTATACACGAATCGGATAGTAACTTACCGTTCCTTGTGACTTGACGCCCTTACAATGGTCCCACAAGTGAAATCAAGGAAATATTTGTGGAAATGTACTTTACCAAAAGTATTTAATTTCCTCTTTCACTCCTGCGGAAAATGGATTACTTGTATTTTAGGAACCGGTAATGAGTGAGTGTGAGTGAGT
This sequence comes from Haliotis asinina, assembly GCF_037392515.1. Classification (NCBI taxonomy): domain Eukaryota; kingdom Metazoa; phylum Mollusca; class Gastropoda; order Lepetellida; family Haliotidae; genus Haliotis; species Haliotis asinina. The sequence goes on from NC_090292.1 coordinate 25,490,224, forward strand.
GAGTTTAGGTTTACGTCGCACTTAGCAATATTCCAGCTATATGGCGACGGTCTGTAAATAATCGAGTCTGGACCAGACAATCCAGTGATCAACAACATGCGCATCGATCTGCGCAATTGGGAACCGATCGCATGTGTCAACCAAGTCAGCTTGTCTGACCACGCGATCCCGTTAGTCGCCTCTTACGACAAGCATAGTCACCTTTTATGGCAAGCATGGTTGCTGAAGGCCTATTCTACCCCGGGACCTTCACGGGTTGGAACCGGTAATAATATACAATCAATTAAATATGTGAATACTTTATCAACATTGTCCAGTGGTTTAAAGTTCAATTTGAGTATATATTGTTCTTTCTCGCATACAATGAGTATTACTTCTGTGGGAATTCTGCAATATTTCTTGGAGATTGTTCGTCAAACTGACCTGTTTTGCTAACCATCTCTCCAAAATGTCATTACATTGATTCCGGAAATAAGTCATTCATGCATACATGTCCATTTGCGAATCTGCTAAAATAGCAATCATCATAATCAATAACATTCTTTGGTGGGGGCGGGGGTCATAAACTCTGTTAATAGATTCTGAACAAACACTAAAGATATTGACGCTTTTGCGCGTTATATCACATAACGGGAGGTCTCGCTTCACAAAGCTCCATACAGCGCCTTAGTGATTTTATTGACGCACGTCTATTGTTTGTGAATGATGATGGTATTTCTGGGAGTAAACATGTGTAATAATCATGTTTATGTTTTAAGCGAGCATAGCAGCTGTGCCGTTTCTCACCTCTTTGTTTTGAGATATTTGACCGGTTGTTTACCTACAACGCGTTACAAACGGAGCTTTTCAAGTAAACCACTGCAGAGAGTATGTCCACTTGGTGCCATCTTTAGGCAAACGCGTGAAGAAAGAAAAGCAAGTCATATTGTACAACCGCTATTGCTGAGGAAGTTTAAATGATAGTGATTAAAATCATTTTTAATAAACATTTGTTATTCAGTCTGGCGAGATTTTCTTGGGTGTTAGATGATGATCATTAGAAGCTGATAATGATGATGATGACGAGTACGATGATGATGATGATGATGATGATGATGATGATTATGATGATGGGTGTCCTCTAGTCTGTCTTACAGACTCTGAAACAGATAAATCCAATTCTGCCTATGCATGTCTAAACACGTGGCAAGCGTCTGGTCTCTTTTTCGTATATATTATGGACATATTTTAGAAAACGAAATTCTGTGAAATATGTTTATTTTAGAGGATAAGTGTTAGTCTAGATGTCCTCATGTTTGAATGGGTGCTGTCACGGTAGTGGAGTGGATGAAGTTCCTGTCCAGTGGAAGGCCGGAAGTTCGAATCTCACCAGCGTTATACTAAAATACACTGATATTGAATCACGGTCCTCTGGATATCCCGAAGATAATATACTTCCCTGATAATGCACTAACTGTCTCATACTCTTCCTCGGGTGGTAGGGTAGCCTACCTATAGAGTGGTTCGCTCGTCACACCGAACACCGGGTTCGATTCCCAGATGAATAAAGCGGCGTAAAAGCAAACTCACTCCCTCACTCTGTCTTCCTGTCCCCGAACCACATTATTTTCCCTTCCGCCCTGTCTGTTCAGCAATGCTAAAACCCTAGACTATAACTTTTCTCGGATTGAGGTTCTGAATCTCCCTTCTCATTGAGGCTTCTTTTCAGTTTCAAATGACTAATTTGTTTCTATGTAAATTATCAAAATTCAGAGACAATGAGATGGTTTTATAAAATCCCGTTTTCTCAAAAACTGACCCAATAAATAGGCATTCCACGAGTGAGCGAGCGAAAACGAATGGGCTTCACACATTGTATCCATGTGGGGAATCGAACCCGGATCTACGGTGTGATGATCGAACACTTTAACCACTAGACTACCTCTTCGCCCAAGGTGGGTAAGGATAAGTAATAGTATAAATTAAAACATAACTGCTAGAGCCTGTCCACAAAATACCGTGTATGGATTTAACACTGTACTCCAACAGTGAGTGAGTGAGTGAGTTTAGTTTTCACTCAGCAATATTACAGCTATATGGCGGCTATCTGTAAATAATCGAGTCTGGACCAGACAATCCAGTGATCAACAACATGAGCATCGATCTGCGCAATTGGGAACCGATGACATGTGTCAACCAAGTCAGCGCGCCTGACCACCCAATCCCGTTAGTCGCCTCTGACGACAAGCTGGGTCGCCTTTAGTGGCAAGCATGGGTTGCTGAAGGCCTATTCTACCCCGGGACCTTCACGGGTTGTACTCCAACAGTGTCTAACAAGGAGGAAATGTGTCTCACTAAGCTGGAGTTTCTTACTGAGTTAATAATAATAGCCATCATCATCATGACTGACTACATCAATATCTATACCGGAGGCCCCTAATGACATCTTTATACCACGGATGATCGCATTTCTGAAACAATGTCACCACTTCCGGTATAAACATCACTTCCGGTGAGATCGTGACTCGGGAATGTTGTGCAGTGTTATTGCTATTCAACTCAGTTCAGTATTAATTTAGTTGTTACCGACAATGATAATATATTCCACTGCCTAATTGCTCACACCAATACGGCAGTGAGAATAATATCTAATTTAACCGAAGATACAAGTGGTCTGACGAGCAATACTGTCGTCCCATTACCCGGTAACACTACCCACTATTTGAATAGTGTTAATATATTTTTTGTTTGAGTATATTAGTTGTACCTGTGAATCGTCATGCGTGGAGATGAACCCTGTGAATCTATTTAAAATGTAACACACAAACGGCGTGACAGATTTCAATGGAAAATGGTTATCATGTCGTGGGGACATTCATTGTTTTGATCAAAGCCGGCCGTTAAACTCTCGCAAACCGATGAACAAGAGACAAAAGATGTTCGCGTAATTCTGGCTTCATTTAAAAGCGTGTAGATTTTATAAATGAGTTTTCATTGAATTTAGCCGGGCTTGCAAGAAGAGTTGTTTTGTTATTCTATCTCGTTTGTGTGGGTATGTACTTAAGTCTTTGCGAAACAGTGGGGGCGTTGTTAACGCCTTCTTAAAATGGGTAATGGTTGATTGATTTCGAAGTTTAGCTCACGAGTTGTCACAGAATAGCGTTGGAAAAAATCACTGTATTTTGTTAGATGATGGTAATGAGGTTGTTGTGGTAAAGTTTTGAGGATTCAGGTTTTGAATTCTAACCCTGACATATGTTAAGCTTGCAAGCTGTCCCGTAACAGGGTTTGGACAAATCACTGTAGGTTTTAGTGAGTGAGTTTAGTTTTACGCCGCACTTCGCAATATTCCATTTATATGGCGTGGTCTGTAAGTAATCGTTTCTGGACCAGACAAGCCACTGATTAACGCATTTCGGATACGATGACTTGTGTCATCGTCTTTTCGAGGTGATGGCGATGTCGTGGTAGCGTTTGAGGCTTTTCAGATTTTCGGTTCTAACCCTGGCATATGTTGTTCGGGTGTGCAGGTGACGCAAGTGACGAACATCATGTAAATATTATCACGTTCTTGGTTCTGAAATTAGTTCACGGGTTGATGTTAACATTGACATAACTATTATTGATATCAGTGTCAAGCTCATTTAGCTGTAATAGAGCTGAAAGATCAGGAAAGCGTCATTAAGCTAAACCCACTCACTCCCTCCCTCCCTCCCTCACTCACTCATAACATGCTTGGTTGACTGGTAAGTTACGATGAAAGCTCTTTTCTCAATATTTACGGTGTTATTGATGCTGGGGTTTTTTTTTGTTTTCGTTCGTTCGGGGTTCGTTGCTTATTTTTCTGTAAACGATCCCGGCATAGAAGCCCACCTGACATAACTGAATTATTTAAAAGCTGCGTATAACAATACTCAATCCCAGACACGTACAGATAAGGGAAAACGTATGTAGTTGTCTGATTCTGCTGGCAGTGTCGAGCCAGGAATCCAAGATAACAGTTCGTGATAATTGAATATCGCGATGCTACCTCACAGTCTTATTAGATGAAGTGCCCCCATCTGTTTTCGTTAGTATGCGCGCGCACCGAGCAACAGCGAGATGAAATGTCATTCATTGTAACGCATGGTTTTGCTCCAGAGTATAGATCTCAATGTGACCTGAATAAGTGACGTTGACAAACAGGGAAACAGTTAAACGTTTTATAGCGTTATATGAATGATTACTCTGCTTTATCAAAGATGATTCGATATGATGAGCGGGGTTTTACGATAACTGTACAGCACGTTAATGCTACCTTATCTCTTCATTGTGTGCTTCATAATGCTGACATCACTATTAATGAACCGAAATGTTTCTTTCCTTTCTTATTGTTTCTTCTCTCTCTTTTAAATAATTGTAGTTTGACGCGAAAATACAAGTGTAACAAATGTACTAATGTAGTCAAGTAGGCGGTTGTATAATTTCCTAGAAATGTCGGTGTGCTTAAATTTTTAGAAACATACGTTTTCTTTAATTGATTTTGAAAATGATAGGTGTATATCTATTTTTTTTAAATATAGGTTTTGTTTAAATTCTTAGAAATATAGGTTTTGTTTAAATTCTTAAAAATGATATGTGTCCATTTATATTCTTAAAACATAATAGGTGTTATGTTTAAATTCTTAGAAAAAATATGTGCTCCTTTTAAATTATTAAAAATAATAGGTTTTGTTTAATTTTTTAAAAATAATAGATGGTTATTTAAATAATAGTTTTTGTTGGAATTCTTGGAAATAATTGTGCTACGGGGAGAAAATGGCAAGTTCCGCTACAAAAGATTATTTTACTCAAGGGGGGACATTAGATTTTCATTTTGAGATATGCGCAGAAAATATGTCACGCAGCTAGTGTATCTGGGACACAAACTATCGTGTTCACCCCGTATAGCGTGAAAGGTCGAACTGGCAGTGGTAGGAAGATCGTATCAAATTGCTGTTTTATGGGAAATGCTCAGTTTCCATTATTTAGCGACACTGATCCCTAAGGCACCTGGAAGGAAATACGAATTTACTGGAAACCAAGCAAGAACTAGCCTGTCAAGCTATCAAAGCACACCTGTATCTGTGTCTCCATCTCCACCATCACCAACACCCACACCCCCACCTATATCGACACCCAAACCTATACCCACAGCCGCACACGCACACGCACACGCACACGCACCCACATCCTTGTCCCACATTCCACATACATACACAATTCCAACATTCTCAGCTGGATGTACATCAATGGTCAATCTCAACGTACATCGGCGCTCGAACTTGCAAACTATACAAACCATGGAGGTGGGTGGAGCTATATGTTAGTCACTAGTCACTTGTGTAGGTGGGTGGAGCTATATGTCAGTCACTGGTCATCTGTGTTGGTAGGTGGAGCTATATCTCAGTCACTGGATACCTGTGTAGGTGGGTGGAGCTATATCTCAGTTTACTGGACACCAGTGTAGATGGGTGGAGCTATATCTCAGTCACTGGATACCTGTGTAGGTGGGTGGAGCTATATCTCAGTCACTGGTCCCTTGTGTAGGTGGGTGGAGCTATGTCTCAGTCACTGGATACCTGTTTAGGTAGGTGGAGCTATATCTCAGTCACTGGACACCAGTGTAGATGGGTGGAGCTATATCTCAGTCACTGGACACCAGTGTAGATGGGTGGAGCTATATATGTCAGTCACTTGACACTTGTATGGGAGGGCGGAGCTACATATCAGTCACTGGTCACCTGTCTAGGTGGGTGTAGGTATATGTCAGTCACTGGTCACCTGTCTAGGTGGGCGGAGCTACATATCAGTCACTGGTCACCTGTCTAGGTGGGTGTAGGTATATGTCAGTCACTGGACACCAGTGTAGATGGGTGAAGCTATATATGTCAGTCACTTGACACTTGTATGGGAGGGCGGAGCTACATATCAGTCACTGGTCACCTGTCTAGGTGGGTGTAGGTATATGTCAGTCACTGGTCACCTGTGTAGGTGGGCGGAGCTACATATCAGTCACTGGTCACCTGTCTAGGTGGGTGTAGGTATTTGTCAGTCACTGGTCACCTGTCACAGACCAGTTGTATTTCCCAACAACTTACAGCTCCGTCGTGGGCGTTAATTGCTAAATTAACACTGTTTTATATCACATGTCTACAATCATCTGCTGACGTATCCTGTACCTATCTTTATACCAGTGTCGTGGATGCAAATGTTATGGTTATATCTGGTCAGTATGTACCTCACGGAATATTGTGGGTTGTGGAGGTTTTTAGTGTCTTAGGCTCAAGCGAAAAGACTTCAGAAGCAAGCGTTACAAATGTGGTTATCGGTAGACCTTTGCTGGCTATATATTTAAATCTGTTTCTTGAGGGCGGTGTGGTGGCCCAGTGGATAAAACGCCGTAGACCTGGATCGTCACTGTTTCTTGAATATTGTATTATGATGTAATCCGAGAAAAGAACATACAATGTGTGTGTGTGTGTGTGTGTGTGTGTGTGTGTGTGTGTGTGTGTGTGTGTGTGTGTGTGTGTGTGTGTGTGTGTGTGTATGTGTGTGTCCGTGTGAGTGTATGTGAGTATGTGTGTCTGTCTGCTTGTGTGGAAATACGTGCATTCGGAGCCTCTCTGTATAAACCTCTCTTTCTTTGTGTCTCTCAATAATACAGCTCTCTCCTCCCAGCGCAAGCAAATGTGGCAAGTATTTTATGTCTGTTCGTGAGTGTCTCTTTTACGTATGTATGTGTTGTTGTAAACAATTTAGGAAACAGGCTTTAACAATAATGAGTATGAAAACAGGCACGGGTGTCATATGTTTTGGCACGTCTGAATAGTTCAGACATTATGATAAAAGGTCACATGCAACCGAAAAATCAAACATAATTAAAAAACATTTATCACTTTTTCGTGATATATAAAATGTATTGGTGTTTATGAAAAAATAAATAAACAAAATTTTAAACGATTAATCGCAAATCAAAAGTGCAATATTTTGTACTTGGATTTATCTACATCGAAACGAAGCTGTGTTGTCCGAACACAGTCAGCTCCGGTGGATGCGCACTCATGTGTAACGACGCCTTGTCATTGACCACTGGTTCATTTGCCGATACGCTAAGCTGGCTTTTTTTTGCTTATGGCTTATAAGCCCGAAAGGTGTTTATTTCAAATTGCAAATGGTCAGTAATTGAAGTTCTGCATCGTATATTGTCATTAACAGACAGGCAGGCAGACAAGTAGGTGCCAATAAATCAGACATTGAGTTGTCTGTGTGACAGAGTGTGCTTATCACAATCAACATGTTTTTGTTTTTTATGTAACGAGTAGATTGTTTATTTTTTTATGTACATAACCAAGATTATACTACTGCTCACGACCTCATACTCCAGGCATGCATACTGTTTCAAGCTCCGCAAACCTATTCACTGCGCATGCTAAATTTATGAGCGCAGCGCAGCATAGCTGTTGAAACCAATTTACCCCCCAGCGTTGGAGGAAAATTAGTGAATCGTTTGAACTCGGATTTCGCGGACTGTTTTCATCGCATTTTTTTTATAGATTTATAGATTGAATTGGCATTTTTGATGAGTTGTATCGGTAAGAGCATACCGAAAGGTATCAGAATCTGCAAAGTTTTACGTTGCATGTGACTTTTAAAGATTTTATAGAATACCTCCCTGAACATAGGGTTGCATTGTTTCTATGTAGATATCCTTACACACTTCAGTCATTGATGAGGTTAATGGACACTTCCGGGCACGCCATACACTTCCGGGCACGCCATGCACTTCCGGGGACGCCATACGTGGAAGCGACCGATACCGGAGTTTTAATTGTCAGCGGAGTCTCGCATACTCATGTCATGGCGCATTAAGAAAAGATGTTTGTTCGAAGGTCCAGGATATCGTATTTCAAAATCGTTAGGGGAATTTGAATATTCTCATCCGTCACATGTTACTGTATCACTATTCGATACTATGGACTGGTGGGTTGACTGTCTTTCTAGTTTGGTGTCTGAAGTGTTGGTGATATTCCACAGCCTTCTGTATGATGTATTGGAGAGAGTGTCTGTCCTGAATGTCGGCAGTTGGGCAGATGCTAGATTGGAGACTGACTATCTACTGAAAGTCGACAGTTGGGAAGTTCTTGTACTGGAGACAGACCATCTACGGAAAGTGGGCAGTTGGGCAGATGTTGGATTGGAGAGAGGATCTCTCCGGAAAGTCACGTCAAAGCAAAAGATCTTATAAGATGTTGGCTTCTTTTTAAGTGAGAGAGAGAATAGGAACCAGACGAATTTACAGTAGATTGATTTTCCTTGGTGTTCTGGAAATTCGTACTTTCCACATGGGAAGTAGAGAGAGATGGAGATGGTGGGGGTGGGGATTGTGGGGATGGGGAGGGGATGGGGAGGGGCAATAACGAGGAGATAGCGCTGCAATCATGAAAGCAACGTCTCACTTCCCGCCACAGCCTTTCAGTCAAAAATACCAACATTCACAAGACTTTCAAATAAACTACTTTCGGGACAACTGATCTGGGATGAGCTAAGTAATAATTGTGTACTAAAGTCATTTAGTCACATTTATAAGAAAATATCGAGTTCTTGCCTATGACAAATAGGTTATAGACGCTCTATGGTCTCATGTCTTGTAGTGGTAAGAACATATTGAATATTGAATATTGAATATTGAATATAAGTTCAGACCTGAAGTAATACGTCATACTGATCAACTTCCTTTCACGAAAACAGGGGGTGGACGTGACTTTTTTGGTTTGTTGTTGTTGTAGTTGTTTTACGCCGCATTATGGCTTTAGCACCTCTATAACACACCAGTTTGTGCCACCTAATCGTGCCAGACAATCCAGCGACTGAAACATCGATGCATTCAAGTAGAAATTCGACCCGTGTATTTGCCGAACCTCACCGAAACCTCTCACAACAAGCAGTAATTGCCAGTAGCCTTTTATCCAAGATCTCTCCCTAAAGAGACCAATGTACTTTTAAACAATTTGAATTCAAAGACACAGTGACAATAATTTTCATGACAGCAAATGCCTCTTTCAAGTTTTCTGATACAAAGTTAATTTATATTTTTTTTTATATAGAAATTAGACATTGTTTGATGATTGTACAAAAAAGACACCTTACGTGTCTATTTTAGTCACAATCGTGGGAGGTTAAGACGAGTTTACCACACTAGTGTAGCATCTATCATTATCTTTTTCAAGCTAGCCTATAAATATAATGTTTTCCTTCAAACTTATTTCAATCCAAATCATCATCCAAAACTTGAAGTGATCTGTCAAACCTGTTTAGAACCTGTACCCTTTCTTTACCTGGCCAGGACAGTGATGAATGACGGTAATTGAGTAGGGGGGTCTTATCTGATCATTTCGTTACTTCCACGCCAATAACAAGTACATCTTTGTCTGCTGTTTAGTCTCAGAACATGTGGAAGAATACCGGCAAAATAAGCTTTGTCTCAAATATCTCTGCTTTGACACGATGATGTGGGCCGTTGGCCGTTATTCATAAGCCAATAACGTGGGCCGACTGACGGCTTGGGCAAAACAATGATAAGTTGGTAGGGATGTATCGGGAACTCCATTTATCAATCGAAGCATTCGGAAACGATCGTTTCTTTCCGGTAAGCTTCGGGATTTTTTCGGAATCGATCGTGTTGTGCAGGGCGTTCCATTTGATTGGGAAAACTGCAAACGTTAGTGGCTGACATTTCTGTCTGAAACTATGCATTTGTTATTGTTATTAAATATTCTGATTGAATAATTTGACAGTTTGCAAGCCAGTCGATCTAGCTATGCTTGAAAATTACTTGCCCAGAGAATAACTCACTAAAGAAATGCTTAGAAAATGCTTTTCGGCTTTAATATCAATGTGATGAATTTGGCACAAGATACAAAAACACATACGGGATACATGTACGATTCTACCTAGACGGATATCAAATGTCTCATGAAAAGATACGCTTGAGGGGTGACTTCACAGGGGGTAATTTTGACGTTTCAACAACATTCGTAAACACACTGAGAGCAAAAAGCAGTTTTGAAATACAGACTATAATTATTCATATAGCCTCAACTAATTAATTACATAGATGATTGTAAAAAGTTGTTTTTTCTGTTTTTCGTTTGTTGTTTTGTTTTTGGGGATTTTTGTTTTTGTTTTTTGTTAATATCGATATGTGAAAAGGATGGAAATCTTGTAGCAGTTATATTCAAAATGATTACGTGAAAGTTTCTGAAATTCTGAATTCAAATTGCAGAAATAATCCTGTTCACTCTCAGGAGTTTCACACTGAACATGCGACTTAATATATCTGCAGAGCAATTAACTGCAAATTTAAACCTCTCGTCATCTACGATTAGTATAGAATGTGCAAAGCCCTTAATTTGACATATAGTCAGCTGTACACATTTGAAAACAAATCAGTGACCTCAGGGGTCGTGTCAAAATCAAAACCGGGTAGGAAACCCAAACTGAATAGCTTTGATAAGTGTGTCATACCCCGTGCAGTTTATAACTGTATGAACTCATAATCCCATCGCCGTGTGCTAACAATACAGAATGAGATCAAAGATACAAAAACGAAAACAACACTTTTTGTAGATCTGGTAAAAAAGAGCTTCAAACATCAGTTTTTGCGATAGCTGGACGAACCAAGCGTCGTCATGTAGGATAACGCCAGTCACCAGAACCCGGTACCATCAGATCCACCATGACAAACCTCAAGACTCAGCTGCAGTGTTTTCTCACTTCCTGTAAGGTGCCTTACAACCAGTTAGAAACAGATTTGTCTCAGTACCATTCGTTACACTCCACTACTGAGCCCAACAAGCCCTATTAGGAGTTCGTGCCAGGTAACCTTTGAGCGACCTACGACCGTCCAATCAAACGCGAGACGGCGTGGGATTTACCCAGTCAGACAAAGGCTACTGTTTAGGGTTTGCCGGGACTTAGAAAATATAGCTAGTCACTAAGACTGATCCCTCAATAAAAGAAAATCGACATAAAAAGCAGGTATTTGACCACATAATATGCTTTGGTTTTACCGTTACCATTTACCATTAGCTAATATTTCCGTAAGCTGACATCCTTGAATATTTGCAAAAACGCTATTTTCAGCGACTGTTTACTCACTGTTGACAGTATTGTAGCGTGTTCCATATGGGTCACCCGAAAGCCACCGTACAAAAAATAAACTAGCGACCAAAAGAAACACCACCCAAATAAAATCGACTGTAAATTGCCCAAATAATTGTCAATCTGTTTGAAAATAGCGAAAAACAAGTCTCTCGAACACAACATGTCTAATCCCAGCGAACACTTGCACTTACATTTCGTATTTTGTGAAAAAAAAACCGAATGTACACTAATAAAACGGAAACTGTGCACAAAGTTGCGCGTATCAAATTAGAGTATACAAGTTAATCAGGTTTATTCTCTTACATCATTTTTATCGATTGACAACCAGGAAGATGCTTCCTTTAACACCAGAACAGAGGGAGAGAGCAATCGGCGTGTTACAGATGGAACAGACACAAGAGCATGTGGCAAGGACCATGGGTTGCTGCAAATCCACAATCGGAAGACCTCTCACACGTCTACGACAGACTGGCAGTATTGCAGACAGGCCAAAGAGAGGTAGGCTGCAGGTCACTACCCAAACGAGGACTGGTATTTACGGCACTAGAGGAAACGATACGTCACTATGACGTCATGAAAAGCCAAAAGCATTGGACATCCAATCAGCAGACAGACTGTCGCATTCATGGTCTGCGTGCCAATCGACCTTTCAAGGGCATGACGTCGACGTGCCAACACCGACGTACCAGATTGAGATGAACCAGGACTGTACCACACTGGCGGAGAGTGAACTTATTGAAGAACGCAAGTTTCAGTTCTTCAAGATCTGGAAGACCTTTTGGAATAACTGGGAGGCGATTTTCGGACGAGGAACGCTTTGGCAGCTGTTCTGTTAATCTAATGGCGTCGGATGCCTAGTCAAGACGTCAGAAGACTCACCTGCTCAGTTAGACGCCGGGTTCGGGCCTGCATCACTGTTAGGGGTGGCTACACCCTGTATTGAACAATATGTGATGCCCAGGAAGTTGTAAAAGCTCCCAAATGATTCTGCATTGGTGAACGAATACTGGATAATGCACCCCTATGCTATTCAGGTAATTTTGAGAAAAATAGTTTAGCATTCGGAATCGTTCGGGTACGAACCTTTTCGAGGTATAAGTTCGAAAGGTATGTGCGAATGTCCACTTTCGCGATTTGGTAAGCTATGTTCTGATTGGTCAGTCTCAAAGGTGACCCGATGCGGCTTAATAATAGGGTTTGTTAGACTCGGTAGAGGAATGTAACGAATAATACTGAGACTATGTTTACTGAGACTGCAAAACAAGGCCACATAGTTCCGCATGCAATAACACGACACTGTGAGCTCAGTCTCATCAATCTGATGGGTAACCGTAATAATTTTATTGCTCGCAGTAATTCCTCATTCAAGCTTTTCAGACATTAAAAATCTTGTATATGCTTCTTTTACGAGAATTACCCCAGGGGTGTGGCAGAAGGCTGAACACCGTGTTCTCAAAATCGAGGACGAACACCGTCGTAATTCCGCTAAAGTCCTTCACCAGCAGCGATACTTACACTTGATGTTTTGAGACGGTCCCTACCATGTACCTCCCGTGCGTTACATGAACGCTGTCACCTTGTCTAACATGGAATGTTTTCCAAGTTTTTCGATATTTTATGTGTAGTCGTTATGACTATGGAATGATACATCGTAATTAGTCACATGGAATATTAGGTCGAGGTGATTAGAATCATATCATGTGAGTTTTTAATCTGCAATATCAACCATTATAAAATAATTGCCCAAAAGCATTTTCCAAGCATTTCTTTCATCTGTAAGTCCGAAATAGTACACTTGGGTTTCATCGTGAAGTTGCTAATATGATGATCATTTTTATCAGGTCGTAATATTGCATGACATGAAAAGGCATAATAAAATAACAAGCAGGGGAGAGTGATATATTTACAAAGGAAAGGAAAATTCTTTAGCCAGTCGGGCCTGTGAACGTGGACATTTACTGGCCCGATTCACTAGTACTGGTCTAGTGGACCAGTGGCTATTTCCAGCACTGGAAATAAATAGACAAATGCCAATCCTGAATAAAAATATCCTGTATCCTTTGTTTGAAAGTGCTCTTAAATAGCTTCTCGTACTGTAAGTACTTTACCCCTGCATTGTGTAAACATATGCATAAAATTAGCTCATCAAGAACTCAAGGGGAGCACACATTTGGGTTCGTTATAAAAGTAGTTCGTTAAACGCATTTCGACTGAAATACAGCAAGTACCGTGACCCACAATACCTTGCTATATCCGTCACTTCGTCATAAGCGTGTTGGTGATATAGGTAGTTCACTGAACATGTTTGATGTGTACACACAACGTGTAAATTCTACCGTTTAAGATTCGGGTTAAAGAGGATCTTCCTCCACCCATGCTTGTTTGAGGCGATTAATGGGCATCCTCGATATATCCAGGATATACGTTCCGATAAGTCTGCACAATACCCTGGATGCATCTACGGGTCGGCCCAATAATTTTATTACTTCCCTTCGCTGGCTCCGCATTCTCACACTAGCCAATCAGCTAAGTCGCCTTATATAAACTTTTAAAAATATATTTGCAAGAACTCCTTCTGTCTCCTTCAGAGAACCGCTGCATCGTTTGTGTTTGTCAAGTTTAATCGGTTAGATGATTTAAAGAGCTAAAGTGTGTGTGACTGGTTCGCTCAACTTACCTGCGTAGATGCATCCAGGATATAGTGAAGTATAGTATAGTGAAGATTAATCGGAACGTATACCCTGGAGATATGGAGGATGGAGATAGGGTGGTCAAGTTTGATGACGTATAACGTCATCGTATCCCAGTTGCGTAGATGGATGCTCATGCTGTTGATCACTGGATTACTTGGTCCGGGCTCGGTAATTACAGACCGCCTCCATATTGCCTAAATATTGCTGAGAGCGGCATGAAACAACAAACATATGAATAGGGCTTGCTATTCATTTTCCTTCGGATGCAGGGGATGAAGGCGAGATCTACTAATGAAGAATAAAAGATGTCATGTTTACACCTTTAACAAATGGATTATATTGTTTTCGTTGTAGATTAACTCCTTGAACGCTTTCCGATTATCCGTGTATCGATGTCCCTGTTTTGACGGGTGGCATTTGCTGGTCAATGTTTAGTGATTTTCTTTAATGGACGAACAACTGCTTTGTTCTATCAGTCGACAGAAATATATAGAAAACCACGCACCTGTTGTTACACGAGTGCAAAACATGCTTGCATTATGATTGGCAGATACAGTCATAAACGATCACGTGCTTGCCTTTAAAAACAATTATCGTACCACACCATCGACTCACCTGGCACGAAATACATGTACTGCCTACATGCACAAGGGGTCATCTCAAAGATGTTTTATGCTTTTTCATGTGTGGTGATTACATGTATGTCTCATCTGTTAATTAACATCTTTCGTGTCTTTTATTCACAAAGTTAATGTTGGGATATGTAAAAGAGTATGATACCAGTATAATAGCTTAAGTCAGCCATCGTATTAAATATCTCAAAAGTGCCATTATTTCCATAAGATCGACAGGACTGCATATTATTTGCATATTGTTATGGCATGTCATTTACGTCCCCAGTTTAATTCCTCTTAAGTATTATTTTATCTCGGCTGATATCGCTATCCCCTAGCCCGATCCCAACCACCATCTGCGACACCCTTCCTGGTTTTGCCTTTGAGACGACCCCTCATACCCGCCTCTTTATATAGCGATATAGTGAGACTCCATGGTACCTGCATCCTTAATAGTTTCAGTATCAATGTTACTATTTTTACGCCAGCTAACATGAAGCTAAGTTTATATTAATTTTTAGATATGGGCATTTAAAAGTGTTCATCGCACACTAATTTGCGTGAAGCCGTGGTCGGCTCCAAATAAGTCGCTCTGTACTTCCTCATTTGTGCACTAATCGCTCCTCAGTAAAGTATTTTGTGTACGTTTCCCATCTCCCTACCACTGAAACTGAGGTTAGGGGGAATATATCATATTTTCACATATTAACTACATCAATTTTAGATATGAATGCAGTACTAATATTAAGCTAGTACTAGATTTTGAGGTCACGAAAAGTCTTGAAAACAAGAAAAACAAATTTAGAGGTATCCACCTTCCATCGATTTGCCTTCGTAAAACATCGATATTGTCCGTACGTCATTCAGTTATTCGAGATAGAATTACAAACACGATGTGCCAAATGAATTCCCACACTTCGGCATTCCCAGCGGTGTACACAGAATATATTACTCGCTCGTAAGTGAGATACATTGAAAATAATAGAAGATTGTGTGTAAACCAAGGTACATAATGATATGGAATAATATTTCGAAAAAGACAGTGGACACTAAACAGTACATTATCCTATCTATGTGCGGCCAGTGTTAATATTAATTATATCGCTGTATGTTGGTCTATGTGTACATTCAGGACACACGAGCTAGAGGTTGCATATCCGTCATGGAACACAGTTGGTGTCAGGCTAATAATGCAATTATCAGCCGTCCCGTGTTTGAACTAACACATGTTGTTAGAAAGGCATCATACCCTGGACACTCTTACTAACAACAGTGGGACTCCACTGACTCCTAAGTGTGAATGAGTTAGGTTTACGTCGCTTTTAGCAATATTTCAGCAATATTTCAGCAATATCACGGCAGGGGACACCAGAAATGGGCTTCACACATTACTCATGCGGGGAACCGAACCAGGTCCCTCGACGTGGGGAGCGAACGCTTTAACCACCTCTCCGACCGGACTCATAAACGAACTACGTTAAGCTGCGGTTATATCGAACATGCTTAGAACGAACAAGCGGGTATAACGAATAAACTGGATGACCCAGAAAGTAACTTTATCTTCGAAATGCCTACGGGGCTTTAGGGTAGCCTAGTGGTTAAAGCGTTCGCTCGTCACTCCGAAGGCCCGGGTTCGATTCCGCACATGGGTACAATATGTGAAACCCATTGCAGGTGTCCCCCGCCGTGATATTGCTGCAATATTGCTTTAAGCAGCATAAACCCACACTCACTCACTCACTTATTAAGAACTACTGTTAACACGGTAACACGGTCTTTCTTCATTTATTATAGTCTACTTTCTGCAGATGTTCATACTTTTAATAAGAAAACACGTAGCTTGTAAATGGAAAACTGAGTGTTTTACCATTGTCAGTTTATGAATACTTACAGCGTATTCTGCATTCGAAATATTTTACACGTTTGTCTTTTTAAGTGACTTTATCTCCTTCACACTACGTGAATCGTCTCTCCTCTGTCTCTCCCCTCCTCCTTCTCTCTCTCTCCCTTTCTCTCTCTCACACACACGCATACATAAACATACACTTTGTCGACCTCTCTTCGTTCTGTCTCTCCCTTTCGTCTCGCCCTGTGTTACCTGTCTTACCCTCAATCACTTTATCTTAACACAAACCCCCTTAAAACACACATGCGCACGCACGCAGGCACGCACACACACACGCACGCACACTTTAGGTAGGAAAATAATTCTATTGTAAATAAATCCTTTGCTATTTCAAGAAATACGTGTGTTTTTTTCTGCAAGTTGACACCCCAAGTTTTCTTCTCGCATTTGCGGGAAAGAAAATGATTTCAAACAATGACCTACGTAAATAGGGCAGCGATGGTAGAGATTTGACACACTTGAATGATTCCGATATTTCTATAGCTTCCCACTCAGTAACCTTCTTCAGGGAACGTAGGCTGCACGCCTTCAACCCACGTAAGTTTAACTGTGTTGTGTTAACTGAGTTGTGATGGATGTACTTGAGAGTGGAAACTGTATTAGTGGCCGACCGCACATCGTGAATAAACTACTACTACTACTACTACTGCTGCTGCTGCTGCTGCTGCTGCTACTACTACTACTACTACTGCCACTACTACTGCTACCACTACTTCTACCACTACTACTACTGCTGCCACTACTTCTACCACTACTACTACTGCTGCCACTACTACTACCTCTACTAATGGTGATACTACTATTTCTGCCACTGCTTCTACCACTACTACTACTACTGCCACTACTACTGCTACCACTACTTCTACCACTACTACTGCTACCACTACTTCTACCACTACTACTACTGCTGCCACTGCTACTACCTCTACTAATGGTGATACTACTATTTCTGCCACTGCTACTACTGCCACTACTACTACTGTCACTGCTGCTACTACTACTAGTACTACTGCCACTGCTACTACCTCTACTAATGGTGATACTACTACTACTACTACTACTGCTGCTGCTGCTGCTGCTGCTGCTGCTGCTACTGTTACTACTGTTACTACTACTGCTACAGCTAATGTCATACACACCGGACAAACGTCTATCCATACTTGCACTAAGTTGGATCTTGCCGAGTTGACAACCATTTATAAGATCTACACCGTAAAATCATGTATGACCTTACACATTAATTGTTTGATCCAGAACTCCTTATTTATTGCACATTCCTACTTACAGGGTTTTTTTTATGAAATAAACAACACGTTGCAAACCATAAAGTGGTATATTGTTTTATTCCCTAACGCTGTTGCATTTCAAGAATATTTGACGATAACGACGACGACGACGATGACAACGACGACGACGATGACAACGACGATGACGACGACGATGATGACGACGACGACGATGATGACGACGACGACGATGATGACGACGACGATGATGACGACGACGATGATGATGACGATGACGATGATGATGACGACGACGACGACGATGATGATGACGACGAAGCACTTCTGGTTTAGAGTTGGCCTTCAGTGACCCACGTTCATCATAAGAGGCGACTAACGGGATCGGGTGGTCAGACCTGCTGAGTTGGTTGACACAGGTCATCGGTTCCCATTTGCGTAGATTGATGCTCATGTTGTTGATCACTGGCTTGTCTGTTTACAGATCACTGCTATATAGCTGGAATATTGCTTTCTGTGGCGTAAAACAACAAATGACCTTAAAGATCGCGATTGCCCTGCATTGGTGACTAAGTATGCGTTAAAATGACTGAGTGTGTGAGTTAACATTTTACATCGCATCGGCAATATTGTAGCCATATAGCGACGAAAGATGTGTATAAAATGAAACAGAACTTCCATATGACGGGACAAATCCTTTCTTAATGACCTACATACATCACGGTTGCTTCGTGATATTTGTTTTATGGCTTTAGTTTCATTGTTCAGCTGTAAATGAAAATCTTTATTACAACATTAAATACTTCATTTGTAACTGTTTACTATCGGTGCGTATAACTGACCTTTCGTTTAACTGAAAAACATATTTACCAGATGTTCGTTCATGCTGAGCACTAACCTTTGAAGAATGACTTATGATGGAAATTCGTGCCCGCATATAGTTTTGTAACCTGTAATATCCGATATCTTATTTCTCTATGAATACATTTTATGAGACCTATCTTATAATGTGCTAACGAGAAACAGCAATCTAACCAATCGGTATTTAGAAAATTATTTCTAAAAGATTCGTACTGTGAAAAGTGAAAAGTATATATTTATTGCGAATCATACATTTAAAAATTCTCATCGTGAAACGTACATTTATAGGATTCTTACTGTAAAATGTACATCGCAGAGATACAAATTGTGAAACACATGTCTTAGATTCTTACTGTAAAACAACACCTTGTATACGTAATTCTTATTGTGAAACATACATAAATAATATTCTTATTGTAAAATGTAAGTGTAGAAGCCTGAAAATCCTACAAATGCCTAAAATTTCCATTTGTGAAATAGTTTTAGAAAAAAATGAGCCAGGAAATATGTGAACTATGCTTATTGTTGAATGTATATCAAAGATATTGCTATTGTTGAATGTATATCAAAGATATTGTTATTGTTGAATGTATATCAAAGATATTGCTATTGTTGAATGTATATCAAAGATATTGCTATTGTTGAATGTATATCAAAGATATTGCTATTACAAAATATGTGTTTGATGACGTATGTGAAACATAAAGCTGAAAGATTCTTATCGTGAAACACATGTCTAACATATTTTTACAGTGACATATATGTGTAAACATTCATATTGCACAACATAGAAGTAAACATTCTTATTGTAAAACATATATATGATCTTCTTATTGTTAAATATATATGTGATAATTCTTATTGTAAAACACATATGCAAACATTCTTATTGTAAAACACATGCTAAACGTTTTTGGTGTAAAATACATATGTAAACATTTGTATTGTAAAACAAAATAAATATGTAAAAATATTATTGTAAAACATATGTAAACATTGTTATTGTAAAGCATATGTTCCAAAATTCTTCTTGTAAAGCACATATAAATGTTATTATTGCGAAGAGCATTATTGTGAAACAGATGCCTTATGAGACTTAATTTGAAACATATATCAAATATCTTGACATTGAAAATATGATATGTAAACGTTGTTATTGTGACATGTAGACTTAAAAAATGTTATTGTGAAACACATGAGAAAGATTCTTATTTCAAAACATACATCTAAACATTGTTAATTTGATTACATAAAATTTTGTTTTTGTCAAACGCGTATTCTGAATATGAAATCTGACATTTGATATGATATTGTGAAACTTATACCTCAAATCGCGTTTGTCACGTTACTTGTTTCAGCTAAAGCCACGTGGTCGATGTGTCACGAATAATTTTCATTTTTTAGATATATTAGCTATTGGCGTGTTAAGGACGCTATTTTTTATGATCTCTATACACAATAAGCGAGCGGAGTCATGCAGAGTTTTAGAAATATATGCTCCACCAGGCGTTCTTCAAACTTCAGATGTAAACGAAATCGCTTTGTCAATTTTCAAAAAACACTTACTATAGGTTCACAAATGTAAGATCACATTTTTAACTTATGCAACGATGTTTTTTATGTTCATGGTTTTTAACCACCCATGCCCGTCTCACGATGCGACTAACGGGATTGAGTGGTGAGGCTACCTGACGTGGTTGACATGACATCGTATTTCTTCTGCGTAGATTGATGCTCGTGGTGTTGATCACCTGATAGTCTGGTCCAGACTCGATTGTTTACATTCCGCCGCCATGTAGCGGCCCTATTGCTGAGTGCTCCGTAAAACTAAACTCACTCACTCACTCGCGTGTCTATACTCATTCACTTAGCGTGTATTAATACAATAATGTACAAACGAAGACGTTTTGTCTCGGGATTAAAACGCTCGTTCGTCACACCGAAGTTTCAAGCTGAAACCACCGTGCTTATTCAATGTGTGAAGCCTGTTTCTGGCATACATAGGCCATAAATAGTGCTAAAATCACCGTAAAATAATAGTCACTCACTAATGCGAAACAGGATTCGATTCCTGGGGTCCATGAGCTTCCCTTGCCTTCATGTTGTCAAAAGCGACAGCCTAAGTAAACTTAGTCTCAGTATATTTCGTTACACTCCACCACTGAGTCTAACAAAACCTAGTAGAAGGTCGCGTCAGGTAACCTTTGAGCGACCAATGACCGTCCAATCAAACGCGACACGGTTAAATAGATTTAACCAATCAGACATCGGGTACTACTTAGGGATCGGAGGGACTTTCAAAACATTCAGGTCACTGACACAGATCTCTCCACAAACAAAAATCCGCATATAACACAATTACTTGCCGTAAATACGCGTTAGGGTTTCTGTTGACAAAGTTACCATTAGCTAATACTTTCGCAAGATGACATCCTTCAATATTGCCAAAAACACTATTTTCAGCAACTGTTTACTCACCGTTGACATTGTTGTACGTACGTCGTGTGCATCACACGGAAGCGATCGCACGCTAAATAGCATTCGGAATCGTTCGGGTATGAACATTTTCGAGATAAAAAGTTCAAAAGGTATGTGCGAATGTCCACTTTGGCGTTTTGGTAAACTGCGTTCTAATTGGTAAATCTCAAAGGTTACCTGACGCGACCTCCCATAAGGTTTTGTTAGACTCAGTAGTGGAGTGTAACGAAAAGTACTGAGGATAAGTTTACTTAGACTGTCAAAAGCGATGTACAAATTCCACGAAATCTTGAAAAAAGTCTCGATGGATCTGATTTCGTTTAAATTTTTATTCCAATTATTAAGATGCTGATCGTGTATGTCCTTCAACCCGAGCTTGCATTAAACATTTCTGTGTTATAAAAAAGTGAACAAAGTAATAAGTCGTTAGGAAACAACAACCCAATTACTCCAGCGTAATGGCATACAACAAAACATCCTTAAAGGAGTTGTCATAGATTCGGTCATTGCTTTTCAACAGTATATAGATTGAATTACAATTTTCAAAAGAAAATAGCTTGTGTTGTATATTCATAACAATAAATATTGTGCGTAATTCACTTGAATGTGAGGGGTAGTGTTCCTTTGACGTGGAATATGATCTTCTCGCTAAATGTCGTGGCATTTCCTTACGCTTAGTTCAGAAACCAATTTTTCACACACTTACTTCCGGATGGATACTTGTGGAGGAGATGGCATTTTATAGCGTTGGATTTAATTCTATTCAACATGTCTTCTTTCTGTTTTTTCTCCCTAAAACCCTTACAACGCAGTGTTTTTGGGAGGTGTCCTTTGTGCAGCAAAAACGGAAAATCTGAACTGTCCCCGGATTAATAATAGGTTGATTTTTTGTTGTCGTTGCTGTTGTTGTTGTTGTTGTTGCTACTGCTGTTGCTGTTTAACGCCGGATTAAGAAAAATCATTTATTTTGTTGCGTGTTAAGTACGCTTGCTCCCAGGTAATAACCTCTGAAATGGAGATACATGTATGATACATTCGGCTGTGAATTTTGTTCAACATTTGGGGTTTCATTTAGTCCAGGACTATTACTGTTGCTTAACACCACACTCATGCTGTACATGTTCCCCATATTTCTCCCACGTATTGACTTTACCATTTTCCCTCTTTGTTTTAGAATTTTCCCATACTCCCCACATATGCATAGATATTTCTCATATTCCCCGCATATGTATACTTATTTTCGACATACGTGTAAATATTACACCCCCACACACACACCCCACACACGCAAGTATACATATTTCCCACGAACATGCATGTATTCATATTTCCCACGAACATGCATGTATACATATTTCCCATGCATGTATACATATTTTCCCCACACACGCATGTATACATATTTCCCCCACACATGCATGTATACATATTTCCCATGCATGTATACACATTTCCCCCACACATGCATGTATATATATTTCCCATATGCCCAACATATGCGTCTATGTTCACCATATTTCACGCACATGTACACATATTCTCCCATTTTCGCCACACATATATACATTTATCTAGCCTCATGTAAGAATGTCGAGTTTTGATTGGTCCACGTGATAAAATACCATGTACGTCCATCACGATCCGCAAGCGGGAGTACAAAAGTCGTGTACTCCCGCTACCAAAGTCATATCACCCCGCTACGCCTCGGTGACGACGCGAAGTGAGAAAAGCGTGCATCGACAAGCCTTTAGTAACGCGCGGTGCATTGAGGTCAAACAGTGGCATCTCACGTATATAAAACAAGTCGATTCGATGCGTGTTGTTTTGTTTTTATTTAGTGAAAACATTCAGCTAGATAAATGCGTTATCACATCCTGTCGAAGGAAATACGGGGTTTTATCAGTCTGATAAAACCCCGTATTTCCCTCAACACGATGTGATAACTTATAGTATACATATTACATATATTCCATACATGTGTGTACATACTGAGCATATTGTCAGCACACGCTTACATACGTGAACCAGTCCAAAGTGACCCACGCCTAAAGTTTCATCACTGTTTCAGATTCACAGCCGTCCCCCGCGAGGACCCGCCTTCTTGAGCTGCTGTATAATATTGACGGCCTCCTGCAAGCATCTTCACATAGTACCGACCAGCAAGATAACAACAAGCTAGCCCAACCACGGGATACAGACTTCCACAGCAAAGGTGAGGGTAGTCTCGGGTATAATATTGACGGCCTCCTGTAAGCATCTGCACATAGTCAATCAATAAATCTTTATCCACTCCAGAACCACAAACTTCGGTACAAGAGCAAAACACAGTTGTATTACTCACAATACACGCGCCTTAGGATTTATTTTTCAACAGAGTTTGTGACATATTTCTGTGCTCTTGAGCAACTGGACTTCAACACTTTACAAAGATTATGGTCATTTGGGTATTGAGCTTCACATCTAAACATGTAATGAAACTCATCTCCAATTACATTTTGGTTACATAGTTTACTTACAACTAAATGCACCTTTTGTTCATTAAGTGTAATTATACAAGGGATATATAGACCTAGTAAAGGCGTGTCCGTGAGTTTAGTTTTACACTAAGTTCGGAATCTTAGAGTGAGTGAGTGAGTTTAGTTTCACGCCGCATTCAGCAATATTCCAGCTATATGGCGACGGTCTGTAAATAATCGAGTCTGGACCAGACAATCCAGTGATCAACAACACGAGCACTGATCTGCGCAACTGGGAACCGATGCCATGTGTCAATGACATTTGTCAACCACGTCAGCGAGCCTGACCACCCGAACCCGTTAGTCGCCTCTTACGACAAGCACAGTCGCCTTTTATGGAAGGCATGGGTTGCTGAAGGCTTATTCTACCCCGTGACCTTCACGGGTAGGAATCTTAGGACAGGGATAGAGACAGCATTAGGTAATAGCACGTATTGTTCAACTTGTATTCAAACTGTAAATTAAAATGTCTACAGAGAATGCCTTTAGGGCTAGATTCCATGTTTTCTCTCCACTTTTGGTTGAAATAGTACCGACCAATCCGACAGCAATAAGTCCAGGCTAGGGATACAGGTCGGTGTACCTCTTATTCACCGGTATTTTGATACGTGTTTGTGAGTGCATACGTATGTGCGAGTAATGTCTCTCTCTCCCTCCTTCACTCCCTCCCTTATACTCTCTTTCCGTTTCCAGTCTCTCCCTATCTTACCCTCTTTTTCTGTCCGTCTTACCCTTTTCTGTCTCTTACTACTTTTCCGCACTCTTGTCACCTCCGTCACTAGTGTTATAGTCACATACGCCACTCCCATGCACCGTAGGGCCATGTGTAATTAGTCTGACATAGCCCTCCGTGGTGAGAAAAGTGGAAATCCCAAATTCATATCAAGAAAACTTACTAAAGAAGCAACGTAAGTTTTAAAATACAAATTTAAGTCTCCCTAAAGTTATAATGTAAATATGCATGCTTCAAACTGTACAGCAAAATAGGGAAACGCATTTTGCGTCGTTTGGCTCTATGCGTGCATGAATGAGTGAAAGAGTGGGTGACTGACAGAGAGACAGACAGAGAGACAGTCTGACTCGATGGATGAAAGTTAGAGTTTCTGTCACAGAAACCGACATCCATGCAGGTCAAAATTAAATAAAAAATATATAAAAACCCAAACACAACTGTAAACGCTTGTACGCTTAATTTCAGGTGACAGTACACTACCTAAGAAGAGAGACATGGGTGTTCTCCCGCCCTGGAACGAATTCTGCCGAATGATGAGGATAACGAACTGCTTCCACAGTCAACACTGAGCATGCGCAACCCCAGCCAATCATAACACAGGAAAACATTTGGTGCAGCTGAACACGGTGCTTGAAGAGATTTTATGACTATACGAGAGCTTGACGAGAACAGAGGATGTTATCATGAAAGTGCTCTACAAACGTGCAACAGTGGATTTCTCAATAAAATTATTGATTTATAATGTTTGTTTTGTGGTTCGGTTTGTTTCAGTCGGCAGTCGAGTGCCGGCGACAAGCAATATTTATGTTTCTGCTTTATTCAAAGTCGCCATTGACTATTAGGAGGTAGTTTCCTGGTTGTCAATGGATGACTGACACGTCCGAGGTTTCCTAGATCGGTCTGTGCTGTTCGGATTGTAATGACTTGAGAAAAATACGGAAACTCGATATCACTGCAATATGTGACAGTTCCTGACTCCAACAGGTTGACTAGGAAGTTCCATGTGAAATATAACGTATAATCACGCTAGCTAAGGGCTTGTTTTACACATCACCATGGTGAATACGTTTACTGTTAATAGGATGATTTGAGGTTAATGCCTTTGAACCAAAACCGGAACTCGAACCATCCTTCAAAATTTACAAAATCAACAAACAACGCCTCAAAAAATGGAAATATCAAATTGTTTAAATTCAAGGAAGATTCGTCTATAAGATGGTAGTGTTTTCCTTGCGCTCACAAACTGATCAGGTCTGGGAGCCGTTTATCTTCCAGTTTTCTATCACACCGGGATTTGGGTATTGGCTGATTTTATGCAATTGTTGTTTTATTGTAACATATTTAAATTTGAAGTCAAAGGTTAGTGCATCGGCCAAGAAGTGGTTTTACTTACGACACCTTTTCAAAACTCACGCATCCACGTGCGCAAGCAGACACAAACGTTTTGAAAAGGTGTTATATATGTGTGTGTGTGTGTGTGTGTGTGGTGTGTGCACATATAGATGCGTGTCTTCAGACAAGGCACACATATATATACACACACGCGCGCGTATGCGCGCGCCTCTCTCTCTGTCTGTGTCTGCGTGCGTGTGTGTTTAAATGGAATTTATTACTTCCGATAAAAATAGTATTAGTCTACAACAGTGGGCAGTGTTCCAGCTACATGGCTGCGGTCTGTGAGTAGTAGAGTCTGGACCAGGCAATCCAGTGATCAACAACGTGGGCATCGATCTGCGCAATTGGGAACCGATGACATGCGTCAACTAAGTCAGCGGGCCTGACCACCCGATCCCATTAGCAGCTTCTTACAAGGATAGTACCCTTTTATGGCAAGCATGGGTTGCTGAAGGCCTATTCTACCCCGGGTACACCTTCACGGGTCAGTTGGCTGTGTAAACATTAATGGATTATTCGTAGTAATTCTGATGACCTGGATCTTTCACAGTTCAAATTAGTTCAAGATGGTATATATTTTCCCTTCGCCAATCTAGTCAAAACATATAAGGTTGTGGGTGATATTTACCATCGATGCGTTTTGTTGGAGTGAATGAGTTTAGTTTTACGCCGCTTTTAGCACTATGCCAGCACCATCACGGCACGCACAAGAAATGGGCTTCACACATTGTACCCATCTCGGGAATCGAACCAGGGTATTCTGTGTGACGAGCTAACGCTTTCCATTAGAAAGATCACCGCTGAGAAAGAGGGTATGATGGGGAGGAACACTCGAAGTGCTGCAAAGTGTCAGATTTTTGTGAAACTTGGATTTGAAGACAAAATATAATCTATCAAAAGGTTACCGGGCTTAAAATGGTCGGGGAAAAACTGCAAACTACAATGCATGGATATGGGGTTGACAATCGTAGAAACACCATCGGGACGAACTGGGATTCGAACCCACTGTAACACTTATTTGTCGTGGACACTTTTCAAATGATTATCGTTAAGGTACATTACGTCCGTGGTAACTGACACCACTTGTCGAAACGTCAAAATAGTCAAATAGGCTACCAGCTAGGTGGATTTGTACCCGTTCATCTGCCTTTGAAAGCAGGCATGAAAGGTGCGACACTGGGGGAACAGCGCGGACACGTCGCCAGGAGTGCGTTTGGCTTCACGCCGCTTCTAGCAATATTCCAGCAATATCACAGGGTTGGACACCAGAAACGCGCTTCACACTGTAAGGTCTTCAACACATATGTACAAACACAAGACGTTTATTCGATGAAGACAAGGACAAGACTGATTACATTCCAGTCTCAGTAAACTTATCTTCAGTACTTTACGTTACACTTCACAACTGAGTCTAACAAAACCTTATGGGAGGTCGCGTCAGGTAACCTTTGAGATTGACCAATCAGACCACAGCTTACCGAATCGCGAAAGTGGACATTCGCACATACCTTTTGAACTTTTTATCTCGAAAAGGTTACTACTCGAACGATCCCGAATGCTATTTAGCGTATGCTCGCTTCCGGGTGATGCACACGACGTACGTACAACCATGACAACGGTGAGTATACAGTCGCTGAAAATAGTGTTTTTGGCAATATTCAAGGATGTCATCTTGCGGAAATATTAGCTAATGGTAACTATGTCAAAAGAACCCCAACGCGTATATACTGCAGGTCAAATAACTGTGCGGATTTTTGTTTGTGGAGATATCTGTGTCAGTGTCTTGAATATTTTGAAAGTCCTCCCCCCCCTCCCCTCCCCCACCGATCACAGGAACCCGATATCGCACTGTAGGTTATACACAGACCATAGATATACACTCACGTCATATATATTAATAGAGTTAAGGAGCAGCAGTTGCCATATTGGATTGTCGTGCAGACATCGACTCGTTCCGATTTCACGCTGAAATGTACGCTAAGAATTCGGTGACATTCAAAACTATGCACACGTACCTCTCAATTATACATGTCCCCACACATCCTGCCTGATTTCCACGACATAACACCCATTTTATTAACTTAAATACGTCCTCAAACTCGAAAACCAAACCAAAACACCTCTGTCCATTCGAAATACGATCACACGCACCCTACTGTTGATTGCTGTTGCGTTTGGACGATGCTGTCCAATTACCGGGAACAACCTCGCAACACATTATACCTATGTGGGGAATCGAAATCGTAATGAGCGAACGCTTTAACCACTAGACTACCTCACCAGCCCCTGGCAGAAGGAAAGTCAGGGACTAGGAGGGACGAACTGTCCAGCTAACCCAGCCTATCTGCTGCTCAAGAGTCAGTTGATTTGGTCACTTCCGCCTGGTAGTCACTGGGACTGTGTGAAAACACAAGTTCTTTATACGCTGTTTGAAGAGTGCCAGATGTGTTACACTACGGTCATAGGTTGATGACAGGCTAAATGCAGCGCCTTAGACGCAGTGGCTCATTTCCTCCAAAGGACAGACTGACTGACTGACGGATTTATTGATTGATACCTCCGCACACAACAGGTCCAGTCCGTAAATAATCTAGCCTGGACCAGACAATCCAGTGACCACCAGCATGAGGACGCAACTGGGATACATTAACATGTGTCAATGAAGTCAGCAAGAATGACCACCAATCCCATTGCTCTCCGGTTACAACAAGCATGGGTTATGGAGCCAATGTGTTCAGAATGGGCTTAAGAAGTTCGTAGGGCTACGAACGTTTCGAGAACAGCTAGCCAGATTATTATCTCTCTACTAACTACCACAGTCCCATTGGTCTCCGCTTACAAGCATGGGTTACGGAAGACCAATTCTAACCCAGTGGGCCCTTATTCTCGAAACGTTCGTAGCCCTAAGAATTCTTAACTTTGATCGTAGCCAATGTGTTAAAAAATGGGCTTAAGAAGTTCTTAGGGCTACCAACGTTTCGAGAATAGCTGGAAGATGGCTGGAAGGTTTGTGTCAGCACTGTTCCCAAGTAACAAAGGATATGGATAAGGAATGTGATTGACAAAAATGCGAAAATGTGAAACCTTGAGATTTGGCCAAAACAATCAGCTCGGGAGCATATAATTCAGTGATCAACAGCAACGTATTTACAACAAACGTCGGGCAAAATTCCTTAAAGGACAAATGTCAATGGAACAAACAAACAAACAAAAAAAACCGGTACCTTTATCACAATCTACTTTTATTGCCATACTTGAAACTCCACTGGCAGTTTGACGACACCCTCCCGTCATACATGTCTCCATACAACTAAATACAATGATTCATGGATCATATGACAGTCATTCACATCCAACCATGCACACAAGCAGGGTATTACAAACAGAGCAAATTGTAATGCCAGGGTACAATCTCAAATCCATTCATACCATATCAGAAAATACTTTCTTACCGATTTCATAGTTATATCTTTATGTATATCATTCATTATGGCTAGCACTAAGCTTGGCTCGTGAAGAGTTCAGGAACATCATTTTAGTTGAAGCATAAAATAATGGCACTTTCAGGAAGTGATTCTTTCATGTTTAACATCTCAGAGATACACAATCTTTCTCCTTTTGCAACCTTCTTTCAATGATGTGATGTGAACAGTAAATATATTCAAATGGACTGAATCCTTACATCTAGATTCAAGCATCTTCACACCATATTCTCTTCCAAAATTGAGGTAATATCTCCGTGAATGTTTACATTATTACTTAACTCTAAAAAATGCACTTATCAAATCTTCAGTGATTCGCAAAGCATTAAACAGCAATGAAATCTGGATAGCAATCTGCTAAATTATGTTTCAAAAGAAAAATCTCTGATTAAAACTCAAACCAAATCATGCATACAGAAACAGTTGTACAACTAGTACCATCTTTCAACCATGTAACATTCTCACCCACAACATAACAAGAGTGTAACTATGGCAACAGGTTGTTAACACTGAAAAACACGAAAGGATTTCAGTATATGTACTAATGGCAGTTCCATATATTTTGACTGATTTAGAAAGTGATATATCTATTCAACTTGCATCCAACATTTCTAGTGGGTGTCAACTTGTTTTCTACCAAGTTATCTCCCCTGGTGACCAGTCCACCATGCCACCTGTGAAACCAAAGTGTATGTGAATAGTTTCATGACTCTAGTATTAAGTAGTGATCTCATGTACATGTTTCTCATGATTACCCATCAATCATACAGAGCTTTTCGAAAAAGTTTCAGCTTTTCCAGTCTGCAAATTCTTAATTTGGATTATATTATCAACCAGTTTGATTTGTAGAACATGGCCATCAACACTGACAGAGAGAAAAGGAATATACAAAGTCAGATAAATATGATATACCGCTCCATTTTTGATAGGAATACCGTGCATCAGCCTATGATAAAAGTAATTTTCAAAATATGTCAACTTCATATTAACATATGACATATCTGATTATCCCTTATATAAGGTAAGTTGAATACATTAAACGCAAAGATTCTTATCATGTTTGTCCAGTAGATTTGGTTTTCTGAGAATCCATTCCTACATGCAAGAGAATATCAGCAGGACTATCATGCCTGTATCCCATGATGCAGTTCTCAAGAAAAATACATGCGAATGAACCTGGTTCTCAAAATGTTAGAACCGATGTTGGTGACATCCGCTGGAGACGTCTACAGCATGCGGCGTATCATGTAGTTCAGGATGCCGCCGTTGCGGAAGTATGTCAATTCCACTTCCGTGTCGAAGCGAGTCTTTGCCTGGAATGATCGACCGTCACCAAGCTGAAGAAGAAACAACTCATCAGTGACATATATGAAACGAAACAAAGACAAGAATTGATGAACCTAAAGTCTATACAGTGGAAGCTGTCAAAACTGGCATCTGTCCAATAAAGCAAGTTGTCAACACTGGCATAAAATCTCAGTCCCATTCATGAATTATACATTTATCATCATCTCTAAAATACGGCATCTTGTCTAAACCGGATTTTTTCGTCAGTCCCAGTGAGTGCCAGTTTAGACAGCATCCACTCTATGTGAATGGATGATCACCATTCCATTTTAACAATATTTTTACTATAGGACAATATAGAACTCAGATATCCACACACTATCACCCTCAACTCCCTTGGGAGTATATAACTATTGCCACCTCTGAGTGCACCGAGGTAATGGGGCTTTCTCATCCTAATAACATACCAATTTACAGCTGGGTGGACTGCGACACATAGCCACAGTACTTTGTCAAAGTTCACTCCATGTTGCTGTACCTGTAATTAGGTGATTGCACGCATTCTTGCGGCCACCATCTGGTCATGTATCAATGGATTTGTGGGTTCTTTTAAGTGCACAGGCTTCTGTACTGTACACTAGGGGCTGTGACAACACAGAGTCTGTGCACAAAGTTGACTCCAAGGTTTTTACACCCGGACACAGGTGGGCTAGATCACGGCACCTCAACCTCACTGGATCACTAGCCCGGCGCTTTAGCCAGTCCACCAAACGCACCCCTGGCCAATACAGTAGCGATCAAATACTTATTTGTCTAAACAATCAAGGCACAATTATATCCAAATATATCCAAATTAGAACAAGAGTCATCAGACAATGACATATCTCCCCCCACCACATATTTGAAAGGACAAATAATCTGACAGTTACTTGATGCTTTATCGGACTAAGTTTGAATCGTTTCCATGGTAACAATGAAAAACATTTGTAGACAGCAAATAGCACCACTTCAAGATCTGTCTCACATATCTGCCAGATCTGTTAAAAAATTTGAAATGGTTTTCAAGTTGTGGTCTGGAAACGAAGCCCATCCCTCCATTTTGAGACTAAGTCTGAAATGTTTCCATGGAAAGCAAGAAAGTAATAAGTGAGTGAGTTTAGTTTTACGCCGCACTCAGCAATATTCCAGCTATATGGCGACGGTCTGTAAATAATCGAGTCTGGACCAGACAATCCAGTGATCAACAACATGAGCATAGATCTGCGCAGTTGGGAACCGATGACGTGTCAACCAAGTCAGCAAGCCTGACCACCCAATCCCACCTGTTACAACAAGCATAGTCGCATTTTATGGCAAGCATGGGTTGCTGAAGGCCTATTCTATCCCGGGACCTTCACGGGTCAAGAAAATAATAAACCACAAAAACTTGTAAATAGCAAAAGGCACCACTTTAGGTTCTCAATGATATATCCACCAAGTTTTGCAGAAAAATATTGAATGGATTTTGAGTTATGCTCTGGAAACAAAGCCCAACCAACCATTAGACTAAGACCAAAACTTTTCATGTTAAAACAAAAAATATTAAAAATGCAAAAAATCTGTAAATAGCAAAAGGCACAACCACAGGTTCAGATTATTATATCTATCAAGTTTGGTCTTAAAATATTGAATGGTTTTTGAGTTATGCTGCGGAAACGAAATGACGAACAGTCGAGGCGTTGACCATATCACACTGCATTACATGCCGGGGGAATAAAAATACATGTTGATCCCAACTTCAACCAAACTGCAAAATTCATACAAAATTGGCACAGTGATGATCAAAATATGTATTACAATATGTTAGCCATATTATAAATTACACGCGTCAGAAAAGATTTTCATTAAGTTAGTGAGTTTTGATTTATGACACTTCTAGCAATATTCCAGCAATATCATGGTGGGGACAACAAAAATGAGCTTCACACATTTTACTTACATGGGGTATGAAACCCGTGTCTTCGGCAAACGCCGCTAGGCTACCCCACCACCCAGTGTTTGCAATAGCTGTTGTGTGAGTGTGTGCAGAAATAACATTTTAAATATGTAGTCAAAACTCTTTTGACCATGAAATTTTCATTACAATCCTGAATCATTTCGAAATTATTGTTTTTTATTATGTTCCTGTATTACGGTACTTTTTAGTATTAAGTAGATTAGAATCTATACGTCCAAACCACACAAGCAAAATACTGTTTTGCGAGCAAAATGCAGGTTTCAGTGTTAATGAGAACACTGCCACCACCCCTCTTGGAATGAGAAAAGATTAACTAAAGACCCAATGTCCATGACTTGTGCCGACACAGCTTTCAGACAGATGAGGAATAAACAGAAAGAGATTGGAGGAACCACAACAACTGACCTTGACCTCGATGACCTGGCCTGGTTGAATGTCTTCAGGGATAGTTATGTTAAAGGTTTCCTTTCCAGTGAGTTTGAGCGTGTCAGCTGTCTGACCTTCCAGGTACTGCAGAGGAATCAGACCCATCCCAACAAGGTTGCTGCGGTGTATACGCTCATAACTCTCAGCGATAACAGCCCTCACACCCTGGAAACAGGAATATCACGTCAGTTGGGTCAGGTTACTGAGGTGAATATGCTCGTAACTCTCATGTCAGATGAGTCAGACTGCTGCGGTCAATATGCTCATAATGCTCAGTTTTAACATTTGGGTCAGCTTGCTGCGGTGAATATGCTCGTAACTTTCGCCTATAACAGCCTGCACACCCTGGAAACGGGAATAATTATGTCAGGTGGGTGAGTTGACAGTATTTCGCAATGTGGCTCTGAGCATGAATATGCACATTTTCAGATGTAGGTTGTACATGTTAATCATTTTGGTGGAAATGAATGGTTGCAGACCAATATGTGAATGAGGTTATTTTTACACCGCACTCAGCAATATTCCAACTTTATGTCGACAGTCTTTAGATAATCAAGTTTGGAACAGACTATACAGTAATCAACAGCATGAGCATCGATCTGTGCAATTGGGAACAAATGACATGTGCCAACCAAGTCAGAGAGCCTGACCAACCGATCCCGTCAATTGCCTCTTACAAAAAGCATAGGCACCTTTTCTGGCAAGCATGGGTTGCCGAAGACTTATTCCACCCAAGATCTTCACGGGTTCAATCACATATTAAATATTGTCAAGAGTGTATCTGTGACAACTAACAGTGATATTTTCAAAAGAATGAGGGCCAAATACTGGCCCCTGAAAACATTCCTGTATGATGAAACTAAGAAACACTGACGATGGACTCACAAGAATGAATGGACCTTTGGCTGCCCAGTCTCGGGACGACCCAGACCCGTAATCCTTGCCGGCCAAAATAATCAGTGTCTTGTTATCTTTGCGGTATCTCTCTGCTGCATCAAACACGTCCATCTACAACAAACAATTGTGGCTATTACAGCTGCATCGAGTCGGGTCATATTACTGCATCCTCAATGTATTAACCGTTAAAGGAATGAACCCTGAATATTATCATCCATCAATATCACCTCCAAAATGTATTACCTACATATATAACCCCGACACTGCATCACCTTGGTGTATATTACATAGACATATATTACCCCAATACTGCATCACCTTGGTGTATATTACATAGACATATATTACCCCAATACTGCATCACCTTGGTGTATATTACATAGACATATATTACCCCAATACTGTATCACCTTGGTGTATATTACATAGACATATATTACCCCAATACTGCATCACCTTGGTGTTTAGTACTTACATATTACCCCCATACTGCATCACGTTGGTGAATATTACCTGAACACTGCATCAATCCTGTATATGTTACCTACACATATCCCACACTGCATCACCTTGGTGTATATCATCTACATATATAACCCCAACACTGCATCACCTTGGTGTATACTACCTACACATATATCACCCCAATACTGCATCACCTTGGTGTATATTACCTACTCAAATATTACACCAATACTGCATGACCTTGGTGTACATTACCTACTCATGTTACCCCACACTGCATCACCTTGGCGTACATTATCTACACATATTACCTTCAGACTGTATCACCTTGGTGTATACTACCTACACATTAACCCCACACTGCATGACCTTGGCATACATTATCTAGACTTACTACCCCACACTGCATCACCTTGCTGTATATTACCTACTCATAATTTCCCGCACTGCATCACCTTGCTGTATATTACCTACACATAATTTCCCACACTGCATCACCTTGCTGTATATTACCTACACATAATTTCCCACACTGCATTACCTTGCTGTATATTACCTACACATAATTTCCCACACTGCATCACCTTGCTGTATATTACCTACACATAATTTCCCACACTACATCACCTTGTTATGTATATAAGCTAAATATATTTCACCCTCACTGAATCAACCCTGTGTTACTTACCTCCTCTCCACTTGGTATATGAACAGTCCTTGGACCTGGCTTGCTAACAAACTTGTTGACCAATCGAATGTTGGCAAATGTACCACGTGCCATGACCGAGTCATGCCCTCGACGAGACCCATAGGAGTTGAACTGTCGTGGCACCAGCCTGGACAAAATACACAAACACATCTGAATATATGATCAATATTCAATTCTTGTTACACTTATTCAGTTCACTTGCAGTTGTGTAATGCTACAAGACGAGTTTGCAATATTTTAATTTGACAGCTGGCCATTAGGGCCTGCTGCTGTCTGGATGCTTTAAATCTACAGGCCATGAATGAAATCTGCAGGCCCATTTTGTTCAAGTCAAACCAATAAAAATAAACTAGACTACCCGGTGTAGTCTTACACTGTTTCAACAAAATCAATTAACTGAAGTCAATGACACAGAGGAACAAGAGTCATCAGATCATATTTGAAAGGACCAATCATCTGACAGTTACTTGATGTTCTTCTAATTTTTCAAGAAGTCATGAAAAATATAAGTGCCATATATCTGTAAACAGCAAAAGGCACCACTTCAAGATCTGTCTAATATATCTGCCAAGATCTATTGAAAGATAAGAAATGGTTTTTGAGTTGTGCTCTGGAAATGAAGACTATCCTTCCATTTTGAGACTAAGTCAGAATTGTTTCAATGGAAACCAGGAAAAATAAAACTGCCAAAACATCGTAAACAGCAAAAGGCATCACTTTGGGGTCTGCCTCAAATATCTGCCAAGGTTTGCAAAATGATAGTAGGAAGTTTTCTAGCTGTGCTTCAGAAAAGAAGCCTAGCCCTCCATTTTGAGACTAAGTCTGAAACATTTCCATGGAAACTGAGAAAATTATAAAACACAAAAACCTGTTAAGTGCAAAAAGCACCACTTTGGAGTCTGCCACACATATCTACCAAGTTTTGCAGAAAAATATTGAACGGTTTTAGACTAAGACCAAAACGTTGCATGGAAAAACACAAAAACATATAAATGCCCCAAACCTGTAAATAGCAAAAGGCACAACCATAGGTTCAGATTATTATATCTATCAAGTTTGGTCTAAAAATATTGAACGCTTTTTGAGTTATGCTCTGGAAACAAAATGATTACAGATGAATGAGGCGTCAACTATATCCCCCCGCATTACATGCCAGGGGGATAAAAACTGTATTCAAGTAAACACTAGTGTTGCCATTCCTCTGCAAAAAGGTGCTGAAATACCAGGAAGTAGAACAGCGACTTACTGTATCACTATGAATCATGGATGGTTCTGGAACTTTAATACAAAAAACATCAAAAATATGGGAAAGATTCTAGTTGAAAACATTGACAGATAATTTACTGAAGGCCACAGGGGCCTGCAGATATTTTATACTGCCACCCCGATACAATAACAGCTGGCACTGGGTCTCCAAGCTGGTGATTATTTCGAACAATGGCTACAAGCAGCATGATGCACAGACCACAATGTCTTCCGAAACATTACTACATAGTTCCCCTGCTTACCCTCTGCTGGAGAGATATCTTGCAGCGCTGCTGTTCCGGGCAATGCTCCCAGCAGGGGAGATGTGATCTGTCGTCACCGAGTCTCCTAAGTGCAACAGCACATGGGCATCGGTAACTTTAGGCAGGGTGGAAGGGAGTTCCCTTGTCTGTGACAACACAACACATCATTACTCGCCTGTTGAAGACACTGCAGTGTAATATTTTTACGGCAATATTGCACTAGTCTCATAATACTGCTTGACGTATGACGTCAAAATGGTTCAAAGTTGTGACGCCACAATGTTAATGTCGCTGTTGCAATTGTACTAGACCTTGCTTGACTCGCCTAAAGCTGAGCGTCCTCACACTGTAGGCAATTTCGCCACAGTTTCCATCAATATATGTTGGCAAGTAATAAACAGAATACTAAGCTCGCCTCCATGAAATACCATTTTTATTAAACTCCTTAAAGATTTAGTATCATTCACTCGCTTGATAAAAATGGTATTACACAGAAGGTCGTTTAGTATCCTCTATTTATCAAACAGCTATGACATACCCTCCATCACAGAAACACTCATTTAACTGTGTTACCTAGCAGGGTGTGGAATATCCCACACACGACTCTCTTACTCACAAGGCTGTTGTTGTATAAAACAACCCCAGCATCAGTTAAGTGAGTTTAGTTTTATGCCACACTAGTGATCAACAGCTTGAACATCAACCTATGCAGCTGGGATACAATGACATGTGTCAGCCATGACCACCAGATCCCATTAGTCGTTTCTTACGACAAGCATGATTTTGAAATAAAGTGTGTAACATCCTACAAGTGACATCCTCCTGGTCACATCCCACAGGTGACATCCTCCTGGTCACATCCCACAGGTGATATCCTTACCATGTCAGATTGCCGATCGGGGTAACCAATGGTTCTGTGGACAAGGCGTCTAACCTCTGATTAGTAATAGTAGGTCTGGATGGACACTACAATGTCCAACATGGGGTTCAAACCCACAGCTGCACACGAAATTTACAACAGTCTCACAGCCCTGTACACCCTTTCAAAACACTGTGTAACTAACAGTATCTTATTACTAACCACAAGGAGTGCTACAGACACGCTACACTAGACTTTTGGCAAGGAGAACGTCTCCCTGGGGACCAATACAAAAATCTTGACATATCGGACAAAAGACACAAGAAGTGGGACTCCTCAGCAAAGCATGTCTGAACTTGGCACAACTCACCATGCCGTCAAAGAATGGCGGAGACTTGATGTATGTGGAGCTGTCATCCCATGGGAACAGCATGGTGTCTGGAGCCTCAAGGGAGTTCCACCTTGCATTTCCCTTCTGCAATACAACAATGACAGGGGTGAGATCGTGCTTCTAGTGGTGGGCGGCAGTACTGGTGAACAATTACATATCATACACTGAGGTACACATTTTACACTTGTGGCAAACCGGTTCACCCGATAAGAAAGGAAATTTACATGACCACGATCAGTAATTTTCTTGATGTAGTCAAAAAATACTAATAAAATTTGTACTTCCTTCATATTATCATACATTAGTTCTGAGGAGAATATAACATTATTAGTCATGTAATTGCATTTGCGTGATTCTAAACCATAAATATCAAAAAAGGATAGTTTGGTAGCAGCACATATGCATGTGCTTTTTCTCGAGTGTTTGCTCTCTTTGTGACTCAAATTTAGGGCAAAACTCATACAGAGTGACAGGTACAAAAATTCAATACTCTATGCAAGAACTTCTACCCCTTTCAAAGTACCTCTGCTACAATGGTGATGCTTAGTTTAATCAGATAGATGAAAAGGTACAGGAAGTAAAAGTGAGTTATGACTGAACCCTTGTGATTGGTACGCTGAACTTTCCAGCATAGACACCTGATTGGATTAACAGTAAGCAAAATAATGTAATAAAATTCTGGGGCTGAGCCGTAGATGCCTCCAGGTTTATCTTGGAGATTTATCGGAACCTATACCCCAGATATTATCGAGAATGAGTGGTAGTCTTGACTTATTCTTTCTTTGTGAAATTCCAGCTATATGGCAGTGGTCTGTAAAGAATCCAGTCTAGACAAACCTTCCTGTTACTAGCAGTATGAACAACAATCTATGCAACTGGGTCATAATGGCATGTGTCGCCCCAGTCTTTGCCACCCAATCTAGATACCCGCTTCTTACGATAAGCATGGGCTGCTGAAGACCAGTTCTTACCTGACTGTTCACATATTCAGTCAACAGTGAATTACTCTGCTGTTTGGACACATATCCTGACAGCATTCAAGATCACAATGTGTTACACTATTCTAGCATTGTTTGAATAGTTAAAGAAACAAATATCACATAAATTTCAGCAAGGACTCACAGATATTCTGGAGTAAACATCTTGAAACATAGCTGGTACCACATTCTCCTTCTCGATTTCCTGTGGATAGAAATGTCATTATGGTTTACACACATTTTTATTTTGCCTAAGCATGCAGAGACTAAGACAGGCAAACAGCCCAGTGAATTTTATAAAGTGAGTGAGTGAGTTTAGTTCTACACTGCACTCAACGGTGGTCTGTAAATAATCGAGTTTGGACCAGACAATCCAGTGATCAACAGCATGAGCATTGATTTCTGCAATTGGGAACTGGTGACATGTGTCAACCACGTCAGCAAGCCTGACCACCCAATCTCGTTAGTCGCCTCTTGCGACAAGCATGGTTGCCTTTTATGGCACTGGAAATGGTTACTTTCAGAAATGAACTGGTGTAATCTTTTGAGAATGTCACAATTTGAGTTATTCAATGCGCATTTAAAGTACATGTGATGTAGTTTTTACATCACATCCTTGATTACAAAAATACATGGTTGTTCTTAGATCAAAAATGTCTGGTAGAAATGTCATTTTGTACACAGCACAGGAAATTTGAATACTAGGCCCAGCAAAACTATTTTTGGCATAGAAAGCTAAGCTAAAAGAAGTTCACTCAATGCTACTAAAGTCTGCTGAAACGTTTTGTCCTAAAGGAAGACTTGTAAAATGGCAATTCCACTGCTGAGGGTGCACATATTTCACCTGGATTTCTTGTCTGGTCGGCCAGATGTCGCGCAGGTAGACGTCCTTGCCTTCAGGTGTTGTACCTGGAACCACATGCCAAACAAAGTCACACAGAAGCAAATACACAACATTCTCCATTAGAGAGAAAGTATCATGTAATCCTCAGGAAATAATGGAATGCTTATTGGTACAATTAAATGATATAACTATGCGTTGGTGCAGGGTAGGGCAGTTTGTTTATTGTTTAACTCCTAATTCAGCAATATTTCAGTTACATTGCAGAAGCCTGAAAATAATCGAGCTTGGACCACACAGTCCAGTGATCAAAAGGATAAGTACCAATCTGTGTAATGATATCATTATCTGTTGGGGCAGGGCAGGGCAGGGCAGGGCAGGGCAGGGCAGGGCAGTTTGTTTATTGTTTAATTCCTAATTCAGCAATATTTCAGTTACATTGCAGAAAGCCTGAAAATAATCGAGCTTGGACCACACAGTCCAGTGATCAACAGCATAAGTACCAATCTGTGTAATGATATCATTATGTGTTGGGGCAAGGCAGGGCAGGGTAGGGTAGGGCAGGGCAGGGCAGGGCAGTTTGTTTATTGTTTAACTCCAAATTCAGCAATATTTCAGTTACATGGCAGAAGCCTGAAAATGATCGAGCTTGGACCACACAGTCCAGTGATCAACAGCATAAGTATTAATCACACTATTGGAAAAACAATTTAAACCTGGATCTTCATGGTGGCAGGACCGGCAAAAAGGTAGGCAGATATAAAGACTGATAATAAAGACACCTAATATATATGGATTACCACAAGCTGCCCCTACCCAAAGGCTGCGTCTCGAAGTCTATACAGACAGTTCCTGCCAGGGCGTAGGCAATCACAAGCGGGGGCGAAGCCAGGTAGTTTGCTCTGGTCAGTGGATGTATACGGCCCTCAAAGTTACGATTGCCTGACAGAACACCGCAGGTCACCAGGTCACCCTGAAAGGTCATCATAGAGTTAGTAAGAAAGTTAGTAAGTAAGTGACTGAGTGAGTTTTACGCAGTACTCAAAAATATTCCAGCTATATGGCGGCGGTCTGTGAATAATCGAGTCTGGACCATACAATCCAGTGATCAACAGCATAAGCACCAATCTGTGTAACTGGGAACCAATCACGTTTCAACCAAGTCAGCGAGCCTGACCACCCGATCCCATTAGTTGCCTCTTAAAACAATGGCAAGCACGAGTTGCTGAAAGCCTATCATACCCCGAACCTTCACAGGTCACCTGATCAAGTGAATACTAATGCATTGCGTGACCGTGTCACAACTGGTTGGGTCTATTCTTGTGAAGAGGTGCACCCTTTGTCAGTTGATTGTCCGAACAGTCAAGACAAGGTCACAGTCTTAAATGTCAATGTCGGCAAATGTCAAAAATTGTCGGCAATGTCCTCACAACAGGAGATTCAACCCTACAGGGTCATGTATATGTAGAGTAGCTCAGGTCAAGCTGAAGAAAATGGCAACAAGAAGACACGGTCATCAATATCCCCAGCATTACCACCAATTTCAAACTTGTTGCCATGGAAATGCCAAAAATATTTTATTCAGAATTCCAAAACTATCGAAAGGCACCAGTACACCACTAGACCAATCTATGTGTCAAGTTTGGTGAAGAAATATTGAATGGTTACCATGCTGTAGTTAAGGATGCATACCCCACCCAGACACATTATACAGGGGTTCAAACATATTTTCAAAAGCCACTTGTCACAGGGCAAGTGAGTGAGTGAGTGAGTTTAGTTTTACGCCGCACTCAGCAATATTACAGCTATATGGCGGTGGTCTGTAAATAATCGAGTCTGGACCAGACAATCCAGTGATCAGCAACATGAGCATCGATCTGCGCAATTGGGAACCGATGACATGTGCCAACCAAGTCAGCGAGCCTGACCACCCGATCCCGTTAGTCGCCTCTTACGACAAGCTGAGTCGCCTTTTATGGCAAGCATGGGTTGCTGAAGGCCTATTCTACCCCGGGACCTTCACGGGGCACAGGGCAAGTGACTTCATGAAAGTAACTTGTCCTGACTAATTTTCCACTTGCCCTGATTTTATGACGCAATGAGTGATGTTAATGTTTACTGGACTGTTTATCAAAGAGTGATAATTTCACTCTCTACTAGCTCTACTTTATTATTACTGCGAATTTTTAATAGCTTCATATGAGCAAACATGAAACGAAATCCAAGATTATTTGTGGTTTGAAACCATAAGTGGAAATTATCTAGTAGTCCACGGACAAGTAAAATACCATTATTTGATTGCCCGAAATGAAAACTGACTTGTCCCGGGCGTCGGGTGATGGGATTTTTTAACCCCTGATTATACTGACTCAGTATACAGTCCTTGATATACCTATCAATGCCAAGAAGCTGACAGGGACCAACAAGTATCATTTTTAACGTCTTTTGGTATGACATGGCCAGAGATTGAACCCATGACCTTTCTGCTCTCTGGGTAGATGCTCTAACCACTAGACCACTGACAGTCCTTTACCTTAAGAGCAGCATCAGTGCCTTCGGTGATTAAAAACAATAAAAAAGCAGCATGTTGAGAGCTTGTCATTTAATGCCCCACTAGTTAGTATCCAATCACATGTCAGCAGCAATAATGTGGACCAGACAATCCAGTGATCAAAATAATGAGCACCAATGCAGGCACATGGGATATGCATAGACCGGACCTATCAGTCTGTCCACCTGAATGGGATAGTTGCCTCTAAAGAAAAATTGCTGGGCAAACCAGAGGTCAACAACATGAGCATCAATCTACTCAAATAGGATTCCATGATAAGTGTCAACTCAGTCAACAAGTCTGACTACTGTATTCCGTTAAAACAGTTCTTTGACAATAACTTTAGAGCAACTTTACCTTCTCAATTCCCTCTGCCACTGCCTCAGGAAGAGGCCCACTGTTTCCGATACACGTCATACAGCCATACCCGACAATGCTAAATCTGGCAAAAACAGAAAATACCACATTGCACAAAATGATTCCACATCCAAAGTTTCAAATTCCAAGAAAACATTCAGCTCTGATGAAAGTTAAAACTGTAGCATTTACTAAGGCATTTGACATTTGAAATGGGAAGGCATCAACTCATTTCTATGGTTACAGGTTATGTTATTCCTTTAGTTACAGATTATTCCTCTATTCCAGTGGTTAAAGATTATTCCCTTTGGTTTAAGATTGTTCCTTATTCCTTTGATTAGAGATTATTCCTTATTCCTGTGGCTAAAGAGCATTCCTTATTCCTATGAATGTCATGTGGTTATTTCAAAGGGTCAATATGAGTGCAATAATTTACCACTCCCAGCGACACTGTACAGCAGCTTATAGCATAGGTTTCTAGCATAAAGACACATTCATCATTGCAACAATATTATGGTAGCCTGTAAATAATAAAACATGGACCCGACAAACCAGTGATTGATAATGTGAACAACAATTCAGTACACTACCATGTGCACCAATGGGACTGACGATATAATCCTTTAGACAGCCTCTTACATTGGTTGGTTTGGTAGTTGTTAATGCCGCACACAGCAATATTCCAGCTATATGGCGACTGTCTGGAAATAATCGAGTGTGCAATACTTTCATTTGCCAGTTGGCCATCAGGGCTTGCTGCCACCTGTACGCTTACAAATCTACAGGGACAGCATGAAGTGAAATCTGCAGGTCCATTTTGTTAAAGTCAGGCCAATAAAAACAAAGTAGACCACACTGTCCACAGTTTCACACTGTTTCTATAAAATCAATTATTAAAGCCCATGGTGCAGAGGGAACTCTTTATTTGTTAATAAATGGTGTTCACATCTCTATGCACAAAGCGCTGAAATACCAGATCTTGGATAATTCCCGTACATTAATAAAGACAAATATAGACAACTGGGAAAGATTCCAGTTGAAGAAAGCCTGACATTTTACTTCACAAAAATAATGGGAACAATTTCATTTGCAAAAAAACTGACAGATAATTCACTGGACCACAAGGGCCTGCTCATATTTGAAACTGAGAGCCTGGTACAATAAAAACCAGCTCTGGGCCTCCGCGCCAGCGATTATTTCGAATGCTGAATACCGTTCTTCTCTTACAAGCACAGGTTTCAGTAGACCAATTTTAACCTGGATCTTCAAGGGCCCGTAGCCTCTTACAACAAAACTGGATTGCTATTCTATTCCTAATCTTCACCCGGAGGGTCAGCAGAAGTTGCTGGTCACCATTTCTAAACAAGAATCCACACTGGCCATTAAAACCAAGACATGTATAAAACATTAGATTTCACATGGAAGGCTATTGGTCCTTACCCTAGTTTTTCCAGGTAGGGCGTGACCCCACTCTCGCGGAGATAGTAAGTGACGACTCCGCTGCCTGGGGAGAGACTAGTTTTTACATAGGGCTTCACGGACAGCCCCGCCTCTACAGCCTTCTTGGCTAGGAGACCTGTAAGAAGAAAGGTATCCATTAACTACTGCTGACTAGGTATGCGGCATCAACAGCATTCTGTTTTTTCAAAAACCAGCCACTTGAGAGAGTGAGTTAGTGAGTGAGTTGAGTTTTATGCTGCACTCAGCAATATTCCAGATATATGGTGGCAGGATGTCATAACTGAGTGTGGATAAGACAATCCAGTGATCAACAGCATGAACATCGATCTGCGCAATGAGGGAACCGATGACATATGTCATCCAAGTCAGCGAGCCTGACCTCCCGATCCTGTTAGTCACCTCTTACGACAAGCATGGTTGCCTTTTGTCGCAGTGGGTTGCTGAAGACCTATTCTATACAACCATCCCCCGTTATTATTAATTAAAACAAGAGACATCAGAAGATGACATATCTGACAGTTACATCATGTTTTTTATGACTAAATTTCAATTGTTTCCATGGAATTCATGGAAATATAAATGCCATATACCTGTTATCACCAAAAGTCACCATTTCAAGATCTGTCTCATATATCTTTCAAGATCTGTTGAAAGATATGAAATGGTTTTCGAGTTGTGCTTTGTAAACGAAGCCCATCCCTCCAAGTCCGAAACGTTTCCATGGAAACCAAGAAAATAATAAATCACAGAAACCTGTACACAGCAAAAGGCACCACTTCAGGTTCTGACTGATATATGTACCAAGTTTTGCAGAAAAATATAGAACAGTTGTGGGTTGTGCTCCGGAAATGAAACACACCTCTCACTTTTGAGACAAAAACCAAAACATTTCCATGGAAACCAAGAAAATGATAAAAATGCCAAAAATCTGTAAACAGCAAAGGGCACAACTACAGGCTGAGATAATTATATCCATCAAGTTTGGTCTAAAAATATTGAACGGTTTCTGAGTTATGCTCCGGAAACAAAATG
Organism: Haliotis asinina; assembly: GCF_037392515.1. NCBI lineage: Eukaryota > Metazoa > Mollusca > Gastropoda > Lepetellida > Haliotidae > Haliotis > Haliotis asinina. The sequence continues at coordinate 25,535,066 of NC_090292.1, forward strand.
ATCACGGACGGATGGACGGATGGACAGACGGACAGACAAGGCGTCAACTATATCCCCCGCATTACATGCCTGGGGCATAAAAAGATGGTTTTCTGTGGGAAAAATATATGAACATTTCAACTGAGTAAGCACAGGGAGTTTCAGCAGTTTCTCTCCTTACCAAGCATTTAAATTACATGAATCAAGGGTCATATCTCACCAAATCGCTACAGAGTTATCTGACCTTTACCAAATGGTGAAGGCTGAGGCTTCACACCATTACAACAATAAAATACTGCATATTCACTATTCACCATAGATGCTGATTATTCTGTTTTAACACTGAGCATGAGTTTTCTTGGTCTTCTGCTTCAGGGTCAAGGTCAAGGTCATGACTGGTGTAAACTCTTGCTGAAGCATGATGAGGCCTATGTGTACCCACCTGCTCCCAGCATGACGGAAGGGTTGCTGGTGTTGGTGCAGCTGGTGATGGCAGCGATGACGACAGAGCCATGACTGATGGTGTATTCCTGATTGTCAAAAACAATAGGTACTGTTTTCGACAGCTTGTCCTCGGGAAGGCCAAATCCCTGCAAAAAAACACAGGGAACATTCTCAATGATGACTCCCCTAGCATTTATTCATTTGTTTGTGTGTTTTTTCTATAATGACTTACTCGGCAATATTTCAGACATATGGCATAAATAAGTGTGTCTGGAAGAGGCAATCAAGTGATCAACAGCAAGAGCACCAATCCATGCAGTTGGGATACGATGACATGTCATCAAGTCTGACCACCAGATCCAGTTAGTCACCTTTTACTACAAGCATGGGTTACTGAAGATCAATTCTAACCTGGATTTTCATGGGTCTGTCTTTACCTATACTCACTGATACAGTATCAAGAGTGCCTGTAAATAATCAAGCCTGGACGAGACAATTCAAGCTACAATGCACAGTGTCAAGAAAGAAATATTTCATCAACATAACAAGGGGGTTCATCAGAAATGGACCTCATACATTGAACTCATGGGGAATAAAACCTAGGTGTATGGCGTAATGGGCAAACCATTACACTACAACTGCCCATGAAACCTACAACATGAGTGAGTGAGTGAGAGTGAATGAGTGAATGAGTGAGAGTGAATGAGTGAATGAGTGAGTTAGGTGAGTGAGTGAGTGAGTGAGCAATATTCCTGCAATATCATGGCATGGGGTACCAGATATGGGCTTCACACATTCTACCCAGGTGGGGAGTCAAACCCAGGTCTTCAGCATGACAAGTGAACACTTAAACCACTAGACTATGCCCAGCTATAGTACTGACAAACCTAGAAACAATACCAGAGTAAAAGGATTGTTTGTTTTATTCCAATACTGCCAACTTCAACCTAAAACATACTACCTTGTCATACAAAATGTTTACCTTAAAATCAGACGCTGCCAAAGACCATGAGAAATTGAAATATGAATTACAATAAATGAGAATCAAGAACATTATTTAGACACTTCTGTCAATATTAAGGATTTTTTTTTCTTTTACACGACTGACGGACCCTTGATAAGAATTTGGTGGCTGAGCTAAACACATAAAAATAAAATTAATACCTTAAGCTACAATGCATCAGTGATACAATCTAACATTCGAACCCCATGCATTGAGTGAACAGTTGGGATGTATCAAAAGTTAAGTCAATAATTCCATGCCTACATGTTACTGACCTTGAAGCCGACCTTGGCTGACAGGCAACTTAAGAAGTCTGACTTCATGGCAGAGACAGAGACACGATCATGAGGACGTTTGGGTCCTGAGCAGCACGATACAACACTGCCAAGGTCAAGTTCAACAACCTGAAAAAAACAACAGGATTTCAGATGTTTGTGATTTACACTTATCGGTAGAGTCAATTGAGTGCAAGATGGTCTGGAATCATGGGAGAGAGGCCTTGAATTATGAAAGTGTGGAACAAGGCCTCGAATCTTGGGAGAGAGGAAACAGGGCCTTGAATGTTGAGAGAGTGAGTTAGTGAGTGAGTTGAGTTTTTATGCTGCACTCAGCAATATTCCAGCTATATGGTCGCAGTCTGTAAATAGTCGAGTGATAAATAGTCCAGTGATGGGACAGCATGAGCATCAATCTGCGCAACTGGGAACCGATGACGTGTCAGCAAATCAGCCAATCTGGCCATCCCATTCCATTAGTCGCCTCTTAAGACCAGCATAGTCACCTTTTATGGCAAGCAGGGGTTACTGAAGGCCTATTCTACCCCGGGACCTTCACAGATCTGAATGTTGAGAGAGATGAACAGAGCCTTGAATTATGAGTTTAATAGGGCCTCAAATTATAGGACAGTGGAGAGGTGCCTTGCATCCTGGGAGTGTGGAATGGGGCCTTGAATCAGTGGTGAAAAGAAAGGGGCCTTGAATTATAGGAGAGTTGAATGGAACCTTGAATCTTGGAAGTGTGAAAGAGGGCTTTTAATTATAGGAGAGGGGAATGGGACCTTAAATCTTAAGTGTTGAATGTTAAGTTAAACAATCGAGTGATCGAGTGTATTTTTACACCGCATTTAGCAATAGTCCAGCAATATTATTGGGGTGGGGGTGCGGGGACTCTAGAAATTTTCTTCATACACTGTGCTCATGCGGGAGAATCAAACCTGTGTCTTCAGCATCATGAGCGAACACTTTACCCACAAGGCTACCCCACCACCTTGAATCTTGGAAGAATGATATGGGGCCCTGAGATGTCTGTAATGCCTACCTGTGAGAAGACCGGGTCCTGAGATGTCTGTAATGCCTACCTGTGAGAAGACCGGGTCCTGAGATGTCTGTAATGCCTACCTGTGAGAAGACCGGGTCCTGAGATGTCTGTAATGCCTACCTGTGAGAAGACCGGGTCCTGAGATGTCTGTAATGCCTACCTGTGAGAAGACCGGGTCCTGAGATGTCTGTAATGCCTACCTGTGAGAAGACCGGGCCCTGAGATGTCTGTAATGCCTACCTGTGAGAAGACCGGGCCCTGAGATGTCTGTAATGCCTACCTGTGAGAAGACCGGGTCCTGAGATGTCTGTAATGCCTACCTGTGAGAAGACCGGGTCCTGAGATGTCTGTAATGCCTACCTGTGAGAAGACCGGGCCCTGAGATGTCTGTAATGCCTACCTGTGAGAAGACCGGGTCCTGAGATGTCTGTAATGCCTACCTGTGAGAAGACCGGGTCCTGAGATGTCTGTAATGCCTACCTGTGAGAAGACCGGGCCCTGAGATGTCTGTAATGCCTACCTGTGAGAAGACCGGGTCCTGAGATGTCTGTAATGCCTACCTGTGAGAAGACCGGGCCCTGAGATGTCTGTAATGCCTACCTGTGAGAAGACCGGGCCCTGAGATGTCTGTAATGCCTACCTGTGAGAAGACCGGGTCCTGAGAGGCATCACTGAAGTCACGGAACATCTTGTTCAGCTTCATGTATTTCTCAATGAAGTTCAACTTCTCTTCGGCTCTGCCTGAAAAACAAATAACACAAAATGAACATCAACAGAGCGTGTGAGTTGGATTTAAGCCACTTTTAGCACTGTTCCAGCAATAGCATGACCGGTGACACCAGAAATGGGCTTCATACTCTGTACCAATGTGGGAATTGAACTCAGGTTTTTCGTGTGACAAGCAAACACTTTAACCATTCTACCCCCATCGCCTACAACATCAAGCAAGTATCCAACATGGTCAAAACACCATAAACTGTAGGCAAAAAACATTCCAGATATTTCTATTTCCATTTCTGGCACAAAATACATTCGCATGATAACCTATTTGTCATACAATGCCATTCTTACTTTATACCTCAAAAAATGGAATTTCATATGCCACAGATCATGAAACTAAACTTTGTGGGATGTACCTGCATATCTATGACATCACAAATATGTGTGTAGTAACACACGACGTTGAAAGTTCGGTGACACAATTTTCTGCTGATTGCTCATGACTGTGCTACATCATCTAGTTCCCAGTAAGCTTTCATTTCCAAGAGTGTATTGTTGTCAATAAATCTTAGCTTTACACATGGACTTCAGAAGATTTCAGTTTACCTTTTAAACAACTAATACACCTTGATGTTCACGTGACATTGTGCACCTGGATTTCTATGCCGTAATTTGGGTTACACTGACAGTCGGCCAGGAAACTGTTGCTGGTATCTTCACAAACCTATGAATTTCTACCTTCACTTGAAAAATAACAAAAACAAAACAAAAAAACAAACAAAAAAAACCGACCCTTATAAACACCAAATACACTTTAATGTTCGCGTGACGTTGTGCGCCTGGATTCCTTTGCCGTCCTCTCGCTAACACTGACAGTCGGTCGGGAAACTAGCTGTCTTTGGTATGTTCGCAAACCTATGGATTTCTATCTTCGCTTCATAATCTACTCCATCTATTATAACCAGGCTTGAATTTTCTAGGATCAAAGGACTGACAGTACCGCAACCACGGTCGTCAATCCGTACACGATCACCGACCCGTGACACCATGTTTGTTTACACTGTGAAAGTAGTCCCTAAAATTTGCATATGACCTCTCTGATTTGCATCGATATCCGTATATGACCCTAACAGATACTGAAGATATCTGTTGGCTTTATCCTGCTAAGAACACTATCCACTGTGTGATAAATGCCATAGCCATGGTAATAGTTACATCAATATCGTGTGAATTATCAGTATTTTACCAATAATCTAAAATGCAATAATCCCTTGAAAAACAACACTTCAAAACTAACAATCTGAAACAAACCTGATATACAGTTCCAGTTTGTGTTTAAGTCCCATGCTCTGAGAAATATTTATGACACTACAATAATACTGAAACTGAAAATGAAGACAAAAACCAGCAAGGAGAAACAAAACATATTTGTCCAGGCTGTTTTTTTGCTTGTTTGTTTGTTTGTTTGTTGTGTAATTCACTCTTTGAGAAATAGCCAAGCTATATTGCAACAGTTTCTAAATAATCCAGTCTGGACCAGACAATACAATGATCAACAGCATGAGCACCTATCTACAATTAAGATGTATCAACTAAGTCAGTCAGCCTGACCAACCCATCTTGTTAGTCGTGTGTTAGCATGGGTTGCTGTAGATCAATTCTAACTAGGATCTTCACAGGGTCTTATGTTAACACCCAAGACGAACTCCCACCTGTCTGTCGGAGATACACAATACTCATGGCGTCCACAGGAAAGTAGCCGACAGTGGCGCCATACTCCGGGCACATGTTGGAGATGGTGGCTCGGTCAGCAATAGACAGATCTGTCACTCCGGGGCCAAAGAATTCCACAAACTTTCCTACTACGCCGATCTGACGTAAATGCTGAAAAGTAGAAACCATAAACTGAGAAGAATATGGAGGGGAAGTTGCCCTTCCTTTAAAAGACCCATTGTACACTTCGTATTTGTTTTAGTTATTCCTTGTGGCAAAACCATGACTCAGCAATATTTCAGCCTTTTGAGTGAGTGAGTTTAGTTTTACACTGCACTCAGCAATATTCCAGCTATATGGTGGCAGTCTCTAATTAATCGAGTCTGGACCAGACAATCCAGTGACCAATGTTACGAGAGTGTATTTTCCATGATTTGAGTTGCTATTAATTATTATTGCTGTAGTTGTAATCGGGTCACAACATTTAAGGTTTTAGTGTTAGTTATAATGGGTCACATTTCCCACAGACAATTATTTAAGTGACATGCTTCTAAGGCAGTACTTTGGTGTTATCTGCCTTTGGCTTTCCATTTATTGACTTCCGGGAGACTATTCTAGATCAGTCCACATTAGTGGCAATGGTCGAATGTGCTCGAACTTTCAGGAAATGACTAAATGCTACATGCCACGTTGTCAACAGACACGGACCGGGACACGGACACGTTTCTTGGAGTACATAATTCTGCCTCTGACTGGTCGTTGTGTTACGTTGTGTTCTCAATCTCATATCAAGACTTTGGTGAGTTTGCTATATATATTTTGTGACCCATTGCTTTGGATTTTGTCTCATTTGTATTGTATTTGAAATTGGTATTGTGAAATTGACTTGTGACTTTGCATAACTTGCTCTCTGCTTAATAATACAAAATTTGAACGTTTCAGACTTGTCTTTATTCTTTTTTGCTGGTTCACAGGGGAATTCTTACACCTTTTGTCACAGCAAATTTTTAACGGTAACACCAACAACATAAGCATAGATCTGCGCAATTGGGAACTGATGACATGTGTCAACCTAGTCAGCGAGCCTGACCATCCAATCCCGTTAGTTGCCTCTTACGACAAGCATAGTCGCCTTTTATGGCAAGCATGGGTTGCTGAAGGCCTATTCTACCCTGGGACCTTCACGTGTCTCAGCCTTTTGACAGTGGTCTGTCAATAACTGTTTCTGGACTTGGTTGCTGTGGTACAGAGTGGTGTCAGCTAGTGTTTGCCTTGACGCAGAAAACCTGCGTATTTGACGCACAAATACACAGTAAATTTAGGACTAGAAGCTTGTGTCATTGTTGACACAATGCTATTGCGCAATTGGATTTGGTGTTGTTTGAAGCTACTCAGTTTAATGTTTATACGTTAGCTGCTATTATATACTCATTTCCATTAGCCATTGTCTTGTTACCATGGTTACATAAGAAAAAGAAACTTCCAGCGCATTTCACCATATGCTATATCTTCATGCAGTTGCAGGGGCAGACAGCTTTTCGATAAAGGGGTGCACATTTCATTTTCACCCATTTTCACCCATTTTCACAAGAGTTTCAATGAGCACATAATACAATTTCAGGACAAAAAGGGGGATGTGCACCCCTGCCCCCCTGCTCTGGATCCACCTGTGGAGCTGTGTACCTTGATGTTGGTGAACATGACAAGAGAAAGTTATCTACCTTATTGATGGTCAGTATGAAAAGACAGATTCACCTACCTTGGTGATGGTGATAATGACACGGCAAACTTATCTACCTTGGTGATGGTGACTGTGACTAAACAGAGCTACCTACCTTGGTGATGGTGATAATGACACGGCAAACTTATCTACCTTGGTGATGGTGATAATGACACGGCAAACGTATCTACCTTGGTGATGGTGACTATGACTAAACAGAGCTAGCTACCTACCTTGGTGATGGTGATAATGACACGGCAAACTTATCTACCTTGGTGATGGTGATAATGACACGGCAAACTTATCTACCTTGGTGATGGTGACTATGACTAAACAGAGCTAGCTACCTACCTTGGTGATGGTGATAATGACACGGCAAACTTATCTACCTTGGTGATGGTGATAATGACACCGCAAACTTATCTACCTTGGTGATGGTGATAATGACACGGCAAACTTATCTACCTTGGTGATGGTGATAATGACACGGCAAACTTATCTACCTTGGTGATGGTGATAATGACACGGCAAACTTATCTACCTTGGTGATGGTGACTATGACTAAACAGAGCTAGCTACCTACCTTGGTGATGGTGATAATGACACTGCAAACTTATCTACCTTGGTGATGGTGATAATGACACCGCAAACTTATCTACCTTGGTGATGGTGACTATGACTAAACAGAGCTAGCTACCTACCTTGGTGATGGTGATAATGACACGGCAAACTTATCTACCTTGGTGATGGTGATGGTGATAATGACACCGCAAACTTATCTATCTTGGTGATGGTGATAATGACACGGCAAACTTATCTACCTTGGTGATGGTGATAATGACACGGCAAACTTATCTACCTTGGTGATGGTGATAATGACACGGCAAACTTATCTACCTTGGTGATGGTGACTATGACTAAACAGAGCTAGCTACCTACCTTGGTGATGGTGATAATGACACGGCAAACTTATCTACCTTGGTGATGGTGACTATGACTAAACAGAGCTAGCTACCTACCTTGGTGATGGTGATAATGACACGGCAAACTTATCTACCTTGGTGATGGTGATAATGACACGGCAAACTTATCTACCTTGGTGATGGTGATAATGACACGGCAAACTTATCTACCTTGGTGATGGTGACTATGACTAAACAGAGCTACGTACCTTGGTGATGGTGGCTATGACTAAACAGAGCTACGTACCTTGGTGATGGTGAGTATGACTAAACAGAGCTACGTACCTTGGTGATGGTGAGTATGACAAGGCCAGGTTATCTACCCTGGTGATGGTGACTATGACTAAACAGAGCTACGTACCTTGGTGATGGTGAGTATGACAAGGCCAGGTTATCTACCCTGGTGATGGTGACTGTGACTAACCAGAGCTACCTACCTTGGTGATGGTGAGTATGACAAGGCAAGGTTATCTACCTTGGTGATGGTGAGTATGACTAGACCGATTTATCTACCTTGGTGATGGTGTGTATGACAAGGCAAGGTTATCTACCTTGGTGATGGTGACTATGACTGGAACGATTTATCTACCTTGGTGATGGTGACTATGACAAGACTGAGTTACCTACCTTGGTGATGGTGAGAACGACATCAGTAGACGTGACTAGAGGGCTGAGGGAGCCTGTTAGCTTGTATCCCACGACCTGAGGCAACACCATGCTAATTGACTGTCCCAGCATAACAGCTTCAGCTTCAATACCACCAACACCTGCACACACACACAGACAGTTGACATTACTATAAGGGTACTTAACACATTGAGTGCCACCCCAAGCATAGTTGTAGTATCAATGTCTGCTTGAATTTGCCTCTATGCGTTATCTCATAGTTTTATCAGTGAGTGAGTTTAGTTTTACGCTGCACTCAGCAATATGTAAATACAAGGCAGCAGTCTGTAAATAATCGAGTCTGAACCAGACAATCAAGTGATCAACAGCATGGATCTTAGAAATTGGGAACCGATGACATGTGCCAACCAAGTCGGCGAGCCAGACCATCCGATCCCGTTAGTCGCCTCTTACGACAAGCACATTCGGCTTTTCTGGCAAGCATGGGTTGCTGAAGGCCTATTCTACCCTGAATGTTCACAGGTCCACACACACACAGACTTGACATTACTATACAAGATATTAAACACACTGACTGCAACCACAAGCACAGGTGTAGTATCAATGTCGGCTCAATTTGCCTCTACGAATCATGTCATTGTTATATCTGTGGTGACTTATGATAAGTTTAAAATGTTCACCGGCACAAGAAACAGTTGTCTCTTTGCGGTAACAAAGAACTTTCTTGTGTCTATTTTGGCAGGATGGATACTACTAGTATATCTGTGAGAGGTAGTCAACGTGGTAATGAACACTGTTATGTTCAACATTTTATGAAATTTCTGATACCATCAAAACATCAGCTCATGTCAGGAAGAATTTAACTTGGATTCAAAATTACGAGCTGTTTGCAAATAAATAGGCAAAAGAGCGTTGTTTTGGAATTTCTTATCATCCTTATCATTTTACATGTAGAAGTATCTAATTTTTACATTCAATGTGAACATGTAACATTATATATTACAACCGCTACTTGGCCAAGAAAATGTGAATATTTTCCATCAAATGCGAGCCAACCTAACAAAGTAATAGCTTAGTACTATTTCAGCATGATATGTGTAGAAGTTCATGAATAATGGTGAAAGGTATCAACTTCCATATTACATTGTGATGAAATGTTTCGAAATTGATTCTTATACCATTGTCAAGCAAGACAGATAGTACCGATGAAAATGTTTAAGTCATATTACACTGTTTGAAGAAGACTGAGTGAGATAACTTTTACATCGCACTCAGCATTTGAGTCTGGATCAGACAATTCAGTGATCAACAGCAAGTGCAAAACTCTGCACAAACAACAGCATATGCATCGATCTGCACAAATCAAGCCTGACCACCTGATCCCGTTAGTCGCCTCTTACAACAAACATAGGTTACTGAAGATCAATTTTAGCCCAAACCTTCACGGGGAAAAAACAAAAGCGTCTAACCCCATCCAACTACACCGAGGCCATTGATCATGGTGGTGTGGGAATCGGTTCCGACCACACTGTCAGGGTAGAGAACTCCATCCGAGCTGAACACTACTCGGGCCAGATACTCCAGGTTGACTTGGTGGACAATGCCCGAGCCGGGGGGTACTATCAGCATGTTCTTCAGTGCCTTGGCACCCCACTGCAGTCAGGGAGAAAGAGAGAGGTCAGTGACAGTGACAAACTTGATGAGTTTGGTTTTACACAGCTTTTAGCAATACTCTAGTATTATAATGGAGGACCATCAGAAATGTGTTTTTCACATTGTATCCATGTGGGGAATCTAGCCTGGATCTTTAACTAGGCAAACGAAAGCTTTGACATCTGGGCTAACTCTTAGTTTTATCCCACGAAGGGATAATCGTAAATAGGGTGAGTGAAATAATGACCAGGTCAAGAAGTGCCAGAGTGACTAAATGGCTGTACAGATCTGGGAGTATCTGAGTGATTAAATGGCTGTACAGGTGAGGGTGTAGGTGAGTGAATGAATGACCAGGTCAGGAAGTGTCTGAGTGAGTAAATAGGTGTACAGATCTGGGAGTATCTGAGTGATTAAATGGGTGTGCAGGTGAGGGTGTAGGTGAGTGAATGAAAGACCAGATCAGGAAGTGTCTGAGTGAGTAAATAGGTGTACAGATCAGGGTCAGGGAGTATCTGAGTGAGTAAATGGGTGTAGGTGAGGGTGTAGGTAAGTGAATAAATGACCAGGTCAGGAAGTGTCTGAGTGAGTAAATGGGTGTACAGATCTGGGAGTATCTGAGTGAGTAAATGGGTGTACAGGTGAGGGTGTAGGTGAGTGAATGAATGACCAGGTCAGGAAGTGTCTGAGTGAGTAAATGGGTGTACAGGTGAGGGTGTAGGTGAGTGAATGAATGAATGAATGACCAGGTCAGGAAGTGTCTGAGTGAGTAAATAGGCGTACAGATCAGGGTCAGGGAGTATCTGAGTGAGTAAATGGGTGTACAGGTGAGGGTGTAGGTGAGTGAAATAATGACCAGGTCAGGAAGTGTCTGAGAGACTAAATGGGTGTACAGATCTGGAAGTATCTGAGTGAGTAAATGGGTGTAGGTGAGGGTGTAGGTGAGTGAATGAATGACCAGGTCAGGAAGTGTCTGAGTGAGTAAATGGGTGTACAGGTGAGGGTGTAGGTGAGTGAATGAATGAATGAATGACCAGGTCAGGAAGTGTCTGAGTGAGTAAATGGGTGTACAGGTGAGGGTGTAGGTGAGTGAATGAATGAATGAATGACCAGGTCAGGAAGTGTCTGAGTAAATGGGTGTACAGGTGAGGGTGTAGGTGAGTGAATGAATGACCAGGTCAGAAGTATCTGAGTGAGTAAATGGGTGTACAGGTGAGGGTGTAGGTGAGTGAATGAATGACCAGGTCAGAAGTATCTGAGTGAGTAAATGGGTGTACAGGTCAGGAAGTTTGAGGAAGTAGGTGAGTGTGTATGGTAGAAAAAGCAACGGTGAATGAGTGAGTTTGTTGTGTGATAAACTTTAAGACTGCGTGAGTGGGTAAGTTACTGGATGAGTGAGAGAAAGAGAAAGTGAAAGAGAAAGAGAGAGGAAAGAGACAAAGAGTGCGAGACAGAGATAGAGAAAGTGAAAGAGAAAGAGGAGAGACAGAGAGGAAACAGCGGGGAGAGAAAGAAAGAGACAGAGAAGAGAGAAAGGAAGAAAGAGAGGATGACAGCGATAGAGAGAAAGGTTCCAAGATTTCAGCAATACTTCCAGCTACATTATCGCTGAACATAAAATGTCTGATTCACACATTGCTCTAATGCGGGTAACTGAAACAGGTGGTTCTACTAGTCACACACAGGGTCACATTCTTGGACAGTTTCAGAAATACAAACCTTCAAGAAGAGAAACCTTTCTTTATTTCTCTCAAACTCCAGTTTTTCATTCTCTTCCAAAGCATCAGCACTGAAACAAGACATGGTTACCTTGACGACGCATCCTAACTCACGGAACAATAACAATGAGCAAAGGTCAACCTCTTACAAAACTGTAATCTACTGGCACTACCAAACACAAAATACACATAATTCTGGCCTGTAAAGATCACCTGAAGAGGTTCAAAGGGTTTCCCATGAGCAAAACAGATACACAAAGAAACTCTCAACCTTGCATCCCTAAAGCCATATGCAAAAGAAATCTTGTGTCGGGAGTTTGACTGGCCATCGATATCTATGATCATTAACAAAATCAATCGGTTATTGATAATTATCAGAACAGGAACGGTGACCAAATCTGTAAGAAATGAATATAGTTCAAATCACTGGCTGGTGGTGACGTTTTTTCAATGATTAACAAAACTGCTCCCTCAATGTAATTTAGAAGCCCACCACTGACAGAGGTCTAAATTTGTATATTGTGTAAGAATACTGAAATTCCTTTCTATCACCAAGTTTAATGCACAATATTATCATATCACAATTTTCATATCGATTATCATTAACAACTTTTCTAATCAATGATATTTGTGATTACAGATAATCTTGGTCAGCCTGAGTAGAGTTCATCTTTCTGTTGCCATGGTTACACTGTTCAAACATTCTCAATGAAAATTTGATCCCCGATTATCATTACATATACTGCTGCAATTAATACTGTCATTTTTCAACAAAAAAAAATCAACATGCGATACAAACTTTGCTTTTCAAAGTCTTCTGAAAACACCAACCAACTTTTGATTCATCATTTAACAAATATTCACTTCCTTTTCTAAAACAGATGTTTAAAAACTTTTAGATAAAGTTTACTTTAGAACAAATAGAACTGTATTTCAAAACATGAGGTGAAAAAAAGAGGGTATAGCATCACAAAGGCGTTCAAAGGTTAGTATATTTAGGAATATTAATAAAAAACAGCAAAATGCACCATGATGCAACTAAACATGTAATTGATGACAGAAAGGAGACTATAAAAACTAGAGGAAGCACTATGTTTTAAGATTAAGCGTATGTTGTTTAATTCTACACTACAGCTATACAACAGCGACCTGAATAAGTCTGGACCAGGATGAGTGGGGACAGACAATCCAGTGATTCAGAGAGCCATGCTCCATGAATGAGTAATAGAGTGAGTGAGTAAGTTTAGTTTTACGCCGCAATACACAGCAATACTTCAGCTATATGGCAGCAGTCACTAAACAATCGAGTCTGGACCAGACAACCCAGGGATCAATAGCATGAACATAGATTTACACAATTGGATACAACAACATGTGTCAACCAATAGCTAACTCTTCTGACAAGTTTAGGTTGCAGAAGGCCAATTCCAACCCGGATCTTCTCAGGTTCCATTGCACCTGGATCATGGGTTACTGAATCGATCGCTGGATTGTCTCCTCCAGACTCAATTGTATTCAGGCCACTGTCATATAACTGGAAAACAATCAACTACAACTTCATGGGTGTCAGGCTCGATGAATGGGTTGACACGTCATGGTGTCCCTACTACACTGATGTTCTGTCATATAGCTGGAATCTTGTGTGGTGTTAACAACAAACAAATATCATTTAAAAATTAGATTCTACCTGGATACAATCCTGGGATTGATTCAGTGAGCCGTGAGTGAGTGAGGATGGTTTTACGCCGCTTTTGGCAACATTACAGCAATCTCACAATGAGGGGCACAAGAAATGGTCTCAATACATGGTACCCATGGAGAATCAAACTCTGGGATCGGGAGATGACCGTACGCTTTCACCATTGTGCTAATCCCCACAACACCATCCCCCCACCCCAGTTAACCATTAGGCTAATCCCCACAACACCATCCCCCCCACCCCAGTTAACCATTATGTTAATCCCCACAACACCATCCCCCCACCCCAGTTAACCATTAGGCTAATCCCCACAACACCATCCCCCCACCCCAGTTAACCAGTATGCTAATCCCCACAACACCATCCCCCCACTCCAGTTAACCATTAGGCTAATCCCCACAACACCATCCCCCCACCCCAGTTAACCATTATGTTAATCCCCACAACACCATCCCCCCACCCCAGTTAACCATTATGTTAATCCCCACAACACCATCCCCCCACCCCAGTTAACCATTAGGCTAATCCCCACAACACCATCCCCCACCCCAGCTAACTATTATGCTAATCCCCACAACACCATCCCCCTACCCCAGTTAACCATTATGTTAATCCCCACAACACCATCCCCCCACCCCAGTTAACCATTATGCTAATCCCCACAACACCATCCCCCCACCCCAGTTAACCATTATGCTAATCCCCACAACACCATCCCCCTACACCAGTTAACCATTATGCTAATCCCCACAACACCATCCCCCACCCTAGTTAGCCATTATGCTAATCCCCACAACACCATCCCCCCACCCCAGTTAACCATTATGCTAATCTCCACAACACCATCCCCCTACCCCAGTTAACCATTATGCTAATCCCCACAACACCATCCCCCCACCCCAGTTAACCATTGGGCTAATCCCCACAACACCGTCCCCCCACCCCAGTTAACCATTATGCTAATCCCCACAACACCATCCCCCCACCCCAGTTAACCATTATGCTAATCCCCACAACACCATCCCCCCACCCCAGTTAACCATTATGCTAATCCCCACAACACCATCCCCCCACCCCAGCTAACCATTATGCTAATCCCCACAACACCATCCCCCATCCCAGTTAACCATTATGCTAATCCCCACAACACCATCCCCCCACCCCAGTTAACCATTATGCTAATCCCCACAACACCATCCCCCCACCCCAGTTAACCATTATGCTAATCCCCACAACCCCCCCCCACCCCAGCTAACCATTATGCTAATCTCCACAACACCATCCCCCCACCCCAGTTAACCATTATGCTAATCCCCACAACACCATCCCCCCACCCCAGTTAACCATTGGGCTAATCCCCACAACACCGTCCCCCCACCCCAGTTAACCATTATGCTTTGGTACAGTGGTACATCAGACACTGGGCATCACATCATAGAGCTTAGTGAGGATTACGTGTAATTCTAATCATCATCCATGTCTCAGGGGCCTGGATTACAGTAAACTCCATGAATCCAACAGTAAATTACCCGCCCCTAGTTAAAGGTCAATTAAAATCAATGGCAGGTATTACGAGATCACAAGCATCTTCAGGGAAGATCAACAGAGAGTGGAATGATGATTTTAGGCCATAGAGAGTGAATAATCTTCCATGTTGTGTCACAGTGAGTGAGTGAGTGAGTGAGTGAGTGAGTTTAGTTTTATGCCACCCTCAGCAATATTCCAGCTATATGGCAGCGGTCTGTAAATAATTGAGTCTGGACCAGACAATCCAGTGATCAACAGCATGAGCATTGATCTGCACAAATGGGAACAGATAAGATGTGTCAACCAGGTCAGCGAGCCTATCTGATCCCGTTAGTCGCCTCTTACAAACACAGGTTGCTGAAGGCCTCTTCTTCCCCGGACCTTCACGGGTTGAAGATCAACAGAGAATGCAAGGATGATTTTAGGTCATAGAGAGTGGAGAATCTTACATGTTGTTTCACACTGACTTTACTAACAGCTTCATAGCAAACAAACTCTATGATAACAGATCCAGAAAAGTGGGTGAGTAGGGCTTTCCACTGCTTTTGGCAATATTCCACCAACATCACAGGAGG
Organism: Haliotis asinina; assembly: GCF_037392515.1. Taxonomy (NCBI): domain Eukaryota; kingdom Metazoa; phylum Mollusca; class Gastropoda; order Lepetellida; family Haliotidae; genus Haliotis; species Haliotis asinina. The sequence continues at coordinate 25,550,720 of NC_090292.1, forward strand.
GGACCCAGACACTGTACCCAATTAAGAAATCGAACACCCTGTACACACTTATTAATAATTTTCAAATGTGTCATCTTAAAAAGCGTCTGTGAGCTGTCATTGGGAGGTGAGGTCTTAGACATCCATAAAGCTTCATCATTCACATGATGGAGAAGAAACAGGAAGTCCCAGTTGTAGAAGAATATTCATATTACAATGTAAACCATTATAAATACCATGACAGTCTCTTCTTATACATGAATATGCATGTTTGTTTACAAACAAGGGAAAAATTCCCACGTGATCTGCGAATTGCCAGTGGCAGTGATGTTACGCTGAGTCATCACTGCGCTGCTGTGCGGGAACATATACAACCTCTTTTTCATGATGACAAAAAATCTCAAGCAAGCTGATGAAAACGAGTAGGGAGGAAGGTGTCAAGCAAGTTCTAGCAACATTTAAAGCAAGAGTGAGTGAGTTAGTGAGCGTGCGAGCGAGTGAAAGTCACTCTTGGATCCCGTGACTGCAACATTTATCCTGGAAACCTTTTAATGCAGAAAAAATGTCAAAACAATTATCATGCAGAATATCTGCAAAATTGTTCATACTTATGCCACGGAATTACGTATTTTGAAAGTTGAATACAGAGCTTACAAAATAAATCGAACTGCAGTGTGTACTTTTAATGTCATATAACTCTCATGTTTCTGAACCTCTTTATCCTTTTACTTGCTCATTTTTTTCAAGTATTCATGTGCAGAATTTTTTGCAGAATTTGAAAAAATGGGATGCAGAATTTTCTTAAATTTGAGATAGAATTCTAAAAAATTTGCCACGGAATCTAGGAGGGAGCCAGAATACATGATGGCTTACACTGTAACCAGATTGATTGTATGCTAGTCAATAGGTGATTGATAGTCTATTTTTTGATAAACTCATTGATGGTCAATGAAGTGTAATACCCTAGATTTCTCTGACGGTAAGAAACTAGGAAGATCTGGGTTAGAATTGACCTTTAGTAGTCTATGCCTGTCGTAAAAGGCGACTAACGGGATCGGGTGGGCAGGTTTGCTGACTTGACTGGCATGTCATCTCCCATTTAGGTTGATGTATGCTCATACCCTTGGTCACAGGATTGTCTGGTTCAGACAGAATTATTTTCAATTAATTGATGTCAACACCTGTTAAGTGCCACCATCGCTATCTCATCATTAATCTCTGGCTTACTACTGTCCATTGCCCTTACACTTATGAAATTGTTCACTAGTGACGAGGGGGCCAGGGGTTGATGTACCCTTGAATGGCGAGGGGAACATAAACAAACATTGAGGGTATATCAACCCATGGGCACCTAGAGACCAGTGAACAATCTACTTATCTTCCTGAACACCTCAATGTTAAGTTTGAACTGTTGTTCGTACACTTCAGGCAAGCTGTGTGAATCAAACGATTCGAATCTTGCATTTTGCTGTTTTTCCCGCAGACATTGTCTTAACAATATAACCACGTTTTAATTCCCCTTCTTAATATTCACAGTGACTACATTTGAATGTTTTGTTAAAATTTACTTATTGGAATACGAAGCAAATCTCTCCTTTGCCATCACTAGGTTTTGAAGATGACACAAGAAAAACAAATTTAGAGTTACCTCCCTTCCATCAATTTACATTCGCAAAATATCAATAATGTCTGTGCATCAAGCATGAGTTGCCATTGGCTGCAGGGCACATTTCAATGTACCTTTATTGTACGTGGGCTACACTGGCAAAACGCTCTTCTAGTTCTACTTTTTCCAATCAGAAAGCAGCATATTTAGGTATGATAACATAAGTTGTTCACTGGTCATGAGGGGGACATGCATTGATGTACCCTTGATGTTTGTGTTTCCTTCGCCATTCAGGCTCAGGTAACATAAACAAACATCCATGGTACATCAAGCAATGGGTCCCAAGGGACCAGTGAACAACATATTTATCTCACCGAACACCTCAATGTTAATTTTGAACTATTTGAAGAAGGAGTACAAGTCTTTTAGTAGCCATCTTTAGACTTTGCTCACTAGAAAAGCAGACTTAGAGTTATCTCCCTTCCATAATTTGCATTTAAAAAACATCTGTAATTTCTGTACACCATACATGGTTCGGTGTTGATCGAGATAAAGAATTACTACTACGAAGTACCAAGTGAGTTCAACATTCCCCGCTGTCCACACAGAAATTTTACTCGCTTGTAACTGGGTTACATCGAAAATAATAGCTGAGCCCTCAGCTTGCCATATAGCTGGAAAATTGCAGAGCGTGGCCAAGAGAACCAACCAATCTATTCTGGATCTGAATCCCTGTAATGTAAGTTTGCCTCAAAATCAAGTGAGACCAGAAATAGTACCAGAATCTCTGCTTGACAGAGACAGTGCAATGCCAAATTTAACATATGCTAAAGAGCACAAAACATTACAATAAACACTTTTATCAAGTGATTATTTCATATGTACAGCACCACTAACCACTAATTGACATTATAGACTACATAAGCTCTGCATTAATTATTATTATTATTATTATTATTATTATTATATACACAAAAAGGTTAAGAGTGCAGAAAATATAGAATTAGCGCACTGTGCAATTATTCATGCAGTAGAAAAGAAACAAATTAAAAAAAAAACCAAAAAAGGACATACAGGAAGCATTACAATACCAATAGCATTGTGGGGGAAAATTTTTTAAAAATAGGCATTCTTGTCTAAAAATGTAAAATTAAACCAACCCGCCGGTTTTGTGTCCATGAAACGGACATACAGAATCTAAAACAGGAATCCCTGAAGATGAGCATATGCTGCAAGAGGTTGACCTTGACCCTGGGTTTGAACTTTGAACTGGCGTGACCCCGCCTCCAGGGTTAGGCGAATATTGAAGACGACTGAAAATAAATGCTACTGCTGAAAATGATTAATGCTATTTCATTTTATATATTTTCTAAAGCATTTCTCTGGATAAATTAAGCTGGTGTGCAAATGCTGAAAGACAGTATGAGAGAGTCTGAAAAACAATCCTGAACAGTATTCTGGTTGTGTTATGGCATCAGCTTGACATGGGCACATTCCAGACATGGTAACTTTGATGAAACCCACAGAGAAACCAGAATTGTTCCCATGACAACAAGATTTTTGGAGCACCTTCCGCTATTGGGCTACTAATGCCCCTGTTGACAATTTCAGTTTTATTACATGCCCATTAAGTTTTACAAAGCAATACAAACATGCAATATGGCCAGCTTAGGTGAATTTCGTATTGCACTCTGATTTCTGTAACAGCTTGAACGTCAATTTTAAAACACATGTAAACGATTTCTAAACATTTAAAACACAATAACAATTTTTTGAAACATTATAGTTATTAAATTGTTTTGTTTTCTTTCTTTCTTAATCAGAACCTGGCATTCAATTGATAACATTAGACAAAGGAATTGTGTCTCATGTATACAAGTGTGATACGTCTCTATCGCCGAGCAATACACAGGTCACTGTGACCTCAACATGGAAGCTTTTTTTAGTAAAATTTAGAGCCAGAATGGTCTGTGTATTTAAAAGGGCATAAAATAAACACAGAATGTCACACTAATGGAACAAAGTGAACAGATGGTCTGATAGGACAGAAACGAGTTTGATGAAAGTGTTTTTTTCCTACCATGGCACCTTGTTTAATACAAATTGTAAACCAAAAGTTACTGCGTTGTGTAATCTGATTGGTTGAAAAACACGATTAAATGGTATTAGATTCCCGGAAACTGAAAGACTATTCACCGCGTATTGACACGTAAACAATTGTTTTTGTTGTGTCATCAACAGTGGTGACGTCATTCAAATCATATTGTGACGTAAAGTTAGAATGACGTCACAAATGAGCAACTCCAGATGCTACCATGGGAACCAGCTGAAACGGCCATCTGATGACACTTCACTGCTGTGTCCGTATTCGATGTAAACGAGTGCAGACACTAAAACCCCTTTGGTTTACTTTTGTGTTTACAATGTCGATAAACATCATGTGTTGGCCAATTTCCGGGTGTTAGTGAGTATTTGAAGCACGGGAATGCATTTGAAACCTCCGGCTGACGCCGTCCCATTTGTAACTGACGGCGTCAGCCGGAGGTTTCAAATGCATTCCCGTGCTTCAAATACTCACTAACACCCGGAAATTGGCCCCGGAGGTTTCAAATGCATTCCCGTGCTTCAAATACTCACTAACACCCGGAAATTGGCCAACACATGATGTTTATCTCCTAAATGTCCAATGATGTTAAAGACGCGAAGACTTACGAAAACATCCATACTTTACACCAACTTATGATGACCATAACTCAACATGTCTAACCCACGTTTTCCGTAACACTCACACTTAACGAGGATTTACGACCGTTGTAACTCCAAATACCTTAATAGACACACTGTCTATAACACTCACTCTTAGCAAGGACTTACAACGATCACTACTCCATATATGTAATTCACATGTAATTTACAGACATAACTTCAAAACCTAACATAAACTCTTACAATTACTCACTCCTAACAAGGATTTACGACCGTTGTAACTCCAAATACCTTAAAATGCACATTGTCTGTAACATCCACTCTTAGCAAGGACTTACAACGATCACTACTCCATATATGTAATTCACATGTAATTTACAGACATAACTTCAAAACCTAACATAAACTCTTACAATTACTCACTCCTAACAAGGATTTACGACCGTTGTAACTCCAAATACCTTAATAGACACACTGTCTATAACACTCACTCTTAGCAAGGACTTACAACGATCACTACTCCACATATGTAATTCACATGTAATTCACAGCCATAACTTCAACACCTAACATAAACTCTTACAATTACGACACAAATCATATATAAAAGACAGTAGCGACAGCAACTACATCCATCCCACCTCCTTGATACATCCACTTGCACTGAGTGATCTATCACTAGATCCGCAGGACAGACTGGGTTGATCTTTTCCGGATCACCTTCGAGACGTTTGATGGCATCTCTCATGGTGGCGAAGTCTACAACTGCAGGAACACCCCTGGAAGACAAAGACACGGAATCTCACTGAGGTGCTGTAAAATATCACAAAAACTCACTGAAACGACAGATAAACACACTGTCATGTCAAAGAAACACTCAGAAAGACACAGAAATGATACCCCCCAAATCACATAACATTCTTGAAGTCCAGACAGATGACTCTGGCTTGTCTGCAGGGAATCTTCTGTTTTATATACTCACGTAAAGTCCTGCAAAATAACTGGTGATCTGAAAAGGGATCTACTGTTTTACACTGGCATACTCATGCAAAGTTCTGCATGATGACTCTGGCGGGCCTGAAGGGGATCTTCTGTGTTACAGACTCATGCAAAGTTCTGCATGATGACTCTGGCGGGCCTGAAGGGGATCTTCTGTGTTACAGACTCATGCAAAGTTATGCATGATGACTCTGGCATCCTGAAGGGGACCTCCTGTGTTATATACTCATGTAAAGTCCTGGAGAATGACCCTGGCAACCTGAAGGGGACCCCCTGTGTTATATACTCACGTAAAGTCCTGCAGGATAACTCTGGCGGGCCTGAAGGGGATCTCCACACTGTTCGCCTGCAGTTTCTCCCAGTCCAATATGTTCTCCACATCTTTCTTGAGGACCTGGAACTCATCACAGTTCCTCACAGCAGATTCCAGCAGAACTCTTATAGAGTAGGGCAGCTTGTCTGCAAGAATATTTCACAGTAATCAAATTTATCATCCACATTTCAACCACTAGTCAATGCTAGTTCCAAGCTCATGCAAGTGAGTGAGTGAGTGTTAACGCAACTTTTGCAACACTGCTGCAATATCAGGGTGGGTGGACAGCAGAGAGAGCATTGATCTGCGCAATTGGGAACCAATGATGTATCATCCAAGTCAGCGAGCCTGAACACCCAATCCAGTTAGTCGCCTCTTACGACAAGACAACCACTGATTATGGCAAGCATGGGTGGCTAAAGACCTATTCTAACACGGACCTTCACTATGTCATGCTTGTATCATGAGAGTTTATTGGACTTCTGTACCATATATACCCGTGTATAATGCGAGTTTTTCGTACCTGGAATGAGGGGGTCAGGAAGACATGGGGTATAAGATCTTACGTTTTCTCCAGCTGTTTCACTGTCAGCAGTTCACTGATGATGTCAACCGGCATTTGATAGCCATCCTGGCACTTCACAAGAAAGTGAGTTTGTTTATAAACTATCCCAGCAGTGAATGGGTACCCGGTGGGATAAGTCATGACTGTTAACCTTCTAACACCTTATACAGCTTGGGTTATCCAAGATAAAAATATCTTTGCACCTGAGCATGCACATGTGCATCAAAGCATGAAAACCGGAGCTTTAAAAATTATAATCTTACTATCTATTATTACGTAATAGGGGTTAATACGCACCATATCGACTGTCATTGAGGTCTGGGAGACTGTAGTATTTATATTCCTTCCCCTCGATCGTGACATCCTTCAGCAGTCCATCATACGGGTTGCTCCCTGCTGTAAACAAAGACAGCAGGTTCAATCTGCCAACCACACCTTTCGCAAAAGTTTAAAAAATCATCCATTTTCCAACTTTTGTAAATACCGCCAATGAATAAAATCCAGATATATAATTTCAAAATATGCTTTTGTGAAAACGACTTTATTACCAATTTGTATCACTGCAAAATGAAATTGTACACAATGAAACAAAACATTACCGAGTGAAAATACTGAAAACAGTGACTGTATAATCATGACAATAGATCTACTAATCTCTGCTGAAACAATCTTTCTTTCCTTAATCTTTCTTCTGATTCGCGTCTTAAAAATAATCTGACATAATCTTTTTCTTTCTTTTTGTTTTTGAAACACAGACAGGAATATTCCTGTAATACACAAACCTAGTAAGAAAAGAAATGTGGCCTAAATAATGGTGCTGCTCTTTATATTGGTTAAGGTTAAACAGACATGAATTAAATAGTCAAAGAATAGAATTAAATAGATCTGTTTAAATGTTTTACTGCCATCATTTCCAGTTTTCTGTAATAATCTCTGTCAACCCTTGACTGACTATTCAGACAGTTGACAGAAACGCTGTATTCCTTACATTTGCGAGTACATGATTCCAATTCGGGTAAGTACATGTGGGTACTCCATCCATTATTTCCTAACCATCCCAGCTCATATGTCAAGTCCATTCTATCCTTCATATCACATTACAGTTGAAATAAATCTGTCACTTTAACTTGCTAAAGAAGCACTTCATTTTGGGGATTATCCATGTATACGGTATATGACACATATACAGGACAAAAATAGAGACAGATGTAAATTTTAAAATTATGAATAATATTTATCTACTCATTGACACTCTGATAAATCCTTAACTTATTTTGTCCAGTATATACTGTCCATGATCTACCTTAAAGATAGTATGATAACACTGTACTATTAAAAAACGGAAGATACCCCAATTACAATTCTGTAACTCTACTCAACTGACAGTGTAATCACATGACATAGTTTATCAGGAAGTGAATGACAGCTGGCTTCAAACAGTTCATACAGGTCACCACTTACTTTCAACATAATCAAAACAACCATTATTTGAGAAGAGTGTGACAATCAGGTAAGTGGCATCTTCATGGAGACCATATTTTCAGGCATTGTTGATATTCATGTTTTTGTGTATTAAACTCTGATTGAAAGTGTTCCAAATTTCAATTTATATATTTTAATCAGAATAAGTATTATATCCACACGACATTACCGGTATCACAGTTATTGCAAAGTGCATTTCTAATAACACATATTGCATTTTTTTCTCAAAACCGGTATACTGGGTCATAAAAATATATGAAGTTTTGTGACTATCTCTGTGGTTAAAATCTACATCGACTTTCATTCAGTGAGTTTTTCCATCATAATTAACTGACAAAACAGCATACTTTACATGCAATCAATTGATAACTGAAAGTACAATGCCTCAAAATCAAACCTAAATTCAAGATTTTGTTTTCACAAAAGTAACATTTATTTTTCCTGAGTAATAATAATAATAATAATTTTTAATAATTTTTAGTGAGCATAGTTTTACACCACTTTCAGCAATGTTTCAGCAATATCCTGAAGCCAGAAATGAGCTTCATGCATTGTACCCATATGAGGCATTGAACCTGGGTCTTCAGCGTGATGAGTGAACACTTTAACCAGTAGGCTACCCCTCCACCCCATTATTGACAACAGATCAGGTTAAGTAGCATACACCCAGTGTGTACCCATGTAGGAAATCGAACCCTGGTCTTCAGCAGCCGAGCGAATGCTCTAACCACTAGGCTACCCTGCCACCCTTAATTTTAGGTGAGTGAGGGAGTTAATATTTAACATCACATCGGCAATATTTCAGCCATTTCGTGACGAGAACAGATTTGAAATTGAAATTGGATCTTAGCATGAAGGAAACAGACTTTGCATGTACAGTCAATGTCAATCACGGAAACTCTCTGTATATACTAGGGATGTAACAATGCAATCGAATTATCGATGGATTGCAATTGTTGAGTCTCAGACAGCAATTAATCGAAGGCAGAAACAAGAAACTCTTGATGCATCGATAATATGTGTGACTATCGATAGTTTAGTAATGGACTTCTGTTGATAAATATTCAGCTCACAATACAGGATGTTTGGGTGAAGACTTGTGCAGCTTCATTGAATTTATGCATGAACTGTTTACATGATCTGAATTCAAGTTTGTCAGTTTTTATGAAACACTCTGAAATTTCAGTTTTACTTTTTTAGGACACGACATCAGATGAGAAGATTCAAAGGGAAAAATACTTTTGGAAAAGTATCACAATACAGTCGTGCCCCGTTTATCCAAAAAGCAATATCCGGAAAACTCGCCTTCCGAATGAAAATTCCTCAAAACAAAATCACAACGCTGTAAAATTACTCACCTATCCGGAAATCCGGTTTCCGTAACCGTACATTCATTTTCACATACAAAACACTAAATTATGTGTACTTTTCGTCTCGTATATCCAGACGGGGGAGCACCTATACACACGTGATTACCAAGGACCTATCGTGCCATAACATGAAAAAAGTCGGCAGTTTATGAAGCATGAGAAGATTAATTATCTCTGAGTAGCAAGGTGACACTGAGTTAATTTTGAGACGTGTCAATTTGTGGGTCACTATAATTAATCAATCCGGATGATGAAGCAAGTCTGGACAGCTGTGAGTGTTGCTGACTGCTTTCGTCATGTTGACATTATCCAATCAAATGAGGACCCACAAGAAGACATGGCCTTGTCAGAACTTCGCGATGCAGTGCAATCATATGCACAAGTTGCAACTGTGACTGTTACTGCCAATGATCTTGTGAATGTTGATTGTGACGAACTGACCGGAGAAAGTCCCCTCGCCTTTCTACACAGCCAGTGCAAAAAACTATGACTGATTTCTTCAAGTGAGCATAATTGCATAAACAGGCATCAGATATTTTAGGTATGCACTGATTTTTGCTTATTATGTGTCATCAATAAAGATTATGTCTGATGCCTACTATGTTCGTTTCTTTGTACGTTTCTTTGTGCATATGGCCCTTGGTTCAAATATCCAAAAATTCGCTTATCCGGACAATTTCAATGAAAACAAAAGTGTTCGGATAAACGGGGCACGACTGTTGTTGATCGCAACAGATTATCGCTTTCACAACAGTATGTTGCAAAAGCTGTTTCCTATTCAATAGTCACCCCTAACATATACACATCGAAATATGGGAATCAGAATCGGAATATATTACAACTTATTTGCCATTTGCCAATATTAGGGATATTCCATCACAGCAGGCTAATACCCCATAGATGGCACCCTACAGTATGTGATATCTAAGCCAAGTTACATATCAATCACAAACTAGATCACCCACTACCAAACAGTCTATGGCATCACTCATGTCAAGTATACCAAGTGGGGAGAATTACACCCATGTACTGCCTGGTCAAAGAGATATGCAGTCTGAATTATCTGTGCAAACAATGTGTCTATATTCACTGCTCACGAGTGTCTCAGGTTCAAGGTTAAGATGTCTTGTGGGAAGCAGTATCTAGCAAGAACTCACTGGCAGAGTTTAATCACTTAATGTTTACTCAAGATTAATATTACCACCACTAATAACAAGTACATTTATATTTCACCAGAGACAAGATGTATGCTCAAAGCGCCACATGAGAGATACAGACACCAGCAGGTTAAGAAATTGCAACTAGAATGAAGAGAGTGAGTGAGTGAGGGGTTAAGCTTTATGCTGCACTCAGCTATATGGTGGCGGTATGTAAATAATCTTGTCTGGACCAGACAATCCAGTGATCAACAGCACGAGCACTGATCTGTCCAATTCGGAACCAATGACATTTGTCAACCAAGTCAGCAAGCCTGACCACCCGACCCCGTTAGTCGCCTTTTTACAACAAGCATAGTCGCCTTTTATGGCAAGTATGGGTTGCTGAAGGCCTATTCTACTCCCGACATTCACGGTCCTGAATGAAGAGATATGTTTTGAGCTTGTCTTTGCACTTATGAAGAGTAGGGTCTGCAAGTTTATTCCAGAGAGTGGTGGCATTGTAAGTAAGATTAAGAGTGAGTGAGTGAGTGAGTGAGTGAGTGAGTGAGTGAGTGAGTGAGTGAGTGAGTGAGTGAGTGAGTGAGTGAGTGAGTGAGTGAGTGAGACACTGGTTCATATTAGTAAAACTCCTGCAATATCACGATCCAAAATCTCTTTCATACATTTTACCCACGTGAGAAATTGAATCCAGGCATTCAGCATGAACTCTTTAGCTACTTGGCTACCTACCACCCATCAAGATTAAGACTGCCAGATAACACATATACACATTCACACGGTCTGGATACCTTGAGTACCATGTCTACATCATGTTTGCGAACTGGCTAAACTTTTCAGTAATTCATCTTTTTTATTGTATAAATTGTAACCATGGTAACTAAGTACTTTACATATTCTGCTGAACCAGATTGATCTAGTCTGTCTCATTGATCCAAGAAAAAAGAGTTAAAAATAATCTTGAATTTGGTTTGGTGAAGAAATATTGAATACTTAAAAGCTCTGCTCCAGAAAAGAGTACAAACCACCAATTTCAGCTGATGCTAAATTTGTTGCCATGGAAATGCTAAAAAAACCGTTTTATCTGAAATCCAAAACTACATCACCAGATCTATCTATGTGCCAATTTTGGAGATGAAATAATGAACGCTTTTAAAGTTGTGCTCAAGTAAGAGTACTTCCACCAATTTCAGTTGAAACCGCCCAAACTATTTCATTCAGAAATCCTAAATTACCAGTCGGCACTAGTGCACCACCACATCTATCTATGTCTATCCACATTTTAGTACCCACTGCCAAACATATTTTTAACTGAATTAAAACATTATACATAAGTGAGTGTGTACGGTTTTATGAAACTTTTAGCAATATTCCTGCAATATCACAGCAAGAGACACCAGAAATGGGCTTCACACACTGAGCCATTTGGGTAATCAAACCTTTGTCTTCTTCCTGACGAGGAAACCTTTTACCAATAGGCTACCTCACTGCCCATCAAAGGCAAAATAATATTGTATCATGTAGTATATATACATATAACAAATCATGAGACAATATGAGCTGGTTAATCTCATGTACAGGGATATTTTGGCCTTTTCAGAGCAGCGCTCAAAACAAGCTTCTGGCCCGCTACCCAAATGCTAGCAGAGTGTGAATCTGGAATAATATGATAATGTTAAAGATATCCCGAATAGCTGGATGAAAAAAAGATATCCCGAATAGCTGGATGAAAATCTAAGACAGATAGAGAGGTAAGTTTTTCTGTTCGTTTGAGTAATTTTCTTTCCAAGGGACAAAACCACCTCACAATTCAATTACCTAACATCATCTCAGTTCTGACCGAAGCATATTTTGATATTTCACAATGTCTGGTCAAAGAAGTATGTGTGCTGGCAGTGGCGCCATTTTACTAGAGCTTAAGAAGAACATGTTGTGGTGCCAATTCCCCAACCAACCCTTGAATTCTGTTGCTGACCCTGCCTTTGTTAAAACAGCATGAATAACACAAGCTTTCAGATAGCATTGGTTTTTTTCCCTTGACACCAACAGACATTGGTCAATCTGATAAAGTTGACACCATGGCTGCAAGCTTGACTGAATAAATAATTCCACATTGATAAATGTATTAGCTTGTACTTTACTTCTAAAAAAGATCCAACCTATCCTAAATTTTAAAGTGTAATCAGAACCAAAATCCTTTTTCTCATTTGGCCATAACTGACCCTCCTGGGAAGTGACTTTTCAAACTTAATTCATGCACTGGTTCGGGACTGTTACATGACATCAAGTCTACGGCAATGTCCGTAAAGAATCACAAACTGTAATTAATAATAGTGTTAGAGATTCGAAATCAAATCCACTATCATTTGGCCATATGAATATTCATTTGGTGAATGATATTCAGTTATAATTGAAATATACACTGGGTACATGTTTAAATTAATCAATGATATTAAAGTTTTTGCAAATCATTTTTGATAACTAATAATGTCATGCAATGAAATACATGCAGGCATGGAGGAAATACACTGGAATTATAATAAATTAAACAATAGAACGGTTAAAATTTACAATGTGCATAGCTTTACATTTTTGAGTGCACATTTGTTTGTGAATATTTATCAAATGTAACAGTTAGTTTACATCAATCAAATGCATGATAATGAAACTACAAAATTCTGATTAATCAAACATGTTTTTCACAATTAATCTTCAATTTTAATCCTTTCTTCAATCGTTTTTCGATTATTTTCCATTAATAATAATACTAATAGTGACATAATTCATAATTTAACTCATGATTTTGGATACGGTGATGAAATATGACAACAACAAATTATATGTCAGGAGAATACACTGTTTTACCAACATATGGTATAAATACAAATTATAATTCATGAATACTCTATGGTTAATAACTAGAAATTAAAATGACAAACGTCATACATATTTCTTAGGTTGAACCATCTCCATGACATTTTCTGTATAACTAAAAAGCACTATATCGAGGAAAATGCCACTTGAATCCTAATGACAGTGCCATGAGAGACCTTGTAAAAAGAATCAGAAGTCATGTATAGTTGGGCTATTTCAATACAATATACAATACTGTATATCTTAATTTCATATACAACACACTAGTTCACAATCAGCCAAGTAACATTAAGAACGTACCTTGTCCTGACTATTTTTCCACTAGTCCTGATTTCTATGACATAATTATGATAACTAAGTATTTATGTTGATATATCGAAAAGTGATAAACAGCAAAGAAAGTTAACACCACTTTATTGTCACTGCGAAATTTAATAGGGACATTTTGAGCAGATATGAAATGAAATCCAAGATTGTTTGTAAACGGAAATTATCTAGTAGCCCATGGACAAGTAATATATTTATAATTGCCCGAAATGAACACTCATTTGTCCCAGGTCCTATTTTTTTAACCCTTGAGTACACGTGTTCTCAGCTGGAGAACAGAACACATGAATGTGTACTGAAGAACGACCAGTTATCGCCGCGTATGAGTTATCACCTGGCTGCAGCGCTTACACAGACAGCTTGACTTGTAATTCAATAGTATTTGACACCCTGACATATCACATAAATGTGAAAGGTTACAAAGAGTTAAAATCAAGCTGTCTGCTCAAGCACCACAAGAAGGTAGTGGCAGTAACTGGTAACGCAGCAATAATTGGTCACTAGCCAGTATGGTTTTCTTCTAGTTTCAGCAATATGGCAGCAATATCATGGCAGGGAAACCAGAAATGGGCTTCACACATTAGAAGTTATAGAACTGAATGATGCAGAACTTGCTTGAGTGAGGGAGTGAGTTTAGTTTTACGCTGCACACAGCGATATTCCAGCTATACGGCAGCGGTCTGAAAATAATCGAATCAGGACCAGACAATCCAGTGATCAACAGCATAAGCTTCTATCTGCGCAATTAGGAACCAATGATATGTGTCAGCCAAGTCAGTGAGGCTGATCACTCAACCATGTTAGGCGCCTCTTACGACAAGCATAGTCGTCTTTTATAGCAATCATACATTGCTAAAGGCCTATTCTACCACGGACATTCACAGGTCGGACATTGCTTGAAGCAGGGAGTCCGATGACTAAATTGCAAATGCAAGTGACTGAATGACTTTTTGCAACATATGTCATATTTGGGATTTCACTTTCTTAGTAAAGTACAAATTCTAGTACTTTTTTCGGTTGAGTCCCATCCGGGATTCGAACCCGCACCCTCAGAGTCAGGCACCTAATCGCCAGCACACAAAGTCAGCCGCCTAGCCCGCTCAGCCACCGCGACTTCCACAAAAGTGAAATCCCAAATATGACATATGTTGCATTTGACCACTTTCTAAATGGCATCGTGTAATCATGAATGACTTTTTACTGCTTATATCTTGAAACTTTAAGCATTAAAATGAAATGATCTTATCACATCCAGAACTGTCTCAGTGTAATGATGTTCTATATCATAAAACCAAAATTCAAGCATTTTTCATCATTTTCTAATGAGCAACAGGCAGTGTCTAGGACACACAATTCCACAATTTGCACAGAGACTCCTTAAATAGCCCCTCAAAACAACAGCATAGCACAAACTGTCGCACATAGTCATATTATCCTTAGGTACCCTTCAAAACTCATATGGGAAAAGCTACATATTGACAGGGAATGACTTTTAAATTAAAGTCATCCACAAAGTCTAGTTTGAGCGATTACAGGAAAACACGACAAAGTAGCTTAGTCCCCTGGTTACATCTATCATCGGCAAACACAACAAAATTCCATTCATATGTGGTAATTTGGCATGAATGTCACACAAAAATAACTGACTTTTTGCAAAAAATACTGAGAAAGCAACACAACTTAAATTCCACTGGGTTCTTCAATCATGCCTTGACATGTATCAAAGGAATCATAGCCAGATCGCCTAGCCCCTTCAGACACCTCTTAGAACAATAAAGGGCTGCTGATTCAACTTATGTCATATACTGATTGGGCAATATCCATGATGTTCACTTGTGTTGCGAGGGCCACAATGACAATAGTGACACAGACCAACAAGGCCAGCCCAAAGGACTTTGCCCCGACAGATAACGATGACCCTGGCTTGTAGTTGTACCTTTGTTGGAGATAACACTCTAGGAGTCCAGTTAGCATGTGGCTGGGCTGACCTTCACACAGGATTCATGAATCATGTTAGTGCTGTGTGTTCACATTCATGTTGCGTGTTTACTAAGGCTGTTACGATACACTTGTGCATTCGGGAATCAAACCGTACCCCTTCATTAATTTCATTCATTATTCATGGTCACCAGAACCAAATATTAACGAATATCTATGTTTATTTAGGGAGCATGTTTTACTTGAACATATGTCCTTTAACAAAGTGAGTTATGCAAGAATGGAATATGTACTAGCCTTGCAGTAATGCAAGTCATGTCCGTCTGCCATGGCCAAATATGGTACTCCACAAGAACTGTTACATGCCAAATCTGAGTGTCATGAATCACTGGTTATGCATCACTATATTTAAAAGATGTAAAACAAATTGCACTGGGCACAACCTAAGACAAACACCTACTTGCACCAGACAAATTCCAGCTTGACAACTTTTGTTGCAATATGTAGATGCAAATATTTGGATGCTGTTTTCAGAAGTTTATCCAATCAAAAATTGTCTGGCTAATCACTAGGTTGCACTTTGTGATACTGGGTTGCGAAAATGCAAGTTACACAGAACTGAATCCAGCCTTGTTATTGCTTTGACAACTTAACATTGTCAACATGGGTGTTCCATATTGTGCATCAATCACTCAACTACAGTATGGTAACTGTGAATAACCAGGGGTCCAAAAACCCATCGTCTGACACCTGGGACACTTCAGTTTTCATTTCAGGTCCTCAGATAAGGATATGTTACTTGTCTGTGGGATACTAGATAACTTCAGCTTCCAGTTTCAGACTGCAAATAAACTAAGATCTCATTTCATATCTGCTCAAAATGTAGCTTTTAAATTTCACACTGGTAATAAAAGAGTAATATCTATATCTAATATAAGTGGAGTTATGTTTCTCTGCTATTTATCACTTCTCGATAAATAGTCCAGTTAACATTAACAATATGTACCATGTTGATTTGTTCTTTCATAATTACATCATCGTGACTGTCATGAAATCAGGGCAAGTGGAAAATTAGTCAGGACAAGTTACTTTCTTCAAGTCACTTGCCCTGTGGCAAGTCATCAGCAGAGGGGGGATAGTTGTGGTCCCAATTTCTATTACTAGTTTCTGCTTTTCAGTTAAACATGAAATACCAAATCAATCCTTAGCATACTGATCAACTCATTGGCAGCCACTATATTGGATCTAAGTCAATGTAACACCTGTTCTGATTCGATAGAAAGAAGGGAGATAATTAGAGATGCAATTTTTTTGCCACCAGAGGATTTTACGAGAACCAGGAAATATGGCCGTATTAGAACAGAGGTTACATGAGAATATATGACATAAGTAACCTCTGAGTGTGTGTGTGTCTGTGTCTGTGTGTCTGTGTCTGTACGTGTGTACCTGTGTCTGTGTGCATGTGTCTGTGTGTGTGTCTGTCCCGTTCATTCCCATACGTGTTCATGTGCATGCTGTGTTCTTGGACTTTCCTAATTTTAAGGGATCCTCGACAACAAAATGGGAGTCCCAGACACTTAATTATTATTATTATTAATACTGTTAATATTGTTGTAATGTTGTTGTATTGATCATCACATAGTTACAGCCTGTAGATTGCTAAATGATACTATAACCTGGCTAGTAGCAGACTCAGTCATAACTTATTCTTACTTGATCCAATTTTTTACAAAAAGTATTTGGACTTTTTCTGTGTCCTTGTAGATGCACTGATTCAATTGTATTGGGTCCACTGTTAATTCTTATGCGAATAGGACACAGGAATTTGTGTCCCATATACAGTCAAACCCCCTATATATGTACGTTTTGGTTTCACTCGAAAATCATCCGGATAGAGAGACGTCCGATTAACTGGATCAGACAAGCAAAACGTGAAAATTAAGTGGAAGAAAAAAAATTTCATGTACGGGTGTCAATAAATCAACAGTCAATAGTAATAATAGTGAATCATCATAACATATAAGTGTATCGATAATACATTGAAGGCGGAACGCAGGTTACCATTTGTCAGGTTGTCTCGGACGTAATCATGTAGCGTGTTGAGCTTTGTATTGTAAGTTACATGAAAAACGTAAATCGATGACAAAAAGTTTCTATTTCGCCAATTGCATATTCCTTTTTTTAATTTAAAATGCCCTTATGTTGAACTTATGCTGTCTGCTGAAAGTAAACTTCCGTCTGATATCACATGACTTAGATCATGTGGCAAGCTGTTTTTAACTTGCATTGCGACAGATAGTACAGGGCGACATATAAGTGTTATATACAGTACAATTACAGTGTAATTTACCTTAATCCTACTTAACATGTGTTTTCGTTACTGATGAGATGTTTTCACACGCACCAAACCCGAATGAGTGACACGCCTCACTAGTGTTTTGATGGCTAATTAACCAATTTACACCAAATGCCTTCTGATAGATTAAGAATGAAATCACACAGTCATGCGGTAAACGGTACTGACGTGACACATACACATGCACGTTATACACATCTCTCCGTCCAGATAACTGGATCATTTTTCAATGGAAATATATGGGAATGGTTTGAAAATTCCCTGTCCGGGTCCGGAAGCGCATGGTCCGGTCAAGCGAGCACAATTAATGAACGTAAGTCTCGTTTCACATAAAAATCGTCTGGAAGGCGGGCTTTCCGGATGTGTGGGGTCCAAGTAAATGGGGTTCGATTGCATCCCTAACAACTACTTATTTACCATCAATATCAGTCAAGACTAAAAACTAGTTTTAACATGTATCCACGGCAATAGAACTGCTCAGACATTTTTATCAGAACTCTTTGTAGAAGTTGCGCACACTGGCTCAATAAATTAACTATCATGAAATTTTGTTGATAAGAAGATTTATCAACGATTATCAATCTGGAAATTGTTTCACTGACACATACACGATATGTATCGTAATGAAGTAAAGTCAAAACTTTCATAAACAAAACTCACTACAAAAAAAAATATACAAACAGCAATCTGCCGAACATGTTAATACGAACAGCAATCTGTCGAACATGTTTTGCCGACTGAATGCATTGTTGTATTTCTAATCGAACACGTTACAGTATGGATGAATAAGCTGATGTAACCAATGGATTCAGCAGCATGAAGTCAGATAACGCCATGAACCATGTCCATTCGCTACAGCTGGCCATAACATTTGTGTACCTGTAACATGAACTGAACCATATAGATTCCCATATTCATTAATATATTACCATGGGCTGCTGTGGTGACAGATGCTATTTAAGTTATACTGGTTGGATAATTAAATAGTCTCACTTGATATCAAGTACTAGACTATCATGTCAGTATTGTCACAGAGGGTGATTAAAGGTTCAAACCTCCAGGTTGTTTTGTGTCTTTAGCACTATTTGTTCGACTGTTGTTTAATGTGAGGGAGTAAGTTTAGTTTTACGCTGCATTCAGCAATATTCAAGCTATATGGCCATGGTCTGTAAATAATCAAGTCTGGACCTAACAATCCAGTGATCAACAGCATTAGCATCGATCCGTGCAATGAGAAAACAGATAATGTGTCAACCAAGTCAGCAAGCCTGACCACCCGATCCAGTTAGTCGCTTCTGACAAGAAGCACAGTCTCTTTTATGGCAAGCATGGGTTGCTGAAGACCTATTCTACCTCGGACATTCACGGATCTTCAGAGTGATAATTAGTGGATCATGTTTGTTTATTTTTTCAGATATACACACAGCAATATTCCAGCTATATATGGGAGTGGCCTGTAAATAATCAAGTCTGGACCAGACAACCCAATGATCAACAGCATGGGCACCTACGCAACTGGGATACGATGACGGATCAACCAAGTCAAAAGGCCTATAAAGCCTACAAAGTTGAAAAAAAACTGATGTGAAAAAAAGCCCCTGAAATCGGAGTTCAAACGATTCACTAAATTTCCCGTAGCACTGGGAGAAAAAGTGGTTTCATCAGCTGTGCTGCACTGCGCCCATAACGCATGCACAGTGAATAGGTTTGCAGAGCCTGAAACAGTATGCATGCCCGGAGTATGAGGTCATAAGCAGTAGTCTAACCTTGGATGTGTACACAAACAAGTAAATAATCTACTCGCTACATATAAAACCTTGTTTATTGTGGTAAGCTTCATCTGTCACAATGAAAGCTCATTGTGTGGTTTATTGACACCTTATGTCTGCCTGCCTGTCTGCTAAAGACAATATGCAATACACAGCTTCAATCACTGACCGCATGCAATTTAACACCTATAGGGCTATGCGCCATTAAAATAAATTAATTTATGGCTCGTGCATTATGTAATTAGGCAGGTGTGATACTTGTACACATGACATGCTTTTATGTCTGTGGGTTGCAAACAAACTACTTTTTTTCTCGGATGACTGGATCTGACAGAAACTGGAGCAAACTCTTGTCAGTTTCAAGTCCTGCTTTGTACTGGACGAGTGACAGATTCCAGCCACGCAGTAGTTCACCATCTCTACGGAGATGATTTTTGATTGGATTGAATGCAAATTCAGAGAACATGTATTTACAAAACCCAACATCTCTATATACATTCTTTATGGATAACAACTTCTTCTAGTGTATATGATTTTGTTTGACAACAGTATATGAATCCATACTGAAAAGGCGCATCAAGTACATTAAAAGAAGTTGTTATCCATAAAGAGTCTTAATTTCTTGTGAATTGCCATACTTCTAAAATGCCCACCAAACAGATCATCTTTCTGTACACACAATGAGCCCTCAGCCTGTCAGCAAATGAATCAGCCAATTGGAAGCCATCGTTACCCTTGAGTGCACAGCCACCCACTATGACTGGGTTCGGTCTCCCGAGGGCTTCGTTTCGAGGGAAGTAAGCCAATGTACAAAATATTGCACTTTTGAATCGCGATTGTACGCATATAATTTTGTTTGTTTTTTTACAAGCAGCAATGTACATTATATGTCATGAATAAGTGATAATTGTGTTTTAATTATGTTTGATTTTGGGGTTGCATGTGACCTTTAAGCATCTGTTTATCATGCTGATGACCCAGGTTTGATTCCCCACATGGGTACGATGTGAGAAGCTGATTTCTGGTGTTTCCCACAATGATAGTGCTGGAATATTTGCTTATATCGATGTCATGCCTTGCTTTCTCACTCTGCTCAGTAGGGTAGCCTCACTCAAACCCATGTTCATTGGATTATTTTTCTAGTTGTGACTGGCTTGTGAGTTTCACTTAGGGTTTTGGTCCACAAGTTGCAGACATGATAAAACTCTTCAAACCATCCAAACATTCTGTGATTCAAACGACCTCATTTGTTTGCTTGCCTGTTTAACCACACCAGAATAATACCACCAGCTTGTGTTCATTGGTCACAAAGATACATTGCAGAAAAAAGTTGTTGATTGTATTTGGTGATATACTGTTGTGATGGAAATGTACTTTCAGCTGGCGTGCCTCGGGCCACAGAGACTTATCCAGGATTCTAAATGAAGTGTCCTTGGCTAGCATTTAACTGTTACTGTTCAATAAGATACACGTCACCCCTAAGTTGGATCTGACGGGGTCAGGGGTGTACACCCAACATTTTTGTGCTGAAAGTTTATTAAAATTTAATAGATAAAATAAATACTTAAATAAATAAAATTTAATTTAAACAACCATTTATTATTAGCTGTGTACTACCACCTCAATTCCCCACCCCAACCCCTTTCTTAGAAAGCTGTATCAGCCATCAGCCCCTGCACCTGTACTAGACTTTAGTATAACGTGAAATGCTGGAATTTTGTTGTTGTTATGTAACCATGGTAACAAGACAACGACTAATTGAACTGAGGATATATATGCTGATTTAAGATGAAATAAAGTTGCTTGTGCTTCAGATCCATTTTATTAAATACTATTAGTGTGACAACAAATCAGATTATTTGGTGTCATTCAGATTCTATGTGGATACTTGTCCTTACCAGGTTAGAACTGATCTTCAATAACACATGCTTGTCATAAGACGCAACTAACAGGATCGTATGGTGAGGCTTTATAGGTTGAATTAGCATTTTTGATGATTTGTTTCGGTAAGTGCATACCAAAAGCTGTCAGAATCTGCAAAGTTGTGTTTTACGTTGCATGTGACCTTTAAAGTTTACCTACTAGTTTATCTAGAGTGAGTGAGGTATTATGTCGATAGTGGCAATTGCTGATGTTTCACAATATTACTGGATAGACTATCGCTGTATATTTCATAGAAATTGATTTTCTTTAACTAAATGTTGTTCGTTTATGGATAAATATCGAATAAGTAAATCTGACCAAAAATTACCAAACAAGTCCAAAGAAATCAAGATATTTCACTTTACTAGTGAGTGTTAGCACACTTATTCATGGATCACCAAGAAAAACAGCATCTTGAATATACTCGAAAATCTTTGAGTTATCATGAAATGATAACTCATACCATTCATTATTAACATTAGCATTCAAATATTTGGAAAATATAAATATAGAATATTAGTTTCATCATGTATCAGTAATAGCTTGGACAAGACTCCTGTCAAGAGTAGTAAAACCTATCTCACAGACATTCTATTGAAAAAGGTTATGACCACACAATTTCACAGATGTTCTAGAGTTAAAATCCCAGCCTGAGGTAATCAGAACTCCACTGTAAGACAAACCATTCACTAAGACAAGGGTTATGTCAAGACAGGTTAATAAACTGCTTTGATGGGGTAAACATGCCATCACCTACAGTAAAATAACATTATGCAAACACCAGTTAAGGGTCGTTAAAGATCCAGCCCAGAGTAAGCAATCAAGCATCCAGTAAATGTGCCAACAAGATTAATGCCACTTAGATAATAGGATTAAAAGATTAAGTACTCCCCCTGTCTGGTCACTGAAGTTGTTCTGGGAGGACACACCTCATTTTGTCTTTTCTGCATTTCATTGGCTATTGTAGGTTACTCCCATTTTTGTATCAGTCAGCAAATCATAATCTTTGTATTGTTTCAATTTTAGTTAAATAGCAGTCTAAGTAAACTTATTCTCAGTGCTTTTCGCTACACTCCACTACTGAGTCTAACAAAACCTTATGGGAGGTCGCGTCAGGTAACCTTTGAGATTGACCAATCAGAACACAGCTTACCAAATCGCGGAAGTGCACATTCGAACATACTTTTTGAACTCTTTATCTCGAAAAGGTTTGTGTCCGAACGATTCCAAATGCTTTTTAGCGTACACTCACTTCCAGGTGATGCACATGGTGCACGTACAACCGTGACAACGGTGAGTAAACAGTCACCGAAAATAGTGTTTTGGGCAATATTCAAGGATGTTATCTTGCGGAAATATTAGCTAATGGTAACCATGTCAACAGAGCGTATATATACTGCAGGTCAAATAACTGTGTTACATGCAGATTTTTGTTTGTGGAGAGATCTGTGTCAGTGACCTGAATATTTTGAAAGTCCCTCAGTTGTCTGATTGGTTGAATCTTTTTAACCGTCTCGTGTTTGATTGGACGGTCATTTGTCGATCAAAGGTTACGTGATGCGACCTTCTACCAGGTTTTGTTAGACTCAGTGGTGGAGTGTAACGACGTGTAACGAAATACACTGAGACTAAGTTTACTTAGACTGACTCAGTGGTGGAGCGTAACGACATACACTGAGACTAAGTTTACTTAGACTGACTCAGTGGTGGAGTGTAACGACATACACTGAGACTAAGTTTACTTAGACTGACTCAGTGGTGGAGTGTAACGAAATACACTGAGACTAAGTTTACTTAGACTGACTCAGTGGTGGAGTGTAACGACATACACTGAGACTAAGTTTACTTAGACTGACTCAGTGGTGGAGTGTAACGACATACACTGAGACTAAGTTTACTTAGACTGACTCAGTGGTGGAGTGTAACGAAATACACTGAGACTAAGGTTACTTAGACTGACTCAGTGGTGGAGTGTAACGACATACACTGAGACTAAGTTTACTTAGACTGACTCAGTGGTGGAGTGTAACGACATACACTGAGACTAAGTTTACTTAGACTGACTCAGTGGTGGAGTGTAACGAAATACACTGAGACTAAGGTTACTTAGACTGACTCAGTGGTGGAGTGTAACGACATACACTGAGACTAAGTTTACTTAGACTGACTCAGTGGTGGAGTGTAACGACATACACTGAGACTAAGTTTACTTAGACTGACTCAGTGGTGGAGTGTAACGAAATACACTGAGACTAAGTTTACTTAGACTGACTCAGTGGTGGAGTGTAACGACATACACTGAGACTAAGTTTACTTAGACTGACTCAGTGGTGGAGTGTAACGACATACACTGAGACTAAGTTTACTTAGACTGACTCAGTGGTGGAGTGTAACGAAATACACTGAGACTAAGTTTACTTAGACTGACTCAGTGGTGGAGTGTAACTGACTCAGTGGTGGAGTGTAACGAAATACACTGAGACTAAGTTTACTTAGACTGACTCAGTGGTGGAGTGTAACGAAATACAGTGAGACTAAGTTTACTTAGACTGACTCAGTGGTGGAGTGTAACGAAATACACTGAGACTAAGTTTCCTTAGGCTGAGTTAAACTGTCTCCACCTCCATTTGTCCATCAGCAGGGTTTAGACTCCCATCACAGGTCAGCTCCAGCCCTCAGCCCAGAGGGTTGTACCGACTCTCTGTGGCCACCCTTGTTATTCTATTTCTTGTAAATAAAATTGTAATTAGCTTCTTGTGACTTCGGACTCTTTGCTGAGTTACTTCCCCAAAGTAAACCAGCATGCCAGTTAGATAAGGAATTTCACTGGAACCCTCACTTGGACCCAAGACTCATATCATAACAGAATACTGACATAACATAGTGTATCATGTATCTGAAGAAAACTATTTTTCATCTAGATTCAGCGACACAATTTTCATATCAATAAACCATAAAAAATTCTTCCTATCATCCCTAATGTAAGACATCCCTGTCTCCAACATGGAGACAAAATGCATGAGCATGACAGAGTAACCCATGTGGGGGCTTGAACACTGACCTCCAGCATGAGAGGAACACCTTAATCACAAGGCCAACCTTCTCCCTCCATTATTACAGTGAGCTGAGTGAGTGAGTTTAGTTTTACGCTGCAGGTATAAGGTGGTAGTCTTCAAATAATCGAGCCTGGACCAGACAATCCAGTGATCAACAGCATGAGCATTGATCTGCGTGATTGAGAACTGATGATGTGTCAACCACATCAGTGAGCCTCACCCGATCCTGTTAGTCGCCTCTTACGACAAGCAGAGTCACCTTTTATGGCAAGCATGGGTTGCTGAAGGCCTATTCTACCCTAGACCTTCATGGGTCTTCTATTGTTTCAAGAAAGAAGAAATAGACATGATGGACACAACACACATTCCTGGAGGTGAATTAGTTCTTATATTATTATATCATTATTCATCATACACCCATGTAACCTTAAGATAGTAATACAGTTGGATGACATGGTCAGATTCTGTATTGCACCCCATATTCCGTACTGAACCCATGTCAGTTGTATCATTGCAATATGATTTACGTAACAGATCAATGTAAGATAAGAGGGAATATAACAAATATTGAACGTCAAGCTAGTGCATGTTTTGTATTGAACTCGAAGATGTCATGGGAGCAGAGAGACAATTTAAATATATGTGACTGACTTAATATTTAATGTCACACCAACAATATAGTTAAATATGTGTACTATACTTTTACATAATGAATGCAATAGCTCAATGATAATAAATAAGGGAATATCACCCGAAATATATCACAAGGTGATAAAGCTACAAATAGCGAAGGCTTGCCAAGCATATTTTTACTTTTATCAGTGAGTGTTGCTATATTTGATATCAGAAGACACACGGATGAGATTCTATTTACCATAAAAACTCACCCTTCATTTGGGTCTTTGAATGTCATTTAGAAGTGAAAATACATAAGAATGAAGATTTTTATGGATATCAACTTCTTTATGAGAGAACACAACGTTTCGGAGTTAATGCTTACTCCTGATGAAGGAGTAAGCATTAACTCCGAAACGTTGTGTTCTCTCATAAAGAAGTTGATATCCATAAAAATCTTCATTCTCACCCTTCATTTGTTTCCAATCAAAAATATATATCTCTGAACACAGTACTGCCATTAGACTTGAAGTGCAGTGATGTCAGGGCATTTTAAAAATCTGTCAAAATGGGATCGGGATTGAGAACTTTGACAATGGGCCATTTTTAGGATTATCAGCCATTTTCTGAGTTTAGAATGCCCCACTGCCCTTATATTAATAGTAAACTTCCAAATTTTAACGGGCCATTTTTCATTCTAATTTGCAAAATTGCCTATTCCCCCTGTATTTCCCAATCCCTGCTCTCACACAAGCTTGATAAAATGAATGAAAAGCATTCTGAGTGGGAACAGACCAAAATGGCAACATGAAAAGAAAAAATGGCAACATGAAAAAATGGCCACACTGACCATAATCAACAGGCCATACCAAAAAGTCAAGTGACCTGTTATGTTCAACGTTTATATACACATTCTGTGTTTCCATGCATTATAATATCTGGATATTTTACAGTTAGTGATTATCATATTCCTACCGACAACAGCTGCATGACAAATTAGCAACCACATCAGCCCTTGATAAGGTTATCAATTGTTTGTTTCTTCTGTCTTTTTTATTGTGTTTACCATTGTTTACCAAATGTGATAAAAAAAAGCATGGATATCTGGATACCAAATAGACAATGACCAAGAAAATTAACTGTTCAAACGTATGTATGTGACAATAGCCTCTTGAAATAACTTAAAATGTTTTAACTAGTCCAGATAATTACATCTGCTCAAACTGTACAAACATTTTCTGTCAGTTTTATTCACTTCCCATTTGCAGAAAGATGAAGCACTGAGATTTGACAATAGCCTCTTGAAATAACTTAAAATGTCTTAATTGGTCCAGATAATTACTTCTGCTCAAACAGTACAAACATTTTCTGTCAGTTTTATTCACTTCCCATTTGTAGAAAGATAAAGCACCGAGATTTGACCCTAGTCAATGATCATCAGCAGAGTATGTTTTCTTCTCCTATTCACAATATACGTCCCTCAGACAAGCAGACTAGCATGAACTTTAAAAAAATATTGTGTTTCAAAATTTACAAAATTGGCTTGAATGCAGTTTAATGGGTGCAACAACCTTGGGGTTAGGGGTTAGGGGTTAGGGGTTAAGGTTAGGCACCCTTTACGATCCTTAGGGTTTGGGGTTAGGGTTGGAGTGCTAATTAATCTGAAAAAAATGCACCCAGTAAAGTGAAGTACTCCCTACAAATTAACAGACAATGAATCACACTACCATCACTATACTGGTGATGAAAAAAAAGCACACAATTCTGTGCAAACATTGATAACCAATTTTCATCCCATTTACTACAACAGAAAAGATACTTGAGTGAATAATGCACCACAGTTTTCATTAATATGCCGTTCATATTTAAACAATAATGAAAACATCAATAATAAAAGTTTGTACACTGTCGACATGACAAAATATTCTCAACATTCACCATATTTTATGTTTTACTATGTATAAATAAGATTCATATGAAATCTCACGTTATTTTCTGCTAAATAGAAAAAGGAAACCCATAGCGTAAGACTTGCACAAATTTCAAAAACATTGTTATGCAGCCACCGTTTGCAAAACATTTAAGAGTCTAAAGTACAAACGGATCAACAAAGAATTTTCTTATAAATTTCTACTATGAACGCGGAGACATCACGTTCAGGAAAGAGGAAATGGGGTCGCGGAAATGTTTTACAAGCAAGATTCGACCTCCTTTGCAAGGCAGCTGTAACCATCATCACTGACCTATGATCGGGTCCCAGTCGTGTACTCACACTATGTCGGCGTAAGACTTCGTTTATATTTGATAATGACAGTCTTTCTAATTTTATTCTCTAAAGATATTTGAAATGAACATTGCCTCTCAACGCACATTTGAAAACAAGTGAAGTTAAATACAAGACAATTACAAGTTGGTAGAATCGCGAGAGCCGAGGCACACTTTCTTACCTGTCGCCGCCATCTTGTCTGCTATGAAGTCACGTGACCATATCAGCGAGTGTATATTCGTAACGGCTAGCTATTTATTTCCAGAATATTGTAATTACCTGCAACGTGATGGCTTTCATGGGTAATTAATTTTTTAAAAGTTATGGAGCAGCTATAACAAAGTGCCGGTGAAAACCAGCCAAAGTTCTATTACTGTATGTGTGGAGAATTAGAAAGGGAGATAAGCTATGAAAATATTTTACACGGAAACCGAACGGTGGATTTTCGTTCCCACCCGAGTATGAAGTAGGGGAGGTGGAGGGGAGAGGAGTTGAGATTACTGTTTTCATGTTTTACATGTGCACAACTCCAGGTTTTTGTAAAGAGAGAACTTGTTTAAATGCTTATGATCTCTAGTATCAATAATTCTTAAATTATTGCCTCTTTTGTCGCACTCGATCAGGCATGCTCGAGAATTTATTTTATAACATAATGTTAATTAAAGCTTACCATTGCCTCACAGATTTGTATATAGTCTATAATTTATAGTCTAACACAATAAATCTGTTTTCATCATTGACTTAAGAAACTAATTCAAAAATAAAAATTTAAAAAAATAAAAAAGTAAACACTCCCTTCCTAAAACCCATTCTCGATATCTCCACCGTTTACGTTCCTATAAGTCTCCACTATACCCTGGACGCATCTACGGCTGACCCCGAAAATTTTATTACCTCCCTTCGCTGCCTCCGGATTCTCACAGTAGCCATTCAACTAAGCCACCGTCACAACTGAACTTGCCAACAAAGATACCGGTCGCAGCTGCGAAGGTTTGTTAGTTCGCAGTGCGACTCAGATTTTGGGGAAATCATACAGACACATTGATAGCTCTGAAAATTTAAACAAAACATATGCAAGAACCCCTTCTGCTCTTTCAGAGACCACCCGCATGGTTCATTTTGCCAAGCTCGTCACGATATGGCTGAGATATTGCCGATGTGACGTTAAACATTAACTCACTCACTCACTCACTCATTTTGCCAAGTTTAATCAGTTAGTTAATTTAAAAAGCGAAAGTGAATTGTGATTGCTTCGCTCAACTTCGCAGCGTATACACCTGATTGGATAAAAAGCCAACAAAGGGAGGTAATATATTCAGGGAGCCGTAGATGCACCCAGGGTATTGTGGAGACTTGTCGGAACATACCCTGGAGATATCGAGGATGTTTAACACCTAAACTTTGCCTCATATCAGTATTGACACGAGTCTAGATGACCGTGAGAGTGCGCTCCAGAGCTAGGAACACAGGTCACGAACATATCAGCAATAACATTTTGTGGACAAATCAAGATTATCTGAAAATATCTCCTGATGTTTCTGGGCAACCGTCAGAGCCAGTTTGGTACATTTTTAGATCACAGACATTTTTATCACCAGACGCCTAATAATGACACGTGTTCTATTTTCTTGACGTGTACTAGAAGAAACACGTTTTATAGTTAATGTGTCACAGTCCGTCACAAAAGCAGCCATTTCGTGAAATTAGTACAGATTTTAGTCTGTTGTGCTCATTAAAAGTAGACCATGCTCATTTCCATATTTATTGGATCATTGTGCCAAGTTTATCGAATCGGCATATCTCAACCCCCTGTGCGATAAATCGCGATTACACCATCTGATGCAAGTAATCAAAATCGAGACGCACGTGGGCGCTTAGCAAAAGTTTCATGAGAATCCAGTTTTAGATACTGTCATAAAACTGAGCTTTTACTGTCGACCCCTGTAGGTTACGTATATCACCCTCCTTCCCAGTAAATGTGTGTGCGTGCGTGTTTGCGTGCACGCGTGCGTGCATTGACGGGTCCTTATTTCACAGTGGAAAACCAGTGAAATACCCAATACAGCCACCGGGCCAGCGAGTCTTTGTTTTATCCCCCAGCACCAGGCAAGGATTCAAAATATTACGTGATACATTGTAATGTTTGTATTATAATTACAACATTACGTTCCAAAGTAAATATACAGTGATAAAGCACTATAATTCTTGTGACATGTGGCCATTTTGATCTGTTCCCAACAAAAATCACCATCTCTTGTATGGAAAATACGAAACTATGTCCCGTGTAATACCATATTTATGAAAATAGTTGAATGGTTTGGTATCTAACGAGCGAAAGGGGGTTAGATACAGAAACCATTCACGAGTGTCATAAATATGCTGTTACACGGGACATAGTTTAGCATTTTATTTATTACTCGCCCAACAATAGCAACATTTCAACGAGTGTGGTGACACTCAGCTTTCCTCGAGTCAAGCAAGGTCTGTTACTATTGTGACAGTGGTATTAGCATTGTGACGTCATAACTGTAAATCACTTTGACGTCATCACGCGATGTTATTGCACGATGTGTAATAACTTAGTAAAATCGGGTGAGTAATAAAATAGCATTTTCTTTCTCGCTCCGCCGTTGACGAACCAATTTTGACGTCATCGCACATGACGTGAACAACACTATAACGTCATGGGTTGATATTCGCAATGCTTTACATGTCACTCAGTGCCAGTGTCTTACCACAGTGGTTACTGATCTCTTCGTCGGAACATTTGGCTTGAGATATTTTTAACTTTCACTCACTCACTAATACATATACATGTAGGTTATCAAGCTCGCGCGTGTGTTTGGGAATGGTTAATATCCTGCATTGGGAATAAACACTATATATTTTGCTCGCCAAGGCTCGCTAAATACAATGTTTATTCCTAATACAGGATATTAACCATCCCCAAACATACGAGCGTGATAACCTATTTATCATACAATGTCATTCTAACTTTACAATTAGTGCAATAAGTACGATTTCATTTGCCGCAGATAATGAAACTAAATTTCGTGGCATGTGCCTACATGTCGGTGACGCAAGCTCGGTGACGCACGTTTCTACTGATCACTCATTGGAGAGCGTTACGTCATCTAGTCCCCAGTAAGCGTTTATGTTAAAGAGCGCATTGTTGTCAACAAATCTTAGCTTACGTTTGAAAAATAACAAAAAAAAAAAAAAAAAAAGAAAAAAAAAAGAAAAAACTCGTGTGGAAGTTCAGAAAATTTAAATGATCCCTTTAAACACCAAATACACTTTAATGTTCGCGTGACGTTGTGCGCCTGGATTCCTTTGCCGTCCTCTCGCTAACACTGACAGTCGGTCGGGAAACTAGCTGTCTTTGGTATCTTCACAAACCTATGGATTTCTATCTTCGCTTCATAGTCTACTCCATCTATCATAACCAGGCACGAATTTTCTGGGATCAAAGGACTGACAGTACTGTAACCACGGTCGTCAATCCGTACACGATCACCGACCCGTGACACCATGTTTGTTTATATATATATATATATATATATATGACCCAAACGGATACCGAAAATATCGAATATATATATATATATATATATATATATATATATATATATATATATATATATATATATATATATATATATATATATATATATATATATATGATCCAAACGGATACCGAAAATATCCGTTGACTTTATTCTGCCGACAACACTTTCCATTTTATGATAAACATGTTTATATGAAATTTATTTAACGTACGTCATCTTATAGCAGTAAACATCAAACAGATATAACATAAGAATGATATAACAGATATGACATAACGACACAACGACTGCTATATTGGGAAACGACATTTCTTGAATATACGTTCATAGCTAGAACATTTCTGTGTACGTCGTTAAACAACAAACAAATACACCTGTCAAGGAAGCATTCGACGTTCGCGTGTGGCCCGGAGACGTCATGGCCGTCTGACCTCACCGGTGCAGATATCACGTGTCACTATAGATAAATCCTTCTCACACAGAAACGAGGCACACTGACACCTTCTCGCTAACATGTGAGCATCCTGGTACGTGTTCGACCCCAGGAAGTGGTGTGAGACAACTGAAGGTGTTATTAGACACTACGTGTAAATCTCTTAAAGATAATCTGGCCAACTTGGTTCTGACAAACCCCGAATATGTAGTCAGGTGAAATAGGGTCTTAAATAGTAAACTCAGGATCCTGGGATGTAAGGGACACAACTCTGCCAACCTGTTTGACGAAATAAATAAATAAAAATATAAAAACAACCAAAGCAAACAAACAAAGAAACACTGGTGTCTGTGTTGCCTGTATTACTATTTCATGCTTTCATCAGATACCTATCACTTCATCCTGTGATCGATGTAGTGAGCCAGTTTAATTTCAGTCCGCTTTCAGCAACATTCCAGCAACATCGAGGCTAGGTACACGACAAATGAGCTGCTCACATTGTACCCATGTGATCAGAGAACCATTAAGCTACCCCACCTCAACAGAGTGGTTTTGTTTACTTTGTGTTTGTGCTACGCCGCACAGCATATTCACGCCGTGAGTGTGTGAGTGAGTGAGTGAGTGAGTTAGCTGCTTTTAGCAGTATTCCCGCAATATCAAGGTGTGGGACACCAGAAATGGCCGTCACACATTGTACCCTCGTGGGGTCTCGAACCCGGGTCATTGGTGTGACCAGCGAATGCCTTTACCATCAGGCTACTCCACCGCTCCCGAGTGACTTTGTTTACTTTGTGTTTGTTTTACGCCGCACTAAGGATATTCCCGTCGGGGATTCGTACAATGAATGAGTGTTATTTACGCAACATTCCAGCAAGTGGTCAAACAACTTTTTTTTATTTTTAGGGCAAGCATTCTTCATAATCCTCACAGAGTTGGTATGATGGTTTGATTATGATCAGCATTTCATTGAGTATGCTATGTTTGATAGTTTCCGAGTTTGATTGCAATCAATCGTCCTCTTTTGAGCCAACGGACTTTAGTCGTCATTAATAACGGGTCAAACGAAACACATGCTTAGAAACGCTTCTTAGAAATGATAGAACTAAGTGTGTCTTCACAATGTTTATTATCATACTTCACACCTAAATGTCGCATTCTGATTGGCTGAGCTTTTCTGTTATTATCAATGTACCCCGCTTATAGTTAAACCGGTTTGATTTACCGGTAAAAAGTGAAGCCCATTTCTGGTGTCCCCCGACAGGAAATTGCTGAAATATCTCTAAAGGCGTCATAAAACTATATTTACAACACCGGTATTGATGATATCAATGGCATGTAATTCCATTAATATATTTGGAACTACAAATATCCCTGAAAACGTCTTATGAAAATTATTCAGAGAATATTGAAACAGTACAAGCAGTACGAAGTGTTCCCTTTCCACGTGTCACACGATACACGGATTGACCTAAAGTGTGCTTCTCACTATATATTTGGTCATCTCTTGTTTTCCCAGAACAACCGTATTTGAGGTTTTTGCTTTGGAGGGACAGGTTTTGCTTTTCGTTAGAAAGACCTCTTCCCAGGTTTCACTTTTCGTTACTAAGACCGCTTCCCATCTTTTACTTTTCTTAACTTTATACAAACATCAACATTAAAAATTATGATACACTAGAGTTTGAAATCAATTGAAAAATATTGTTCAAGATTAAACTCACAACACAAATGATTTCCCAAGCATGATTGGAACCGCAAGTCTCAAACCCGTAGACAGACGCTATACCGCAGTGGTACCGGTAACGAAGGTGATGGTGTTAAATTATCTACTTATACATGTAGTTACCGTCATTACATTGATTTTACGCGCGCTTCAGTTATTGTTACGTAGCTTCATTAAATAATCATCTACATTGTAATTACCCATCATTGACGGTATGTACACTAGAGAAAACACTTCTCCGAGGCTTTGGTACACAATGTAAAACCATCGTGACTCTGTGAGTGAGTTTAGTTTTACGCTGCACTTAGCACTATTCGAGTTATATGGCGCCGGTCTGTAGATAATCGAGTCTGGACCAGACAATCCAGTGATCAACAACATGAGCATTGATATGCGCAATTGGGAACCGACAACATGTGTCAATCAAGTCAGCGAGCCTGACCACCCGATCCCGTTAGTCGCTTAGTTACGACAAGCACAGTCGTCTTTTATGGCAAGCATGGGTTGCTGAAGGCCTATTCTTCCCCGGACCTTCACGAGTCGTAAAACCATCGGGTTTTACACCGTCTACTAGTTCAGCTAGCTAAACGTCGTGTTCCTGCCAAGGCATACATCGTCGGTGTATTACATGTATGTGCGCGTGCGTGTGTGCGTGTGTGCGTGCGCGTGTGTGCGTGTGTACGTATATTTGGATTTTAAGCATATTAGTCTATACTACTCCTGGTCAAAGAGTACAGAATACTCCCTGTGGAGAATACAAGCTGTCGCCTGTCAGATGCTCAAGGTTCAAATTCATACTACCATCTTATCATACCAGGCATCCAATTTACTGACGGGTAGACGGAGGCAGTTGAACACACTGCCTGAGGTGAGACCACGCGTATCACATGTGCCTGGTTGTGGGGCATCACTGAAGTCCTAGTCACGAGTCGAGCTACCAAACACGATCACCTGATTTGTGAGCGGGGCTCTATGCACAGGACCACATGCCCTACATATAAAATACTATTTAAAAAAAAAAAAAATCAATAAATAAAAAAAAATAATAATAAAAAATAAAAATAAAAAAACTGAGGCTTTGATGTAGGCTAGGAGACTTTCTTGTGAGTTTGGTTTTATACCGATTTCAGCGATATTCCAGCATTATAACGACGGGGAAAGGGCTTTGTGAGGAGCAGTGTGCCAAACAGCCATTGGTCCGCTATCCCGAGACAAGCAAAAATAGAGCCGGGCCAGAAATTCTTCATAGGCACAGACCCGACTAGCTAGTGAATTTCCATTGGGTCATTTTGCATATATACCACTCTCCTCGAACTGCTGAGCTATAAGACATTTTTAAATCTTGCAACACTATGGCCTGAAAAAAAAACTGGCTTAGTGATGAAGCCTGTGTTATGCCTGCAATATGTTATTCTCATCTATTTTTTAACCATTTGCTTAGTTTCTACATCTAAATTTCAGGGTAGTGAATTATTTTGTGGGCGAGTAACTTTGAGGCATATTTAGCGGGACTGGCTGGCAAAATCTGGAAACTCTTTCTTCGGAGACATGGCAAATAATCCCTTCACTTTACATTAACATTGGGAAAGGTAATGCCGCTTGGTTCCCAGTGTACTGGCACTGAGCAGAACAGACCGAGTAGAGAACAAGAGACTGATGTCACGATCAGTTATCCATGACGCCTGGTTACCATGACAACCAACTCCAGTACCTAAATATTGTTCGTAGAAAACAAGGGGAACTGCCTCGTACACAAATGGTTGTAAGATATTTTTGTTTGTTTGTTTAATGCCACATTCAGCAACCTACCGGAATATGGCGACAGTGTAAATAATCGAATCTGTATCCGGAAATCCAGTGACTTATATTATGAGCATCTTTCAACGCAATCAGATACGATAACGTGCATCAGAAACGTGAGCGAACTTGAATATCAGATCCCGATAGCCCTGGTTTCACACCGTCAGCACATGAACACCGTCAGCACATGAACACCGTACCATGGAACAACAACGCCTCACAGTTATGTGAGTGAGTTTGTACATAAGTGAGTGAGGTCAATTTTAGACTGCTTTAACCAATATTCCCCCCAGTGTCACCGAGGGGATATCAGAAATGCGCTTCACGCATTGTACCATGTGGTAAATTGAGTGAGTGAGTTTAGTTTTACGCCGCACTTAGGAAATATAGAATCTATATTGCGGCGGTCTGTAAATAATCGAGTCTGGACCAGACAATCCAGTGGTCAACATCATGAGCATCGATCTGCGCAACTGGGAACCGATGGCATGTATGAATCAAGTCAGCAAGCCCGACCACCCGATCCCGTTAGTCACCTCTTAAGGCAAGCATGGGTTGCTGAAGGCCTATTCTACCCAGGACCTTCACGGGTTATATGGGGAATTGAACCCTGGACTTTGGCATTAGGAGAAAACTGTTTAAGCATAGGGCTACGTCACTGCATCATGTGTACTCTCTCAGCTGATCATTCTATATTTTCACTATACAATGCATGGGAAAAGGCAGGAAAACATCAAGTATCATCTTTTTGTAGTATACAGTAAATAGTCTTTACCTGAGCATTCTTTAAGTCTACAACATTAGACACAAGACAGGGTAACATCAAGTATAAGCTTTTTATAGCATCTAGTAAATAGTCTTTCTCCCATCCTTTCTTTATTTTTACCTACCAATGCTAAGCACAAGGCGTGTAACATCAAGTATAATAATTTTATAGTATATTGTAAATAGTCTCTCAGTCACCCATTACTTTAACTCTCCAATGATAATCATGAGGCAGGGTAACATCATGCATCATCTTTTTACGTCCTGTTGAAATTTAATCATTAAAATCAGATTTTCTACTGCAAAAACAAGTGTTTGAAATAATCGCCGACCCAGAGACCCAGCACCGGTTGTTATTGTATCAGGCCGGCAGTTTCGACTATGTGCAGGCCCTTATGGCCTTCAATAAATTATCTGTCAATTGTTTTCCAACTGGAATGTTTTTCCCTTTTTTCTTTATTAACGTTCAGGAATCATCCATGATCCATCATGTTACAGTAACTAACAGTTTCATTTCCTGGTATTTCAGCTATTTGTCGTGTCAACACCAGTCTAACAAAAACTGCTCACCGTGCCATGGGCTTTTCTTGATTTCGTAGAAACAGTGTGAAACTGTGTGTAATGTAGTCTATTTTGTGTTTATAGGGCCTGCAGACTTCATTCAGGGCATGTAGACTTTAAGACTTGCAGGTAGTAGCAGGCCCTGAGGGCCAGCTGGTAAATCAAAGTATTGCCCAAACTGGCACAAACACCTATCTGAAGCATGCAGTAATAATGTGTCCATTTATATAATGCTAAACTGCACACCCAGACATTATAACCCCATATAAACCAAGCTGCCTGTTGGGTGCTAGGACATAATCACTGATCTGATTCAAATATTTTGGGGCATGACAGAACCAGGTGTTTAGTTTTATGCCACACTCAGCAATATTCCAGCTATATGGCAGCAATCTGGAGCAGACAATCCAGTGATCAACAGCTTAAGCATCGACCTCCACAACTGGGAACCGATGACATGTGTCAACCAAGTCAGTGAGCTTGACCTAATCCCATTAGTCGCCTGTTACGGCAAGCATGGGGTGCTGAAGGCCTATTCTACCCTGGACCCACGAGTCAAATCAGGTTTGAACCTCTATTTGATGATTTGGAGTCAGGTCGTAAGTGGTTTTCTTATCACTTTTTTGCAACAGTCCAGGGCTTAGATTTTCTTAGTGCAAAGCTAGTCTTAAGTGAGTAACATTAACATTGACTCATGGCTATGTCAGCTCTAAGAGAGCCTTGAAAATCTAGGCCAACAATATCACGAGGGAGGACACCAGAATTGGGTTTTAAACATTCCATACATTTGGGGAATCAAACTCTGACGAGCAAACGCTATAAAACTACCCCATGTACACAGTTTAGGAATAACAAGAAGACAGTAAGTACATCTAAAGTGATTTATTTCACAGTAACATTACCATACATAAGCCCCTAATGCTTGTTCACAATGGCCCCTCATGAAGGGGTGTAACAGCTGATGCCTCAAGGAGAAGGGAGGGAGGCAGGCAACCCAGGGTAAGCAGCAGGGAGCTTACTTTTATGACACTTTTAGCAATATTCCAGTAATATCACATTGCGGGACACCATAAATGGACTTCACACATTGTACCCATGTAGGGAACTGAACCCAGGTCTTCAGCATGATCAGCGAACACTTTAACCAGCTGGCTACGCCACTGCCCATTGCAGTAAGACTTACACTGGCTGAACATGGCAGAAGAACCACATATCTGTTATCATAGGTGAATCGATCAAAGGTGTTTACTGCCATACATTGAACAAAAGAATACTCCTGAAGTTAGTTGAGCAAGCATTAAAAAAATATATTTCAAATATAGTATCATTTGTGATTTTGTTTGATTGGGAAAAATTTCAAATTTGACAAAGTTTATGGCTGACAACATCTTTACTGAGAAATTGTGACATTTCAACATTGATTCTTGTACAACTGTCAAGCAGGAATCTGTATTGAAAAGTCGAACTCTCATCATAAAGAAGTTGCTATTCCAAAGGCTTGTCAATTTTTAACTTCTCTCCTTCTTAAATGCCACACAAAGAAGTTATAAATTTCAGGTTTTTTTCACAATGAAGTCTCAAAGTTAAAGAGGGAATTTCTCAAAAGTTCAAAACAGCCTTTTTTTTTTAACATCAAACTTTTCAATTTCTTCCTAAGCCATATGCCATTTTAGGTAATAGTGTTTCAGTTCAAAAGCAGAACAAAATCAAAAGCAACAAGGCAACATATACATAAAGATTTTCAATAAATAAACGTTTGAACACATTAAGTACTTTTGTGTGCTGCACAAGGTAAAATCTAAGCTTCTGTGACACAGAAAAAGTCATTATGCAAGTATACCCACACATTCACATATCTACGACAACAATAATGCTCATATCACACAGCAATATGAGCAAGGTCAAGGTTAGGCAAAGGTGAAGGTCAATCTCCTAGTTTGGTGTACTCAAAACAAGATCATTATTGTTGTATTGAAAATTTTCACCAAAGAAAGATATCTGAAATTATTTCTTATTTTTTCAAAATATCCGAACATAAAAAATTGGGGCTGAAGCTTAAAATGAAGGTCATGAGGTTATCTTCCCTTTCAGGTTTTATGTCACTTAAGGTCTCTGCCTGTTGTGGAAGACATTTACCTAACAATGAACACGGGTAAGGTGCTGACAGAACAAGCACTATTATCATTATCATACATCAGAGATTCATGCCCACGATCAGTGAATCCTTTCACAATCATGGGAGGCAACTCTGCACAGCAAAGCACAAACTATGATGATATAATAATATGAAAAATAATATGAAAATAATATTAATCACAATCACAATACACCATTTTTAAAGCACACATTTTCCCTTTCAATCAACCAATGCTCAGCTCCCTGGGGAGAGTTGTCAAAACACTTTTAACATATGACACAGCCGTAACATTTAACAATCAGTGAAACAATGTGGAAAAATACAGCTGGTTGTTACATGAAGCAAAATATACCAGTATGGACATTGAAAAAATATATAACAGCACAATCAAATTAAAAAATAATTTTTGAAGCTCTCTTAGCGTTAAGATAGTCGCAAGTGCCATTCATTAACATTAACTTACGACTATCTTAGCGCTAAGAGAGCTTCGACAATCTAGACCCAGAATGTGATATACCCACTTTGAAAGTCACATTATGTAAGCCTTAATAGTTCACTCAAAATATACAACACATGGTAGATATTAGCTCATTGACATTTTATGATTGTCGGTTACCTTTGCAAATAATCATCAATTGTGAATATAGAATCTGACTGAAATATGTCCATACTGACGTATACACTAAAACACAATGTTGACTTCATTTGAGACTGATGAATTGCCCACTAACACAAAATCTAATAGCTGCAACGAAATCAATTTTTGCACAGTCACTTGAAATCAACACACCAACTCATGATGATTCGTCTCATAATTTTGGACATTATCCATGTGTCTGGATATCCGGGGTCTCACTGTATCTTGGCATGGTCACAATCACAAGATAAATCACACTATGGTCTCAGCTTGACAAGCGAACACTTTACCCAGCTGGAGACCCCATTACCCCTGGATGGACTGGCTCTCAGATTACTCTGTTTGAGATGTACACACTGTAAGGGGCTGCTTATGTTTAGTCTGTGTGCTTGTGTTTAGTCTGTGTCATAACATTCTCATTTCTCCTAGCTACAGCATAGTAAGTACAAAACAAACACAAATAGTTGTCAGGAAAGCATTGCTGGAAAACAGTGTCTATATGTCAACACTATACTCCAATACGGTGATATGCTGCATACCCTTAAGAGAAACAGGTCTATATATGCCTATATTTGCATACTTCAATAAAACCAAAAAAACAGATATATAAGGCAGTTGTTGGATCTGTATCTTTCAAAAATGGGAAGATACGGTCTGTATATTAAAAAGAAGGGGTCATATTGTCTGTATACTTCAATAAAGAGGAGATACGTTCTGTATACTTGAATAAAAAGGAGATACAGTCTGTATACTTCAATAAAAGGGGAGATACAGTCTGTATATTTCAATGATGGGGAAATGGTTTTTTTTATTTTAATAAAGGGGAAACTTGGTCTGTATACTTCAAAAAGGGCAGATATGGTCTGAATACTTCAATAAAAGAGAGATACAGTCTCTATGCTTCAATAAAGGAGAGATACAGTCTCTATGCTTCAATAATGGAGAGATACAGTCTCTATGCTTCAATAAAGGAGAAATAGTCTATATGCTTCAATAAAGGAGAGATACAGTCTATATACTTTAATGAAGGAGACACATGATCTGAATACTACAATACAGGGGAGATATGGTACATAGTCTTCAATAGAGGGGAGATATGGTACATAGTCTTCAATAGAGGGGAGATATGGTATATAGGCTTCAATAGAGGGGAGATATGGTATATAGGCTTCAATAAAGGGGAGATATGGTCTATAGACTTCAATAGAGGGGAGATATGGTATATGAGCTTCAATAAAGGGGAGATATGGTCTGTATAAATCCATAAACTGGAAACATGGTCTGTATAATTCAACAAGGAGAGATACGACTGTAACTCTTGAAAAAGGTTAGATATGGTTTGTATACTTCAGTAAAGGAGAGATATCTGAATGGTTTAAATAAGGGAACACATAACATTTCTTATTCCGTAAGGCTACATAACAAAATAAAAATGTTTCTCGGGCACAATTTTCTCAAATGTGACGAGTGTGGTAGGACTTTTTCATTTAGTTTTTGACTGAGAGTATGTGAGGAAGGAGGAAAGCATTTTTATATTTTTTTTCTCAGAAATATGGCTTGGGAAGTTTAACGCTTGTTAATCAGTCGTAGATTCAGTCACACTTGTTCTTGGAGACACTCATTCTTATAGTGGACAAATAAATGAATGATCGTGACGCAGTCAAAATTATTTTTCTTACATGGCAATAAAAAAATGTTCTGTGCACAAATAAAAGTGACGCAGCAATGCCCGAGAAACACTTCACTTCTTTTATTTGGCCTAACTGGGATGCATGATCCGTACATTTCAATAAAGACGAGATACAGTCTTTATACTTCAACAATAAGGTGACAGGGTCTGTAAACTTCAACCTGTAGAAATTTGTTAAATTTTAAGGGCCATTCCTTTCAACAAAAATTTACTCCTGACATCCCCATTCCCTTCCCTCAAGCAACTCATATTTTCCTGAAAATAGATCCATTGCAACATTTTGAACTTGAATGAAAACCGCAGGAGTGAATTGCTGCAAGGTTTACATATTCATAAAAAGAAAAAAGGATAATAAAACCCCATAAAACATGGATGTTGACAAAAGTCAAGGTCAACCACATTATGTTGGCCGTGAGAAGACATCAAAAACACGATTGTTCAGAATCAAGATCTACACATTACAGACTGGAGATTGACACAAAGGTCAAGGCCAAAGGACTACTCTAACACTGTTCAGGAAAGGTCTACAACATGAGAGAGTCTGATGATGCTTTTAGCAACATCCCAACAAAATCATGCCTGGGGACACCAGAATTACGCTATACCCATTGTTCCCAAGTGGGGAATCGAACCTGGATCTTCGGCATGATGAGCGAACACCTAACCACCTGGCTATCCCACGTGAGTGAGCAAACCGCATCAGCAACGTTGCTATTTGAAGAAAGAACTGAATTCATTCACTGCAGAAGACTGGGGCAGTTGAGCAAGTGAGTGAGTAATGGTTTTACGCCTCTTTTAGCAAGAGATATAGGGTTCACACCTTTATAAGTAGAAGCTGCAAAGTCACATATATAAACAAGTGGCTAATAAACTTGAACATAATCTCTTTGGACCTGTAAATGTACTGAAACACCTGTGTTACTCAAATAGCACTGTACAAAAATACAATGACAGAGATGCCAACCCCAAAGTGTGCAAATAGTAGTTTCAACGTTCAAAAGTAGTAATTTGACCATAAAATTAGTAGTCAACTAAATAAACAAAATCATGATGGATTCTGAGAAAAAATTAATGATATGACAGTCACATGGTTAAACTATTTCCATCAGAACTAAATGTGTCAAGTCGCAAAGGTATTCAAATCAGCTTCGCTAAAATTATGTATGTTACTTGGAATCATTCCAGTTCAAATATGTCATTAAATTTGATGAACGGAAGGTACGTGAAGTCCGATAATGTATATCATTGTTGAAAATGTATGTTTTTGCCTATATATCCGAATTTTAATGCATTTTGTTCAAATTGCATAGGATTTCTAGTGGAATCGTATTGTCGTAGTTTGAAGTTAAAATTCATAATGACTACGATAAAATCATAGAGGTTGGCATCTGTGCAATGAAATACTTCCAAAATAAAATGTGTCCAAACAACTATCAAATACATAAATAATACAGTTTAAACATTTACACAGTGGTCAACAAGATTAAGTAACTATTGAATTTGATATATTTCATATCAAATATTGATATGCATGCTCCGATATGGTCATATCTGATATATGATAATTGAACATAAACATTTAAACATTTAAGCTGTCAAAATAAACTTAGTTGTATGGATACACTGAAAACATTAACTATACATCAGCCAGCGCCACACCACAATTATCTCACTATAATATAGTGCCTCCACCCTTTACGATCCTCAGGGTTAAGCACCCTTTACGATCCTAAGGGTTAGGGTTTGGGGTTAGGGATAAGCACCCTTTATGATCCTTATGGTTAAGGTTTGGGTTTAAGGTTTGGGTTTAAGGTTTGGGTTTAAGGCTTGGGGCTAGGGTCTGGCACCCTTTCCGATCTTTAGGGAGCACTCATTAATATGAAAAAGTGTTCCTGGAAAAGTGCGGTACTCTCAATACATAATTGTAGCAATTGGAAAGAGTGTGTGAAATAGTTCCCAAATTTTGCAAGCCTGCATGCCTGAAAGTTACCAGTCCACATCTTTTTCCTTGTGATACATTACTTTCCCCTTTATAACACCAAATTTCCCCAATATATCTTTGTTCCTGTGATATCAAGTTTACCCAATGTGACATCTTTCTCTCAGTGATATCACATTTCCCCTATGTGATATCTTTTTCTCCTTATGTGTCACTGAAATGCATATCAATTTAAAATGTGTGTTCTGGAATTAGACAGTTCACTTGTAATTTCTACAACACAAAAGCAGGTTTTCATTTTCTTTTGAACTATATTCGCTTGGCCATACTGGCAGCAAATGGCACTGCTACTTCAAGACCCAGCGTCTGTCAACTTATCCAGCCTGCAGCATGTACAGGAGCGTCCGAGACCAGTAACCCTAAACCATGGCAATTGCACTGTTATTGCAATAACATTTAGTTATATGGCACATATCTATAACTATATGACCAACATTTGCAAAGGACATTGTCCTCTTAAGTCAAACCTAAGATCCCTAGCAAATATTGAGT
Source organism: Haliotis asinina (assembly GCF_037392515.1). Classification (NCBI taxonomy): domain Eukaryota; kingdom Metazoa; phylum Mollusca; class Gastropoda; order Lepetellida; family Haliotidae; genus Haliotis; species Haliotis asinina. The sequence goes on from NC_090292.1 coordinate 25,593,824, forward strand.
AACATACACAAAATATGTAGGCTTTCAAACTGAACACACATGGCGAAACACTGACGCAGACAAGAGTCATATCCAAAAACCTGTTTTGGAATTGATGCAGAACATCAGTGAACATAGACTTTCACAAGCTTCAGTGACAAATATTTCAGTTGCTGGGCAACCTGTCATCATTTCATGCATACAGTATCAAAGTATAGACAACATACCAACATATACAAAAGCTAGTGTATAAATCAGCTATCATCCCACGTGACAGTAAAACATCTACATCTTGTGGTTGCACTAGGATCCGAAGGTGCTCATCAACCGGTGTCCCCCTCGACTCCCTCCCCGTCGACCAGGTCCTCGACGGGCTGACTGTAGAACACCTCTCCCGACAGCAACGATGTTGGAAATAGACCCATCTTGATATAGTCATCTAACACCTGGAATGTACATTTGGGGCAAGACTGAGAATAAGAAGACACGATCAGCAATATTCCCCCGCCACAAGTGTTCTGTTCCTATTATCTTCCTACATCTTACCTCCGCTACAATTTCATGACCTGCATACACATACCAGATTTGGCTTAACTGTCTAGAATGGGAAGATCGGTTCCCAATTGTAATAGCATGCACTAAGTCAAGAAACACATGACAAGGGTCATAACTCATAACAAATCATAACATGGCTTCCATTTTCGAACTCCATCAAACCATTCACGTCCTGAAAACACATGCAAAATTTGGTTTCCCTTCCTATAGTGGTTTCTGAGAAAATGTGTCCCTATTGAGGACACAATGCACTAAGTCAAGAAACACATGACAAAGGGCATAATTCTGTAATAAATTGGAAGATGGTTTCTGTTTTCAAACTCCAAGGCATTTATGTCCTGTTAACATCAATCAAATTTGGCATGTTGCATTCACTAACATTCACTGACATAACACCCCAGAACACTCCCTGTGGAGAATACAACCAATCACCTGTCAGGCACTGAGGATTCAAATTCATACTATCATCATAACATTCCAGCTACCCACTTTACTGCTGGGTGAAACAGGCAATTTTGAACAAACCCAGTAGCCTAAGGTGAGACCACATGTATCACATGTGCTTCACTGGGTAGGACAGAAGTCCACTCTAAGTAAACTTGTCTTCACTGTACTTTATGTTACACTCAACTACAGAGTCTAACAAAACCTTATGGGAGATCGCGTCAGGTAACCTTTGAGACTGACCAATCAGAACCAAATTGCAAAAGTGGACATTCGCACATATCTGTTGAACTTTTTATCTCGAAAAGGTTCGGTCATTGGTCGCTCAAAGGTTACCTGACACGACCTTCTACTTGGTTTTGTTAGACTCAGTGGTGGAGTGTAAAGAATACACTGAGACTAAGTTTACTTAGACTGGACAGAGGTCCTAGAAACTTTTGGGAGCCAAACTGCCAGACATGCTCTCCATTTAAGACTACTTTCCTGACTGAACATAACTGATAAGTTACTCATGGAATGCAGACCTGTTACTGGTGCCATACAACTTAATACCATCCTTGATTTGTCCTGGGTGCAATAAATCTCGATTATACCCCGAATACATCTATGTTGAGGACCAGTGATTTTATTACCTCCCTTAGCTGTCTTTCTATCAAATCAGGTGTCTATGCTGGGGAGTTCAGTGCAATAATCACAGCTCACTTTCACTACTTAAGTTATCTAACCGATTAAACATGGCAACACAAATAAAGCAGAGATACTCTGAAGGAGTCCTTGCATATTTTTATCAAAGTTTCGGACCTGTCAATTTGTCTATATGATTTTCCAAAATCTGAGTCGCGCTGCGAACAAAACTTCACAGCCCTGACCGCTAACTTTGCTGACACTGGCAAGCTCAGTTGTAACGGTGAATTAACTTATTGGCTACTGTGAGAATGCGGAATAAGCAAAAGGAGGTAATAAATTCGTCGGCACCAGCCATAGATGCATCCAGGGTATAGCGGAGATTTATCAGAACACATAGCCTGGAGATAACAAGGATGACAATACTTGCATATTCCAATAGCAAATATTGATGCTCATACTGTTGTTCACTGGATTGTGTGGTCCAGACACAATTATTTCAATGCTGCCACCATTCAAACAAACAAACAAAGCAGTCAGTGCTTGTTTTCTCCTCTAAATGCTGACCGTCAGGGCCTAGATTTTTTAAGCTCTCATAGCGCTAAGATAGTCGTTCATTAATCTTAATGTATGGCCCTTTCGACTATCTTAGCGCTAAGATAGTCGTTCGTTAATCTTAATGTATGGCCCTTTTGACTATCTTAGCGCTAAGAGAGCTTTGAAAATCTACGCCCAGGGCAACAAGTACCATCTTGAACCCTGACGTATGATGAGTCAGCAATCGAACCACAGGCAGTTTTTCTTGGTCTGCACTATATCCACTATACCACATCGAGTTGACTTAAGAACAAATCATCTAACAGTTCCATAAATTCAAACTTGTTTTTTTTAGACTGAGTTCAAATAATTTCCATGGAAATCCTGAAAAATACCAATGCTAAAAATCTGTGAAAAGTATTAGGCAATCACTTTAAGATGTGATTGACATGTCTACCAAGATTTCCAACATGTGCTCCGAAAATGAAACAAACCCCTTCATTTTGCTACTAAGTTCAAATCATTTCCACGGAAAGGGAAAAAATAAAAATGACAAAAAACTTGCAAATAGCAAAAAGGCACCAACTTTAGCTTCTGTTTAATATGTCTATTGAACGTTTTTTCAGCTATGCAATGAAATGATTAAGGACACATGAATGGACAGATGAGGTGGTGACTACATCCCCCACCCCACCACCACCCCCCCACCACCCCAGCATTACTTGCCGAGGGGATATTGACACTGCCATCATGTTCCAATCATCATGCAATGAAACCAGGGCTCAATGCTATGAATTGTCTACAGTAAGATACAGCCATGTGATTCTGAAACTAGGTTGATTATTAAACTGGTCAGCTTCTGAATGTAATGTCTCGACTGGGCAGATGTGATACTATCAATGAAATATTTCTTCACGTTAAATATTTTAGTGAGTGAGTGAGTTTGGTTTTACACCGCTTTTAGCAATATTCCAGCGATATCACGGCGGGGCACACCAGAAATTGGGCCTCACACATTGTACCCATGTGGGGAGTCGAAATCGGGTCTTCGGCGTGATGAGCGAACGCTTTAACCACTAGGCTACCCACCCGCCCCTTAAATATTTTAAGTTGTATGCTTCTCTTGAAGGTAATACAGGCTGATGTACACCTCTTTGTAGCAGTGTCTCCCAGAAAGCAGTGCTACAAAGAGGCATCTATCAAACCGTATTACTCAAGGGAGAAGCATGCAACGTATTTATCTTACCACCAAATGTTAAATGTACAAAATGTCATGTTATTTTATTTCATTTGGAAGATCGCTACTGACTATAGGACCATAGTTTCAAACTAACTTTTTTATGAAGTAGCAAGTACTTGCCACCTGGTTTAAAAATAGGTAACAAAAAACATCATATAATCAGTTCATAGTGTGTTAAGTACCTGAGCATACTGGTATTTATCAAGTTATGCAAAAATAATAGCTTTACTTGTATTAGCAGTTTTATCGACATGCTGAATGTCCATTATAAACCATACGAAGCAGTAATGTGATACTTCTGCACATGTGCACTGAGCTGACTGCTTCTCTGTTGTATTTATGTGAGTATTGTGATGCGTAAGTGACCAAAGAAAGGTATGATGAGAAATTTTTTGGCAATTAAGACACCAGTATTGTAAAGTTCATGACTGAAAGTGCATAAGTGGAAATCTATCCTTTGAAAATGCCAGCTAATTGATGAAAGTAAGCGGTTTCATTTAGAAAATACCAGGTAGCAAGTTGTTGCTGCTGTGTTTTTTTCAGCTAGCAAATTATGATTGTGAAGAGAAAATTTGCTACCTCAAACCGTTAATTTGGAACCCTGATGACATGTAATCAAAATGGCATCGGCCCCTCAACTGGATTTTTAAAATCAGTGCAACATATTCTGACAAGCTCAAAACTGCTATAGAAATGGTTAATTACGTTTAGTTGAGTGTGCAAATGAATAAATGTATAATAGAGTTTCAATAAAGCAGTGAAACTTGGTGAAACAAATGTGTAATACAGCGAAATGTGCAGTTACGAACTCTGGGCACTTCATGCGTCAGATTATGATGCCATATTATCATTAGCAATACAGCTTCTCTGCAAAGAGCTTGGCAGTTACCATGGCAGCGGGTAACTTTTTTTCCAGTTCTTACCCTCCTAGGCAGCTTGTTACTGCATCACTGACCAATGAAATTAAAGTATTTTATGTGGAGGTAAAATAATAATGAAGTAATAATACGGGTATTTGTAATGCACTAATTCCACACCACGGAGGGGTATGCTAAAAGCGGTACAATACAAGTATTATTACCTTGAATAAGCTGCCTCTTAGGCACTATGAGGTTTTATAGCTAGAATGGATAGAATTATTATTAAAACAACCGCACGTTATCAGAAATGAGCGGTCCACTGTAACTTGATAATGCCCGCAAAATACTTAACGACGGCCCATTATCAAGCCCGTTGTTAGGTGACGTCATAAGTAGCTCAGCAGTTAATGAAAGACCTCGGGCTTCTGCAAATGATAATGCCCTGAAAAATAGCTTTACCCTTATAATAGTCACTTTATCTCACCGGTGACCAGGCACCCACCAGGTACCCATATTCTGCTGAGTGAACAGAGGCAATGTTGAACAATTCACTTGCTAGAGGTGCGACTATCTAATCTTGACAACATCTGAATATAATCTGACTAAGTCCCCACCTCTCTGAGATAGTCGACACGCAGACTCGGCTTCTCCCAGGTGAAGCCCATTCCCGTCAGCCGGGCAGGATCTAGACACAGGTGCTTGTTGTAGAGAAGCTCCTGGAATAATATACACAGATCATCATTGTCATCATCATCATCATCATCATCAGCAGCACCACCACCACCACCACCACCAAAACCACGATCACCATCACAGTCATCATCAACATCACCATCATCAACATCACCACCATCAACATCACCATCATTATCCAATATGTTGTGGATGCATGTTCAGTGTTTGAAATATTTACTGACCTGCAAGCAAAATGCTAGCTGATTGTGAATCGGGCCAGTAATATACAGTTAAAGCTTTTCCGACTGGCTTGCTGAAAATCTCAGACAGAAAGATATCTTAGTTTTCGTGTTTGTATGATTTATTTTGCTTCGAAGGAGTGATGATAACTTATCATTTTCAATCACCAAACATCACATCAGTTCTGACCTATGGTCATTTGATACCTTTATTTTGCAAAGCCACCGAAGTATGATGTCTGCTAACAACATTTTTACATTTTTACTTAACCAGCTGTCCTGGACAGTGACTTTTCAAAATTATTTCATACACTGCAAGACAAGAGTCATCAGAAGATGACAGATCCTGAAAGTCCCACCTGACTTTTTATAGACAAAGTCAAAATAGTTTCCATGGAAATAATGAAACATATAAACTTAAAAAATCTGTAAATAGTTCAAGACACAACTTTGGGATCTGCGTCATATATCTGCACATTCAGCTAAAAGATACAGCGGGGTTTTCGAATTGTGCTTCAGAAACAAAGCCCACCTCTCCTGAGAATAGTTAGCAGCAAAAGGTTTTCGAGGCAAAAGTTCAAATGTTATATAAGAATGCTAACTTTCAAAGTTTGGTAAGCTGTGTTCTGATTGGTCAATTCAAAAGGTCAGCTAACCTGACCTAGCCTCTGTCAGACTCAGTACAGCAGTGTAACGAACAATACTGAGCCTAAGATAACACAGAGTGGGATCACTGGGTCCTGATCTTTGTCCAGCATGAAGATGAATTTAATGCCATGTTTAAACAGTGGTTAACTGCAGTCATAGTGCTACAATGGAATTGTGGATTAAAGCTGTGTGCCTCGTTCACACCATGAGATGCAACAATACCTCCACCAAAATTTACATGACAACCATACCTGGTCAATGAATGGGTTGAGTGGTGTGTTGACGATGTTGTCCCTCTGACAGGCATCGGCCCATGGTGCCATGTGCTTGTCATTGATGTCCTCAACTACGTTTGTCATGTTCAACTGAAACCAACAGATGAATTATCTCCCTTTGTATTTCTTCCTTTTTTCAAGTAAGAATGTGGGGTACCACATCGGACATTTGTGATTTTACTCATTTAAACTAGGGCTGCAATGATTCATCCAGGCCTTGATTTGATTTGATTTGATTTGATTTTCTATACTGGACCTTCAATTTGATTCTTCATGCAAGTAAAAACATCAAATTTTATTTAACTCTCAGAGTATGCCTTCTTATTGTGAAATCCATCATCAACATGCCAAAAATTCTCAAGATAATTGGATAATTAGCCCAGTGTCAACCAGTCACGTTTCACAATGTTTCATGAGATGAGTGTATTTATGGTTTATGTCTGGTGCAGCAAGGTTTTTGTGTCAACGGACACCCAGCTCATGGTAAATCAGGTTCCCCATTATGAAGCCTAACAACGAGTCTCCAATCCGGACAAGGATATTTCGCCTCTTACAAGTATGTCATGTTGAACACCAAATCTATATAACTAAATCTGGACCAGACAAACTATTGATCAACAATATCAGAATCAACAAGCATTAATCTTCATATCTGACACCAATCTACCAATTCATCAATCTTAACAGCCTCATCTGATATTTGCCTCTTAAGAGAAGAATGGGTTGCTAAAGACCAAATTCAACACAACTTGATCTACACCAGACAATCCAGTGTTGGATATCTTCAGAATCAACAAGCATTTTGCTTCATATGTGACCATGTCAGAGATCTTGACAACCCAGTACATTATTCACCTCTTACAACAAGTATGTGATGACGAAGACCAATCATAACTTCGACCATGATGTGTCCAGAACAGTGAGTGAGTGAGTGAGTATAGTTTTACGCCTCACTCAGCAATATTCCAGGTATAAGGCAACGGTCTGTAAATACTCAAGTCTTGACCAGACAATCCAGTAAGTATCGATCTGCACAATTGGGAACTGATGACATGTGTCAACCAAGTCAGTGAGCCTGACCACCCGAACCTGTTCGTTGCCTCTTACGACATATATAGTCGCCTTTTATGGCAGGCATGGGATGCTGAAGGTTTCTTCTACCCCGGGACCTTCATGGTTCATTTCCAGAACAGTTTCCTTGGGACTGGATATATAGCACAAACATCAGCAAAAAACTGTTACCTACCTTGGCCATGTTTGACATTACAGAGCCAACAAAGTCGAAGTTGATGTCAAAGATTTCCGATACCAGCTCACTGATCCTCCCTTGTGCTGCAAAAATAAACAGTGTTGGCTCAAGAGAGGGTTTAGGAGAGTTTTGACTCATCAAATTCAGTGAGGACCCCCTCTATTTTACATCTGCTCATCTCGTTAACATTGGAGAGGGTCCACAAACATTATTTTCATCTATTGGACCCACTCAAAATTTCACCCAAATCTAACACAGAACAGACATTCACAATCAATAGCATATTTACTCATTTCCATAAACTGAGACTACAATACGACTAACAGACAGGTTATAAATCAATTAAATCATTAAACTCTTTTACTCTCAAATATTACTCATCTGCATCAGGAAGTTTATACTCTGAGAGTTAGCACTTGGAAGTTCTGTATGACTGTGCAAAACATTCAAACTAAACCAGTTTTGAAAATGATGTTGAATGAGCAGTTCAATAGCAAAACAGAAAGGCCAAGTCATTACATAGCTGAGGATAATGCATTTAATTTGCTGCTGTTTGTACACAAGTTGGTATCGGAGTCATGGGGCAAGTTTATATATGGGACAAAAATAGTTACTGATACATGTAAATTTTTAAATTATGAATAATTATCCCTTATATCCCTAACTTGTTTCGTCCAGTATATTTGTGCCCTGTGGTTCTTTCCTGACTATATTTTGAAATCAGTGAGTGAGTACAGTTTTACTTTGCCGTAGCAATATCCCAGTAATATCACGATGGAGGACTATAGAAATGGGTTTCACACATTGTGCCCATGTGGGGAATCAAACCCAAGTCTTCGGCATGAACGCTTTAACCACTAGGCTATCTCACTGCCCCATTTCTTGGTTAAGTAATGAAACTGAAACTTGACATGTGATCTGCTCAAGAACTCCTCTACATGGACTGCATGCTGTATGGAGTATTCCTGAGATCTTTAAACAGTGAGGTCTTGGATCAGAGGAAAAGACTTGATTTTAATAAGACTGCTTCTAAATATAATCTTTATGCATTATTAACAGACTTGTGCTTGTGAATATACCACCTGGGGAATACCTGCCCAGCTGGTGTACATCTCACATACTCACTGATATCAGCCTTGTCCATCAGGCTGTATATCTGACCCTGCTGGTGTATATCTGACATGCTTACTGGTATCCTCCTTGTCCACAAGTTTGTATATCTGACCCTGCTGGTGTATATCTGACATGCTTACTGGTATCCTCCTTGTCAACAAGGTTGTATATCTGACCCTGCTGGTGTATATCTGACATGCTTACTGGTATCCTCCTTGTCAACAAGGTTGCATATCTGACCCTGCTGGTGTATATCGGACATGCTTACTGGTATCCTCCTTGTCAACAAGGTTGTATATCTGACCCTGCTGGTGTATATCTGACATGCTTACTGGTATCCTCCTTGTCCACAAGTTTGTATATCTGACCCTGCTGGTGTATATCTGACATGCTTACTGGTATCCTCCTTGTCAACAAGGTTGTATAACTGACCCACCTAGTGTATATCTGACATACTTACTAGTATCCTCCTTGTCAACAAAGTTGTATATCTGACCCTGCTGGTGTGTATCTGACATGCTTACTGGTATCCTCCTTGTCAACAAGGTTGTATATCTGACCCTGCTGGTGTATATCTGTCATGCTTACTGGTATCCTCCTTGTCCACAACGTTGTATAACTGACCCACCAAGTGTATATCTGACATACTTACTGGTATCACCCTTGTCCACCAGGTTGTATATCTGACCTGCCTTGCCCTTCTGACACAAGGTCCAAACAGCAGCACACAGGTCATCCACATGGATTGTGTTCATCTTCAGGTCTTTTGTCCACAGCATCTGAGAGAATGAGTAGGTGAGTTTAGTTTTACACCAATTGTAGCGATATTCCAGCAATATCATGACAGGGGACACCAGAAATCTTCACACATTGTACCCATATGAGGACTCAAACTTGAGTCTTTGGCATGACGAGGGAACGTTTTAATCACTGGGCTACCCCTCTGATGGCAAACAGGAACATCAGATAAAGACACCATGTGACAGGAAATTCATACATGCAGAACTAAGAACTCTTCATCCTAAGGTACTGCAGAGACCAATGATTTATTGAAATTCCTTTTAGCCCAAGGTCAATTTTTTGAGAAAAGGTTATCATACAATTGATCGGATAAGAACATAACGTTTACTAATGACTAGTCAACGCTAACTGAGTGAGTGAGTGAGTGAGTTTTTCTCTTCCCCACTTTTAGCAATATTCCAGCAATATCATGGCAAGGCACATCATAAATGGGCTTCACACAGTGCACCCATGCAGGAAATCGAATTTTCAGCATGACACACAAATCCTTTAAATGAACGCTAGGCTACACCACTGCCCTCTTCTGCATGATAAACAAGAAGACACAGTCATCAATATCTCGTACAATGGCAAAATACAGTTCTTGTCTACTCCTTATGATGATGTCAAATGTTTCGGTGTGGATATTGCAAAGTTGAAGGAGAGTAACGAAAGGATTTTAAGGTCTGATCCAAAAAGAAGCACTACTACCAAATTCAAGGTCAAAACTGTTGCCATGGAAACATAAAAAACATTGTATTCAGAAACCCCAAAATACCAGTACACCACCAGACCAATCTATGTGCCTAGTTTGTTGAAGGATTATTGAACAATTTTACATTTGTGTTGCCAAATTTAATCATTCAGATAATTTAAGAAGCGAAAGTGAGTTGTGTTCCAGAAAAGAATACTACCACCAATTTCAGTCAAAATCAAACCTGATGCCATGGAAACGCCAAAAAAATTTAATACAAAATTCAAAACAGTGAAAAGGCTCCAGTTCACCACAAAATCTATCTATGTGCCAAGTATGGTGAAGAAATAGTGCTTGGAAAAGATAAATGTTCATGGACAAAGAAGGAGACAGAGTGCATTTTAATACAGAAAACGGGATAACGAAACGAATGCTTTAGCAAAAGGTTGCCATGTCATCCCCCCGAACTCCTTGCTCTTGACAAGAGAATTTGGAAAAAACTCTGGCATTGTATTCCAACCTTTATCATATTTTAGATGACACAGGAAAGATTGTACTCTAATTCTGAGTTGGTAGTGCCATTTGCAGCACTTACTGGCCTCAGTGTGAACTATGAGTTGGTTATGCAACCCTTAGGTTCAACAGTGTGGAGCCTCACCTTCATCTTCTCTTTTATGTACTTGTATATTGCACCAATAATCAGACGAGGAGCTGCAGACAAAAGTAGAAAGAGACTACTAAATAAAAGTCTACTGGGGTTAAAAAATCTCATCACCCAACAACCAGGACAAGTTTTCATTTCAGGCAATCAAATAATGGTATCTTACTTGTCCGTAGGCTACTATATAATTTCTGTTTACTTTTTCAAAAATGCAAATAAACTTGAATTTCATTTTATATCTGCTCAAAATGTACCCAATGAATTTTGCAATGATAATAAAGTAGATTTACCTTTCTTTGCTATTTATCACATTTCGGGAAATAGTCCCGGAAATATTAACATCTAACAGCATGTTGATTTATTCTTTCATAATTACGTCATCATGATTATGTCATACCCATATCAAAATTAGTCAGGACAAGTGGCTTTTAAAAAACATTTAATTTAATTTGGGTACTATCGTCAGTATATCAGATACCATGATGTTCTTTATATACTCCACATTTTGTTGCACAAATACAATTTTACATTCACGAAATTAATAGGCATGTGTTAAAGTAATCATCAGCTCTGCTTGATAATTTTATTTCCTCCCTATTCTAGCTCCGCATTCTCACAGTAGCCAATCAGTTAAGCTGCCATTACAAATGAGCTTGACAGTGTTAGCAAAGATAGTGGTCGCAAACGTGAATGTTTGTTCAAATTGAGACTCAGATTTTGGGAGGAAGTCATCAAGACAAACTGACAGGCCCGAAACTTTCAAATAATATGTGCAAGAATTCCTTCTACCTCTTTTAGAGTACCTCTGCAGCATTTGTGTTGTCGAATTTAATCTTTCAGATAATATAAGAAGCGAAAGTGAGTTGTGATTGGTTCACTCAACTTCCCAGCGTGTACACATGATCGAATAAAAAGCCAGCCAAGGCAGGTAATAAAATCTTCGTGACGAGCTGTAGATGCATTCAGGGTATAGTGGAGATTTATTGGACGTATACCCCGGAGATATCGAGGATGGTAAGAAGGTGTATGGCACCAGTAACAAGTACATTTGATTAAACCATGAATAACATATCAATTATGTTCAACCAGGAAAGCAGTCTGTCATATTCTGACCATAGGTCATCATCATGAAGTAGCAAATCACAGACCTGGAACCAAAACTCACAGATATGCTTGAAACCAGTTCTCTCACATTGATGTGTGAGATATGTTATTTATTATACTGAGATATGTGTTGTCAGTATGTTAGTAGTATGAATCTCAGACTTAATTGAGGGCTTAGGCTACTGATGCATAAACGAGTGAGTGAGAAAGAGAGTGAGAGAATGGTTCTATTGCTTTGAGCAATACTTCAGAAATACCAAGGCAGGGGACACCAGAAATGGGTTTCACACACAGTACCCATGTGGAGAATCGAACTCAGGTGTTCGGCATAATGAGTTTTACCAGCTAGGCTATCATCAATCCACTGAAAATTAATGCTTATTATTTTACCCTTGAATATGTCTTGTGCCAGCATTGAGTGCAATAGATAATGACATGTTCTTACTTAAACCGTTCTTGTCTCCTAGCCCGTAGACAATGGCAGGCCGTACAATAATGTAGTTCAAGTCAGGGATGTTCTCGAGGTCCCGCTCGACCTCCAGCTTGTGTCTGGCCATGTGGGTCCATGGATCACACTTACAGTCCTCCATGTTGGCTTTCTGGAACACATGAGGACATGTTTGTCAAAGGACAGGATTACATGTTTGTCGGAGGACCTTCTCTGTGTTGGCTTTCTGGAACACATGAGGACATGTTTGTCAAAGGACAGGATAGCATGTTTGTCGGAGGACATGAGGACATGTTTACCTGAGGACACGAGGTTACCTTTTATGTCTGAGGACAATAGGGCTGCCACAATTCACACAGGCTTTAAATCAATACGGTTTTTGACATTAGACCATCGATTTGACCATTTTCAATTTGATTCTACATACAATTAAAACCAACAGATTTCATTCAACTCTCAGAGTTTATTAAAAAAACAATATCACACTGAAAACTTTTTCCAAGATTTAACTACGGATTCAGGAATGTAAGTTATGTAACCTTTTTCAAACAAATATAATGTTATGTTTCAACACAGAACAGCACTCAAATATTGAATCAAAACTGTGATAATGGTTATCAAAAATAACTAACGTATCAGATTCAATTTCCGATTAGTCAAACAGAATCGGTGCAGCCCTAGAGGACACAAGAAAAGGGTATGTGTGAAGCATTAGGACATTTGTCTGAGGACATAAAAACATTGTCTGAGAAGAGGACAAACTTGTCTGACATTAGAATACACATGTGAGAGACATTCCAACATTTGTCCAAGGACACAAAAACATAGTCTAAGAAGAAGAGAACAAACTTGTCTAACTTTATATTACACATTTGCAAGAGTATGAAGACATTTTGTTTTGTTATTTCATGTTTCATCTAATAGTAATACTGATTCTTGTAATGCTGACCCAATTCTCAGTTGACCAAATTTTCCAATTTCTAAAACAGCCCTTTAATGGCGTGAGTGTTCAGGATTCATGATTGGTTGCAATCAGATTTAGTTGGTTGCAATCAGATTTAGTTGGTTGCAATCAGATATAGCAACTTTGTTACAGATGTGATCATTTGCAAAGCCTCAGTGATTTCCACATGCATCAGGAAAACTAGAACCTCTTCCCCTGCGCGATGTGATCTTCTAGACAGAACTCAGTCATGTAATGGCAGATCAATTGCATCTTCATTGCCCTCGCTGACAATGGACAAGCTAGCTATTACAAGTAATGTCTTGTGTGTGAGACATCAACACATATTAAGTCAACAGCAGAAGAAGGATATTTGTGGCCACATTTTCTATTGCTAGTACATGTATCTAGATTTTTAGTATAATATATAATAAAGAAACTAACATTGATCAACGAATTTCACGGCAACTGGATCTAAGTCAATGTACTACATGTTCTGATTGAATAGACGGAAGGAAGATAATTCTTGTTGCCATTTTTTGCTGCCAGGGGATTTTACGAGAACTGGGAAATATGGACGTGTTAGAACAGAGGTTATGTGGGAAGACATGACATGAGTAACCTCTGTGGGTAGAGAATTCAGACCTTTGAATACCTGCGAGTCAAGAGGTTCTTGATGTGCGACAAGTCAACATAAACAGCCATCAGGCAAGTGATCTTTTTTGTGAGACTTGAATTCATCTGAACAAGGCTTTTGAATACCTGTGAGCCGAGAAATCTTGGTAGGATAAGTAAATTTAAATGGCCATCAGGCAAGTGGTTCTTCTTGAGGGACTTGTGTCTATCTTTACAAGACCTTTGAATACCTGTGAGCCAGGCAGCCCATAAAATAAGATTTGGGTTCATTCAAACAAATCATTCCTTGAGTACCTGACAATGTTATTCAATGAAGTCACATGGTTCTGAATGGAATATCTTTGAGGAAGCAGATATCAAACACTAAACTAATCCTTGGAGTCAACTGTGTGCAGACACTTTCCATGTTGTCACACCCTCTAGTGTACAGTACACCACCCTGTGTAATTAAAAGAACCCACAAATCCGTTGGTAAAATGACCAGACGTAAATACGTGCAAACACCTAGTTGCAGGTACAGCAACGTGCAGTAAACTTGGACAAAGTACTTTGACCATGTACCCCTGTCCATCCAGCTATGAATGGGTACCTCGATGAAAACACCACATTTTCTTCGTGCATCTAGTGGCTGCAAGATACGTATGATCCCCAGGGAGTTGAGATTCATAATATGAAGTACCACTGAGACTCACATACTATGATCAAGGAAAAAACTCAGCCCTATACAAATAGGTTATAAAATTATATACGGTCACTTTCTTCACACAGTTAGTGCAAGCAAATAAATTAAGATGTAAACTAATGTACTTTCAGTGAAGAGCTCTGAACAAAAATTTCATATGAAACAGAATGCATGTAGCATATTGTACAGTCAAGGCATGGTGATGTTACGAAATTTTACGATACACTGTCCAATCTTTTAATAAAAAGTCGATGTCCAGGTACTGAAAATAATGTAATGACCACAAAGCTTTACATTAATGCAGTCATCAGTTTGAGCGAGTGCACCAGTTGAGATTTACGCCACACTCTAACCATTTACGCAATATTCTAACCATTTAATCAAGTCTGGACCAGACAATCAAGTGATCAACAGCATGAACATCGATCTGCACAATTGGGAACCGACAGTCATCAGTCTGATCATGGTCCAGTGGAGATTCCATTTTGAGCAGTCGAAAATGTTCAAGTAGAAGTAGAAATTATCTCAGTTATACAAGTCCACGTAAAGGCAATAAGTGAGTGAGTGAGTGAGTGAGTGAGGTTAGTTTTACGCTGCACTCAGCAATATTCCAGCTATATGGCAATCAGAAGTAACAGAGACTTGCATCAATGTAGGATTGAAACAATGTTGAAACCAAGACATCATCTGTGTGAAGCATGCAGTTTAAGTGAGTGAGTGAGTGAGTGAGTGAGTGAGTGAGTGAGTGAGTGAGTGAGTGAGCGAGTCATGCACAGCGGCTACCAATCTTCCTAAACTATAGTCAGTATATTTCTCTTATCTTCAACACAAGACACCAAAATTATCTAGGAAGTACACAAAATCAACACTAAATTTCGGTGATATATGTTGTTGTGTGTTGGTATTAAGTTAAATTTTGACAGCATCAAATTCTTTGCTACACCTCAACACCATGGTTGATAAATTCATTATGCAGACTTCATATGAAGTATAAATTCCAATAAGGAAATCTCTCCCTCTCTCTGTCTCTCACTCTGTCTCTCTCCTGTATTTTATTTTACTTAATAAATAAATAAATAAATAAATAAATAAATAAATAAATAAATAAATAAATAAATAAATAAATAAATAAATAAATAAATAAATAAATAAATAAATAAATAAATAAATAAATAAATTCCAGTCTTGGGGTCTGTTATTTCAGATTGTGAGATTTCTGCCAGGTGGACTGGTAAATAATTCTTAATATTCCAGGGAAGAAGAGGCTGTTTCCAATAAATCTCTGGACCGAATCAAACTTGACAAAGTTGAGACATTACTCTTATAATAAATGGGAAAGAAGTAAATGTTTAATTTTCAGTTAAAACAAATAAACAAATACAAAAGCTCAAACAGTATCACATAACTTCCTGCGATAAGAATGCTACAGTGACAGACCTCGACAGGCTTACATAGTAAAATCCATCAGTGCATTCACAGAGCTGACAAACCATGGATCACAGCATAGGCAAAGCATGCAGAACGATGCTCTTGGTCTAAACATCTCAATACAAGACTGCTATCTAGGTCAAACACAACAAACATATCAAGTACTTACAATATCATCCTCAGGCTTGGAACAGCAAAACCAGAACCATTACCATCAGTGAGTGAATGAGTTTAGTTTTATGCCACACTAAGCAATATTCCAGGGACCCGTTTCACAAAGCTCTCATACGACCTCGTAACTTTTCTCGTGACATTGGTATCTCCCATGTCACAGTATAGGAGGTAGGGATGCTATTAGGGAAACTTATGAGATCTTAAGCTTATGAGAACTTTGTGAAACGGGTCTACGCTATATAGCCGTGGTCTGTAAATAACTGAGTTTGGACCAGACAATCCAGTGATCAACATCATGAACATGATCTATGCAACTGAGATACAATGAAAACTTTCCACAAAGTCAGCTGGTCTGACAACTCCATCCTGTTTGTCGCCTCTTTAGACAAGCAGGGATTACTGTTGATCAATTCTAATGCCGATCTTCATGGGCTGAACCATTTCAGACAGTGATTATCATGCTTATTTTGAATAATGTGTAAAGAATTAAAAGAATTGTAAGATACTTTATTGATCACAACTTGTTGATCATGCTATCATGTGATGCTTCTTCATAGATGTGTATAGTTTGCAGGACAACAGTATGAGACATTACACTGTAACACCGCATCATAATATGAGTAAATGGTTGTAATCCAGATAGTATCTTAACTTTATCATTATTCATCAACTTCCATAACGCCAATCAAACAGAATTTTTGGGAATCGACAACTGAAAATGACCATCAACGACTGTTCATAAGCTCTTGGAACTTGCGATCAAATTTTACATGCAGGTTTCCATTTCAACGAGCATATTTCTGAACATATTTGCTCAATGAATATTTGTGCACTTTCTCCATAATGTATTTCTGCCTACCACTTTTGTTACAAACTTATGATGTTACATGTCTTACGATGTCACAAACACAACATGATGTTGGCTCTCAACTATGTGTCTCTGAATTGTAAAGTAACTGACAATCACTTAGACAACGTAAACACTGATATTGCGCATTGCTAAATGTTTCATTAAGTGAAGAGCTGTTATGTGGCAGATGATCTTGAGTGTTCAAAGGAGTTCTGACAACCATAAAAACCTGTGCTGTTTTCATATCTTTAGAATTTAGTCTGAAACAAAGGCATTACATACATGTTTGTGAATTTGATATTCATATACAAAATGGATTTTTAAGGTATATGCACAAACATAATTATGATAAAATTTGGGAAAACAAGCACATGCATGTCAGTTGATCACTAAGGCAAAATGTGCTGAATATACAATCAATACTGACAGTAATTGCCTGTTTTTGTAAGGCGAGTATAGTCTGGTTCATAATTATTGAGAATTTTTCTTCTTACTTTGAGCTATCCTAACACCTCAACTGATTCACTGATACTTAAAACTAAGTAATGGTATAAGGGAGGTAACTCATCTTGGCCTACTGAGTATAGTACAATTAGAGTTACCTCCCCTGAATTTGTAGCAGACGTCATTTTCCTCAGCACTGTCAACAGTGTCTGCTGAAGATAAAAGAAGGTTGATTTTTGAGTTGTGTAATCAAGGAATTGATGATGTAAATGCATTGGCAGAGAGAACAGGAACTCCTCTTTCTACTGTGTATAGGATTAGGAAGAATTTTAAAGAGGGAAAGGATTTTGGGCACCAGAAAGGAGCAGGGAGACCCAGAAAATTGGACTTCTCAGATCGCGTCCGGCTGGGAATTTTAGCGTCTAAAAAGCAAAGGGCAAGCATCTCCAACATCAGGTATGAAATGATAGAAAGGGGATCAACAGTTGTATCAAAATGTACAGTTAGAAGAAATTTGATTGATCTTGGATGGGAGAAAAAGACTGGAATTCCTTCTCCTCTCATGAAACAAGAACATAAAGACAGGCGTGTTGAGTGGTGTTTGGCACATGAAAACTTTGACTGGGAAAATGTGATTTTTACTGATGAAAGTTCAATATGGGTATGACCCAATAATGTGAAAATATGGACAAAGTCTGCGTCAGGACCGTTGTATCGACGACCTAAATACAGCCCAAAGTTTCATGTATGGGGAGGGATATCCTTATTAGGAACGATCCCGCTGTGTGTGTTTGAGGGAAATCTGACAAGTCAACGCTACACTAACATATTAGATAATTTTCTGCTTCCAAGTGCACATGTGTTTTATGGAAATGACTGGATTTTGCAGCAAGATAATGATCCTAAACACACCGCAAAACATGCCAAGCAGTGGTTTCAGGAGAAAAATGTGACTGCATTACCATTTCCTGCATATAGTCCTGACTTAAATCCCTGAGAACATTTGGGGGATGATGAAGGAATGTGTGAATCAAAAGGGGTTGACAAAAATTGAAGACATGAAGAGAGAAGTGGTCCGATACTGGGACAGCATAACTCACGAGACACTAACCTCTCTGATAGGAAGTATGCCTACCCGTCTTAGACTGTGCCGTGAAGCTCAAGGAGACTTGATAAAATATTAAATTGTTACCTACACAACATGAAAAGGTCAGTTCACTTTCACAATACATTCAATTTTATCTGATTTGTTCTCGTTTAATAATATGAAATGCTTTAGCTATTCTCAATAATTTTGAACCATACTGTACAACCCCAATTTCTGGGAAAAGTTTTTATGTTATGCCTGCAAATATCCCTCAGTCTGAACACAATCTGTTTCTTCATCCATGAAATTGTTGCAGAAATATGTCATATATTGCTCATCTATGTCTGAGACATAAAGAGTCAAGGGAGGCAACTCACTTTGTCTGAAGAGTACATCTGTCCACTAGAAAATTCCATATAGACCTTGACCTTGTGTCTGGCTGCAGTCACAGCACAGTTGTGACTCAGTCTGACAATGCCTTCCTTGTAGACCTACAACATGAGTGTGTGAAGGCTGAGTTAAGAATGATACATTGAGAAATCACACAGCCTTCTGACAAGATATTGTAAATATCACGAGGGGTCCATGGGCTCATGGGCTCATGGGCTCGGGGAACATAAACAAACCTTGTGGGTTTATCTTACCAAACACCTGAATTTTAATTTTCAACTGCTTGAAGCACTGGTACAGCCTCGTAGTATGGCGAATCGTTTCGTCACCATAGTGCAGACAACACAAGGAAAACAAATTTAGAGTTATTTCCCACTTTCAATCGCAAAACATCGGTAATTTCTGTGCATCATGCGTGATTCAATGTTATTTGAGATAAAGAAGTACTACCATGAAGAACAAAATGCATTCGGCATTCCCAGCGGTGAACATTGAAAAAGATACATCATCTGTATGCATGGTACATTGAAAAAATACAAGGGCGCTCAGCCAATCAGAAAGCAACATTCATGTGTGAGGTAAGATAATAGGATGTGTATCAATTCAAACCCGATCTCATCACTATATAGCTGCTATAGAGCGAATGTGAAATGGAAACCCAACTCAGCTCTGACATGACTGGATTAAAGCATTTTTTTACTGCTCACATTCATAAGCAACTGAAAGTTGAGACCAATGTAGCCTCTTTTTACACAAATACACAAAATAATCAGGGGATCAGGCACTTACTGGTTCCGTCTGACCATATTTGGTTTCTGCAGCCAAGTTGATGACATAATCAAATTCCTCTCCATCATCAGCAAATGCGTTGTCGACTGAAGCTGCAATGAGAACGAATCAATGAGTAAGTTTGGATTTCCACTGCTTCTAGCAATATCATAGTGAGGGACACCAGATGCAACAAGACAGAGAGATCTTTCAGGTGAGGGGTCTCGTTTTTTTGTGCATAGTTTCTAAGCTGCACTCAGAAATAATCCTGCAACATGACATCAGGTGTAAATAATCAAGTTTGCACCAGACAATCCAGTGACTAAAACGTGGAACACTGAAGAAGACCTGCCAACCAAATCACAGTTACAACCAGTTTCGCCTCCTAGGGACCATTTCAGAAACAGTGAATAAGTTTAGGTTTATGCCGCACTTAGCAATATTCCAGCTATATGGCAGCGGTTTGAAAATAATCAAGGCTCGACCAGACATTTCAGTGATCAACACCATGAGCATCGATCTGCACAAATGGGAGCCTATGATGTGCGTCTAGAAAGTCAGCAAGCCTGACCATGCGATCCCATTAATCGCCTTTTACGCCAAGCATAGTCGTCTTTTACGGCAAGCATGGGTTGCTGAAGGCCTATTCTACCCCGCGACCTTCACAGGTCATTTCAGAAATACATTGTAGTGCTACTACTACTATAGACTTACGACAGTCGTGGAGCTACAATATGTTTGTAAATATGTTAAGTTAAACAGTGCCTATAGTGGAAATGTGCCATCTACTAAGAATTGAAGGATGTGAATACAAGAGACGAAGACAAAATTACCTTGATTGATGAGGTTGGAGTGTCGAAATTCCACCTTTGGATTGTTGAAAGACTCCTGAAACATTCAGTACGTAAGAAAGTGAGCAAGCAAACAGGCATTGAGTGACTGTGTGGGTGAGGAATCGAGGGAGGGAGCAAGCAAGCAAACGGGCATTGAGTGACTGTGTGGGAAAGGAATCGAGGGAGGGAGCACGCAAGCAAACAGGCATTGAGTGACTGTGTGGGTGAGGAATCAAGGGAGGGAACAAGCAAGCAAACAGGCATTGAGTGACTGAGTGGTGAGGAATCGAGGGAGGGAGCAAGCAAGCAAACAGGCATTGAGTGAGTGTGTGGGTGAGGAATCAAGGCAGTGAGCAAGCGAGTGGGGATTGAGTGACTGAGTGGGTGAGAGATCGAAGGTGTGCGCAAGCAGGTGGGAATTGAGTAAGTGATAGTATGGATGTATGAGGGACTGATCGATCGAGTGATTGAGAGGATGGGTTAGAAAGCAAGCGAGAAGAAAGTGAGGGAGCAAATGCATATGTGAGCAATTGAGTGAGCAAATGAGTGAGTGAGTGAGTGAGTGAGTGAGTGTAGTATTACAGCACTGTAAGCAATATTACAGCAAATTCACCATGGGACACCAGAAATCGTCCTCATACATTGTGTGTGAGTGGGTGAGTGAGTTTAATACCACTTCAGTGTCTTCATAAAAGCTTCAATTTGCAGGAATTGTGACACCTGAAGATGTCCATTAATCATTGGTGTGTCTATATTTGATTTCAAACCTGTTGACAGATGATTCAGGGAAGGGGGATTCTCATAAAAGTGATGCAATACCTCTGCTTCCATGAAGGGTCAAATGTGCTTTCGGTCCAATGACCCAGCGTGGGTGTTATCTGTAAATCAAATTTACTGTTACTATGGTTACTTACAGTATGTTGCGGGTTCAGCCAAGCCATCTGAGGGGGAACTTTGTCAGCAACACGCACCTAAAACACAAGACACATTCTTATGCCACATAGCAATGTTCAAGATATTTAACAGTGGTAGGGTTCAACACTATATTTTGTCCGAAGAACATAGTCTAGTAAATAGCTTGTCAAAATTGTGTCTACCTAGCCGAAATCACTGGTAGGGGGACTTGGTTACAGTGGTCATGGTGTCTGTGATTTTTGCGACGGAAACTTTGCAATATGTTAGAGTTTTCGATTTTTCGTGACAAATGATCTCATGAAAAAGTGTAAAAATAATACAAAGTGTTCTAGTGAGGGTTTATCCTCTTTCATCATAAAGAATGTGCTGTTTTATCTGTGAAAAAAACGCATGTATCAATTTCCATGAATTGGTCAAATGTCATAGAAACTTTGTGATTACGAAACTAATGTAACAGAAAATTAATTCAGTGTCACAGAAAATTCTCAACCCCAAAATATAGCTGACATGGTATGATTCATCCAATCTGGTCAGCAAATCAGATTTGGACCTAATGTTAGTAAATTTCAATTCAACTCTCTTTTTGCCTACCAATGCAAATGGTCATGTAGATACTTCAACACACATTATAACGTGTATTATAGAGACTGCTAAAAAGCTTATCAAGTGTAAAAAGACTATAAAAGCTACTCTTTAATGATAAATGTTCCTCAGAAAAATATAAAAGTTAGGCCATACAGTATTATTCATAACGGACAAAAGAAAACAGCAATTATCTCATAGTTTTTGTTTGATATAGTTTGTTCTAATATGCACTCATCCTTGATAATCTCCAGGGAATACGGTCCAATACATGTCCACATATAACCTGGACATATCTATCAACTGATTTTATTACCTCCCTTGGCTAGCTTATTATCCAATCTGGTGTCTACACTGGGAAGTTGAGCATACCAATCACAACTCACTTTCTCTTCTTAAATTATCTAACCGATTAAACATGGCAACTGAAATAAAGCAGAGATACTCTGAAGGAGTTCTAGCATATGCTTTTTTAAAAAATTTTCGGACCTGTCTATTTGCATGATTTCCCCAAAATTTGAGTCACACTGCAAGCAAAGTATGGCGTAAAAATAAACTTACTCACTCACTTCCTCAGCAATGTTTACCAAGACAACACCAGCCAAGAAATGGTGTAGTTTTGACATGAGTTGTGAGGGTGACATTTTCAACAGCAGGGATGAACACACAACTTGGCAATAGTTCACTCACTCACTAACAAATACTTAGACGCAAATTGGACAAACCATCCAGATGTGTTGTGGTGTGAGTTGGCCACGACCCATCACAGTGGGGTCGACTTATGTACCAAACATACCATTTTAACTCTGATTTTAAGGGTCAAGTTAGAGGGTAGGATTATGCACAGTAAAATACGGTAATAGAAGCTTGCAAGAGCAACGACCATATCAGCTTACCTAAGTAACCATATTAAGACATAAGCTTGCAAAACCAACAACCATGCCTTACATATTCTTATTTCAACTTGAAAAACATGTAAATAACTTACCTTAGCAACCAATTCATTCTTTATCAAATAGTGTACAAGGTTTCTTCCAATAAAGCCAGTACCTAAAACAGAAAAGAGATTACTAATACTATGGTTATGTTGCCAAGAGGGTTAGCTCATCACTACAAACATGGGTGTGATTCCCCACAAGGGTACAAAGTGTGAAGTATTCCTGGTGTCTTTTGCCATGATATTGCTGGAATATTGCTAAATGTTAACCAAACAAACTTGTTCACTCACTCACCAACGGAATGAATATAAACATTTATCATCCAAAACAAATGTTCCATCACTTGTGTGAGATCAAACAATACCTCCTGTGAGATTTTGTACAATTTTGTACAATGCCCTGACAATGTTATGACATCATGAACTTGATGACAACAGAATGCTATGACATCACTGCACTGCAAGTCTAATGGTAGTTCAGTTTTGACAGATGAAAGTGTTTCATTGAAAACCAATAAAGAATGATTTTGGATAATAAATAGAATCTCACCCTTTTGTCTCCTAATATCAATTATATGAACACTCGCTGATAAAGGTAAACATATGCGCTGCAAGCCTTGGATATTTGTAACGTGTGTTGATATAACTGATATCAGAAGACTCTTGGGGGATATTCTCTACATATAATCCCAAAACATGTAACCATGGCAACACAGAAATTGCACAACAGTTATGTATATCATGTTCAAAATCAAAGTAAATGTCACTGAGCATTTGTAGAAATCATTTCAAAGACTGAAGTTTTTGCGGATACAGGGGACAGTGGGTTGTGGCTAAACCATTTGTTTGTCACACTGAGGACACAGGTTCGAGTCCGGGTACAGTGTGTGAGCCCACTGCTGGTGTTCCATGCTGTGATATTGCTGGAATATTGCTAAAAGCAACATAAGACCATACTCACTCACTCACTCACTGACGCAACAGCCCATATATGTAATTGTGGTGTCTTTCTTGATTTTGATGGCTTCCAAGAATGCCGATGAATCACTGTCGACCATTATCTAGCATCATCTAGTCGAATCTTCTTAAATGAAAACCATACACATGCAAACTTCACGTCATATACCTATCATCTTTTAAGAGTGATTCCTGTACAAACATCTATGGTCATAGTGAGTGAGTTTAGACCAGACAATCCAGTGACTAAAGCGTGAACATTGAAGAATATCTGTAAATAATCAAGTCTGGACCAGACAATCCAGTGATCAACAACATGAACATCGATCTGCACAACTGGGAACCGGTGACATGTGTGAACCAAGTCAGTGAGGTGTTGGGTAGAATAGGCCTTCAGCAACCCATGCTTGCCATTAAAGGTAACTATGCTTGTTGTAAGAGGCGACTTATGCTTGTTGTAAGAGGCAACTAACGGGATCAGGTGGTCAGGCTCGCTGACTTGGTTGACACACGTCATTGGCTCCCAACTGCACAGATCGATCATCATGTTGTTCATCACTGGACTGTCTGGTCCAGACTCGATTATTTACAGTCTGCCGCCATATAGCTGAAATATAGCCAAGTGCAACGTAAAACTAAACTCACTCATTCACTACAGATTGACGACATATATTTGCAATATTGCATGCGACCTTTAAGAATAAACAAAACAAAACATGCATAAAACAACATTTCTATTCACAAGATTGACAATTCAGTAGGATCATTTTAATATAAAAAAACCTGTATTCAGTCACCAAATGAAACCTCTTCTTCTCCTTTAATTGCCTTTCAGCAGTGATTAGCATGTGCATGATATTTTACTGCTAACATAAAAAGAACGTTTTTTTTTTCCGTTTTCAAAATTTTCATTATTCCGTTTTCAACCATTTTCATTATCTATAAAGAAAGCGATCCCTGTACGTGCTAAAATACAGGTGCATGATGGCGAAGGCGGCAACCCCAGAAGAGGTTATTTAAATTAAAATCCATCAAATTGAATTTAAATAATTTACATTCCGCTATATAATATTTACACTCCACATTTAGAGAATGTAGAAAATGTTTGCATATGAATTAACATTATTTACCTCAGTAATTGTATACCCTGTGTAAATGATATGATGGAACACATGCTAGTATAAAGTGTTGACAGACACTAGCTTGAACAATATTTCACAGGGAACAAACTCCCGTAACACCCCTGTCAATAACAACACTGCTTGTTGAAACTACATTAAATACCTCAGCGCTAGTTGTTTTCAATGGTTTATTTTTCCACTCAGCATGTATCAGAACCTCAAACATTCTTTGTTCAGTGTCTTGTCTCATTGAAGAAACTGAAGGCTTAAGACACAACCCAACATGTCTGTCTTGAACACAGTTTGGTGTTAAACAAAAGGCAGACTATGTATATTTATACAAGAAAGGAGGGCTCACTTCTGAGTAGGCCCTGGGCCAAGTATGACTGAAACATGTTTGAATTTGTAAAAGCTTGCAAAAATGAATTTCTAAATACTCAGACCCTATAACAATTGATTTTGAAGGTTCGAACAAGTGTGAGCGAGCAGGTTAGTGAGTGAGTGAATAAGGTTTTATGCCGCATGTACCCATGTGGGACTCATACCCAGGTCATCAGCAATGTTTCAGTGCCATAGCTATTCATAGCATAGAAAAGCAAGACAAAATTGTGCCCAGGGACACTTACGCTCCACTGCTGTAGGAAAAGCACTGAGTGTGCTCTGGTGATTAATTTCTACTAAATGAGTTCAATAAACATCTATGCAACTATGAGATGCACATCTTTCGATGAAACACATGTATAAAACACATCAATTCTGTTGAGCAGTTTTTGTGGAGAAGTGGATAGACTTAATCCCCTATTTCACTGTCATCAGAAATTCCATAAATCTCAAAGTTCATGTCTCTACACAAACAAAAAAACCCCCTATAAAATACAAAAACAAAATATGAGATGAACACCTTTAGAGTCTCTATAAAAGACATATGTAAGCTATGTGAGTTTTGTGCAGTGGTTTATGAGGAGAAGTGGATAAGGAACACCCCCTGTTGTACTGGATGAACAGGATCAAAAGAACCAAATTCAACTAAGTTCACACATCTGTTGAAGTGACAAAATTCTGAAATTGGATGAACAAGGTGTGAAATGCAACCTTTTAGAGTTCCAAAGAAACACACATCCCCGGTAACACTATATTCAAAGTGAAATACAACAAAATCAATGTAAGTTCAAACGGCATTAAAATTGGAAAAGTAAAATACAAAATCAAAATATGAGCTGCGCACCTTTAAAGTCCCTACAAAGCACCTGCATGATCTTAATGACTTCCACACAGTAGTTTTGAGGAGAAGTAGATAACATACATCCCCGCTCGTCCCCTATAGCAGGATCATCATAGAGAAAATCAGCAAAATGTACTTAGGTTCAAATCCCTCTAAACTTACAAAAACACCAATAAAATACAAAAACCAAATATAAGATGCCCACCATTAGAGTCCCAAGAATGACCATGCATAAGTTCATTGAATCCACAGAGCGTTTTTTGTGGAGAAGTGGATACAGTAAATCCCTTGTTTCGTACTGACGGACGGATATGGAGGGTAAATCTATATGCATAAAAATTAAAAATACCCATCTAGATCTACCTCAGCAATGATGTGTTATTCAATAAATTCCACTTGTTTTGTGGAGAAGGGATAAAGCAGAGTTTCATATGGACATGTGGACGTATGGACGGACACTGAGGGTCGCCCTATCTGCCCCCTGCCATATATGGCAGGGGCATAAAAATTAGCCGACATACTTATGCTTACGTTAGATTGACTGTTGATTTATTTCTCAAAATTTACTTGCACCTTTGTGTAAGTTAGACTCCTAACTAGGTTGCACTTATTAGTAATATTGGGTTGCGCCAACTTAAGTAACAAAGCACGAAATCAATCCCTGCTATGTATGAATCAGTCACAATCTGATAAAACATGTATATTGTTCAGGTTATCTCAATCCTTAAATAAAGTGACGAACAAGGGCTTCAACAACTTGGCTACCTCTCCAGCCCTAAGGAAGGAGAATTAAATTCACACATCAATAAAATTTAAACCTGAAACTGTATATCTTGACAGACAGAAAATCAGACAGGTGAAAATTGACACAAGCTGACACTTATCTCAATGATCTGAAATGGCTTGCGTACGCATGACCTGAAACAGGCATATGGAGACTCCTTATCAAAGGAAACAGGACAAGATTCCAAAATCGGCATGAAACGTCATTCATAATGCAGTCAAAGTTTCAGAAGTTATTTTATAATCTTGTTCGGATAGAAATGCACTTGTGTTCCAAAGGGCTTGATTTTGAGTGAGTGAGTGAGTAAGTGAGTGGATTTAGTTTACGTCACACTCAGCAGTATTCAAGCTATATGTAAATAATCGAGTCTGGACCAGACAATCCAGCGATCAACATGAGCATCAATCTGTGCAGTTGGGAACCGATGACACGTGTCAACCAAGTTAGCAAAGCCTGACCACCCAATCTCGTTACTCGCCTCTTACGACAAGCATAGTCACCTTTTATGACAAGCATGGGTTGCTGAAGGCCTATTCTACCCAGGGACCTTCAGGCTTGATTTTAGTATTAAGACGCTAATAATGCTAATTAACGCAGTTAATAATGCTAATTATAGCACCTAGGATCCAACAAAATCCTGTTCTCTGACATTAATTTATTACCCTGACAGAATTGTACTTTCAAAGCCACTGCTTCAAGTGACCATATGGGTCCGTACATCTGCTTCTCAAGTACCCATTTCAAACAGCTGGGTGGTCTGAGTGCAATGTGGATAAAATGCCTTGCTCAGGGACAAAACTGAGTATGAGACCCAGGTCACAAAATTTTGAGTGTCTCCAGTGGGATTCAATCCCAGGCCTTTGGCGTAAGAGGCCAGCAATACCACACCACTGTGCTCCAAGTTGCACTAGTGCAACCTGAAACTTGAAATTGCAACCTGATATTTAACTGCATGTTGATATGTTGCTGTTTAAAGGCCACAGACTTCGGTTGGAAAACAGAATGATGAGGATCTCCAAGGAAATACTTAGAGCAGTCACTGATGATGACAAGGACAGTGACTGAATGACTTATGATTGATGTTTTATGTAGTAAAATATAGAGAATCTTGTCCAAGTGTCTACTGATATCAAATATATCAACACAAGCTGTTAAAGTAACAAATATCTGAGGCTTGCCTGAGGATATTTTTACCTTAATGAACATGTGATGATATAATTGATATTCAGTGGACACGAAGGTGAGATTCTATTTATCAACAAAAATCATTCTTCATTAGTTTTCAATGAAAAATGTACATCTCTGAACACAGCACTGCCATTAGATTTGCAGTCCAGCATTTGTCATAACATTGTGACGTCATCAGCTTCGTGACATCATAGCATTGTCAGGGAATTGTACAAAATCTACTGTCAAAACGATATCTCAACAGTCTTGGATGATAACAAATGATCTCATCAGATTAAGCTATAATGGTGTTAGAAGTGTCATTTATAATTCACAAAATGCAAACGTTTCCCTTTGTGTTTAAAAATAATGGGTTTGGTAGAAATAACCTCTGTCCCACTATAGGGCTTGATTTAAGCATGAAGCAGTTGGTTGCACTGGTTTCATTTGCATTAATGAAACTGAATACAATCTTTAAGATAAAATAAAAAATGAAAAGTCATTACATCCATAAAATTCTGAATTTATGAGAATTTAAAAATGAAAAAAACTTCAACAAAATATATTTTTCAATAACAAATTTGCCTTCTACCTATAGGTCTCTTAATCTAAATCAGAACCACATCCTTGTATGACTGCTATCAGACTTTCCAGTGAGCATCGCTTTTGTCAAAAGGAACACACTGACATCTTTTTTGAAAAACATATAATGTACAGATTTTCAAATTACCCTCCTGACAGAAATGAACTTAAATCATTATGAATACACCATGGGGTCAAACGTTTTATTAAAAGTGACATGCCACAGGGCACGTGACTTCAAGAAAGTAACTTGTCCTGATAAATTTTCCAC
The DNA here is from genome assembly GCF_037392515.1 of Haliotis asinina. Classification (NCBI taxonomy): domain Eukaryota; kingdom Metazoa; phylum Mollusca; class Gastropoda; order Lepetellida; family Haliotidae; genus Haliotis; species Haliotis asinina. Next base: position 25,622,722 of record NC_090292.1, read on the forward strand.
TTGCCCTGATTTTATGACACAATATTTGATGTTAGTGTTTACTGAACTAATTATCGAAGAGTGATCAGTTTCAGAGAATGATGGCTCTAAATTATTATTATTGCCAAATGTAATAGCTACATTATGAACAGATATGAATTAAAGTTTATTTGCAGTTTGTAACCATAAGTGGAAATTATCAAGTAGTCCACAGACAAGTATGATACCATTATTTAATTGCCCGAAATGAAAACTGACTTGTCCCAGGCGTCAGGTGCTGTTCTATTTAAAATTGAAGATTTAATAATTTTTATTCCAGAAAACAAGTTTCCATTCCTTTCTGCAAACTAAATAAAAAAATAATAATAAAATGACATCATAAGTAAGTATTTGCAATAGTGTTCAATGTGTGTTCTTTTCAAGAACATATATATGTTTTTCTTGCCAACATCCAACAAACTGACCCGGTTTGCGTAGAAGAAGCAGTATTTGTATACAGCCCTCTATCACTACAGCAGTGATCACAAACTTTCTCTTCCTCTTCAAGACACACAGGAAAATGTTAGGCAAGATAACATTCCTGTATCTTAGTTTGCTTTAACCCTTGACTGCACAAGGAACCCTTACTTAATCCCAGCTCTGCCACTGACTTTGGGGTCAGTTAGGCTTCATTCCATTAATTCCACTATGGGATGGAATTCATTCGCTCGACTAATTCTTGAAAGATGAGGCTGTGATACAGAGATGTTGGTTGGTGAATGAGTGAGTGAGTGGGTTGGTTGGATGGTGGTTGAGTGATGAGTGAGTGACAGAGAAAGGATTTACATCTCTTTTAGAAATAGCAATATCAATATCACAATGAACAGTGAGAGACACCAGACCTGGGTCTTTGGGGTGATGAGTGGACACTTAAACCACCCAGATGTTGGCTAGGGTACACATTCCTTTCTGGACACACAGTCCCATCATTATAAAGCACATTTTGCTTCAATGCGTTAATTTTTACACTTTAAACAACGTTATGGTCCAGACGTGACTTTCTACAAACTGCCACCATACAGTTGGAATATTGCTGAGTGTGGCGCAAAACTCAACTCACTCATTCTACCTACATCAGCTCATGACATCATCAGCTCATGACATGGGTGTTTGAACCATAGACCCTCTCTCCTGTACAACTGATGTTCTATCCTCTAAACCATGGCGACAAGACAGCCAGCTCATGACAGGTATTAAAATTGAACCACAGACCCTGTCTCCTGTGCAACTAACACTGAGCCAAGGAGTCACACAGTCAGCTATCATGACTGAAGTTTTAGAATCGAACCACAGACATTCTCTATCCTAACCAACTCTCTACCCACACAACCATGGAGTCACACAGTCAGCTATCGTGACTGAGGGTACTTGAGACATACTTTATCCATTAGGATATCAAGTCACCAACAGTCCGCCACTTTTGCCACTTTGAGTCTCATGAATATGCAAAAGTAGGCCACTAGAGATCAGTTGCCTTGATCATGATACAGCTTGAAGTTCAGTTGAAATATCACATTCCGTAAATATGTAAGGCTGCACAAAAATGATTAAATGTTTCTCGGACACATTTTTTTCAAAAGTGATGACAGTGCTAGGTCTTTTTTTAAATTTTTGATAGAAAAAAATGACACGGGAAGAACACAGTTTATTTTTCTTTCAGAAATACAGCTTGGGATGTTTAGCATGTGTGGTAGATTCAGTCACACTTACAGTCTTACAGACACTCATTCTTATAGTGGACAAATGGATGATCGGGATGCATCAAGTCAAATTTATTTTTTTAAAAGGCAATAAAAATTGTTACGGGCATAAATAAAAGTGAAATGCTGATGCCCGAGAAACATGCATCAAGTCAAATTTATTTTTTTAAAAGGCAATAAAAATTGTTACGGGCATAAATAAAAGTGAAATGCTGATGCCCGAGAAACATTTCAAATTTCTAGTGTAAGAGGCTGTGGTTCCAATTCCCCAACTGACCCTTGAATATACAATTCTGAAGCCAATCCTATTTACATTAAGAGGTATAAACTAAAAAAGAATTTGGATAACATTTTTTCTCAGCACAGATGGACACCAGCCGTTACAATAGAAAGTTGACATGATGGCCGCAAGCATGACTGAATAAACAATTAACCATTGATATTAATGACAATGTGTCATTAGTTTGTACTTCACTTCTAAACAAAAATTTAAAAAACCCAAACATTCCAACCTACGTACCCTAACTTTACAAGAGGTGTAACCAGAACCATAACTATTTTTATTTGTTCTTACTTTCTTAGGATGCACATGTTTCTATGGCTAAATAAACAGTCCTACTAGTTGCCAAAACGAAGGAAGGAAAAGGATGTCTGGGTCTTCAGTAACTCCTGCTTGTTGTAAGAAATGAATTACAAGACTGGGTTGTCAGACTTGGTGACTTCACACCTGTCATAGTATCCCATTTGTGTATACTGGTGCTCATGCTGTTGATCACTGGATTGTCTGGTCCAGGCTCAGTTGGGGTTAGAATGGATCAACAATCCATGATTGTCTTAACAGGTCCCAGTTGCCTAGGATGCACACATTTCGATTCACTATTCATTTGGTAAAATTTGTATTATGTGTTTTTTGTCCATGGTCACTACAATCAAAAAGCATTGAATATTTTTAAGAGAGTGCTTTCTGTTAGAAACCAGTTTGTTGTTTATCATTCACAGATTGGAAAAGTAACTTCAAGCAAAAATGCCCACTCACAAAATCTGAAATAAATGAATATATTTCACATAACTGGGGAGACGTGTCATGTTAATCTAAGGCTTACTGACAAATCACTTCCTGAACTGATGAACATAATTCAGAAGAAGTTCATGAATAAAGTTCAAACTTTGTGTATTGTACAAGCAAATTAAACTTCATTTTGTCACAAATGCTTTTCCATGATATGATCGATAACACTATTTTCAAATTGATATTATAATGATAACCATTCATACTTTTCCATATCGACAATACTTTTGATAATGGATTTTGCAGCCAGCCCTACTTAATTATATACTTAAATGTTAAAAACTAAGATTTCTGAGTTTGAGATAAGAGACGTCTTCACTGCAGTGACAGAAATTTGTTATGTTCACCTCAGTAGAAACACCACTTTGTCCTTTGTTACTTCCTGGTTCAACAAAGTTTTCTCTTCAGTATCTTGTTACACAACAATGTAAACATATGCCTTACACAAACATCACTGCAACATAAGTATCTCACATGACCAACAAGGAATGTTGATCCACGTGTAACATTAGGGCCCAAATGGTTTTACAAACAATTACAAGGCTACCTGTAAAGATCTGGGTTAGAATTGATCTTCGTGAGTGAGTGAGTGAGTTTAGAGCTGCACTTAACAATATTATAGCTATATGGCGGCGGTCTGTAAATAATCGAGTCTGGACCAGACAATCCAGTGATCAACAACATGAGCATCGATCTGCGCAACTAGGAACCGATGACATGTGTTTACCAAGTCAGCAAGCCTGACCACCCTATCCCGTTCATAGCCTCTTGCGACAAGCAGAGTTGCTGATCTTCATTAACATATGCGTGTCAAGAGGGATGGGATCAGGTGGTCATGTTAACTGACTTGGTTGACACGTCATCATATCCCAACTGCATAGATCGATGCTCTTGATGTTGATCACTGGACTGTCTGGTGTCAGTTATTTACAAACCAGCACTGTATAGCTGGAATATTGCTGAATGGTATGTAAAATTGAAGTCACTGAGTCACTCACTCACTCTAAAGGTGATTGAATGAAACAGCACACAAGGTTTGACATTCTGCAAGGTGTGTGACTGAGACTTGCTGTATGCAGCCTTTAGCAATATTCCAGGAATATCACAGCAGGGATACACAAGAAATGGTTTTCTAACATTGTATCCATGTGGGGATTCAAACCCATCCCTTTGGCATGACAAGCAAACGCTTAATCACTTAGCTACCCCACCGCCATAGCAGTGTTTGGAGTTAGTGAGTTTAGTTTTAAGCCACACTCAGAAATATTCCAGATATATGGCTGCGGTCTGTAAAAAATCGAGTCTGGACCAGACAATCCAGTGATCAACAACATGAGCATCGATCTTCGCAGGTGGGAACCGATAACATTTGTCAACCAAGTCAGCAAGCCTGACCATGCGATCCCATCAGTCACCTCTTACGACAAGCATAGTCACCTTTTATGGCAAGCATGGGTTGCCAAAGTCCTATTCTACCCCGGACCTTCATGGGTCACAGGGTTTGGAGAAAGTAGATGCATTCTGTGTTGAAAACGAGGATGTGATATGGGATAAGTGTTGTCTCACATAGGAAAATATACACTTCCTTGATTTGCTCTAGTCATTGTTCATCATAAGAGAACATGAGAGTTCATGTGATTGAGTGAAGGAGGGACTCAGGAAGTGAGTCTGTGAGTGAGAAAAAATAAAACTTAAAATAGTAAGGAAAGTAAGAAACAAAATACCAGTGATCTGTGAGCTCGACCCTGTATCCAGGGCCTCCTTTCACAAAGCACTAAGGTGATCATAAGTCGCTAAGGTAACCTTAGTGCAGTGTTAAAGAATGGGAGCTAAGGTTAACCTTTGTAATGGCTGCTTCGTGAAAAGAGCCCAGGTTGTATATTGTCAAGTTTCAAACAGAAATAATGCCAAAATATTTCTATAATATTGCTCATGACAAGCAAGGGGGTGGAGATTCTAACCTGAATCTTCATACAGGTAATTATGAGTCCTTTCGTCATGATTGTTTACTTACATGTCAAGTGTGTGTGATCTGGGTAATATGTGTGATAGCTTCCATCACCCAGTGATATATAGGCTAATAATATATATAATAATATAGGCTAATAAGTCTTCAATCTATCTGAGTGAGTTGGGTTTTTAAAATACTTTTAGCAATATTTTACCACTATCACCAGAAATGGGCTTCACATTGTACTCATGTGGAAATGGAACCAGGTCTTTGGTGTGACAAGCAAACACATTAACCACTAGGCTACTCCACCTCTCTCAGTCACAGTTCTATTCATTACACTGCTATACTGAGTCTAACAAACCCTAGTCGAAACACACCATTGAGAAATACAATGTATGTCCCCGAACTCAGTGCACAAACAGTTTCATCAGTAGGGCAGATACCCAGTTCATTTCGTGAGACATTTTTATTGACAATTGAAATCTGGAAGTTAAGTTATGTAAGGAGCAAATAAATATCAACATTATCTACCACTTCAGATATAAAATCAGTTGCCTGTATACACATGGTATAACTAAAAATAGTCAGCGAAATTCAGCACGTTCAGTTGTCTGCTAGTGATGGATTATAAATGTATAAAACAGGAAGCCATGTGATCGAAACACTCTCACAGTGCGGAGGTAAAAGAAATTGCTCATCATTGAATACACATACAAAATACCAAGATGTGGCAAGAAGCTGCAGATATGATATCATCAACCCTATTTTTGTAGGAAACACATATTTCTGTGTGAAACAGATGAATTATGTCTTTATCATGCAAGGTTAGTAAATTCAAAACTTAAAATAATATAAAAGATAAAAATTCTGTTTTTGTCTTACATCATCGAGTGAGTGAGTGAGCTTAGTTTTACACTACACTTAGCAATATTCCAGATATATGGCGGCGGTCTATAAATAATCGAGTCTGGACCAGACAATCCAGTGATCAACAACATGAGCATCAATCTGCACAATTGGGAACGGACGACATGTGTCAACCAAGTCAGCAAGCCTGTCACCACCCGAACCTGTCACCTCTTACGACAAGCTTAGTTGCCTTTTATGGCAAGCAAAGGTTGCTGAAGTTCTTTTCTACCCCGGGACCTTCACGGGTCCTTACGTCATCGCACAACCCTGACACCGGGACATATTCCACACATAATGAAGGTAAGTATCCCATGCAAATACACTGCCACCCTCATTCATGTGTTAGGAGAGGCTATAGGGTAGTAAAATGGTTAAAGTGTTCGCTTGTCATGACAAATGAGCGAGTCTGATTCCCCACATGGATTAAATGTGTGAAGCCCATTTCTGGTTCCCCCACCGTGATGTCGCTGGAACATTGCTAAAAGCAACGTAAGAACATACTCTTACACTCACACGTATCAGGCAGACGGTTTTGAAATTTAAATGAATTTTACAATCCCATTCATTAATTTAATGGCCTGAATAAATCCCGTCTTCGACTAACCCATCAATGGCAATATTTCACATCAGAAATTTATCCACTACACAGGTAACGAATACATTATCGTACATTAAGCCTGCAAAACAGGCGATTCTGACTCACGATGAATAAGTTTCATTCCCTGAAACATAGACCTCGCCCGATCCCAGACACATGCAATTATTGATGAACTCCCTCGGCAATGCAGACGTCGTTGTCATCAGCTGATATGTATGAGAAAAACAACACACTGGATTTTGAATAAAAATCGTTCATTTGCAGATATTCCCCAATATATCCAGCTAAAATGCGTGTAAACGAGTCAGTTCATAGGTGCAACGCATTGCTATTATACTCAAGAATGGGTTGAGTCATAAACATAAGCCTTACCTCCGAGAATGAGCACGCGGGCACGTTGATTTTCCGCCATTTTGCAATATGGAAATCACGTGACAGACGGTGTTGCTTGAATTGCTATCCCGCTGTTTTTTGTAAACCACAATTGGGCAGTATTGTGTGCTATGTGTTTGAATGGCTTTGCATTGATCTAATGGACCCTGAAATGTGAATCTAAGAGAGCCGTTAGGTTTTGACAAACAAGAGTTTTTAAATCTGAATAGTTTATTTTTTCGGATCATGTTGCTTCATTCATTGCTCCTTCATTAGGAGGGCTATATACAAAATTCTACCATGACTTCAGTTTATATGGGATTGTGATTGGTTAATCACAGACATTCAAAGGTATATAATCACGTAATACCTCTGATTTTCCAAAACAGTAAGTATTGTTTGTAAAATCGCGGGTACATGTATGGTAGAATGGAGGTAAACATACTGTCTTGGAAAATCAGAGGTATATAAGGAAATTGTAATAGCTCCAAATAGCTATTATAATTTAGTTATATACCTCTGATTTTAAAACACAGTATGTTCATCTCCTTAATATGAAAATGTCACCGTCATCTTGCTGTGTTAAATCTGGCTGCATATTCGAGTTAAGTATTAGCGATAGCATTTTTTTTTAAATTTTGTGTTGTGATGCTTTTCTCTGGGTATTCAACGTGTTCAATGTATACATCTGGATAAAAATCGGTTGTAGTCAAAAGGGACAAAGGGACCTAGATTGAAAAGTCAAAATGGCCTTTGATTTAAGTCAAAATGGCCATGAGTCAAGTTCAAATGAGAACATAAAAACTAATATATATTCTGTATAAAATATTATGTTTTTATCAATATGTTGTAATAATATATAATATACACACAGGTGTTGATTTGTGATCAAATATTCATAAGTTGCTAAAATATTCATCAATCGCACATCTTTTAAGTTCACAGACACCGTTATTCCACAAATGATCACACAAGTGAGTGGTTGACCATGCTAACAAAATAACCACTTAGTCACTCTGAGATGTTTACTCATAAAATAAACACTAAACCACTCGGATATGTTTTAAATAAACAACACTGAGACACTCTGAAATGTTTAGGATTAGAACTGCCACAACATGTAATGAATTTCTTCTAATCTGACGACTTTCTTCATGTCCGGCCCTTTTGACTTTCCTTGGGCCCTTTGACTTTCCTTGGGCCCTTTTGACTTTATTTGGGCCCTTTTGACTCCTGTTCTGAAGCATCACTGGCTACCATGTTGACATGAAAAATGGTATTGCCCGTAAAATACTTTACAAAATATACAAGGGTGGGTGAGTGAATTTAGTTATACGCTGCACCAGAGACCATATATGTATTATATGGTCTCTGGCTGCACTCAAAAATATTTACAACTATATCGCGGCGGTCGGTAAAATATCGAGTCTGGACCAGACAATCCAGTGATCAACAACATGAGTATCGACCTGCGCAACTGGGAACCGATGACGTGGCAACCAAGTCAGCGAGCCTGACCACCCGATCCAGCAAGTCGGCTCTTACGAAGCATAGGCGCCTTTTATGGCAAGCGTGGGTTGCGAGAAGACCCATTCCACCGCCAAGGGTCGGAAAGTCGACGGAAATTACGGCAAGTGTCTACCACAACGCCCCTTCTATTACTCAGGTGGGATGATATTTATGCCGTTTCAGGGTGCTATGGTTGCCGTTTTTGGATGCTGTGGCTGCCGTTGTGTGCGCTCGGCGACCGTTCGCGATTTTTGGTTCCATTTCAGACGATTAGTTTTCCGTTACAGGGATTTTGTTTCAGTTTTTGAGGATATTGTGGCAGTTTCTGATTTTTGTTATGTTTTGGCGCATGCGAGTTCAGTTTTGGTGTATCTGAGTTCAGTTTTGGTGAATGTGAATTCAGTTACGCTGTAAGTTCAGTTTTGATGACTTTTCACTGTATGGTAGACCTGGGCATGTTCAATCATCATTCGAATACTGATGTCATTACAAACATTGAATTGATCTTATAATCATGAATTTCTGGAATATACAAGAGTTTTTACTTTTAATGCTGCTCTCAGCAATGTTCCAGCACTATCAGGCAGGGAACACCACAAATGAACTTCACACCTTGTACCCATGTTGGACATTAAACCCAATCTTAAGCGCCACAAACACATGCTTTCACCACTATTCTTCAACTGTGAAGATCGGAATTTGCTTTTCACATATAGAAGCAAAAGTGTCAGTTTAAAGTGTTGTCTCCAGTCGAACAGAAATGATCTCCATTAACAGTGTTTGTCGTGAGGAGCAGCTACAGGCTGTTCAGCTTGACCTGCGCTACTCCACAGAGGCCTAATGGCACAAACCACTGGTTGAGTTAACCTCATTGAATAGGGGAGCAGAGAAAGTTGCTGCAACCTTGTCTGGGCTCTTCAAACAAGCTGACAAGCACCTGATAGTGGCACATCCCTACACAATAATAGATCCAACCAGTTATGAGTGAGTTTCGTTTTACGACCCACTCAGCAATATTCCAGCGGTCTGTAAATCATCCAGTCTGGACCAGACAATCCAGTGATCAACAACATGAGCATCAATCAGCACAATTGGGAACCGATGACATGTGTCAACCAAGTCAGCGAGCCTGACCACCCGGTTAACTGCCTCTTACAACAACGACTATGCCTTTTATCGCAAGCATGGGTTGCTGAAGTCCTATTCTACCCCAGGACCTTCATGGATCCCAACCACTTATGACAGTCACACAATGCATTAGTATTCACTTGATCAGATCAAGCTGAACAACCTGTATCTGATCAGGTGGTCTGGCTTGCTGACTTGGAGTATCCTATCCCAGTCTTGTAGATTGATGCTCATGCTGTTGATCACTGGATTGTCTGAGCCAGACTTGATTATTTACACATTGCTGCCATATAGTTATGCTGGGTGTGGTGTAAAACTAAACTCACTCATACAGAGAGGCAACAACTCTACACAAGCCACAGCAGAGATATCTGCCCCATGAATCAATAAACATAAAATAAAGACAACTCACAAATAAGAAAAACATTTTTTAATGTCTGTCAGTGTCTTAGTATTTTCACAATACTGAGAAAAGTCACTAAATCAGAACACAAAGTGGTGATGATTATCAAGCTGAAGATGATGTTCCGTGGCGCCATCTTTGCAAGGTCAACATACATGATGAGAAAAATAAATGCAAAAATATGAAACAATAGCACGGCCCAGAAGTGTAAATGCAAGCTTCCTGACAACTGTTCCATCAGATCTGCACTTCCTTATCTGGGACATCATGTGACACACTTTCTGGGTCCAGTGTCACTAGATATAATCTGTATTACACTTTTCACAAGGGAGACAATCAGTTCTTGCCAGTTGATCCAAACCCGCCGGATCCTCGCTCGGTTGTGTCAAGCTTCTGTAATACAGAGTGAGTGAGTGAGAATGGTCTTAGGCCACTTTCAGCAATATCACATTCGGGGACACCAGAAAAGGATTTCAAACACAGGGGTTCAGTTTGGTTTTTTTTGGAAAAGCCACTTGCCACAGGGCAAGAGACTTTAAGAAAGTTACTTGTCCTGACTTTCCCTTTCCCTTACCCTGATTTCTATGGCATAATCATGACGATGTAGTCGTAAAATAAAAACTCAACATGGTATTTGATGTTGATGTTTACTGGTTTATCAAGAAGTGATAAATAGCAAAGAAAGATAACCCTACTTTACTATCATTGCAAAATTTAATACCTACTTTTTGAGCAGAAATGAAATGAAATACAACCCTAAGAGGAAATTATCTAGTCAAATTTTTCATATTGCGCTTCTAAACATACACATTGCAAGGTCAAAAAAACTGAATATCATTTCCGGTCAATGAGTAGAGAACTTTTCCTGTGGATAATACAATCTGTCGAATTTCAGGTGCTCAAGGTTCAAATTCAGTGAGTGAGTGAGTTTAGTTTTATGATGCACTTAGCAATATTCCAGCTATATGGTGTCTGTCTGTAAATAATCGAGTCTGGACCAGAAAATCCAGTGATCAACAATATGAGCATCAATCTGTGCAATTGGGAACCGATGACATATGTCAACTAAGTCAGAGAGTCTGACCACCCAATCCTGTTAAGTCGCCTCTTACCACAAACACAGTCACCTTTTATGGCAAGCATGGGTTGCTGAAGGCCTATTCTACCCCGGGACCTTCACAGGTAGGTTCAAATTCAAACATCCACCCAATTTGCTGCAGGGTGGACAGGCAATTTTGAACGAAGTCACTAAGAGGAGACCACATTATGCCACATGAGCTTCCATTCCGGAACCAATGTAGCCCTAAGGTGCTCATAACCGCCATACTCTAACAGACTTGCAACTGTCATAGCACTATGACTGATTTGAGGAACTGGGCCTTGGTCTGAAGAAGTGAAATTCTAGAAAATCTCAGGAGTGAAGCTTTCGAACACAGTCACCCATATAAAGTGTGGGACATACCTCTAATTCTTTCAGTTCAGGAATGTATATTCTCTCACAGATGAGCTGTGCAATACGATCACCACTGTTCACTGAAAACAAAGAAACTAATATTAGCCCAAACAAGACAAAAAACATCTTACTGTGACCCTAGCTTTAAAGAGGTCGCCCGGACAGAATCCACAATAACACACAAATTTGGCACTTTCTTAAGGACATATTTTGTTGCTATGGAAATCTAGAGCAGGTAATTCAAAGGGAGCTAATTCTGGATGAACCAAAATCTGAACCATATCGTGACACTCATATTGTAAGATATTGTACTTGTATATACTAGTAATACTGCACATATTACTTAGGTGCATTCTGCAATGGTTGTTAACTTGAGGTGCTGGGCACCCTGCCTAGTTAAAATTGGAGGGGCAAACACAAATTTTTGAAAAGCTGTTTCCTAGCACTACTCCCAATTATGATTCAATATGGGTCATGAGAAATGTTGTGATGTTTTGAGGTTTTTAGGGGTGTTTTTGTTTTGATATACTGGCTACTTATCATCAATCATTTTGCAGTATTAGGTAACTGCAATATCCTGGACAAGTTTAAACTTTAATATGGATTACTGACACAGCATTCTGACCAGGCCATTCAGTGCTCGTATTTCCTTCAAAATGCTGTGTCCAAGGCAGAGAAACAAAAAAAAACCTGTGCAGTCTTCTGACGTGTGGTTTACCATGGGATTCAACCAGATTTCATACTCTCTTCACATACACTTGGTCCACTGGACCAGTGAGGCAGTTGGACCACTCAGGATGCAGGCATAGGATGGGGGAACAAAGTTACCCTTTAGCATTTCATGCACAGATTGATTGATTTATTCCAGCCATATGGGAGCAGGCTGTAATATAATTGAGTCTGGACAATCCTGTGATCAACAGCATGAACATCAATCTACACAACTGGGATAGGATGACATGTCAACCAAGCAAGAGATTCTGACCATCCCATCCTGTTAATCGCCTTTAAACACAAGCATGGGTTGCTTAAAAAAAATTTATCTCCATGGGTCTAAATTTTAAGTTCGTCTCACCTTTGAAATCTTGTTTGCCAAAGTTAAACATGACAACCCCAACATTTCCTCTATAGTCCTGGTCTATGACACCAGCTGAAATATAAAACACCAACAGTTTGCACCAAAATCAGAATCAGTAGTCCCGCAAGCAGAGATATGAATCCATCACTACATGGCTAGTATAATGCCAATGTGAGATAAAACAAAACTCAGCTGTTGCAGGCTGGACAGCCAGGTGTGTGAGAAAGGATAGAGACAGCACAGCACAGGTTAATGAATAAAAGACCTTTGTCAGCACTTGTGCACCTGCTTCCTGGAACACCTGGCTGTCACTTTCTCTGCACTCCTCCCTTGTAACAGTGAACTGTGTCAAAATGTCTATGATAGTTTTGTAAACTTCTTTATTTCTAGGGCTTATATTCTGCGAAAAGCATCACAGAGTTGGTCAGATGTTTGGATTATGATCAGTGTTTCATTGAGCATTTGATGTTTATTAGTTTTGAGTTAAGACTGCAATTCATCGGTTCACTTTTGAACCAAACAGACTGTAGACATGGAGCTGATGAATTCAACAATCAAATCATCCTCGATATCTCCATGGTATACGTTCCGATAAGTCTCCACTATACCCTGGACGCATCTACGGCTCTGCCTGATAAATTTATTACCTCCCTTTGCTGGATCCGCCTTCTCACAGTAGCCAATCAGCTAGGTCGCCGTTATAACCGAGCTTGCCAGTGTCAACAAAGGTAGCGGTCGCAACTGTGAAGGTTTGCTCGCAGTGCGTCCCAGATTTTAGGGAAATCATACAAACAAACTGACAGGTCCGAAACTTTAAAACAACATATGCAAGAACGCCTTCTACCTCTTCCAGAGAACCTCTGCATGGTTTCTGTTGCCAAGTATAATCGGTTAGATAATTCAAAAAACGAAAGTGAGTTGTGATTGGTTCGCTCAACTTCCCAGCGTAGACACCTGACTGGGTCAAAAGACAGTCAAGGGAGGTAATAAATTTATCAGACAGAACCGTAGATGCGTCCAGCGTATAGTGGAGACTTATCGGAACGTATACCCTGGAGATATCGAGGATGCAATCAAATAGGACATAATTAATTACTTTGACACTTTTTAAACTACTGTATAGCCGCAATTCTACATTTAATTCTACATGTCATCTCAACCCTAAATTTGTAAAGGGTAAATTTCACCACTTGGATACTTCATTGTGACGATCAAAATTTGAAAAGAATTATTCGTCAAACTAAGTGAGCCTTAAAAGGAGTCTAAAAGACTGGCACCTATATCCATGTATATTTTAACAGTACATATCGATTTATTACAAGCATGCTAACACTCTCTAAACATCAACATCACAAAGGCAATGGTCTATTAGTTCTCAGCTCTCTTATGTACCTTGCTTGTGATGGAGACATGAGTGGTGGTATAGCAAATAGTTTCTAAATGCCTCCAGTAGATATTCTCAAAACAATTTCCAATGTGCTGGAGAAAACTTTTACTTTGCCTTACCGACAAACTGCAAACAACAATTATGAGAAAAGAAATGAAATGAAAAAAAAAAAGAGAGAGAAACAAAGTTGAAAAATCAAAAGACCTCACCTCCTACATCAATGAAGTGTTTGGCTGCCAGACCAGACCGAGGAGCTGAAACATATGACACATCTTTCTGAAGCAAAGCAACTTCAACTACATCAGTTTACTTAAAAGACTATCACAAAATGATCAAAATTTTAGAATTTCATGAAACAACTTACACAAAACATTGGTAATCATGTTTTTCATGCCAAAAAAATATAACAGAACCATGCAAAGATTACTTTGCATGCATATTTTGGACGCATAGATTATGATCTACATAATTTTAAAGAGCACATCAAAACTGTAAGATATGGACAATACATTTCAAAATGATTCAGGATTATATTTTTTACATTGAAAATTTCACATGATTTGGACTGCATATTTACATTTTTTTTTTCTGCATGCACTTGTACAAAACCTGCCGAAAACACTGAACACTTCTATTTAGTTAAAAACTGGGTGGTTAGATCGATGACTGGCTGACATGACACTACATCCAAACTGTGTAGATCAATGCTGCTGACAAATTGCTGGTATATTGCATGAAACAACAAATAAGCAATAGATAGAATAGGTAGTTTTCTAACTCTTTGTCTGACTGGGCTTGAAGAAACATACAAGAAATTGAAGAAAGATGATGTCCTGACACCACTGTCAACATAATAAAATTGATTTGATGCATGGCCGACATACCAACTCTGCCATATGATCCCTCCGGAACAGCTATCTGGATGTCTGTCATGGCGATAATCTTATCCCCCGCCGGAATCAAATAGTCATAGGCACTAAAAACAAACAGAACAATTACATGAATTACATCTAGACTGGGAAGGTCTAGAGATGAAATACCTACAAGTATAAAATAAAAGCATCAAGTGCTTTAGCATGAAACCAGGGAGAGAACACATATTTATATTCATGAAAGGCAAATGGTAGTGTCAGATAAAAAATTAAAATATAAATAACTATATGTTCATCACATATTCTCACAGAAAATATGTTTTCTGTCAAGAACGCTGATGCATGATCACAGTCCAGTAACTAGGAACTGGCCCAAGTTTATGGATGATCAAAATTTTTGTAAAGAATATTGGTGAGTTTTTACCAACATGGACACACCATTACTTTTCCCCCGCTCTTTCCGGCAGGATTTGTCTTTCATCCTTACACTTCATAACATCACTTGTTGTGCTGCGAGAATGGGAGATGCCTCGATAAGTCAGTAGTGGCCAGACGACCTTGTTTTTCACCGAGCTCAAGAGTGGTAATACACCTGATGCATCAAGCAGTTTTATAGATGCAGATGTTCGAGGAGGAGTCTCTTCATTTAAAAACAACAAACACTCATACAATAAGAACAGGAAAATCAGATATAAATATGTACCTACATTAGGGGTGGATACAGGGAACTGTAATTTTGAGACAGGGTGGGTGGATTGGGAAAGAGTTCCACCCATACCCCCCTCTTTTTACATAGAATATTTCTACCTTCCCCGGTGTAATATTCCAACACTGAAATAAGTTCATTAATTGTTATTTACACCTGTTCCAGTTTATTGAATGTCTATTTAGGGCCAGGTATGCATGTCAGTTTGTAATTTTGGCTATTGATTGGGGTGGGGGTTACGGACGGAACTGTTACCGTGGATTGCATGGTTCTGTTTCACCATTCTGTTTTTTCAGGGCAAAAGAGGGGAGCATATCATAATGAGGCACTCTACCGCTATGTCACAGTATGTGGGACTAAGGTGCTGTGGTGCGAGTTACTTCCCCTTGTATCACTCTAGTTGAGTAAGGTAATATTAGAATGTAAGCTCACGGTATAGCAGACGAAATTTCTATGTGGTCTCTGATATGAAGTTCTGGTAAGTCTAAGAACAACTAGATGTATATTATGAATGTACGAATGCATCCAACCCCAAATTTCAAAATGGGGAAGATAATAACACGTTTGAGTTCTTTCTTTCTGTGAGTTGCATTTATATGGTTCTGCCAGAGAAATCTCTGGATGCAGAATAACTACATCTAATGTAACGCACAGGGAGAAATAAGACAAAATATTGAGTATACGGCATATAAATGCACCCCCTATGAAATTGTGTACAATTTCGAGGGTGAAATTTTGATTGTGTCCTTGTCCATAAAATGTTGTCTATTCGATCTTCGACTGGTAAACATTGGTTGGCTACGCGACTTCGATTCTAAACACAGAGCTTTATGAAAACATCCGAAATTGTGCGCACTAAGTTGCAAGACTCCATTGATCACACGTGTCTTTACGATCTTACGAGTGTGGATCTGAAACATAAGGTGTTACCTGTACAGATCGTATCCTGCTGCATATTTGGATCCTCTTGTTGGTGCCCGGCCATTCTCAGTCAGTTTGGCAAACTGCAGGGTGACATCATCAGTGGGCATTTTGCAGAACTTTCTTGACAGAGGCCTAAATGTCACACTCTCTGTTGAACTTGGCGGGCGATGTTGATGTATTTGGCGCCCAATTATGCGAGCACCAATCAGACGTCGATACAGCATCTGGCGGAAGTGAAGGCATAACTCTGCGAACTTCCGGTAAAATTATTCTTGTCACTATGCCTTTAGTAGTTTTGTGTGGTTTTCCGTCGAGTGGCAAGACTAAGCGAGCAAATGAGCTAAAGAAACACATTGAAGCAAAGTATCCGAACAAGAAAATTCATGTTGTAAGCGACCATAACAGTGGTGTTGAGAGAAATACTGTTTACGCAGGTAAAGTGCATTGACATTTACGGGAAATGTTGTCATTCATTTTACCACTGAAAATACCGCAATTGGTTGTATTTTGCTCTTTCAAGGACTAACCGTGAGTATGTCTGTTAACTGATCAATATGAAAACACGTTGATATTGTACTCGCAGATTCCAGACAAGAGAAGGAAGTACGGGGCTCGCTGAAGTCGACAGCTCAGAGGTGGGTGCAAATCCTGTTCACACACAGTGACTGTCGCTCTATGAAACGTCCATAAAATCATGTTGTGATTGCACCACGGTATGCTATTAACGGCCATCAGTTGGCGAAAGCAGGTTGAGTGAGTGAGTTTAGTTTTACGCCGCGCTCTGCAATATTCCATCTATATGGCGGCAGTCTGTAAATAATCGAGTCTGGACCAGACAATCCAGTGATCAACAACATGAGCACTGATCTGCGCAGTTGGGAACCGATGACATGTGTCAACCAAGTCAGCGAGCCTGACCTCCCGATCCCGTTAGTTGCCTCTTACGACAAGCATAGTCGCCTTTTATGGCCAGCATGGGTTGCTGAAGGCCAATTCTACCCTGGGACCTTCACCGAAACCTTCATGGGTATTCTACCCTGGGACCTTCACGGGTATTCTACCCCGGGTCACCAAAAGCTGGGTGAGATCATGTAGCAAGTTTCAGATACTGCCGATGCCATTGATTTGCGGTGATACTTCCTCCTCTTCCCCTATCCTAAATAATATCTGTCAAATTATTGTATTCTGAAAGTCTTAAGAAAACCTAACACAACAAGTACTAGAAAAGTCACAAAAATAACTAAAAGCAAAACATTAATTACAATGTATTGCGTTACCTGGTACTCTGTGGTAGAAAGAAATGGGGGAACGGAAGGAAGTCTTTCCATTAAATTAATGTAACAGAATTAATCATGGTACTTAATTAGCTATTCACTGATGTGTCCAAACCATTCAGTGCCGCCAATCATGCTTTTGTGTATTGCGGTGGAAGGGAATGATGGCAGTATAAACAGATGTTTTGTCACAACTAACTGTAACAGTTATCACCATTCCTGATTTCTTATGCCATTTGTGAAATGATATATATATTTATATGATGCAGTAACATAGAATAATTGTGTGACTATTTGAATGTTTCTTTATATAGTAAATTGAAAGGGAATGAAATAGTTAATGACTCTCAGGAACTTGGACTTGCCATTATTTAGGTCGTGGGACACCCCTTCCTCCAAACTAAGTTAAGGAAATGTTTTATAGGGTTATCTTTAATTTTTTTTCTTATTATATTCACTGTGAATAATTTACTTGTGCTGTCCTTTACTGTTGTCAAACACCAAGGAAAAAAAGACCAGAACTGTAATTGACCGGAACTGTACATGTATGATACTGATGTATTGGAGATAGCGGGGCGGTGGGGTAGCCTAGTGGTTAAAGCGTTCGCTCGTCACGCCGAAGATCCGGGTTCGATTCCCCACATGGGTACAATGTGTGAGGCCCATTTTCTGGTGTCCCCCGCCGTGATATCGCTGGAATATTGCTAAAAGCGGCGTGAAACTAAACTCACTCACTATTGGAGATAGCTGTTATGTGGTTGTAGTAGTGCATTCTACTGGTTAACTGTTCTGGGTTCTCCCACATAGATACAATGTGTGAAGTCCATCAGGGGTGTCACCACCGTGATATTGGTGGAATATTGCTAAAAGCGGCGTGAAACTAAACTCACTCACTATTGGAGATAGCTGTTATGTGGTTGTAGTAGTGCATTCTACTGGTTAACTGTTCTGGGTTCTCCCACATAGATACAATGTGTGAAGTCCATCAGGGGTGTCACCACCGTGATATTGGTGGAATATTGCTAAAAGCGGCGTGAAACTAAACTCACTCACTATTGGAGATAGCTGTTATGTGGGTGTAGTAGTGCATTCTACTGGTTAACTGTTCTGGGTTCTCCCACATAGATACAATGTGTGAAGTCCATCAGGGGTGTCACCACCGTGATATTGGTGGAATATTGCTAAAAGCGGCGTGAAACTAAACTCACTCACTATTGGAGATAGCTGTTATGTGGTTGTAGTAGTGCATTCTACTGGTTAACTGTTCTGGGTTCTCCCACATAGATACAATGTGTGAAGTCCATCAGGGGTGTCACCACCGTGATATTGGTGGAATATTGCTTAAAGCAGTAAAAGCTAAACTTTGGTTGGTCTTTACTGTGTAAGGACATTGAGACATGTTGCAGGCAGTCTCAATTACAACAGGAACCTTTTTGTCATGAGAAAGTCCTCTCCTATGTTGGTACTGAAAACTGTCATCCCTGCCTGTAAGAAATCTTTTATGACATGGGCAGCTGGGTAGCCTGGTGTTTAAAGCGTTCACTCATCAAGCTGAAATCCTGGGTTCTATTCTCCACATGGGTACAATGTGTGAAGCCTATTTCTGGTGTCTCCCGCTGTGATATTGCCGGACTATTGCTAAAACCAGTTTAAAACTACTAACTTACTTTTATATAAAGACAGCCACATTGTATTATTGCGATGTTCAGTGTAAATATGACTGCTAATGGTATGAATTGATGTTTGTGTCAAGTTCGTGTACAAGTTTTAAGTCTGAGCAGGGTGAAGAATGGTTGCTAGACAATTTCCTGTATGAGATGGTATGTCAGTTTGATGTTGGAGGAGCGAAACCTGAAGTGATGCAGGTTTCAGAATGTTATCCTTTTTGTGAAACCCAAGAGCAAGAATTTGGTGCTGACAATCCTCGAAAAATGTAATTGAGGCAAACCTGGATTTGAAACCTTGATCAAAGCTGTCTGGTGACAACTCTTGAAGCAGCCTCATATGGCTGAACTCAGCCTCCCAAAGTGAAATGTCTACTGGCAAACAAGGATGAGTTGAGCACCAACCTGACAACTGACCTGTATCAGCATGTAGGAGTGCTGCCCAGTGGTGCTTGCCATTGTGAAGGGGCCGCAGGTTGTCCATGGTTGTCTAGTGTAGTGTTTATTGCCAATTTGCTACACCAACGTCTTTAGAGTTGTATGAGCAAAGTGAGAGCAGCTACGCACTGAATCAATTTCATTGCCATGCACTACATGTAAACTAGCCTACATCAGCTCTATCTGTCACAAACCAAAGGAGTTAGCTCATTGCCATGCATTGCCTACTTCTCATAAACACGTTCTCTGTGGTGCTCCAACTTATCCTTGTTTGCCAGTAAGACAAAGATAAAGATGATAGATGATGCTTGTGGTTCTGTCCTCACACATATTTTGTCTTTTCAGGTTATTGAACAAAGAAGATATAGTAATTCTTGACTCCTTAAATTATATAAAAGGTAGGCTGAGACAGTCAGACGACCGTCAAAATCTGTGCTTTTCAGATGATTTTTTCCACTGGTTTTAAGTATAGTATTTTAAGTGTTGGAAATTGGATAAAATCTGATAACTGATGATTGGTACATTACAACCGATCACTCATCAAAAATAATTTGATTGCGCCATTTGTAAAGTTTTCTTTGGATTTGTTAATGCACAAAGATTTTGTGTTTTTTTGTGTTTTTTAAACAAATTGCCGGAAATGCATTTGCAGATTTCACGTCTTTAAAGGATTACTAGTATATTAGGAACAAAAATTTCCTGGAGTCTTTAAGATAAATTCAGTCAAGACTTTGAACAAGTTGGTAGTGTGTATGAATATGACATGTAATTTTAATAAGAGTCAAACCAACCAACCAATGGTGAGAAGTGTTTCAGTTTTGCTTGCACAAGATGTTTGTTTCTTTAAATGTTATCATTTGATCTTTCAGGCTTCCGCTATGAGTTATTC
The DNA here is from genome assembly GCF_037392515.1 of Haliotis asinina. NCBI lineage: Eukaryota > Metazoa > Mollusca > Gastropoda > Lepetellida > Haliotidae > Haliotis > Haliotis asinina. The sequence goes on from NC_090292.1 coordinate 25,643,067, forward strand.
TGTGTAACAAAGGCCTGCCACACACCCCATTGTGTTGTAAGTAAAGCAAAACCATGTTCATAAATAACAATTGCTGACTCAGCATTCTGAAAAAGGTTGTTTGTTGCTTAATGCAGTTTTCTAACTGTAAGACGGTTGTCTCTAAATACTGAGGCATACACCAGACAATCCAGTGATTAACATCATGATCCCTGCCTTGAAAAGGTTTGTATTTGGTGCTGCACTCAACAATATTCCTGCTCTGTGATGGCTGTCTATAAATAACCGTGTCTGAAACAGTGATCAATAGCATAAGCATCATTCTATGCAAGTGGGATACTATAGCGTGTCAATGAAGTCAGTGGGCGTGACAACTAGTGCTGGAGGGATTAATCATAGGATCGGTTAATCGTTTGATCCAAGTCAAAATAAACAATTGTCAATTACTAATGAACTGCAGATTGATTAATCAGAAAATAATGATTTAGTTTTATTCTGTCTTGCCATGTTTTCTTTCACCTAGCAATATGGGCACTGTTCCTAAAAGCAATCGTAGTGCTATGGTGATCGTATCTCTTTGACATATACTGAGACTGTCGTAACGCTTGTGGTTGCTTTGTGCAACGGGGCCCTGGCCGCCATTGCTTGTTTACTTCTTAAACGGAAGCCGTGTACTATGCATGCCTCCCCTGTCAGCCAGTGGCGATGCTAGATTGGGGTGTCCCTTTCCCGAAAAGGTCACGACGTCATTGAAATACTACAAGTTGTAAACTGGAGTAAAGTGGTGAATACTGACTGATCATGAGTGAAAAAACAAGATCTATGATTTTCCCGGAAAAAGCAAAGAGCCAGTCTAGCTATTCTCCAAGTGTTCGTATCCCTACGAACTTCTTAAGCCCATTCTCAATACATTGGCTATGATCGAAGTTAGGAATTCTTACGGCTGAAAACGTTTCAAGAATAAGGGCCCTGGTTTGGCAACATTTTGGTTTTTATTGCGAAGAGTGCGATGGTTTCAAACTGGACAAATCTAAGTTTACAAAGTTACAATTCTAAATCCGGCCAATATCTATCAAAATGTAAACAAAATCTATTTAAGAAGAAATCATAATTTGTCCTTTAAAAAATAAATTTTCAAAACAAATATTTCTGTTAACACATCCACTTTTTTTTCAAATTCTTTTGTCGAGCAGGCCACTTGAGAACTAAGTAACATTCATGAGCAAAAACTGTGCCAACCTCATTTATCCAATCATGCTGCCATATGTCACAATCCAACCCAGGCATTACAGGTTAGCCATTTTCTAATTGACTGAGAGGGGTAATTCCTTGGTTTGATCTTTTATATTTGTATACAAGCATGTGACAAACTTCATGCACTCACCATGTTCCATCTGTCAAATTTTGCAACCAGATGCTGAAACTGATACAGGTATTTCAGGTTAGGGATATATTCATATTTGTTTTTGGCTAAAAGAAAATTCCTTGAGTTGCATTTGCGTACAAACACGTGACTTACGTCAATGAAATATCGAGTTGTTTTGGTGTCATGAATGCTGTAGAACAGTGCCGATACAATGCTTAATCATGTTAATTACAATACTTCACAGAATAGATTTTTCTATTTCAACATTAAGAGAACGTCTTTGTTCACCCTTCAACAACACCAAACAAAAAGACAGACGTTATTGTTTTTCTTGATGTTTCAATGAGGCTGCAAGTGTCCATAACTTGATAGCGTTAACAATTGACAACTTGGAAGTTAGTTGGCTGATCTTGCAGTACAAATGATTATAACCGATTGATTATTGATCGGACAGGAGCGATTATCGGTATGACAATATGTAATGATAACCAGCTATAGTGACAACCCTATCCTGTTGGTCACCATTTATTAAATAATATTCATAACATTATGTGGTCATTATGTGCTGTGGGAAAACAAGGAATATTTCACAGTTCTTATTCATCTCTACGACTCCGCCAATATTCTGACCCGTGACTTGTCTGACCAGACCCGTGAAGGTCCTGCTGTAGAATAGGCCTTCAGCAACCCATGCTTGCCATAAAAGGCGACTATGCTTGTAAGAGGTGATTAACGGGATTGGGTGGTCAGGCTCGCTGACTTGGTTGACACATGTCATCAGTTCCCAATTGCGCAGATCGATGCTCATGTTGTTGGTCACTGGGTTGTCTGATCCAGACTCAATTATTTACAGACCGCCTCCATATAGCTTGAATACTGCCGAGGCATAAACTAAACTCCCTCACTCACTTATTTACCTCTGCATGTTGTTGAGAGTTGAAATCTAAATATACTTTTGTTTTCAGATATTTTGTGATATCAGTTCAGAACGTGCGTCAGGCTTCAATCTTCAGCGGAGTGAGCCAGACAGATACACCCAGGAAATGTGAGTCTCCTTGAATCATATGCTGTTAAAACTGATCTTCAGTAACCCATGCTTGTGAGTCTCCTTGAATCATATGCTGTTAAAACTGATCTTCAGTAACTCTTGCTTGTGAGTCTCCTTGAATCATTGATCTTCAATAGTCCATGCCTGTCGTAACAGGATCGAGTTACTTGGTTCACACGTCATCATATCCCAGATGCTTAGATTGATTTTCATGCTGTGGATCACTGGATTGTCTGGTCCAGTTTCCGTTATTTACAGACCAGTGCCATAGAACTGGAATATTGCTGAGTGCAGCATTAAACAACAAACATTGTCTTACCTTCATGTAAAATGCTTTAATTTCATTGGACAATGACACTTATTTGACACACCTAGGAGTGTGACAACTGGAAAAAGTATTACCCACTGCCATGGTAACTGCCATGCTGCCATGCTCTCGGCAGAAAAGCTGTATTATTAATCATCGTATGATGTCATAATATGACGCATGCGGAGCCCGAAATTTGAAAAACGTTTGATCGACTGTTTTGAGTTCACTATGTATACAGTAATTTACTGCTTTATTTAAACTATTTTGTGCATCAAATAGTTTGCACACTAAATTTGAACGTAATTAACCATTTTTATAGCAGTTTTAAGCTTGTCAGAATATGTTTCACTAACTTTAAAATTCTAATTGAGTGGCAGACACCATTTGTACATTTTGTTTACATATCATATAGTCAGTAGTGATCTTCAAAATCTATTAAAATAATGTTTTGTACATTTAAGATTGGGGTAAGGTAAATACGTTGTATGTTTCTCCCTAGGGTAATACGTCCTGATATACTGGGGTTGAATAGGCTTGACATAAAAGGCAACTATGCTTGCCATAAGAGGCAAATAAAGGGATCGGGTGGTCAGGCTCGCTGACTCAGTTGACACATGTCATCGGTTCCCCATTATACAGATGGATGCTCATGCTGATAATCACTGGATTTTCTGATCCAGACTCGATTATTTGCAGACTGCCGTCATATAGCTGGAATATTGCAAAGTGCAGCGTAAAACTCCACTCACTCACTCATTCACTGTCCTCCTTCCATAGGTGTATGTATGATGAGTGTGTGTGTGTAATGAGCAGCTCACTGTATCTTAATAATGCCTGCGAAATGTCAGGGTTGAATGTTGTCTTTCTCAATAGTGACATCACCTGTTTTGTTCTCCTTCTTCAGGCAGTTAATGAAAAACCCCAGGCTTTTGCAAATGCTATGAAAAATAGAGTTATCCTAATGCTAGTCACTAGATACCTGCTGAAATTCTGCGGATGTCACCAAAAGGGGAAATTCACTCACTCCTATTAGAAAACTTTGTATGTGAGTGAGTATTGTTTTATGTCGCTTTTAGCAATTTTCCAGTAATATCGTGGTAGGTACACTGGAAAATGCATTGTATTTATTAATAAAAAGTTTTAAATTTAAAAATTATTTTAAACTTGATGATGAAAGTGTCGTGTCAGGGGTTGAAAAATCCCATCGCCCGATGCCCGGGACAAGTCAGTTTTCATTTCAGGCAATCAGATAATGGTATGTTACTTGTCCGTGTACAACTAGATAAGTTCCACTTACAGTTTCAAACTGCTAATAATCTTGGATTTAATTTCACATCTGCTCATAATGAAGCTATTAAAGTTCGCAATAATAATAAAGTAGAGCTAGTAGAGAGTGAAATTATCACTCTTCGATAAATAATCCAGAAAACGTTAACATCAAACATTGTGTCATAAAATCAGTGCAAGTGGAATATTAGTCAGGACAAGTTACTTTCTTGAAGTCACTTGCCGTGTGGCAAGTGGCTTTTCAACATATTTTTGAACCCCTATGTCATGATGGTGTGTTCCAGCTTTGATGGCCTTGTGATGAGGTTTGAGTCCCCCAACCCAAGTACGAGATGGGACACGCCTCTGTTTGTTGTCCAGGTGGACGACGACCTCCCAGGTGACCAGATTTGCCAGGCGCTGTTTGACCGGAAACCACCACCCCCAAATCAGTCAACACAGTCGGTATGTTCTCATGTCATTTTCAGACTGACATTTATGTTTATTGACTAGCTGTCTTGAAAATATCAAGCACCTTGCTATTAGTGCTGGGAATTGGTTGAAATCTCACAATTGAAGATTGCTTCATTGCCAACGAACAATCGTTGAAAAAAAGTGTGTCATTTTTTCAGATTTTCCTATCCAGGGGCCGTTTTCATGAAACTCTCATAAGCCTAAGATATAACTTTTCTAGTAACATTTTACCAGGCATACTGTGACATAGGAGGTGCAACTGCTATGAGAAAAGTTACAAGGCTTACGAGAGTTTTGTGAAACGGGGCCCAGGTTGTAATTGCAGTCATGATGCAACTTGATACATTAAAGTGATGACATGAACATAAACTTCCTGGAGTCTTCAAGAAATGTTTAATCATGACTTTTCAGTTAATAGAGTGATTTTTCTAAGAATTAAACAAGTTTTCAAGCCCTGATTTTGAAAATATATTATATGGTCAAGTGTTTCAAGAACTGTAAAAGTAGTTTGTGTTTGATTATGAGAAAATGTGATCGATTGCTTGGTCATTTGGTCTTGGTGACCACTCGTCGAATATTTTAGTTAATCGGAACACCCCTACTTGCTGTTAGCAGCCCTGACCAAATCTAAAGCAATATGTATGAAGGTTTCTAAGTATTACTGAGTATCACTGACAGTTTACATTAGTGTCACGACTTTCCGTGCTGGCGATTAGGTGCCCGACTCTGATGGGCTCAACCCAACTAAAGAATACTACTGGCTTGTGACCAGGTATCACTATTTCTTAGCGTTTTTTATGATTTGCTTCATTCTTTCTGAATATAAGGAAGCAAAATTTATCTCGATGACAGATTAGCCATTCACTGACGTTCCCTGCTTATTGACAGTTGCCAATCGTGTTTCAGAGAAACGTGGTCAACAGGAAGTGCTATAGTATATATTGTGCTTTCCTAGCAACTAACAAGACCAGTTATCACCATTTCTGAATTTTCTGTTATTCAACATGTGACATGAATTTGGTTATGAACTATTGTGTTTCAAACCTTGACATATTGAAGAAATTTCAAAATAAGAATTTGTTTTGAAAAAAGAAATGTGAATGTTGGCTTCTTGAGTAGTTGTTTGCAATTTTAGCATTGTTTGTTTTCCCTTGGAAAAAGGTCAAGATGAAAAAAGTCAGAAGTAAAAATTATGCTTTTGATCGGTAGATTGTCTAATCCAGACTCAGTTATTTTTAGACCGCCGCCATGTAACTGGAATATTGCTGAGTGCAGCATAAAACTAAACTCACACACTCATCCTGGATGCAATATTTTGGGTTTCCATTCTCTGTGTTTGTACGTCATATAAAGCCCTAGGCCTAGATTTTCGAAGCTCTCTTAGCACTAAGATGGTCATAAATGTCATATATCAACATTAACTTATGACTATTTTGGCGCTAAGAGAGCTTAAAAAATCTAGCCCCTGCTTTTCTAGGTGGTGTTAGACCAAACTGATTCACTCACTCTATCACTCACTCAATATTGCAGCAACCACTCTCCTCCACCAACTTCCTGTACGAGCTGGATCGCATCACACAGGAGACACTTACTGTGAGTAACCATGACAACACAAAATATCACAGATCAGAACATGAGTAGGCATCTTTTATCCAGTAACTAGACTTTGCCCAAAGTGTCTGTGAAATTCCTGAAGTTTCATTAATTATCTTTTTCCTCATGGAAAATGATTGTCACTGAATTTGAATTGTACACGATATTAATTTTGTAAACTGGACCAAGATGACTAGATAATAATTATTGTCAAATTTAGGTCCTGGATAAATGGTTGTTGTCATGAAGATGTATTTCAGAATTTATCAGATTGTCTTTTGGCATCCTTTTCTTTTTTATAATTTATGTATGTACATGATATTAATTTTATAAACTGGACCAAGATGGCTAGATAATAATTATTGTCAAATTTAGGTCCTGGATAAATGGTTGTTGTCATGAAGATGTATTTCAGAATTTATCAGATTGTCTTTTGGCATCCTTTTCTTTTTTATAATTTATGTATGTACATGATATTAATTTTATAAACTGGACCAAGATGACTAGATAATAATTATTGTCAAATGTAGGTCCTGGATAAATGGTTGTTGTCATGAAGATGTATTTCAGAATTTATCAGATTGTCTTTTGGCATCCTTTTTTTTTATAATTTATGTATGTTTTTTTATTGCCTTACCTCAGTATACCTGCAGTCGTTTTGGCTTAAAAGCGGACCAATGAGTTGCAGTCTTACTTGAAAACGAATAAACATAAAATGCTCAATGAAACACTGATCATTATGAAAATATCAGACGAACTCTGTGAGTTTTTTACAGAACTTATGTATTAAATGTAATGAAGATATTTAACAAATTGTCATTAAAAGATGGACACACTTCATTGTTTGTTACAAGGGTAGAGTGCAAACAAAGAGACAGCCAGGTGTTCAAGAAACAGAGCCCTTATTCTCGAAACATTTGTAGCCCTAAGAATTCTTAACTTTGATCGTAGCCAATGTGTTAAGAATGGGTTTAAGAAGTTCGTAAGGCTGCGAACGTTTCGAGAATAGCTAGCCAGGTGCCTGTAAAGTTTTTGATTCATTAACCTCCATCCTTTCTCGTATATCTGGCTGTCCCTTTCTTTTGTGTCAAACTGACTATGAGACAAGAAAAGATCTGCAGTCTTTCGTGTTTGGACCAATGGCTTCTTTCTTAGGCTACTTAGATATTGTTGCAATAGTTAGGTGATAACAAGAAGATATTTCCCTCTTGGTGATTAATAGGAAAATTCCTCACTTTCAGGCGGTAATGGAAGCACAGAAGATGGGTCTGCCTGGAGACAAGATTACCATTCCGGGTGCCACAGAGAAAGTATCCTTAATGTACCATCATCAAGATCTGTTTCAGATGTTGATTTGTGAATGTTGAATGCTGCACTCTACAATATTTAAGCTGTATTACGATAGCTTGTAATCTCCTCCTTCATGTGTAGCACCACTGGTAGCAATATTCTTGGTCAATGAAAGTATATATCTGTATATAATGGCCTGTAAATAGTCTACACTGAACTAGACAATCCAGTGATAAACGTCCTGAGCACATGCCTAATTGTAGGCTGTGAAGATAAGGATTAGAATTGCTTTCTTCAGCAAGCCATGTTTGTTGTAAGAGGTGACTAAGTGGATTGGATGGTCAGACTCGCTGACTGGAATGACAGTTGTGTCCATACATGCTCACAATGCTGATACAAGGATTGTCTGGTCCAGATTTGATTATTTACAGAACACAGTCATATAGTTGGAATATAGTTGTGTATGATGTAAAACTGAACTCACCTGCTCGCTTGCTCGCTCACTCACTCCCTCTGCCATATAACTGGAATAAAACTGGCGTAAAACTAAACTCACTCCCTCTCTCTCTCATTTACTTACTCTCTCACTCACTAGATCTTGAGATACTGCCTTTAAACTGAAATTACCAGAGCATTGAGTGAGTGAGTTTAGTTAGAAGCCACACAAAGCAATATTCTGGCTATATGGGTTAGTCACAACTTATGACAAGCATAGTTGCCTTTTGTGGCAAGCGACTCGTGAAGGTCCCAGCCTTTACTGCCACCATATAGCTGGAATATTGCTGAGTGCAGCGTAAAACCAAACTCACTCACTCGCTTTCTTTTGTGGCAAGCGTGGGTTGCTTAAGACCTATTCTCCCGGGATCTTCATGGGTCACCAGTGTATTTACAGACTTCACCATGTAGCTAAAATATTGTTGTGTGAGACATTAAACAAAAAAACAAACAATCAAAATCTAATACAGGCTGTAGTATATATAATTTATTAAGTATCAGTTTTAAATTCAGAGTGTCTGTCCAAAAAGTTCTGCTGTTTGATTTCCTTATGCAGGCCAGATTGAGCTAACAAGAACGATAACTCTGTCCGAATTGCATCGACAGCGTCGTCAGTTCATCACGTACACCAAGATGCACCCAGTTGAGGATACAGCGCGACTAGCGAACATGTTCGTCCAATACCTCAACAACAGTCTGAGGTGACCTCAGCTGTCTTCAATAAATCCTGCTTATGAATTTTTATTTGTAAATATAATTTGTAAATAAAGATTTATGCGAGAAAATGTTTGCGAGTCTTTACTTCTTTTGATGCCACTGCATGTTTTTTTTGTAAAGGACAGGGAAACCTTAGACCTAGTGCACATCAAAAGTGATTGAGTATGGCTTTAAGACACATTTAGCAATAATCCAGCAGTATTCCAGTATTATCCAGAAATGGGCTTCACACAATGTAACCTGTGGGGAATCAAACCTGGGTTTTCAGTGTGACAAGTTCTTTATCACAAGGCTACAACAGTGTCCCTGAAATCAAAAACATCTGTTGTCTTCATTATTTGATTTTCGGTTGGTCTGTAAATATTCAGAACCAGACAATCCAGTGATTTCATCAAGAAATGACCATGTGTGAATACACAATGGGAAAAGAGATCAAATACAACACACATTATGTGTGATATTGCACTTTCTCAGAGAGCAAGAGTCCGCATCCAGAATAGGGCCCAACAAATGTTCAAGGATCAGTACTTACCCAGGAACTGTGATCTCAAATATGGCATGTTACATTTGGCAAATATCTCCAGATTCATAGTTGTCAGCTTACATTAGACAAGGGGTACTCAAAGTATGTGATCTAGACTACCAGTTGTCAATGGGGCAACCACTTGATGTACTGTACAGAGATTGTGCCCCGAGTGTGATCTAGACTACCAGTTGTCAATGGGGCAACCACTTGATGTACTGTACAGAGGTTGTGCCCCGAGTGTGACCTAGACTACCAGTTGTCAATGGGGCAACCACTTGATGTACTGTACAGAGGTTGTGCCCCGAGTGTGATCTAGACTACCAGTTGTCAATGGGGCAACTCCTTGATCTAGAGTACAGAGGTTGTGCCCCGAGTGTGATCTAAACTACCAGTTGTCACTTGGGCAACCACTTGATATAGTGTACAAAGGTTGTGCCCTAAGTGTGATCTAAACTACCAGTTGTCACTTGGGCAACCACTTGATATAGTGTACAAAGGTTGTGCCCTAAGTGTGATCTAAACTACCAGTTGTCAATGGGGCAACCACTTGATGTACTGTACAGAGGTTGTGTCCCGAGTGTGATCTAGACTACCAGTTGTCAATGGGGCAACTCCTTGATCTAGAGTACAGAGGTTGTGCCCCGAGTGTGATCTAAACTATCAGTTGTCACTTGGGCAACCACTTGATATAGTGTACAAAGGTTGTGCCCTAAGTGTATTCTAGACTACAAGTTGTCAATTGGGCAACCACTTGATCTAGCGTACAGAGGATGTACCCCGAGTGTGATCTAGACTACCAGTTGTCCGACTTATTTTTAGTGGAAGCTGCGGTGGCTGAGTGGGTTAGATCTCTGACTTCGTGTGCGGGCGACTGAGAGTTAAGGTTCAAATCCTGGATGGGATTCAATCTAACAAAACTACTAGAATCTGCTTTATTAATAAAGTGTGAATTTAAGTATAACGCCATCATTGTATGTTGGGCAGCCAAGTAGTTAAAGCTGTTGCTCGTCACAAAGACACGTTCGATGCACATATGGGTACAACATGTGAAGACCATACATTTAATCTGCTGCCATTTTCGCTTGTTGTGAGCATGAAAGTGAGTAAGTGACTGAGTATAGTTTTATGCGTCTATCTGCAATGTTCCAATTATAGGACTGTGGTCTTTAAGTAATCAAGTCTGGCGAGATAATCCAATGATCAACAGCATGAGCATCGATCTACGCAATTGATATACGAAGACTGTCAACCAATTCAGTCAGCCTGACCACCCGACCATGTAGTTGTCCGTTAGGACAAGCATGGGTTACTGAAGATCATTTCTAACCCTGATCTTCGTGGGTATGTCGCATAATATGAAAGTCAGTCAGATTGGATCTTGGTAGTCATTTAGAGACCACAGTGCTTCAAGACAATCCTTTTCCAATTTGTTAAGCAAGTGTGTATGGTTTAACATAAAAAGTTCAGCAATGTTACGACAGGGGGACACCAAGAATGGGCTTCAAACTTTGCACCCCGTGGAAAACCGGGATTTCGTCATGACAAATGGTTTTACCAATAGACGACCTCACCGCCCCCAAAATTGTTGATGCATGTTAAGTGAGATTGGTTTCGGTTTATAATGTGAATTAATAAGTATGATCAGAAGGTTGTAACTGAAAATGTCAGTCCGCCAAAGAGAGTCTGAATTTCCCTATTTCCACCCTCCACATTTCCCAGCCAACCCATGGCACGATCCCAATGGGCCATTCTCGGCCACAACAGCGGAAGTTTTTATATGGACCGAAATTACAGATAAGAACTGAATCAATTTTACCACAAACCAAATGCTAAATGTTTGAGATCATATTTTCGATTTATAAACTGGATAAAAGACGTTTACATTGTTTCGACTGACAGTCTAAGATACGAAAAGTACTGACGCTAAGTTTACTTAGACTGTTTCGACTGAGAATGTAAACCCTGGCAAGAAAGAGTCTTGCTGACTTAGGTGTTGGTAGTCATCTATGGTTTGGTGAGTAGGGTGATGATTTGTATTTGTAAAATATGAATGACCCGTGCTTCCCATCCACATCCAGAATGTGAAAGGGTTAAACTGAGCGTAAAAGGCTGCTTTGAACTTGAAATTGAAATCTAAATTTGGGTGACCGAATGTGGTTTTACACTGGTTTTAGCTCTATTCCAGCAATATCACGGAGTGGACACCTGAAATGGGCTTAACACATTGTACCCATGTGGGGAGTAGAACTCGTGTCTTCGGCGTGACGAGCGAACGCTTAACCACTGGGCTACCTCCGCCCCCATAGAGCTAAGATCGGTATGCAGGTGCGGACCCACGCATCGAGAACATCGAGCATCGAGAACAGTGATGATGGCATAATTTTGGAGACTACTGGAATCCCATAAAAAGTCTGTTACCATTTTATGTCATTTCATTTTATTTTATTTTATTATGCAAAAATATTGTTTCAGGCATGTCCAAGGGTGTCCTCTGGAAATTCGGCATTGAATGATGAGTAAAGCCTGTGTTGAATGAAGAGTAAAGCCTGTGCTGAATGATGAGTAAAGCCTGTGTTGAATGAAGAGTAAAAGAAAACAACGAAAACAACGTAAACAAATACTACCAAGAAAATGAAATGAAACATCTCAATTATTTAAATATATTTAGGGTATGAAACAAAAATACAGTAAATGCTAAACATATGTTAAGCTATAATATCACTATTTGTAACAAATGTCCGGTGTACTGCTTAATTAAATTTTAAAATGCAAGCACAAATATGCTTGAAAGTTTCATGTGGTAGATCAATAATTAACGAGAATATTTTCTTGCGCGTTCAATACCCGTGCGGAATCTGAACTCCCTTGTATATATCAGCATCGCTTGTTAAAAATCAATGTATGGACTAAATTTTGAACTATAGGCATAAGCAAACTGTCAACTCGTAACAGATTATCTAAATAAAACCGACGTCAAAGCACTATTTCAAATTTTCACAGATGATTTTTTTTCAGCACGCCGCTACCCCGCCTTTGATCAATAGGTATGTACCACCCGACCGCATGTGCAACGGGACCCCTGAGGCGCGATGTGTTAGGGAGTACATTTCATTCATTAACCCGGCACTACCACCCGTCACTGACGTATTGGCATAGAACACACAGGTGGAAGTGCGTCTCACCTTGTACCGATTTCAAGACATATTTTAACATTTTTTAGAAAAACAAGTAAAATATCGACATATACTTGTTTTATTTTTCTTGCATCCAGCAAACAATTAGCATATCCAATTGGTCGTATACTAATGTGATAGCTGGATCTATATGAAAAACAATAAATAAATAAAATTTCTAATTTTCAAATGTGTCCATGGACATGCAAGATCAATCCGTTGCTAAGGTAATTAAAGATAATTATCTTAATTTATCAATTGTCTGCCTTGGCTATATTATTAAAGATTGTTTACATTCTTTGGTCACTGTGTTCTAGGAAACGACTCATGCAAAATACACCCGTGCCTAATTGTTCCCAAGGGTGACCTTTGCCAATGGAATGTAGCTGTGTTCCTGTCATTTGTGAGTGAGTGAGTTTTACGGAGGACACGGTTATATGGCGGCGATCTGTAAATAATCGAGTCTGGACCGGACAAACCAGTGATCAACAGCATGAGCATCGGTCTCATCGATATATTGGGATACGATGACTTGTGCCAACCACGTCAGGGAGCCTGACCCCCCGATCCCGTTAGCGGCCTCTTACGTTAAGCATGGGTCACGGAAGATCAATTCTAACCCGAACGTTCACTGGTCTGTTCGTAAGGGCGATTCCTGAAAATTTGCTAAAAGCGGCGAAAAAGCTAGCTAGCTCGCGCGTTCCCTCGCTAGCTCGCTCACTCACTCACTCAGTCGTAAGGATCAACCACAAAGTAAACGTTTGTCTGCCTCAGAGGGCCAAGCTGTTTGCAGGACTGTCAGTGTCAAAGTTTCCGTACAGGCTATTTTACTTACATTGAAATAAAGTCTAAAACACACTATAACAAGAACATCCGTCGGGTATCGATCCATCCCGATTAGCCTGCAGTGGGACATTGTCACTTGAAGCCCCACAATCGATCTGCGTTCACTGCTGTTTCCTCCATCATAGCACTACAAGACATTGGGCGACCAAACACGCCTACAGCAGCGGGAACGATTCAGATTGTTATTTCCACTCATCATTATTACTGTTTAACGTACAATGCCAGATTCCGAAGGATAAACAATGTCATGCATTAAAACGTTTTTGTGCAGGTAAAGAGGCAATTTCCCAGAGTTCGGGGATCGAACTGTATGTTAATGTTATAGAACACGCCCAAATTTGATGGTGATTAAATTTGAAACAAAAATGCATGTTTTTTCGTTGTTCAGTATTTGATTCTGGTATCCGAGTTTTGTTTGAGACGGGGGGTGGGGTAGCACACTGGTTAATGCGTTCGCTCGTCACACCGAAGACCCGGGTTCGATTCTCCACATGCGTGCGTTCAAAGTGTCAAGTCCATTTCTGGTGTCCCCCGCCGTGGTGTTGCTGGAATATTGCTACAAACGACACAGAACTAAACTCAGTCACCCTATTCTACATCATCAGTTTCTACGAATATCATTAGCCTTGTGACGTTTTGATACCTTTTGCAACTGACTAAAAGGTCCAATTTTGACAGTGACAGTGTATCCTCAACGACTCGACTTTTCAGCAAATGAGTGAGTGGAATGTTACGCCGCGTTTATCCTCTGCATTACTTTGTTGCCTAGGAGACATGTCACCTCGACGACCCCCTCTTACTGTCCCGACTTTGTTATCCTGTTGCCCCGTAGATATGTCACCATGACAACCCTTTTCGACTTTCCATTGTCTCCCGTTTCCCTGTATTTAGTCAACGCAAAAAAACCCTTTCCAACACGTCACTGGCATGCTATCATTTCAAAAGAACGCTCTTTCACAAACCATTAGTCAAAGTTCTCCATTCGACTTTCAAGGAATTAACACTACTCACAGAATCTTACAGAATTCACATAAAACACTTATTTTACCACGTCAAAGATTGTCTAATGATGTTTTCCATTAGACAAATCTTGATAAAATATGTTTTATGTAAATTCTCTGTTAACTTCAAAGCCTAATGACTCGGACATGCATTATTCTTCACGACCAGTTTTAGTCATCTTCAGCAATGATGTAAATTATTCCAAATTCTATTTCCTCATATCCGGTTACTTGGTATGGTTAACGATGCAATGCTGCCCCAAACGCCCCTTCTGTTCTACATATTCCTAGCGGATGAATACATTCTTTGATCTGACAGCCGTTGTACGTGGAGCGCCTGAAATCGACTATTCTAATACAGGCTATAGACCTGCTGAAATACTTCATTGATTGTCGGAATCACCGGGTGGTGTGTTCCGAATGTATCACAGTCGACGAAGAAAGTGTTGTCACGCACACGTTAGTGCCGTCGCGGCAGATATGGATACCGTATCGCACGCGTCTCGAACTTCCGAGTGATTGTGTCAGGTATGTATGTATACGATATATACTCTCTAATTCTGTTATTGCAATAACATACCTTCCAGTGGGTGCCAGATATGTTACGGTGGTTTAGGCGATAAGTAAGATGATGATTTGTTGGTGCATGGATAATGTTCATGTGTAATGGCCCTGTTCTATACGTATGACACAAGATGTTGACAGTTGTATACGTATGACACAAGTTGTTGACAGTTGTATACGTATGACACAAGTTGTTGACAGTTGTATACGTATGGCACAAGTTGTTGACAGCTGTATACGTATGACACAAGTTGTTGACAGCTGTATACGTATGACACAAGTTGTTGACAGTTGTATACATATGACACAAGTTGTTGACAACTGTATACGTATGACACAAGTTGTTGACAGCTGTATACGTATGACACAAGATGTTGACAGTTGTATACGTATGACACAAGTTGTTGACAGTTGTATACGTATGACACAAGTTGTTGACAGTTGTATACGTATGACACAAGCTGTTGACAGTTGTATACGTATGACACAATATGATGACAATTCTATACGCATGACGAAGGTTGTTGACCAGCATATGTGTGCTGACGATTTCACACGTATGACACAAGTTGTTGACAGTTGTATACGTATGACACAAGTTGTTGACAGTTGTATACGTATGACACAAGCTGTTGACAGTTGTATACGTATGACACAATATGATGACAATTCTATACGCATGACGAAGGTTGTTGACCAGCATATGTGTGCTGACGATTTCACACGTATGACACAAGCTGCTGACAATTCTATAGGTATGAGTCACACTGTCTACAATTAATTATGTATGACACAAATTGCTGACAGTTATATATGTATGACACAGCGTGATGAAAATTCTCTACACAATTTGTTGACAATTCTATAATTATGAAACAATTGTTGACAACTAATCATGTATGATCATTTCCTGACAATTCTAGTCATATGTCACCAGTTGATGACATTCTACACGTAAGGCAAACTTTGCTGACAATTCTAAATATATAGTACAATGTGATGGCAATTCTAGACGTATGGCATACGTTTCTGACAGGTCTACACGTATGACACAATTTGATGATAATCTTATACGCATGACACAATTTGTTGACAGTTATATGCGTATGACACAAGCTGTTGACAATCCTCTACGTTTAACAAAATCTGTTGACAATTCTATACGTATGACACAAGTTATTTACATTTCTATACGTAAGACAGAATTTGCTAACAGTTCTACATACATGACATGATATGATCCTATACGTATGACATAGGTTTCTGACAGTTCTATTTGATGACAGTTTTACACGCATGACACAAGTTGTTGATCATACTATGCGTATGACAGAATTTGTTGACAATTCTATACGTATGACACAAATTGTTGAGAAGTCTACACGTATAACAAACGTTTCTGACAGTAATGTGTGTGTGTGCGTGCGTGCGTGCGTGCGTCACTACGGGTACATTTTAGTCGAAAAAGCGAGTAACGAACTACGCTTATAACGAAAGAAAACGCCAAAATAAATGCCCCCTTCGAGTTCATTTTAAGAATAGTATACTGTATGACGACGAAAATATACACATCACTAACACTGGCTTTCTGCTGAAAAAATATTCGTAACGCAACAGACCTTTCCTGACGAGGGGTGGCCTAGTGGTTAAAGCGTTCGCTCGTCACGCCGACACGGGCTCAATTCCCCACATGAAGCCATTTTCTGGTGTCCCCCGCCGTGACAACGGCGTAAAAGCATACTCAATCTGTCAAATCTCTGACGACAATATTTGAAGGACACAATCGTTAAGGATTAGACCTTTGTGATCACTACAAACCGGCACGCCCTCGATACCGGCATTTTTCGCCCGTCCCAACGAATGTCGCTATAGAGGGCTTTCACTGTATGTTTTATTTCCAATAATGTTTTTACATTTTTCTTGTTTTATGATACAGCAAAATGGAAATGACATAAGCAATCAGGCCCTAAGGCTTATGTCCATGCTGTTCCTCATCTAGTTCATTATTTCGTGACGTAATAACGTGAAAACGATATCAGGTAAGTAATGTCGCATATCTGGTGACGACATTCGTAAAGTATCGCGCTTGTCAGCTAAGAGTCCATTTCTGGAGAATATATTCACATAATAAAACGCCGTTCTAGTGAATTTGCCTCTATGATGTTAATCCACTTTATGAAACTTTTCTAGTGAATATTTGCATAGGTTACGCGCATAGGTCATGAATCCATAACAATAATTCTCAAACATGGGTCAAATTTCCATCACTGGAGAAATTAGCCGCTGTTCCCAAGAAAGGGTCTTTCATTATGTGAATACATGCACAGGAAATGGTATGTTACATTACGACAATATTCACCAAGAAAGGCCTGTTACCTAACAAAACATATTCATATCAGAGGGTCTCGTTTGTGAGAGTATTGTTAACCTCCGCCAATATTCTGACCCGTGAAGGTCCCGGGGTAGAATAGGCCTTCAGAAACCCATGCTTGCCATAAATGGCGACTATGCTTGTTGTAAGGGATGACTAATGTAACAGGATCGGGTGGTCAGACATATGTCATCAGTTCCCAATTGCACAGATCGATGCTCATGCTGTTCATCACTGGATTGTCTGGTGCAGACTCGATTATTTACAGACCGCCGCCATATAGCTGAAATATTGCTAAACTCACTCACTCATTCAATACACAAAGTACCTCTAATACCCTACTCCTTTCCACGCATTACTCTACTCCTAAACTGACTCGCTCACTCCGCCATTATTCTAACACGATTACTGTAAGGGTCACCTGGAATACCTATAGGGGGAATCGAACCCGGACTTTCGATAGGGCACGCGAACGCTTCACCCATTGGGCTATCACCGATAGAACCTCCCACATTACAGTTTGTTAATGTCTACCTTTCGTCTTCTCTTGAAAAAAGCAGCCTTGTTTTGACAACACGTTTGTAAGATCATTCTCCGCTAGACGATGATAGCAACCTTTTCACTGAAACAAAGATCGATATTTCAAGGTGTTCGAATTTGAAACTGTGGTTGTTGTAGAAAATGGTTTAAATATTCAACGCATCTGCACAAAGCTCCGGTGGAGCGCAAAGAGGCATGAAAGAGACTCTCTTTCTGCATGTCTTTCTTCAAATAAGCTTAAGAAAAAATAAATAAAAAATTCAATATACTAAATTGAAAAATGAACATCTGATCGATACGTGGACGAGTGTTTTCCTTGTGAGCTGTTTAGTTGTTCAATATTGCGCTTTGTACAGACCAGCGGCAGTTATATTGAACATTTTTTTTAACTTTTACGTAATTTCCAAAGACTTATTTATATGTTAATTTAGTGGCGGCCTATGGGATTGTGCATAGTGGTGTGTGTGTGTGTGTGTGTGTGTGTGTGTGTGTGTGTGTGTGTGTGTGTTTGTGTGTGTGTTTGTGTGTGTGTTTGTGTGTGTGTTTGTGTGTGTGTGTGTGTGTGTGTGTGTGTGTGTGTGTGTGTGTGTGTGTGTGTGTGTGTGAAAGTATTAAATGACCATTGATACTCGGTGAAAATGAAGTGTGCACCCCTTCTTTATCAAGACTGTGCACCCCTCCTTTCTCAAAAAGCTGTATCCCCTGATAACCAAACAGGCACTAACCGACAACCAATCAACCCACTAGCCAACATTCAACCAAACCAGACAACCAGTCAACCCACAAGACAAAAATCAACCCACCACATAACCAATCAACCCCACCAGTCAACCAATCAACCCACCACATAATAATCAACCCCACCAGACAACCATTCAACCCACCAGACAACATTCAACCATACCAGACACCCAATCAACCCACCAACTCACCAGCCAACAATCAACCCGCCAGAAATCCAATCAACTCACCAGCCAACCAATCAACCCACCAACCCACCAGCCAACCAATCAACCCGTCAGAAATCCAATCAACCCACCAGACAACCAATCAGCCCACCAGACAACCAAT
The DNA here is from genome assembly GCF_037392515.1 of Haliotis asinina. NCBI lineage: Eukaryota > Metazoa > Mollusca > Gastropoda > Lepetellida > Haliotidae > Haliotis > Haliotis asinina. The sequence goes on from NC_090292.1 coordinate 25,661,697, forward strand.
CAACCCACCAGAAATCCAATCACCCCAATAGACAACCAATCAACCTGCCAACCCACCAGACAACCAATCAACCCGCCAGAAATCTAATCAACCCACCAGACAACCAATCAACCCACCAGACAACCAATCAACTCACCAGACAACCATTCGACCCACTTACAGTAGTAAACTGTAAAGTGTAAATACAATTCCAATGGTTTGTCCACGCGGTGCCTCTCTGCCTATGTCAGACAAATTGGAGCCAGAAACACTCACATAACACTCACATGACACATGACAAACAAAACATTACCTGACGAAAGCAACTGCAACTGAACAACTTTTAGCCTAGAATTTTATATATGCTTCAAATCAAAAACACATATTTGATGATGTCTGGCGCTGAATAATAAGTATGTTGGGTAAACCCATCGTTGTATTATAAAACCATAACATTTAGAGGTACGTGTCGCGATATCTTGGAACGATACGATTCGATTCGACATATATTATGATATAATATAAAAATTAAGAATTTTCAGGTCAACGATACGAATCACGACTAATGGGATCGGGTGGTATTGCTAAGTGCGGCGTAAAACTAAACTCACTCACTTACTCACTACACAAAGTACTCCTAATACTCTAGTCCTTTCCACTGATTTACCTACCTCAAACAGTAACCATGAACTCGCCTAGGATTATATCTGTGAGTTACTACGTATTCAGTGCCCCGAAGCCAATAAAGTAGTTTGATGTTGTTAAGAAGTGTATTCTAAAATTAACTAAGTTCACAGATCAATACAAATCAATACAACGATATCAGTATTGCAAAACCAAATTGTGTGGTAGTACAAATTTACAATGAGTGTGTGAGTTTAGTTTTCAGCCGCACTCAGCAATATTCCAGCTATATGGAGGCGGTCTGTAAATAATCGAGTCTGGACCAGACAACACAATGATCAACAACATGAACATCGATCTGCATGATGGGGAACCGACGACATGTGTCAACCAAGTCAGCGAGCCTGACCACCCGATTCTGTCTACATTTAGAAGGAATGTACAAAATTAGTGATTATAGATTAGAAAATGTTGATTTGTGGCCCCCTGCACCTTTGGGTGCGGAGAGTCTTTATGGGTGACTGTTTTTGGCATCATGACTCTTGAGAGTTTCCGGGACTTCAGTTCTGCGCTCAACGAGTAAGTGAGTGAGTTTAGTTTTACGTCGCTTTTTAGCAATATTCCAGCTATATCACGGCGGGTGACACCAGAAAATGGGCTTCACTGCCCTCAACGAAGCACATGTAATACATGTGGTCTCACCTTAGGCCAGTGAGTTTCTTCAAAATTCATTCTCTTTGCCCGGTAAAACTGGGTACCCGGTAGGATAAATCATGTGACCATTAACCTTTCAGTGCCTCACAGGCAGCTCGGGTTATCCTGGGTAATACGTCACTGTGGAAGTCTGTGGAATCGGGTGGTCAAACGCGATTATTTACAGACCGCCGCCACATAGCTGAGAGCCTCTGAAAATTTAACTCACTTACTCACTATATCATTGCCTCATTACACAATGCTATTTTCGATAGACATGTTGCCACCCTTTCGAAATTTGTCACATCACAGACCAACAAGATTTTGAACAATTGACGGGCCCTTACGTGTGTTTCTAACGTGTGTCGTCTGTGTCAGAATGTCGTTACGTTAGACGAACGCGTATTGCCATTAGTAATCAAAAACTTCTACTTTCCAGAAAAATCTAGAAATCTCCCAGAGCCTCATTACCCAACGTCCTGTGAGGTAAAATCGATCGGTCGTTTTACGTTTCATCACTTCATAATGAATAAAATATAGGCTCCGAGAGAAATATTTGCAAATTAAACATTTTTTGTAAGCCCATGAAGAATTGTAGGTGTGATTAGGGATGCTAGACTAGACTAAGCACTTACATTGATTCCCACATAAAGACAAATTGAGCGGTATTTGGTACTTATCCTGATCTCGGATACCCACAGGGAGACAAGCTCAGCTGTATTTCGTACGTATTCCCATTTCGGGTACCCACAGGGAGATACGATTACATGTAGTTGGTACTTGTTCTGATCTCGGGTACCCACAGGGAGACAAGCTCAGCTGTATTTCGTACGTATTCCCATTTCGGGTACCCACAGGGAGATACGATTACATGTAGTTGGTACTTGTTCTGATCTCGGGTACCCACAGGGAGATAGGCCTACCTGTACTTGGTACTTGTTCTGATCTCGGGTACCCACGGGGAGATAGGATTACTTGTAGTTGGTACTTGTTCTGATCTCGTGTACCCACAGGGAGATAAGATTACCTGTACTTGGTACTTGTTCTGATCTCGGGTACCCACAGGGAGATAAGATTACCTGTACTTGGTACTTGTTCTGATCTCGTGTACTCACAGGGAGATAAGATTACCTGTACTTGGTACTTGTTCTGATCTCGCGTACCCACCGGTAGATAAGCATTAATGGCATGAGTGGATATGCAAACCAAACAACTCAAAATCACTGCTCCTTGTAAAACATTATATTTAACATTCTTCCAGAATGTTGTATAAAGACTTTTCGGCTTTCGAAGCACTATCATGGTCCCTCGGAGTAGGTTCTGCTGTAGTTCGGTGTCCCAAACATCTTTAGTGAACAATAACACTGACATTACAGCCGGTGCCTGATCGGTGTGCACTTCATGGTCTGTGCGTCTCATCAAACTTGAATGTTCACCTTTTCGAATATAAACGTTTTTGTAGAACAAGCGACAAGAGTCTTTGTACTGAAAGACGTACAGCCCTCAGCATTGAAGAGTGTGATATTTGTAAGATGTAGGGTACTGCCTGTCATTCAGCAACACTAGACAAGTGTATCTGCTGAAGGCAGTACGGTACTGCCTCTAAACTCGTAGCATTGGACAAGCGCATTTATTGTTGAACGAACGGTACTGCACGCAAAATAGCAGCATTTCACAATGCCTGTTGAGGGGAATACGGTACTGCCTCTCAACCAGCATCATTGGACAACCGGCAGCACTAAGAGGGATTAATTGTAGGTTGAAAGAAGTACTAATCGTAGGCTGAACGGAAATGTTTCTGATCCAGCAACATTAAAGGGTACACGATGTTAGGAAATACGGTACTGCCTCTGAAGAATCATCACTGGTGGATACATGAGGTTAGGAAATACGGTACTGTCTCTGAACAAGCAGCATTGGAGGGTACATGATGTTAGGAAATAGGATACTGTCTCCGAACAAGCAGCATTGGAGGGTACATGATGTTAGGAAATACGGTACTGTCTCTGATCAAGCAGCATTGATGGTACATGCGGTTAGGAAATACGGTACTGTCTCTGAATAAGCAGCATTGATGGTACGTGATGTTAGGAAATAGGGTACTGTCTCTGAACAAGCAGCATTGAGGGTACATGAGGTTAGGAAATACGGTACTGTCTCTGAACAAGCAGCATTGGGGGTTCATGATGTTAGGAAATACGGTACTGTCTCTGAACAAGCAGCATTGGAGGGTACATGTGGTTAGGAAATAGGGTACTGTCTCTGATCAAGCAGCACTGGTGGGTACGTGATGTTAGGAAATACGGAACTGTCTCTGAACAAGCAGCACTGGTGGGTACGCGATGTTAGGAAATAGGGTACTGTCTCTGAACAAGCAGCATTGGGGGTACGTGATGTTAGGAAATACGGTACTGTCTCTGAACAAGCAGCATTGAGGGTACGTCTGTTGTGGGACGTATGGTACTGCCTGTCAGCCAAGGGTTGAGAATCTATTACATGACGCTGGGTGAACAGTACCTCTGTTGTAGGACAAAGATTGGACGAGCGCATTTACTGTTAAACGTACGGTATTGCCTGTAAACCAGAAGCATTGAAGATGAAACTTCTGGATGACGACTTCTCGGTAGTGTTTCAATTGTATGACATACGGTCTGTCAACGAAAGTATTGAAAAATACACTTCTTGGTGAACGTACGCCACCGTCTGTCTCTATGGTCTGTCATGCAGAAGAAATGAAAAGAACCTATATTTGAGGACGTAAGGTGCGACCTGGTAACAAGCTACACGTGAGAGTACATTTAATAGTGGAGGTACGGTATACGAGATGGCAACAGGCAACATAGAGGACTGCATTTATTGTAGAACGTACGGTAAGACTTGTCACCCAGTTCATATTATTGACTGATTTACCGTACTGCTTGTATACCAGGACCCCCGCTCCGCGAATTGATCTTAGCGCTAAAGTCATATTTAACTGCCATAATTTAAAGCTTGCCTACGGTCGTCATAGTGTTAAGATCTCTCTCTGGAACGAACCCAGTGCCCGACTCACTAGCCCACGGTCATTGTTCCTCATGCTCACAGCCAAATTCTATTCTGAATGTTCTTTCCGTAAGGACAACTGTCAATGAGAATTCCCTAACAATTGCACTACACAATTTCATCCTGAAAGTTCTTGGAACAATTATTTCCAGTGTCCATGAAATAGCGTCCCACAGATCAATAATGCTTACAAATCGATCACTTTGTTTCGACTATCCAATCACAGGTCCTACTAACAAGATATTATTGACATCCGATCTTGGGGAAAAGAACCAGGCGCGGGAGGCGATATATTCCGCCTCTCCGTTACCGTTAGATCGATACAATGGAACCTGATAGGACTTTGATTGGCTTGATAATTGTTTGCAATTAGCGTATGTTCATCGTACTCGACAAAGCTATCACAATCCATTGCCGGTGGATTGCTATTGACAAAATAGATTTCTTTACCGGTATCTATACTGTCACTTGTATAATCTGAAAGCGTTTATAGGCAGTTGTTTTATGAACACTTTGTTTGCGCTAAATAGTGACGTGAGTGGACTTTACCATTGCAGATTCATGACGACTCCTGAATATTTGTTGACCAGTCGTAGATCGTTGTGTACGTAATACCGTATTTCCTCTAACAGGTGCCTTGTCTAGACATGATGGCTTATTACGCATGTAATACAGTGTTTCCTAGATAGGTTGGAAAATTTGCTGGGCACTGTAACAACGCACATACATGTATATGCAAAAACGCACACAGATGCATGCATACATATATGCACGCACACACGCACGTACGCACGAGGCGACCGTTTACATTCATTCGTCTCCATCTTACCGCAATGGGCATAGAAACCAAACTGGTTAACGTGGACCTCACCCTACATTGCTTTACCAGGTTTATAAGTATATTATTTGTGTGCAAGGCGGTAATCTTTTGCAACTACTTGTTGTTCTCAAAGTGTTCAAACAATTAACTTCAAGTTGGTATTTTTAGATACAAAGTACGCTTGGGAGTTTTTAACAAAACTCTACGTTCATGATGTCAGTCATTGGATTGCCTGGTCAGTTTCGATGAACTAGACGGCCGCCATGTGACTTGACAAAATGTGGTCGCTTACGTCTATTCAAATTTGGTATTCCGGGTGAAACAAAAGGACTTGTTCAGGCGACTGGGTTCCGTCTGAGCGCAAACGGCCATACCCGTGGGTCTCATGTTAATAATCACCTTTCAAATACCATATATGGAGGTTGGAATTTAAAACGCTTCAGGAACAAAAAGTTGAGGTGATTTTCAGTATGGATGAACACAGTTAAATGTAAAGTGAGAATGGCGTCAAACAAACAAGAATTATCTCAAAAGGGTTTTCTAAAGCATTATTTAACGGAAGCACTTGTAGCTAACTGCTTATTCTGATTGGGTTGACGTTTCATAGAAAACTGGTGAACGCGTCTTCTTGGAGATTACGGAAAGTGAATGGGTGAGTTTAGTTTTACGCCGCTTTTAGCAATATTCCAGTAATATTACTGCGGAGGACACCAGAAATACGTTTCACACATTGTACCCATTTGGGGAATCGAACCCGGCTCTTCGACGTGCCAAGCAAACGCTTTAACCACTAGGCTACCCCACCGTCCGTTCCGATAAGGGACGTGTGGTGACGAATGACTTGGTCCACTAGAATACTGCCCTGAGCAACAGGTTGTCAACTGTAGAAGAA